>NC_071498.1:131789902-132414902 GCF_028408465.1 Anastrepha ludens | reverse complement strand
GCGATATTGAGTAAATGCATTGAAACAAACGGCATAAGAAATTAAAAAAAAAATCCTTTGACAAAAGGACCGGGAAAGAAGAAAATTAGGAAATTGTATGGAATGAAGCCCAGCGACGAGCAAACGTAACAAAAACCTCGATCGAAAACACAAGCATAGTTGAATAAAAAATCAACACAAAAGAAAATTAAAATTGCACTTTCTACTGTCATACAGAACGTGTATAAAATTTCCCCCCGCGATTGTTTGCACATTTTCGTGAGCACAAAGCAAAACGAGAAAGTAGTAAGGCACGTTGCTCATCTTTTTGCTTTTCGCTTGTGTGTTACTGCATTCGGCATCACAACCACCGGTCGCTGTCGTTTAAGACAACGCCGCCGCCGCCGCCTGAAATTGGCTGCATTTACTTCACAAGCACAACAAATCACAGAAAGTGAGCGAACGAGTTCAAAGAAGAAATGTGCAAAACGTCGTTGTTCTTCGGCTAATCCCTTTTTTGTTTTCTTTATTTTTTTACTATAGTGTGCGAATTGAATATGCGTAAAGAGAATTTGTGATAGAACACGAGAAAAATTAAATTAATTCACAATCTACAAAAGAAAAGTAAATTAGATGTATAGGCAAGTGCAAAAAAACGTAAGATAACAGCAAAGAAAAGCGAAAAGGCAAAAGTGATAAAATAATAATAAATAAGTGAATTTGTGCTAAGTTATTGTTGCTTTCATTATTTCCATTCAACTCTGTGGCACCAAGTCGTCCTGATACATTCGAACACAGTAAAGCAAAGATAAATTGTCGCCATAAGTAGGTGCTGTATCCAGCACATTGCTAAGTTGTCATGGCCGGTAAGTTCCTCCTTTGGTATACACTTATATTTATCTATCTATGTACACATGTGTGCATATACCTGCTATGCACAGTATAGTAATAGTTTCGTCATGCACTTCAGACGATTTACTCAGGCTATACGAAACTTTGTTTTATGTTAGCGCGTGCTTGTGTGCACATTTTTGTTATTTTTTTTTATTCAACATAATGGCATTTCGCAAATTTAGAATGACAATTTAAAGTAGAGATATCTAAAATGCATTAGCACCAGTCAACTGAAGCTATTGATCATAATTAAAGGGGATAACAAATAGATATTTGAAATTATTAAATTTTATCGAACGAACCATAATTGCAAAATGTGTACCGACAACCAGAAAATTTGGGGATTAATTTTAGTTTAAGCAGTTAAAAAAGAAGTTATTTCGGTTATCTTTTTCAGAAATAATTTTGAAAAAGAAATCAACATTAGAAAAAAGTTGTTACGCTAAACATATTTATGTACATATGTAATTATCATTGCCGATATGCATTAAGTATGCAACTTTTCGTAAAACACATGCGCGTGATTATAAAAATATTAAGTCTACTTTTACTTACTGTTTACTCACTGCTGCGTATGAGCATGCAAAAATAAAGCGAGATCGTTTCTATTACCTAAAATACATTTTGAAAATTACATAAATGTAGTATGCCTAATGGAAGCGGGACCGGCAATACAAACTTAGAATTCCGTTATAAACTAAATTTTTATTTCATTTTAAAAAGTTTACACAACAGTGCAATTATTATATAAACTTACAAACTAAAGCGGCACCAGCATCAGGGGCAAAATTTCAATGCTCCCTTTCGTTGTTTATACAAAATAAGTTCCGCGTATGAAAAACCATTTAAAGCTTTATTCCTATGTACACCCCATAGAGGTCTAGGAATGTCATGTACATCTGCAGCAAAATATTTGAAGAAGTCAGAAGACGTTCATAAATTTATTGAGTGCATCTGAAGCTAAAATCGTTAACAATGCCTCTCCAAAGCAAGACCAAATCATTGATTTGTTTGTGACAAATTGTATTATTGCATGAAGCTGAAGCAGTTTAATGGAAAAGTGGTGTTAATGTATCCAAATGTACAATTCGAGGGCGTTTATGTGCAGAAGACTTAAAGTTTCGGAACACCGCTGCTCTCATAATCACAAATTGAAAAAAGAATTGCGTGGGCTAATGCACAGTCAAAAAGGAATAGGGCAAACGAAATATTCTCGGATAAATCTTCCTTTTGGGAGAATTGTTGCATACATAGGTCCTGGTCAGTGATTGAAATTGTCAGTTGAATTTTCAGTGCAGCACCGCAAAAACGCATACAAAATGCAACTAACCAAACAAAAACGAACAGTGCTCAAATAGCAGCTATAGGAGTAGTAGTAGCGCAACAGTAGTAGGTAGAAGTAGCTGGAGTACACATGAATAATTTCGCAAGTAGCGCTCCAGCCGATTCCGATGCTTTTGCTACTACTCCAATACAGAGAGCATTGAAATTTTTCTGTGAGAAAAACAGTTGTTCCCGCTACCTGCTCCACTACTCATCTGTTCAAGTTTAGAGCAGTAGCGAGAGCAGAGCAATGTTTTCGTTGATATTACTGCTACAAGGTAGTTAAGGCAAACCCTGGTCCTGATGTACTACTGATAATCGAAAACTTCAACGAACTGTTCAGCATTCAGTTCATGTTTGAAGCTGCTTTTCCGAAAAAGGGTTTGACCCTTTATTTGACTTTGTTTTTGCGTTTGAATGCAGTTTTTTGATTAATTAAATTTAACAAAATGCTTTTTATGCTTTAAATGTTTAGGCAATAGTAAAGCAGAAACTCAAAGGAAAACAAATATGGACTGTCAAACGATTATCAAGACAAATTCGGCTGATTTGAAAACAATTTACACGGCGACAGTCGGTTCTACGTAACCGGAGCGATACGGATTTATAAGGACTGTCCCTTCAGCAGCATTCCCCGTATACTTGTATGTATGGGGAATGCTTATGCAGCTTCAAGCAACAGCGACAACAACTTACGAAGGCATTAACACAAAGTATGACTCGAAGATGGGAATCCATTATAGCTAATGAGATTGTGGCCACTACATATTTTATTAAATATATTGCGTATTATAAATATTATATTATAATCCTAAACAATGCAGTATGTTAGAATCGAATGGGTCAAATAGTTTCCAAGTTTTGGCGGTCACGCTTCTATTAAGGGGTTATACGCAGTTATGACTTTCAAAAAAATCGATTTTTTTTATTGCACTTTTGTAATGTACATATATTCAAAAGTATACGCACGAAATTTGAAGTAGATCTAAGCAATACTTTCGGAGTTATACCTAAATATGTAGAGATGCCTCGGCACGTTTTAAGGTAGGTATTGAAACTTTAAACGTGTTTTTTTCAAAACGGCATTTTTCAAGTCGGTGTACACGATATCTCGAAAACGGCTTGTTTGATCGGTCAACCGTTTTAACTCAATCTTTAAAGATACATTTTCTAGTAATTAATCGTTCCTTTTGTAAATCTGATACTTATTTTCCATTTTATAATCAATTTACGGCCAAATTTTAACGTAAAAATCGAAATCATTTCTTTTAAAAGCTGCCATTTTGTGAAAATTCACTATTTTGATTAGCCGAACGATTAATTACTAGATAATCTAATATATTAACAAAATTTGTTTGGTTTTTTGATTTCAGATAATCCAATCCTGAGTTACGATGTACACCGTAAATCGTCTTTTTTTAAAGGAGGTTCCAGAAATCGCCTGCAGCGCACTCTATAATCAACATTTTCATAAATAAAAAATTTTGTTACGTTCTTGAAGGATGCTTTTATAACCGCCAAAAATTTTCAAATTAAAATATTCTGAAGTTTCTTCAGGATAAATCCTTGACAACCCGTCTTTTATTTGCTTCATAACTGCGTATAACCCCTTAAACGGACTGTACATGGTGGTCCAAAAAAATTAATTCATTTCGGTGTATTATTGATTTATTCGAAAGATTGGGAAAGTCTGTCCGTTATTTATGGAACGCGATTTCATTTATGTGGCTGGCTGAGCTGGCTTTGTATGTAGTGGCACATCCTGTTAACACAGTATTTAATGGCCTTAATGACGGTATGTGGCTCTGTCTCACAAATAGCTTGCTCAAACGCTTATTCTTTGAGAATGCATTGGCTTCACGACAATGGCGGGCGAGTTTTCCGCAACTGTCACTGCCAAACTAAATAATTAAGAAAAGTAACCGTTATATGGGCCGTACTGTACATGCATTAAGTCAGATATTGAGTGTTGTATTTCAGGGTCTTGTGTTTTATTTTAAAATTTTGTTTATTTTATATTTATTTATTTCAAAATTTCATTTCATTTCATTTATTGCCCAAAATCATTTTAACATAGGAGTTTACAAAATTTCATGTATTTTTTTATTCATTTCAAAATTTCATATCATTCCAAAATTTTATTTACGTTTTTATTAATTAAAATTTTTGTTTTGTTTTTTTAATAATTAAATTTTTTGTTTTTTATAAGTCAAACATACAACCATAGGCTATTTTTGACAATGATTGACCTAAAGAATAGCGTACATAATTAAATCATAGATAAAAGAAGTAACAATAAAATTAAAATTATAGTTAGAAGTAAAGAAGTTGAAGTGGTAGAAGGTATTAAAGGAAGAAGAAAACGAGACAAAAAATTAGTAGTATGAAATACTTCATACAAAATATCTTCAACTACCTAGTGAAGGTTGATGTAGCCTAAGAATTGTATCCAAAGGGTGTTTGGTGAAGGGTTTAAGGGACATGTAAATAGGTGATTAGTATCGTGCGGGGTACCTCCACATGCCGAACATATAGGAACCCGTCACAAATATTGCTTGTCTGAAATAAAAAAAAATTTGGAAGGTTGTAAAAATTTTAGATGACACCGTTATTTTAGATACTATCAAGGTTTGAACATTTTCATAAATTTTTTGTAAATATTTTGTATTGAATCTGTGTAAGGCGAAATACTAAAATTTAAAATAAAACTTGTATTGACTCAAATTAGAATTTGGGGGTTAAGCACTGAATACCTGTTGTTATTAACACGTTGAGTGCGGCACCGATATTTCTGAAACTTTTCTTCGACTGGCGTTGATGTAATATTATCAGCGCTCAATTCCCTGTTCGTCTTTCAAGAAGTAACCGGACAAAAAATATCAATTTAATTGGTAAATGGACTGACACAGCGAATTGATGAACAAATTCCACTTCGGGACGAAAAAATTGTTCATAATTTCACAGAAAAAGTACGGAAATACGGTTCTGGCTGTTATGACAAAAATTTAATGTTTTTGGGTCTAAAAAAGGTTTTGCTTAGAATGCTTCAATAAAACTCATTAGAATTTCATTTGACCACAATCTCTCAGGTTACATTGAGCTTTAAAGTGCAATGACTGTCCCCAGCAACTGGAGGCGGCCACGGGGAAAGAATAGCGCCGATCCCCAGGGGCCGGTGTCGCGCTCAACATGTTAATTTGTGTCGAACTGCTTTGAAAGTTTTCTCGTGGTGAAGGAAAATCTTCTGACAAATATATTAGTAAATTCAAAGCAGCTATTAATTTCTCTCTTATCGGTTACGCGATACGAAAGCATCATTGCAGTGCACATTTAATCATTGTTAATTTTTATCTATAGCCACGTGCATCATCTGTATGTCGTTTGTGTGTACCAAACGTTTAGGAACGCAGCTACTAGTAAACCCGACAAATATTGTAATTTATGTAATTAATCCAACAAACACAAAAGTCAGCCAGTCAAGAAAAGTTTACCCACATTGTAGCATTACATCTAAACTTTTAACAATTATTCCTCTGCCTCTCTTTCAACTTGTGACGAAGTACTCGAACAACTGGTGTTGTTGTTATTATAGCTGCTAAAGTGACAGTCCTGGGTCTGATATAAATCCGTGTCATTCGGGAAGATTTCCGGTCATCCACAATTCAAATGCTTTATAATTAAAAAAAATGCGTTGTGCATGGACGTATGTATTTGTATGACTGCGCCAACCTTTTACTTCAAAGCTCCTTGCCAAACGCACTTAAATTCAAGATTTACAATCTTTACTAAGTAATGGGCGCAAAAGTTTGAGTATTCAATGTCTATTTGAGTGCCTACAAATTCTAACCTTGCAAAAACTACAGAAAGTATTAAACTAAAAATAGCCTTTTATTTATGATTTCTATGATTTTTCTGCTGTGATTTCGTATCGCAACCAATTCAAGTAGCCATTGTTACCGATGGCTTCCAAATGTCACGCACAGCATTTTTCGCAGAAAATATTGTATATGTATATGGCTATGTGTGTGTGAATATACAAACATACGTACTAAGTTTATCACTTTTCATTTATGACGCAATCACTAATAAACATAATTCCGCAAATCAATGGAAATATAAACGGTGACGTCGACTAGCCGAAGTGTATATATTTTTTTATTTGTATTTATTTATGCCGGCACACGCCTTTGTTGCTCTCACATATGTACCCAGCAGGAAATCCAAGATTACATCTAGTGAATTTAAAACCGCTCAACAATTTCCCATAATTCTAAGCCAGGTTGAAATTAAACGACTTATATCCATCATAAATGAAACTGTTCGGATTCATAAGTAAAACACTCTCAGCTGGTTGTCAAAAAATGGCCACAGCTGAGATCACCTGATTCCAAAACCCGCTTTTGTGTAAGATGGTCACATAAAAAATGATTAAATTTCATAGAAAATTATATCAAAAAGTCTAAAAAATTCGTTAAAATTCAGATATTGCTCAATAAGATATATATTAATAATATTTGTTATTCCAAATTTTTCAAGTCAAAGGTATTATTTTGGACTTTTTTTTAATGTCACCTATGCGCTCAAGCAAAACAACCAAGCACTCACACACCATCACACACTTGACTGCCTGTCGAACTCACACTAAGGCTGCCTGTCAAAAAAGAGGAAGAAGAAGAATGTTTTTGCTTGTATTTTTGTACAATGACAGCCTTAAACTCAAAAGTGATGTCACTGGGCGAAATCGTATTAGTTCTCAACCAGAAATTTGTTTCGCTAGTTTAGGTTTCCCCTGCAGGGTATGTTTGTATATGAAAGCATGCACATTAGCTCGGGTCAAACTTTCTCTCCACTTAGTCTAGTCGACTGAAGTATTCTATTCCATCCTTCTTTGATGGATATTGAGCCGTTTTTTTTTTAATTTTAGTTATTAATCTCCAATCAATTTTCCTATTTTGTCATATTTTTTCTTTTAAGAAAATGTATGTTTATAGTTTTTTGGGTGCGATAAATTAATTTTTGGTATTCACTCAACCTTATCTATAATCTATAGGTCTTAACATTGTACAAAGTGAACTAGAAGAGGATGTTTCCATTAAACTTGCCATTTTGCTTATAAGATCATTCTTCAACTATCAGATGTTGACCAAATAGAAACAAGTTTCTCAAAATTTTGGAAAAGTATCCACAATTCAAATAATTATTACCAAATCTTATATTGCTTCATAAATTAACATTTTTAGAGCAAAAAATTATTAATTTTTAACTATGAAGATATTTTTTCTGTATACGCACAAGCGAATTTTCATTATGCATTCGCATTTTTTCAACATCTGAGTAACTTTTGCGTTTGTTTTCGATATAAAAAATTGGTAAATATGAGTATTTTAGTCAATGCTCCAATATGCAGTTGAACCGCCATTGGTGACAATAACTGCTTGAACCCGGGCAGTCATTGAAGCAACGAGGTTTGGAATTTCCTGTGCTCATACCTTATTAAGCACTCAGAAGTGCTTTAGAGTTTCAAGTCGGGATAATTTCCTGGTTACATAAAATGCGATATTCTGAGATCTGCAAAAACTTACCGATTTAGCCCGATGACATGGTGTGTAGTCGTCCCGAAAGATGGCCTCTGAAGTATGCCTATATTGTTCTTCTATAACGGGAACGCTACAATTGGATACAACTTTTCTATGCTTTTTTGCGTTCATCATTCCATCAACAAAGAGTGAGGTCCATATATGTATAGAAAGAAAAGCATGCCCAGGCCATTTGGCTTTCGGTAAATGGTCGTTGTAGTGCAAATTAAATCTGCTTTCATCCCACCATATTATCATTTTCCACTGCTCCAAGGGCCAGTCACGGTGCGCTTTTGCCCATTCCCAGCTAGCAAGTGAATTTTTTTTTTTGGCAAGTGATTTATGCGCGGGTTTCCTGGTATTCAAGCCTTAGTCCTGCAGCCTCTTGCGTACAGTTCTTGAACTTATTATATTGTTCCTCTAGGTCCTTTCTAATTGCTATGGAGTTTTTAGAGCGATCCTTTAAATGAATCCTACTGTAAACACCATCATCTAGCCTTCTTTTATGAGTTAATTTATACCCTGTTTGATGACTACATCCAACTTTTCTTACTATCGCGAGAAGAGGCAGGCATTCGTTCTTTTTTTTTAAAGTAAAAATAAAGTTTTTGATCTCGACTTAATTTCTAATATTTACCGCACATGTTTTAAGTCTTTATGTTTAACGTACGATTTCTCGCAAATTCTTAAAATAAATTTGTCAATATTTTGCACTTCAATTTTAAATAAAAATTTAAATCATTTCGACTAGAATCGCTATAACTACAGTTGAAATGCATATTTACACGTACAAGTTTACTGGGAAGGTTTGCACGGCCACGTATGTATATATTTATAATTTTCGGCAAATCATCATTCAAAAATTAAGTCGTACATTGGATATTTTCCTTTCGTAGCCGAAACAGCACATTTATGCATTTTCTTCATTAAAAAAATTAACAAAATATAAAAATATGAAAATAATAATTAAAAATAGGTAGTTTACTTCAAGGTTTCTACCTCGCCTTATGGTATTTTGTGTCGCCAATTAAAAATAGGGATGCGCTAAATCCATTTTCATCGACTTTTATGTCAAGAGTTGACAAAAGAATATTTCAGTAGGCGAGACAAAGTATTTTATATTAAAAAAAATTGAACCGCCCTAATGCTATGTTTGGATACCTTGGCTGTTTGAATGAGGGCAGGAAGCATTTAGTAATAAGAGGTCAACAACAACAAATATCAAATAAACAAATACAATACGTACATATATAATTTCTTCCACTATTTTTTGTTTGTAATTAGGCAACAACAAATATGTGAAATAAGTCTTTGTATTTTTCTTACTCAAACTAAAATCCAATTCAAAAGTAAGAGGCAAGTCGATAGAAGACGACTTCAGAAAATTGTTTGAACCCAAAACAAAAAAAAATATTATAAAATGTCCCAAACGACATCTAGGAAATTAATTGTCTGGAGTGACAAATCTAAATTTAATGTGTTTGGGAATGAAGGAAGACCGACGTACACCAACGCAGGAATAGAATCTTAAGTACACTAAAAAAAACACTTAAGCAAGGTGGTTGTGGTTGTAGTAGCATATTTATTACCAATACGTGTACGTGACCGGATATAAATCCGGGTCGTTCCGGTTACGAAGAACCGACTGCCGTGGGAACGAATGCATAGTGGTTCATTGGTTGTAGTGTGGAGTGCCCCACATTATCAGGTTTTGGTCAAATTGCAAAAATTCAAGGCAAAATGATTGGAATCATGTACAAGAAATGGTGCAACAACACTTGGGTCGGATACTGGTCCCATAATTTTCCGCTTGCTTGGGTTTTCCCAAACGCTGTTCTCGGATAGTAAAAGAGTGGATTAGAAAAACCCTTGAGTGGCCCGTGCAAAGCTCCTACCTAAACTCAATAGAGAGTTTGGAGAGAATCATAAAGAGAGCAGTGGATGCAAGAAAGCCGGTTTCCTTA
Organism: Anastrepha ludens; assembly: GCF_028408465.1. Lineage (NCBI taxonomy): Eukaryota > Metazoa > Arthropoda > Insecta > Diptera > Tephritidae > Anastrepha > Anastrepha ludens. The sequence continues at coordinate 132,405,166 of NC_071498.1, read as the reverse complement.
TGGCCAGGATCCGGTGCTCTCTATGAGTGCACAATGTGCGGAAGTTATACGTAATACTAATTTATTTTGGGCTTTATTATTTAATGATTATTTTCGATTGCAAAGAATAGAAATTGGAGGTAATTAGGGCAGATTTGGTGGAATTCTCTGTATAAGGAGACCGACGGTTAACAACCCCAAAATTTTGAGCATCACCTTCGGCAATTTGCTCTCCTTTTGAGCGCACACAGTCGCAATTGCCACTAAGGTCCACGACCGTAAAAAGGTTCTCAAATCGCTAGCCGGTAACATTTAGGGCAAAAACAAAGAATTCTATTACTGTTAAAACAAAAACAACAACAACAAATAATTGTTGCCGTTGACATTTTAAGCAATTGGCCGACCGGCTCTAGTGGTCTGGCACTAGTGATTCGCAATGGATAAAACTTCTATCAAAATATTGCAATCAGGACAGCCACGTTATGCCTACTGATGCCGATACAGAATCTACCCCGACATGTCCAATATACATACAGTGAAGGCCCATCGCACGATAGTAACCACCTATTCACACTCTTCCTCTGGAGCCAACCTGTCGAAACAGCTCGTTTCCTGGGCTTATCGTTAGATGAGTTACACTAGACACCGCACTGTAAGGGCAAAGTAAACTGCTAAACCTCATTGTTTATGCAGGTGGAGAAGTAAAGAGTCGTTCGTACGATAGTCCTACGTTACCGGAACGACCGGATTTACTTATATATCTGGCCAAGGAATGTTTATACTGCTACAACAACAACAATAAAGTTAAGAGAACTGTCCTCAGTGAGTGGGTCACATCGGGTAAACATTCGAAAATAAAAAGGAGGTAATGCCATATAACATCAATACGCCCATAAATATTTTGTATCAAATTTACGTCAAATGCATTCTTCCCATGGGAACTATAAATTTTTTTTTTTTTTTTTTTTAATTTTTTTTTTCGTTTCCACGACAGTCGGTTCTACGTTACCGAAAAGACCCGGATTTATATCCGGTCAATGACTGTCACTCCAGCAGCATTCCCCGTATGTAAGTATGGGGAATGTTTATGCTGCTACAACAACAAAAACAATTTTTTTTCCTGTTAAGGACTACATTTACAATGTACGCTATTCATATTTCATTTTAGTAAAATTTGCAGAAAAAATTAAAATTTTTATTGTACCAAAAGCAGAAGCTTCAAAAATCTTATCAACTTTTTTTTTGTCAAAATTCAAATCATTTATACCATCAAAAAAGAAGATAATCTTACCCATTTAATTTCGATCCCTGTGGCGTATCCTCTCATAGACATAAATAAATAATAAAAAAATCTTAGAAATGAATTTAAAAGTGTGTGTTTTTTTTGGTAACAAAATATTTTAAAATAAGAAATTATCGATATTCTTGAACAGTAGAAGAAATAGTGCTCAAATCAAACTCTTCCTTTTTTCCACACCATGCACGATGATTATTGCTCCAATCTTTGTTTGAATTATGTATTAGCCACATACTTAAAAATCAATTACTTTCTCAATGCAAAGGAAAAAATGTGCACAAATGTGTCTGATGATGCAATATTTATAAGCCCGTAGACAACCACCGCTAGGAATTCGTGCACTGTTGGTGCTGTAGTTTACGTGCATACGAGTGCACAGCTTTGATACATGTGTGTATGTATGTACGTATGTACGGACGGGTCAATCCATGCAAAGTTTACATTCAAATTCTTTTTTTGTGCTCGAATAGAATTGTTGCATTTAACTCACTACTTCCTGTCGATTTTGTTTTTGGTAAAACCTCCAGCCCACCAGCTGGTACCGCACCGAATACTTTCAGAGCTAGAGCGTCTGTATCCAATTCGGACGACTTGACCTAGCCAGCGAAGCCGCTGGATCTTTATTCGCTCTACTATGCCGATGCCCACGTAAAGCTCATACAGCTCATTGGTTTATCGCCTACGATAGATAGATAGATAGATATCTTCGAGGTTTGCACTTCGACCTCGCACGGTACCTAATCCAGACTCAGTTCCCTTATTAAACTCAGGATAGAACTGCACCTCTAGCACTACCTTCAAAGAGAAAGTGAATTGGAGTCTCCTGAAATTGGTCGCAAAAACGACAAGAATCTATGGGCCATATCCCGATCATGTGCAGATGGCTACGCAGTTTGTAGTGATCTGTGAGAATGCCCATAAGCATTCTCAGTTTATACCTAGGGAAGGTTATGAGTCTTTAAACCCCTTCTAGTTGTATCCTCCCATAGTTTGGTGCCAGCAAGTATCCCTTAGTCTTAGCTTTTCACTCCTAAGCTTCCCCTTGATGGTGTGTTGTCCCATAGCAAGGGAGGGCTCGAATCCTATTAATGACGAGGCCGCAGCCTCTCTTACCAATGCGTGCGCTACTTCTTTTCCAGTTATACTACTATGTCCTGGGACACAAATTAGCCGGATGTGATTGTGCGTTCCTAGTAGATTCAGTTTATCGATGCACTCACGGATCAGTGAGGACTTAATCTCACAGACTGATAGAGCTTTGAGTACCCCTGATTGCCGTTCAGAACGGCAATTCGATAATTCCGGAAATTTCTGTCTAAGTTTATCTCTGCACATAGACAGATAGCATACATCTCCGCTTGGAAAATGCGTGGATCTCCTCGCTATCTTTCATGCCGGATCTGTGGTGACTGACCCATTCGACCTCCCAGCATTTAGGGCTGGTTCGTGGTAAATAACACGTCTGGTAGATGGTTCAACATCCTCGCTGGCGTGTTCCTCAAAGAGCGAGGCTTCCGCCTCTAAGAGCCCGGCAAGGTGGTTTTTGCCCAGCTTTTTACCACTGCACTTTTTGTTATTATTATTTTTGTTGTTGTTGTTTTTATTTGAGTTAATCTTCTTACGACAGCCCGCTCGAAAAGGCAAGCTCGGCAGTTTTCAATTTGCTTAAGGATCTCAATAGGTCCGCCAGCACAGCCTTCTGGCTGCAATTCGTCCAATGGCAACGATAGAATAGGAGGTGGCAACTCTTGATAATCGTTCTGAAGCGGTACCAGACATCAGAGTGAGTTATCGTCTAACCCACACTTATTCTCGGTGCCTGGATCCGATTTGAGATTCGATTAAGCCCCTGCATCGCGTCAAGGTGCCTACCGTAGCCTACGATACTCGCCGTCACCTACGTGCAAAGGTCCAGAAATCTTCTCTCAAATACTTCAGATTGGGTCGCACTTTTAGTGTATTTTGTGGGGAGGCAAAAAAATCGCCCATTGCTCTGTGAAAATCATATTCTAGAGATCAAAATAAGAAACTTTGCCGAAGGAACCATACCTCTAAAACGAATTCTTGGTGATATTTTTAAATTGGGGGACATCAGAATTCGTTTTAGAGGTATGGTTCCTTCGGCAAAGTTTCTTATTTTGATCCCTAGAATACGATTTTCACAGAGCAAGGAGCGATTTTTAAATCGACCAGCCCTAATGTGTATACACAAGCTACTCATTCATAGATAAAAAGGGATAAGCTCACAATTTTTAATATACTTTCCTGATATGATAAAATAATGTCAACCAGAAGAATCATTAGTATTTTATATTTATTGTCCTATCAACTAAACGCCCACTTTTTGTTTTTTCTCCCGCGCAGGTAATGGAGAAGCGTCCTGGTGCTTCTCACAGATAAAAGGCGCCTTAGACGATGACGTAACCGACGCTGATATCATCTCATGTGTGGAATTCAATCATGACGGTGAATTGCTGGCAACAGGCGATAAAGGTGGACGTGTTGTCATCTTTCAGGTATGTTAGCTTTTTTTTGGCATAACAAACAATTGGAGATTCTAATCATTATTTTTCCACTCGGTTTTTTTGTAGCGTGATCCTATGTCAAAAACGGCAATACCACGTCGCGGTGAATATAATGTTTACTCGACTTTTCAATCGCATGAACCCGAATTCGATTACTTAAAGTCATTGGAAATAGAAGAAAAAATTAATAAGATCCGATGGCTGCGACGAAAGAATCCTGCGCACTTCCTACTCTCAACCAACGATAAGACGGTTAAGTTGTGGAAGGTCAGCGAACGGGATAAATCGTTCGAGGGCTATAACACAAAAGAGGAGGGCGGCCTAACAAAGGATCCGCAAAATATAACTGGCTTAAAAGTTCCTTCAGTTAAGCAAATTCCCCTTATGGTGGAAGCGTCGCCACGCCGCAACTACGCCAATGCACACACCTATCACATCAATTCAATTAGCGTTAATTCTGACCAAGAGACTTATCTGTCCGCCGACGATTTGCGAATCAATTTGTGGCATCTTGAGGTGACCGATCAAAGTTTTAATATAGTCGATATTAAGCCAGCCAATATGGAAGAGCTGACGGAGGTAATTACCGCCGCCGAATTCCATCCAACTGAGTGCAATGTGTTCGTATACTCGAGCTCGAAGGGCACAATACGTCTATGTGATATGCGTTCGGCAGCGCTGTGCGATCGGCATAGCAAACAGTTCGAGGAGCCGGAGAATCCAACGAACCGCAGTTTCTTTAGTGAAATTATAAGCTCGATAAGCGACGTAAAGCTAAGCAACTCGGGACGTTATATGATCTCTAGAGACTATCTAAGTATTAAGGTGTGGGATTTGCACATGGAAACGAAACCAATTGAAACTTATCCGGTTAGTCAAAATGTTTAATGATTAATATAAATATTTTATAAGTAGAGTAGAATGGGGTAAGATAGGTCATTTTTTTTTTTGGAGAGCTCTTGCTACGGTGTTTTTGCATTGATTTTGAAAAATAAGCAAGATTTTGAAAGGTTATTTATCTGCTAACATTTTGGTTATACTGACTTATGTTTGGCTAAATATTTTGGAAGCTGCATTCAATAAGACAAAGGTACTTTTTTTGATATTTTTAAAATCGGGGGGCACGATAGGTCACTATATGTGAGGGGAAAAGAACAATGTACATGGCTTGGAAATTAACGTTTTAACTTTTATTTATAGAGTATGAACACTGCACATATTATAAAAGTTAGGAATTTTTCTTTAATTCATCACGCGAGCACGTAAGGTTTCGAACGGAATTTTAAATTGTTTAGAGGCTGATCGAACACTAGCGCCATCTCGGACTGCCGCGATTGCGTTTTTTACGTCCTCTTCACTTCGTTTCGGCGTTTTTCGCACATAATTACGCACCATTTTGCTGCAAAAACAATTAAAATTTATTTTATTCAATTAAAAGTAGTGACCTATAATGCCCCCAGAAGGCTGACCTATAGTGCCCCCAAGCACATGTTTTATGTTAGTGTCGATATTTTTTTTAAAAACAAAAATATCAAAAAACTAACACGTTATTCGTGTTCAGCATTATTTTCTACGTAAAATAAAACTCACCTGACAAATATTTACATACATTAAATGCACTGCACCGTAGAATAAAAAAAATGCTATGTCGGAGAAAAGCTCACAAAAAACTAAACGACGCCAGAACTAGGATAACTAATCAATGGTGACTGCCGAAATGAAAGTCGCGAACGTTGATCCCCACCACGTATTCAATTCACATAAGACGAGTGACCTCTGCAAAAACAGTGCGACGAAAACCCCACCTACCTATTGTGCCCCCATACCTATCTTACCCCATTCTACTCTACATGTGTGGTCTTATAGATAAGATATGAAAGAGAAGTATGCACTTTGACCTCATGCTCGAAAATAATAGTTTTGAGATATATCCAGTTTCGAAATTTTTTTTTACAAGTTGCTCTTTTGAAGTATTGTGAATAATGGAATTAAAATGGCAAGTAAAGTAAAGTAAAATATCATATTATGAAATCTGAAATATTGGACACTGCTAAAACAAATACTACCATACTAATTTCATTTCTCCTTGAACTCGAGTTAACGTCTCTTCCATATGACTACAGATAGAAAATACAGATAAAAGTGTAATATAAGCAAAGTTATTAAAACTGAGCATTTATAAATCATCGCGGCAATATGTTGAGTTGGTGGTAATGTAAATCGTTAGGTAGTTAGGTAGGCGAAATGGTTGAAGTACCACTCTGGCACCCCCAAATAGCACTAAAGCGCCGTTTTATTACCATTATAAGACCTCCAACAGGCAGACCTACAGCTAGCCAGAGCTATTGATATAATGGAGAAAATTAATGCGATTTAGGTTGGCGTACTGCCCCAGGTTGTCGACTAGCTGCCAAACCTGGACATTTACAGAGAAAGTGCTCAACAGTCTTCTTCTCTGGGGCCTCGCGTGTGAACCGATTCCTTAATGACCGGTAAACACAGCTACGAGTTTGGAAATTGAATGGCGTGGAGTCCCCAGAACTTTCTGAGTCCTCCGTATATTGTACTGGAGCCACAGGATATTCGAAATACGACGTGAAGAAATGGAGCACCATCTTTTCTGCGCTTTCCTGAGAAATAAGTTGTGCGATTCCCTTTTAAAAACAGTCATGGGATGCCGATGGCCGGGTAGAAGATCTCTAAGGCCAATTCAGTCCCCCTCATCGCAAGCTCGTCAGCATATTCATTTCCCTCTATATTCCTATGCCCTGAAACCCAGATCAGAGAAATTTTACTCGCACACTCAAGAGATTTGATCTCCTCCTTACTGCCTCCGTAATCGCGTCATGTAAACAGTTGCTTCGTTAAAAAATACCAAATAATGGTCGCATAACTACGAAGTGCTACACAAATTCCTCTACTTTCTGCTTCAAAATAAATATTCTGTAATAGAATCGAATGGATGCATATACATATTTAAGCTTCGTTGTTGTTGTTTGTTTAAGCTTGTAATGTTCCAACTGCTGCTTCGGCAACCTCTTTTCCAGTGGGTATACAATTGTATGATTTCTGTCCTTTGTCGGATTGAAACGTTCAGCACACTGCTTACTTTAGTACAAATCGGCACTGTTTCCGAAATGTCTCTAATTTTCAAAGTAAAATTTATAATAAAAATTGATGAGCCCACTGAGCTAAGTTCAGTTAATGACCAGCTTACATGAAGGATCGCATGATAACAACAAAATATTGGTTACCACCGAACGTCTAGGTTTTTGTTGTTGTTGTAGCAGCTTACAACGTCTTGGTCTTTAGGTGCTTTGAGAGTACAAGGTATTCCTCTATTTCCTTGAAGTTATTGATATTTTTGCAATTGAGGTTTTCATTCACGATTTCGTCTATTTTATAGGGAGGGTAAACTATTGGTATATGTTCGAGCGTAGTTGTGATTGCGTAAACAAATACAAGATAGTGGTTATGAATGAGTTTTTGTTGTTGTAGGGGTTCATCAAGCCCTGCCGGAACGGTGTATTCACTGATCGTCATCGTCTATCCCGCCAGATGGTTGGTTGTATCGCTCTAAGCGGAGTTTTTTAAGCTGTTACAACAACAACAACTCTTTTTGTTATTTTTGTTATAACACATTAAAAATTATACTGTTATAAATATTTGATAGAATGATAGTGCAAGTTCTGTTTAAATCTCGATCATCTTCAAAAGGGCGGCCACTGGAGTAACAGTCCTTGAACGGATATGAATCCGGGTTGTTCCCATAACGTAGAACAGACTGTGGTTCGAACAAATCAAGGAATTTAAGTTTGCGGTACAGGAGCAATCCGCGTTTTAAACAAATTTAGAATTTTTACATCAACAGAATTTTCTAAAATAATGGAGTTTTTGGGGAATGTTTTGTGGTTAGGTTGGTAGGTTATGGTGGTAGTCGGGCTGTACAGGTTCGTTGCGATACCATTGTTCGACAAGGCAACCTCATTTATTTTCCTTCGTGGAACCATTTTGTGTCTCCTATGAAGCACAGTATTAGTCCCATCGTCACGCCAGACATTTCAGTAAGAGAATTAAAAAATTGTTTGCCTAGACAAACTGCTCTAATTTTAGGTTGAGGAATAAGTTAGTAGCGTTTTTATCGAAGTATTTTATTTAAACAAAAAACAATAATTATACAATATCAATAAGTTAATCAATTATATATTCGCCCTTGCTGAATACAACCTCTTTCCCCTTCTCGACCAATTTCTTGATTCGGTTTCGCCAAAAACCGCCTAATCTGGTGTCAAAGAAGTTGTTGATCCAGTTGTTAAGGACTTTTTGTTATAAAGGTAACGCCCTTCAATGGTTTGACAGGGAACGGAAGAGATATTAATCGGTCGGTGCAAAGTCCGAAGAATGCGGCGGATGTTGAAGAACCTCCCATTCGAGTTCTTGGAGTGCGGCTTTGACGACTTGTGCAACATGGGGTATGGCGTTGTCGGGAAGGGGTATGGTTTGACAATGTCGATCAGGTATTTTCAGTCGAATAGCCACTTTCACGCTGTGTAGCTGGGCATGAGAGCTCCTTGTTGACCATTGTATTCTTTTCGAGCATTCCCCAGTGCACCATGCCGTCTCAGTTCCACTAAACACATATCATGATCTTTAGATGAAGATCTTCCTGGAGCCACCCACATCTGTCTTTGCTTCATATTGATATATAGGCACCTTTTCTCATCTCCCGTGACGGCTCGTCACAAAAAGCGCTGTTTAAGACCGCGTGGTGTTCGATGGCGGGCGATATGCTGAGAAGCAATTTGAAGGCGACTTTCTTTGTTTTTTTCGTTTAGCTCGTGAAGCACCCAGGCAGATTTGGAAGGTGATTAAGAATCGTTTTATGATCGCAGTTTGTTATTTCCGCCAATTCACGTCTGGTTTGACGACCCTTCACCTTCAAAAGTGATTTGAGACGTTCTTCATCGAATTCAGAAGGCCTTCCGGTACGGGACGTGTCGTACACATCAAAGTCGCCATCTTGAACTTTCCGTGCTGTAGACTCGCCTATGACACCTTCTTCACACAACGGAAATGTCCCGCGTTGCTTCGGTAGCTTTTTGACCTCGATGAAAAGCGAAGAAGAACAGGTGTCGAAAGTGTTGATTTTTAGCTCCTGAGTATTCCATTTCTAAGCCTCAAAACTAATAAAAAATTAAATAACTAAAAAATACAATTAACATGGTTTTGTAGAGCAGAGAGTTCTATCAAATAGATACTTGCCCTTTGCCAAACAGCAAACAAATCGTTGTAAACCGAAAGAAAATATAAAAACGCTATGAACTTATTCCCCAACCCAATACTTATTATACTTACTACAAATACTTACAGGGCAGTTTTGAATGAAATTGTTTGGTTCCTAATGTGTCGCCTTCAGGACAAATCGATTGTTTCCTTATACGAAAACAATGAAAAAAACCAACTCATAAACATATAGTCACTTAGGTTAAGGCTTGTCTTAAAACTATTAAATATTTTTCTTACCTCATCATCATTTCAGGTTCACGAATACTTACGCATTAAACTCTGTTCACTGTATGAGAATGACTGCATTTTCGACAAATTCGAATGCTGTTGGAATGGCAAGGATACTTCCATAATGACGGGCAGCTATAATAATTTTTTTAGGGTGTTTGATCGCAACTCGAAAAAGGATGTGACATTGGAGGCGTCACGCGACATTATCAAACCAAAAACGGTGCTCAAACCGCGTAAAGTTTGCACCGGTGGCAAACGAAAAAAAGACGAGATTAGTGTCGATTGTCTCGACTTCAATAAGAAGATACTGCACACCGCTTGGCATCCGCAAGAGAATATTATCGCTGTGGCGGCAACAAATAATCTGTTTATATTTCAGGATAAGTTTTAGCTAAAACTCTCTCATCCCCTTCAGTTCTTCTTCTTCTTCATCACCATTATGGCATCGTTAAGAATAATTATTATGATTAACTCTAAATTTTATACTTATCGCTGCTACATTTGCTATCACTCACTACTTGCTATCAGTACTGTGTAATCAGAGCAAATAACACGAACAAATCTGCTGCGAGCGAAGAACGAGGACGTTAGACGAAGACGAATGCATAGGCATTATAGGCATAGGCAAAGTCACAACTCAGTATATAAATATAACTCATTATTAGCGCTACTAATTAACGAAACAAAATCTCTATTGGCATTGTTGATTACCGGTACAGCGTTAACACAAGTTGTAAGCCTTAGCCAAAACAACACAAAAACGTAAAGTTTTTAGTTTTAAGTTTTGCACAAAGGTTTACACAAGCGACATAATACTTACAGCGCTTACAACATTAACATAGTAGAAAAAACGGGAGGAAGCGAGAGGAGCGGGCACACAGCTGACTGCGTCAGCGCGGTGTTCGTCTGCTGTTGCGCACAACAAAAAACGCCTTAAACCATTACTTTGTACAGTTACTTTGATTAAAATTCTATAAAAATTCCTTAAATCAATGTTGGCTCGGCTAAATACTTTCAGTTAATTTTAAAAGAGAGAGTGTTTTTTATATAATATTTATGTGAAATCAGTAAGGATAACAAATAAATATTTATGCAGTAAAATATGTTTGCTTAATTTAATAAAAACCGAAATTATCAATATTGAATTATTTTTTTTTGTTGATTCGAATGCATACAAATGAAATAAGATGGGAAATACATTAAACAAAAAAAAAACTAAAAAATAAAAAAAAGTGAATGTAGTTTCAACATAAGAAACTATGTATGTAGACCTTAAAGACGGAGGGAGCGAGAGAGCAAGAAAGCAAAAAAAAAATAATTAAACTTTACTATAATAAATACAGGCTTAGCGCAAGTTATGTATTTAAAATAAAAAACGCAAAATTCATACAGAAATTTATTACGTAATTTATAAAAAAAACAATACCATATGTATATGAAGCCATGTCAAAACGCCAATACGCCAGTACGCCAAAGGTCCAAAGTTGGATGGAGCTCTTTGTTTCTCATTAAGCGCGAACCTGGTGTTCTTGGCGACATTTAGTAGGAAAAACTTTTGTCAAAAATTATGCCCATGCATTTTCTTGCTACATTTCTTGGCATTTAAAATCAACTAAATTACACTCAAACTGTCGAAAAACACGTATGTATGTATGTGAGTGCATAAATTACTTGTACTTGTACGCAAAAAGCCGATATCAAAGACACAGATATTTAAGCACATATTTATATTGATATTTGTACATATGTATATGTATAAGGGTAACACTCAGACTGAGCTCGTATTGTATACTCTGTTTTTGACAACCATTACAAAAACATCGCCAACAGTTACTGCATTGCTTATTATAAAAAACCAGAACAGAATTGATTTAATGTTTTTTTTTTAATCATTGAAAAAAATTAGTTACTCTTGCAAGCCGAATGTGTAAAATGTATGTACCTATTAGTCTGAGCGGGTTAAAATGCTATTTAAACAATTTTCAATATAAATTTAGCTTGACGTTTTTCCTTACATTACATTTAGACCAGTTTATCGTTCGTAAAATTGTAGGCCTTTTTTGCAAGACCATTTTCACAAGAAATGAATGAATGTCTTATTAGCTAAGACCCAGTATGCGTTCAATATTTTTGTAAATGCCTATTTTATGTTCTATTAGCTAGCGATATTGTGCGTGCGCCAAGCCGAGAGTAACGTGTGTGCTCTTATACTAATTTACTGTATAAAGATGTTGTTTATTTACACTCAGTATAATTTATTAATTATTCTTCTGCCAGTTTGTATTTCTATAAACATTTTCATTCCACAATTATTTGCCAAAGGAATACAAAAACAAGTACTGTCTTTTACTATAATGTTGAAAATCATACATTGAGGTTAGGGAGAGAGAACGAGAACGGCAACAAAAGAAGTTATAAGTTTCTGATAATGGTATCGCTACTCATCTTTTTTTTTTTTTGTTTTTGTAAACAGCTGTGCAGCAGAATGCAGTTAATTAAGACAAAAAATACTTATAAATATTACGTAATGATCATTATGATGTGCTTAAATTATGAAATTCTAATTTGATAGCAACAATTCAAATACAATACAAATGATAAAAGCAAAGAAAATTATCGAAAGCATAATGGCATTTTTGTTAAATAAGCAATTTAATCTGTAATGTGCTATAAAAAATGCAAACAAATTATTATAGTCATGGAAGAAAGACAAATAAATCAACATACTGTCATTATTAGTAGTTTAAGTTGTATTAAAACGAATATTTGTGGATGATTTACTTGAAATATTTACGTTACATGTTGGTTTTGTATTTGTAATCTCACTACATAAATTTCTGCAAACGGCGTAAATAGGTAAGCCGTTCCTGACCGGATGGCACTTCTCGCACATGACTTGGGATATTTCCATGTTTATTCGCCACACAAAAACAAGCGGAACAATAAGAAAAAACTAAGTAGTGCGTGATTTCAACAGAAGCGTAAGCGTATGTCCATTTGGGCAGAAAACACTAAATTTTTACTTTTGAAAAGGAGCCGTTTAATTTCTGAAGCAAAATGATCGTTAAAAAGTATCCTCGTGTGGATGACAGATTTAAAGAGTTTTTCAATTGGCGCGGGTCGATTTTGGCGCCCTGTGTCAGCCATTTTGTTTTGGTGACATCTGTCAAATCTTTTGTTTATTATTCAGTTGTTTATGCCAAATCATCATGGCAAGTTACACGATTGAACAGCACGTTCAAATGATAAAACTTTATTATCAAAATGAGTGTTCATTAACGCAAACGTTGCTCGCATTGCGCCCATTTTTCGGTAGACGTGTTGGCCCTTCCAATTTCTTATGGCCCATATTGAACCATGTCGACCTAGACGACATGTGGTTCCAGCAGGACGGCGCTACGTGCCACACAGCAAACGCCATTTTATTCCATTTCAACATCTACCCGTCCTTATTGAAAAACCCTTTACAAGGTTTGCTTTTTAACGTGGAAATGGTGAACAAGAATATTGTGAGGTGAACTTCGGCTGACACGTCACTTGGGAGATTCGGCAACCGAATCCTGCACGATCATTTCACATGTATTGACACGCTCGTCCAATCAGTCCTTGTTCCGACGGCAACGAAGTGTCATTGGTTGATTTTTCATGCTCTCAGTTTTTTTGCAAACACATTCCAAGCAATCGCTCAGTGCCGTATAACGGTCTGTTAAAGAGTACAGCCTGGTAGCGGCAGGCTAGTCACCTACCCTGCCAGAAATCAAATAGATTAACGAACCCAACGCAAGATAAGTCTTTTCGAGGCCCTATGTTCTAGTGGTGAACAAGAAGAAAAAAAGAGCTCACCTTTAAAAATCGTTTCACCATGATGAACATAACACATGGGATGAAAAGTCCCGGACCTAACAAAGAAAACACGTTTTTTTTTATTTTTATTAAAAATTAGCTTTATTCGTCAACGTAATTTCCATTAAGAACAACGCAATCCTGCCAGCGCCGCTCTAACATTTCAATACCACTTTTGAAGCACTATTTATCTTTTGCCTCAAAATAAGCCTCAGTTTCAGCGATAACCTTAACCTCTTCATTCGAGCGCAATTTTTCAGCGGCGAGCGTTTTTTTTTTTTAGATCTGCGAACAGCCAGTAGTCGCGGAGGCCAAATCTGGCAAATACTGTGGATATGGGAACAATTCGAAGTTCAATTCATGTGGTTCTGCCAGTTTTGTTTGACTTGTGACACGGTGCGTTGTCTTGGTGAAACAAAACAGGGGACAAACGTGGCACCCACTTTGAACAGAGCTTTCTCATAGTCAATGCTCATGCAATATAAAGTCAACAGGTTCTTTTGATATCTTTACGATGTTAGCTAACTCACGCAGCTTCATTTTTCGATCATTCAAAAGGATTTTGTGGATTTTTTTTTTTTGCTCTTCTTTGGTGTCTGGTGTTACCGCCTCATTTGGACGTCCACTGCGATCGGCGCACCAGAGAGGACTAGGTTACTTTGGTCGGGAAAAACCCGAGTCATTCCTGATCGAGCAGAGCACCCATAACACTTTTCAATCCATTGCTTTGCTTGAACGGTATTTTTTGCCATCATGAAGCAGTGTAAAATTAAAACGCGGAATTCGTTTTGATTCATTGTTTTGAAAATAACAAAAGTAGCGTCACTATTAGCTCAATGCGTCACTCACTCACGAACTAAGGAATAGAATATCATGAAATTTTAATAACTGTCTTTTTAAGTTTGATACTAACTGAAAAAGAGGTGAATGCAATAAAACTAGTGCCATCCATGTGTTAGGCCCGGGACTTTTCAGCCTATGTGTTACTATGGCTAACATGGCCACTAGTATCGCGCTTTGTATTTGTTGCGATTAATCTCGGTGTACAGAAAAACACATACAACATCCCTGAGTTTATTTTTATGGCAAGTACCATTTTAAAAAAGTGGCAACTTTGCTAAAAGTGTATGACAATTTATGCGAAAAAATGTCAAAATATTCTTCATGGCAAACATTTACGTTTTTGAAAGCAAAACAATATGATCAGCAGCAAATGTCCGAGTCCCCCTTACAATTGATAGGTTGGATTCCGCTAAATGCATCAAACGCTCGAAATGCTAACTCAGCACAATTTCTACTGATCTGGACAATTATTAAACTATTTTTTAATTATCTACATATACACCTAATACTCTGCTTACACGATAGATACGTTCCCAAAAAAAAATCGTGTAAAAAGAGAATTAAACGAAAACAATATTAAAAAAAATTTCTTAAGTTTAAGAATTTACTTCGTGCATACACATTTTAATTCATAAAATATATTATAAGAAATAAATTATTAAACTGCGAGAGCAAAATCTAACGAGTCTCAGAGACTTTTCCTGCAACTAATTTAAATGCTTCGTACGGGGTTTGATTGAAAAGTAATGAGCCTTATTTTTTTAAGCAGTTTCATTAAACCTTTTGGCTTATACAACTAATATTCTTCAAAACAGGACCCTTGAGCGGCAATACACCGCTGGTAGCGCTCCTTCCACTGCAGGAAACATTTTTTAAACTCATCCGCCGGAATCGCGTTCAATTCGGCTGTCACAGTTTTTTGGATCGCCTCGATGGAGTCGAAACGCCTCCCCTTCAGCTTTCTTTTCAGGCGTAGGGAGGGTGGGGAAGCACCGGAACCCCCATCTTGGCCAATGCAGAGATGCAGAGGAAGGCGGTGTGCGCCGGCGCATTGTCGTGATGATTGTCTTCGACGTCCTCCCGGCCTTTCTTCAACGACTTATTCCACCGTTTTACCTGGGCACTGTATAGAGATTGGTCCCTGTACGCCTCCGTGAGTAGCCCAATGGTTTCGGTACTCGTTTTGTTTAGCTTTACGCAAAATTTGATCGAGTAACGTTGCTCCAACGATCGCTGCATTTTCGCCACTGCAAAATCCTAAAACACTTTTAAAACAGCATTCACGCGCGGAGCGATGTTCACTGCACCGCTGTTGCCAGCGAACTGGGATCGGTTTCTAGTGGAAGGGGAAGGTCCAACGATCATTTTCCCCCACCAGCCGATTCGGTTGATCGCTTGGCAGACGCTCCGCTCGGGAATGTTCATTACTTTTCAATCAAACCCTGTACATGCGTCGAAAAATCTTACTCTAATTGCTCTAAGAGATTCAAGAAAAATTCATAAAGTATTGGTAACCGTGTTAAAGAAAATAATTCGTGTAAAAAGAGAATTCGGTTTACACATTCATTGTTTCACATTTACTTACAATTGTTCCTCCATAATATAAAATTTGCACAGTTTCTCTTTCCAAAAATGATAAAAGATAACGAGCATTTGTTGCCTCAGTTGTTGCTATACGTAATGCGAATTTCATTATATGGTTGCCGAGGGACTACGATTCTCCATACATAATAGGGCCTTTCGACAATGAGCAGTTTCATTTGTGAAGCAAAATTATCGTTTAAAACTATGAACATATATCTCAAGGATGATAGATTACAAAGTTTGGTCATCCGAAGCAAAATTGTGAGAGTAACTTCGGCTGCCACCTTCGGCTTCTGCCCACTTATTTCACGCATATTCATACACTCGTTGTTGCTTTTGTTGGTTTAGCAGCATAAACATTTCCATAGATGTATGGTGGAGTGATAGTCCTTGGCCGGATTTAAATCCTTGTCGTTCCGGTAACGAAGAACCGATTGCCGTGGAAGCCCTCCGCCAATCACTCGTTCAGTTAGCAGCGAAAGTAGCTTGTGTGATAGCTGCTTTTATTTTTTTTCGTATATCAATAATACAATCTCTGTTGTATCATAAACAAAACGCTGTCATAATCCCGGTAGCCTCAGCAAATCAGCGAATTCCTTCAAAATCGCTGAGAGCCAGTTAACGGTGTGATGATGGCCACGCCTTGTGAATTTTTTTCTCTATGTCATTACCAGCCAAGGAGAGAAAGTTGAGGAAGAAAAAGTTGAGGAAAACAAAATTTGCCATCACAAAAATCAATGAAATTAAAATAAATTTCATAGAAAATCCTATCAAAAAGTCTAAAAAATTACGAAAAAACGCAGATAAATAAAAAACATTGTTATAGATAAGAAATATATTAAAATTATTCCTATTGTAAATTCTCCAAGTCAAAAATACAATTTCTTTTGTCGGTATTCTGTTACGCTCAAGCAAAAAGACAAAGCACTCACACTATCACACACTTGATTGCCTGTCAAACTCACATGAGCGCCTGTCAAAAAATAGTAAGAAAAAGAGGGCATTCATAAAGGTGGTGGCACTAGAACAACAACACTGTTCTGCACATTTGATTGTCAAAGCAAAGTATTGAGAAACTAGAAAACAAATAATAAATTCGCCTTGTTTCATTCTCTACTGACAGCCACATGGACACGGCGAAAGAAAAAAACAACTCAGCTGGTTTACCAACACCACCTTTAACAGATTCGCCTGGTTTTTACTTGTATTTTTGTACAATGATTGACATTTCATTTTTCATGTTTATATATATGTATATATATAATTGGCGCGTACACCCTTTTTTGGGTGTTTGGCCGTGCTCCTCCTATTTGTGGTGTGCCTCTTGATGTTGTTCCACAAATGGAGGGACCTACAGTTTCAAGACGACTCCGAACGGCAGATATTTTTATAAGGAGCTTTTTCATGGCAGAAATACAATCGGAGGTTTGCCATTGCCTGCCGAGGGGCGACCGCTATCAGAAAAATGTTTTTCTTAATTTTGGTGTTTCACCGAGATTCGAACCTACATTTTCTCTGTGAATTCCGAATGGTAGTCACGCACCAACCCATTCGGCTATGGCGGCTTTTTTCATGTTTACCAGTTGGAAAAACAGCTGATCAAGCAAAACAAAAAATTGAATTGAGCTTTGAAAAAAGTGAATATCAAGAATTATAAATGAAGAAATAAGTAAGTCTACTTTAGACGCTACGGAATGTCCTTAGAGAATACGCTATGACCAGCTTTTTTAACTTTTCCAATTTTCTTGTTTCACTTTTAATTTTCAATATAAACCAAGTAAAAGTTCGTGTTAATTGCAAGTTTTTACTAGTTTTTTGTTCGTTTACTATTTTGAGTATTTTCATCTTTGAGAGAGATCAGATGACAATTCGCCAAAATTTTACTACTGATTAATATTTACTGGAAAAGTGGGCGAACAAACCTATACACAGACCACCACATTGCTGTTGAAAGTTCTTTACGGGGCGTTTCAAAAGTGCGTTTCTCTTACCACTTTCAAGGCTGTTGTTTCGAGCGGTCAAGGATCACGAAAGTGCCGTATTGTTGTATATCATAAACTTTAAAGAGCTAAAAATATATTTCGGCGGTTTACAAGGTTTCAGTTCAAGTCATGTTGTGACTTTACCCCGTTAGTTGGCTGTGGTTTCGAGTCCTCTAAACATTTAGTTAACCGCTAAGAACTTTGCGACATATGACAATACGACACTCATGGCAACTTGTGAAACGCTTAACACTATGCTATTTTATACCATAGCATTAAAATATATTCATATAGTACATATATAGAATATATAAAAATATACTATTTATGTAAGTACCTCATAAATACTTTGTTGAATGTTTCTCCGTCCAATTTCTGATATTCGTCTTTATGTCGTCCTACAAATGGTGGAAGGCCTTATTGTTTTATGCCGTGTCCGAATGATTAAGGATTTGTCAATAGTGAATTGCTATTAAAAAAACCTATCATTTTATGTCTCACAATTAGAGTGAACATTGAGCCCAGACGAAAGTGAATAGTAGCCATTCGGCCATGGCAGCCGCTAAGGTGCTAACTGAATATATACAGTATGTCTAATGGAAGCATGAAAATCCCTAGAGGCCCCAAAATGTCACGTGTATCTGTAGCAAACTATTTGAAGGAGTCGAAGACGTTCATAAGTAAGTGGATGCAAATGTATACCGAAGTAAAAAACGCTAACGACTTCATCGGAGGAGGCCTAATTCAATACGTCTTCGAAGCAAGATCAGGTCATTGATTTGCGTATGACAAAGCTGAACTTATCGTTGGGTGAGGCTGAAGCAGTTTTAAGCAGAAGTGGTGTTAATGTATCCAAAGACACTATTCAGGAACTTTTACTTGCAGAAAACTTCAAGTTCCGGAGTACATTGAAAATACCTGCACTTTTATCACAAATTGAAAAAATATTTTCAAGGCCTAAGGCAAATTCAGAAAGGAATTGGACAAACGTGATATTCACAGGTTAATCTTCCTAGTTATATACGTCGGTCCTGATGTTTTGCTGATAATCGACCACTTCAATAAACTGTAAAGCATCCAGTTAAGGTTAATGTTTGGTGCTGCTTTTCCCAAAAATGATTTGTGTTTACCGCCAATTTGAATGCAGTTGTGATGTATAAAATTTACCTCAAAGCATCATTGTCAACTTCAAAAATATTTAGAAGAACTAGCCATGCGTTCTATAAGAGGATAACGAAGCCGAATTTACGTAGAGTGGAAACAGCAAAATGGGGTTGATATGTTGGATTGGCCTTCACAACCCTCTTGAAAATGTTAACGCAGAAGTTAAGTAAAAACTCAAAGGAAACCCCCTATGGACTGTCAAGCAATTATCAAGAGAAGTGCGGCTGATTTTGAGCCGATTACTTCCACAACGTAAGGAGAAATTAATATGAAAATTGTCGACCTTTAAGAAAAACATATCGCAAAATTCGTAATTTTTTCTCTAGAAATAATAGTCCGAATGAGTCGGCAATTCAAAGGCTGGTGAAAAAATTTCAAGAAACTGGTTCTGTCGAGGATCGTAAAAGGACTGGCAGATCAAAAGCTGGACGTTCTATTGAAAGTATTGTTTCTGTAGCGCAAAGTGTTGCTGAAGAAACTTCTGAAAGAGTCTATTATATATTTTAAAACAACATCTGGGCGCGTCTTTTAAAAGACCCTCTATTATCAATGCAGATGACACGCAACAATTCTAACACAATTCCGCACTCAAACATGGGTAAATGTTTGGGTTTGTAAAGTGTAAAAAATGTAAAAATTATGCAGTAACTTAATTACCGAGAATTCGCGCTCAAAGTGAAAAATATCAAAAACAAATTACATGAACGCAAACCCAGTAACAATTTACAAATTTTACGAACAGCTGATTAAATTGTTGGGGAGAAAAACCGCAAAAAGCAAAAGTGTTTGCAGTTGAGCTACCTCTTATTAAATTAAAAAAAAAAAAAATGAAGCAAATAAAATGCAGAATAATAAGTTTCGGAATCACATGATTTCATTTTGTCCACAATAATTTATTCCTTTTCTTAATCGCTGTCAGATGATGAACATTCCATTAGCTATTGAATTGTTGTGGCAATCACAGCTTTCTTCCTATTTCCCCTGCTTCCATCTATGCATGCACGTATATATGTATATGCATAGCCAAATTATGTGGTTAATAACCAAGAAGTAGAAGCATAAAAGCACAAAATTTACCTTCAATGTTTTTGATTTGTATTTCCGAAGCTGCAGCAACGGTGACTGGAGGCTGTGGTTCAGAAGTACCTCTTTATGATTCGTCGATTCCTATTTAAAAGTAAAAAAAAGTAAAGTATTTGCTTACTTACTCAATTTTAACCCTTTGCACTCGATTTATTTTCAAAGTTGTTGCGTGTCAACTTGTTATTATTTTTAGCTAAATGAATTAAAGTAATTTACAGTCGTAGAATTCAACGTATTATATTTATTTCATTAATTATTAATACATACAGTATCACTTTCACTATCAGATGAATATTGTAACGTTTGAACTCGTTTTTTTTTTGAGTTTGTAACACATCGCTTGTTTCACTATCAGAAGAGCATGAATTACTATAATTTATGTTGTCATCTCGCACATCTATATTAGTAAATTCAAATTCGGTGTCATTATCCTGGCTGTCTTCAAAATCCATTTTGAGCGGGAAATAAATGTGTACTGAATTATACAAAGAGAACAAATTCCGTGCACGACTTGCACTCGATTAACAAAACTTGACAAATTATAACTGTGTAAGATCTCGAATACCGTATGTATTTTACAGTTATTTAGTGCTATTGGTTACAGGCATACATTAGTATTGTCACCTCCAGTGTGACATACGAGTTGTAGAGTAAATTAGTATTGTCACCTCCAGTGTGACATACGAGTGCAAAGGGTTAATCACCATTTTTATTTAAATTTAGAGCCTTGACTCAATTTGTAAATTTTAATTCGTGTTTATTTTTACTTTGCGATCAGCTGCACGCGAAACAAACTCGGCCGAAATGCCGTAAGCGGTTATCGCGCCAATCAAGAAGAAGAAGAAGATCAGTGGTCTTTTTCACTTACAAATTCTCACAACTAAACATTTAACCAGTAAAAACTTGCAAGTTCCCCTCAAAATGAAATGTCATTTTGCTCTCTCACTTTCCCCTACTTTGCAAGTATTTTGGATACATGAACAACAAAACTTGATTATTTGTAACAATTGTTGAAAATTATTTGCTTCATGCACAGACCTAATGCATGTACAATTGTTAGTGAAAAAAACTGAAAAATATATACATACATATATACGTATATATGTACATATGTATAATATATTAAAATGCATATAGAAACACATTTTTGCTTTTATTATTATTATAATATGACTTTCTGTATTACATAGAATTTTTTGTAAAGCCACTGTTAAAAATAAAATAAATAATTGGCGCGTACACTTCTGTTAGGTGTTTGGCCGAGCTCCTCCTCCTATTTGTGGTGTGCGTCTTGATGTTGTTCCACAAATGGAGGGCCCTACAGTTTCAAGCCGACTCCGAACGGCAGATATTTTTATGAGGAGCTTTTTCATGGCAGAAATACACTCGGAGGTTTGCCATTGCCTGCCGAGGGGCGACCGCTATTAGAAAAATGTTTTTATTAATTTTGCCTTCACCGAGATTCGAACTAACGACCTCTCGGTGAATTCCGAATGGTAATCACGCACCAACCCATTCGGCTACGGCGGCCGCCGAACAGCCACTGTTACAACTAATATTTTTCTCCTGCATATTTCCCTTAGTTTTGCATTAAATGTTCGCAAAATAACTTTTTTATACTTCTCGCTACAAAATCAGACAATATAGAAAGCTCTAAGTTAACAACAAAGTGAAGTAGTAGAATTGTAATTGCTTAATTTCCAATCCGATTGATTTCTAATTACAACAAAAGAAAGGAAAGAGTAAGTGCTGTTTTGTAAACCAACAATTTTATATATTTAATATTTAGTTTCTTTAAGTTTTCTCAATATTTGTGTACGTAAAAATATTAGTTGAGTTGAAGTAACAGCAGCAGCAGCCGTGTTTGAATTTCGCGAATACTTATCGTTTATTTACTGCAAAAGTGTCGTATCACAAAAGCGAAAAAAAACGAATTAGTACACAAAAGTGGCCACTAGCTCTTCTTTTAAGCTTTGGAAAAAATGTATGTATTTACTTTTACTAAGGGAGGCATAGTAAATTGAAACCTTTTAGGCCCTTTTTCTCGGCATTTTTGTTTTTTTTTTTTTATTATGACAGGCTTTCACCAAATGATCGATATGTGCACTTATGTACATCAAAAACGAGATATGGAGTTATAGTACGCGTCCGCATTATTCTAAACATAAGTTCATCATACACATACATATACACATGAATATATTTGTATATACTACATGCAAGTATATTAATTAAGTACATATACATTAACACATATAATTTACTCAAAAATGCAGTGCTTCTCAATTTATAATGTATGTGTATGTATGTATGTAAGTAAAATTAACATTAACAAAAAAATGCCGTGCAGTTATAAGTTTATACTAAGCAAAGTAAAAAAAAAACTAAATATATACATATAACATTAAGCAAAATAAAGATGATGAATAGATGAATACATATAAATTTCTGCATCTGCGTTTAAGCTGAAAGCACACAGCAACTACTCGTAAAGAAGGCTAAGTCAGCACGAAGTTGTGCGGCACCAAACCGTTTAAAGCGCTAAAAAGCAGCCAACATTATTACATACCTATACTTTTACACAAGTATGTATTTAGAAAGCAAGAAATAAATGCAATTGCAAACAGAAATTTACATACTTTATGATCCATAAAATGTTACGATGCTGAAAATCACAATAAAGTGCGAATGTTGTTGACTTTAATTTCGTTAGAGTTCTAAAATTTTAAATGAGGGCATTCTATGTACTAAGAAGGGCCAAGATCAGCCAGACGGTATGAAAATTAAACGGAAGATTTAATTTTATTTTTTATTATTTTTTGTTATTGTTTTTGACTAAGCTTTTTGTAGTAGAACTCTTGCACAATGAACTTCAGACGCACACAGACCGATTCAATTGATTAGAGGCAATAATTTGTTTGGAAGAAACAGGGTTTTAAGCAACTCTATTTGATCTAATAACTCAAGGTTTTCTGAAGACTGTACTTTGCTCGAAGTGAAGACTGTACTTCAACCAGCCGGGCAGAGGCACCTGCCCCATTAAGGGATCGGACATTCCAGGTGCATGCCCTCAAATCGTATTCCTTATTTCGTTTGAGGGGTCGTCATCAGTATAGGAAGTTCTCATCCGAGGCTTTGTACATCTTTTCATTGGGGGGGATTTTTAAGTGGCGGGTCCCAAACCCAGCGCACAACCAGCCATCCTGGGATGTTTCGCCTTCTCACGTTAGCTCACTCCCGAACAGGTATTCGGAAGCTACCCAGAGGATACTTGGAAGTTGCCCGGAAGTTGTGAGCTGCTTGAACCATATGCAGAAGAATCGTCCTAGCCACTCCCAAGTGGCCAGTAATTTTCTCCACTTGCGTGGACTTCTACATGTGGAACCATCCTCCAAGAAGAAGAAGAAAAATGCTATACTTTGCTCGAAAATAAACATGCATCAAAATATTATTTCATCTAACGGTGTTTCGCAGCAGTAAAACTTCAGCTGCTGTAATTCTACCCTGCACGCGAGTATCCCATTATGCTCAAGCGATCTTTAGGTGAGGGGATTTATCTCTAACGACTTCCCTCGTAGCTGTGGGAACGAAGAGAAGGTGCAGACAATAGCGTAATCTTACATAGTGGTCAGCGCAAGTATACCACAGCGGAGTCCTCATATTGCCACTGGGTTGGGTTGTAAGACACAGCCGTCTATTTGTAGCTCGTAAACGCCTGCATGTTCCAAAATGTTTTTTGGAGGATTAAAAGCCCTTAAATTAAAGAGAGTTTTCAGGTGCGTTAAAAGATAAAATCACAGGGGAAGTAAAACCGCAGAAATTTTTTTTTTAGAAATGTTTTTTGTAAACATTTTTTTTATATTTAAAAAAAGAATTTTTTTTATATTTTTTTTTTATTATTTTAATTTTTTTTTTTCTCAAACCAATTACTACGTCTATTTGAAAGATCAGAAAGTTTTACATAACCAGCTTTCCAAACTTTTTTAATAAAGTAATTCGTGCAAAAGTTATTAACACTTGAAAAGTAAGTAGCACAAACGTTAAATTATTATTTGATAAGGTGGCAACCACACTTTGCATGTGTATAAAACTATGGTACAAGAATTCGTTTCTATGCATATATGCATAATTGGCAAAAAAATTTGGGCACAATTAAATTCTTGGTAATTTTTTTTATTTTTTAAATGTACCATATGTTCATATATTGTACTAGGTTGTTCAATAAGTTTTGCGGTTCGATAGGAAAAACCCAAGTTTATGGTTTGAAGTACACTACTATATTTTTTTTTTTTGTTTTGGTGGGTGAGGTGGGCTTCAAAATGTCTTCGTACTTACAGCGGCCGTCGTCTACTGCGTCGAGTTGTGTGGGTGTGGCCACTAAAACAATCCCTACTCTCCTTCTGGGAGACACCCTTTCCGCGACTACTTTCGGCATTACTTCGGGAGATCCTAGAACAGCATCCATAAAGGACGAATTCCATTCACCCTCGTCTGGAACCACCGTTTTTGTAGCCAGCTTTCATGCTATCGGCTCGTCTTCTTGTGTCTCTATCGCTCTGTCGAGGTCTATATTTTTTTCCGTAGTACGTTCTCGAATGCATCTCTTTACCGCGTTCAGGCTGTCGTCGCGTTCGAGCATTTTACTGATTACGTTGCCTCAGAGCATCTCTTTCTGCGAGCCATCTGTCACAACTAAAAAACGTGTGTTCAGCGTCATCACTTGGCGCTTCGCAGTATATGCACTTGGAATCGCTTACCTTGCCCATGCGGTATAGGTATCTCTAGAAGTATCCATGGATCGAGAGGAGGAACTGAGTTAAGAAGTAATTCACTTCCACGAAGTTCCTTTGGACACAATTACCTATTGAGAGAATAAGAGATTCCAATTTGTGAATTCCATCCCTGAAGTGCGAATCTTGAAGGGCTGCAAAATACGCTCCCACAGCTTATGACCTCATCATTTGATGAAAAGCGCCTGTCAGGTATGAATTGTTTTTGGTCTGGAAACAGATGCAAGTCGCTAGGGGCCAAATCTGGTGAATACGGTGAACGCACCAAATAACTCGAACTTTAATTCATGGATTTTAGTCATTGTCAAAATACCCTGGGGAGAAAGAATTTTTTTCTTTTGCAAACTGAGGCTTTTTCACTTAAATCATTCTGTTAACAGTTTTCTGCTTGGAACAGTTATTTTCGTCTCGCCAATAGTGGAGTTTTCTTGTCTGGTCAAGCTTGGAACAGTTCTTTTCGTCTCGCCAATAGTGGAGTTTCTTTGTCTGGTCAAACAAATTCATTTCCTTTGCCAAAGCAAGATCAAATTTTCTCCCTATCCGATGTGTTCCGTTGGAGTTGGAATTAATGAAATGGGGATCGGCGCTCATCGTCATATTAAGGGGTTATACGCAGTTATGAAGCAAATAAAAGACGGGTTGTCAAGGATTTATCCTGAAGAAACTTCAGAATATTTTAATTTGAAAATTTTTGGCGGTTATAAAAGCATCCTTCAAGAACGTAACAAAATTTTTTATTTATGAAAATGTTGATTATAGAGCGCGCTGCAGGCGATTTCTGGAACCTCCTTTAAAAAAAGACGATTTATGGTGTACATCGTAACTCAGGATTGGATTATCTGAAATCAAAAAACCAAACAAATTTTGTTAATATATTAGATTATCTAGTAATTAATCGTTCGGCTAATCAAAATAGTGAATTTTCACAAAATGGCAGCTTTTAAAAGAAATGATCTCGATTTTTACGTTAAAATTTGGCCGTAAATTGATTATAAATTGGAAAATAAGTATCAGATTTACAAAAGGAACGATTAATTACTAGAAAATGTATCTTTAAAGATTGAGTTAAAACGGTTGACCGATCAAACAAGCCGTTTTCGAGATATCGTGTACACCGACTTGAAAAATGCCGTTTTGAAAAAAACACGTTTAAAGTTTCAATACCTACCTTAAAACGTGCCGAGGCATCTCTACATATTGAGGTATAACTCCGAAAGTATTGCTTAGATCTACTTCAAATTTCGTGCGTATACTTTTGAATATATGTACATTACAAAAGTGCAATAAAAAAAATCGATTTTTTTGAAAGTCATAACTGCGTATAACCCCTTAACTCTAGGAAGACTTTTGAGATGAATGAAGAATTTAATATTTTTCGTTTGCGTTTTTTAGTTTTCCTCAATAATACCTTTTCCGAGTTGAGATGTTTTATTATACATATACATATGCACATACATACATACGAGATGCACATAAAAAGGTTTGGTCTTTATGTACCTTTGTGACGTATTTCGTATGCGAGTACAGTGCAGCCTGCACTTAGCCGTATTCCCTTCGCTGCATGCTTCCCGTTAGGGTGCATTTCAACTTAAACTTGATCTCACCACAACACCCCTACACTATTAGCATACAACAAATATAAATCCATAAAAATATAAAAATAGTTATAGGTTAAGGAATCAAAAAATGCAATTGAAGAAGTGATTTAAATTTGCAAAAACAAAAAAACACAAAAACGAGTATTGTTATATGAAATGAAAATAAAATTTAAATGATGAGCACATGAAAAAACTATAATAAATTAAAAATATTCAATAACGTTGTTTTACTTGAAAACTAAAAAGGCTCTCCATGATATGTATATAGTAAATAAAGGGTTTTCCAATAACAGGTGTTATCTTGAATAGCTCGCTATTTCGGTAGATGTCACTTTTGAAGCTGTCATTTTTTTATATTTGACAAGTAATGGCGTAGCCATTGATAAAAATGGAACGGTGCACGCTTAAGCAACACATTGGAATTATTAAAATGCATTATAAAAATGGTGGAAATTTGGCAGAGACGGTTCGTAAAACTCGAACATTTTTGGGCCATCGTGGAGCACTTTGTCGGACCGCAATATAGAAATTGGTGAAAAAGTTCGAGCTGTTCGGACAAGTTAGTGATCTGAAGAATAAAACCCATGCACGTCGCTCAAGAACAGCCGAAAATATTGCTGTTGTAGCCGAAAGTGTTGAAGAAACCCCAGGTTTGTCCATTCCTCGTCGTTCTTTGGAATTAGGCATTCCACCAACGTCATTACACCGTATTTTGCATAAAGATTTAGGTCTTAAGGCTTATAAAGTCCAGTTAACACAAGAACTCAAGCCGACTGATCATCAACAACGTCGTGTCTTTGCTGATTGGGTCGTTAGAATACCTGAAAATGATTCGGAATTCCTTAGAAAAATCATCTTGCGTGATGAGGGACATTTTCACTTCGGTGGCTTCGTCAACAAGCAAAATTATCGGATCTGGGGCTCAGAAAATCCAAGAGTTATTGTTGAAAAGCCTCTCTATCCTCAACGTGTGACTGTTTGGTGTGGTTTATGGTCCGGCGTAGTCAATGGACCTTACTTTTTCGAAAATAAAGCTGGAGCAACAGTTACGGTGATGGATTGCGCTATCGAGAGATGATTAACGATTTTTTATGGCCGGAATTGGATGGTATTGATCTGGACAACGTTTATTTTCAACAAGACGGCGCTACGCGCCACACAAGCAACGAAACCATTGATTGAATATCAAAACAACGCCATTATTGGAAAACCCTTTATAATTGGCGCGTACACCCATTTTGGGTGTTTGGCCGAGTTCCTCCTCCTATTTGGGGCGTACGTTTTGATGTTGTTTCACAAATGGAAGGGGGAGGCTCACGTCAACGCCGAACGGCAGATATTTTTTATGAGGAGTTTTTTCATGGCATTAATACACTCGGAGGTTTGTCATTGCCTACCGAGGGGCGACCGCTATTAGAAAAAAAATTTCTTTACGCACCAACCCACTACGGGACCGCGGAAAGTATTTCCCAAAAATTATTTTTATTATTCTCTTAACACCCAGTTAGTAAATTAAATCTCTTAATTCTTGCACAGATTCGCTTCAAAAGTTTTAAACGATTTATATTATTGAGATTCAAGTTTGATAGAAGAAAAAAAAATAACTTGGGCTGTAGTTTGAGTCTTAAAATCTATTTTTGAAAGCAGCGAAAGATTTCGTTCGATTGCCATCCTATGTTGGTTGGTTGATTGAGGTAGTGGTGATTCACCGGGAATCCAATAAGCGCTTCCGCACCATTTTGTTGCCACATCCTCGCTTCCAAAAAGTTATACAGTTATTCCTTCACGACTATATCCAGTCTGTGCGATTGAGAACCTCATAAGGTTGTTACGTCTCTACCGGCCCGCTCTTCGAGGCTTTCAAAACCCGGTTTGCCAAGGGTTAACATCCTCGCCTTCCATAGCGCGAGGCATTCACAGAAGAAGTGGGTTTCGGTGAGTCAGCAGACTACTGCAATGGAAGCTAAAAGGGAAATTGGGCCTAAAATGTTTACTAGAAACATTTCTAAAAGTCGAAATTGGTAAGTATCCAAACAGGTTGTCTGTTCTCTTGCACCAGAAGTCGTGTCCGCACAATTTTATAATATCTTCAGAATAAATCTGACTAAAGGCTAAGTAAAATACCACCGCGGTTTCAAACTTCTACGTTAGATTAAGAATACCGGACTCAAATAGTGCAGTAATAGACAGCAAATGGGTGCGATGACATCGTATTTTCACAGGATGCAAAAGACTCCAATCCCCTGCATTTGCAGCAGCAACGGTGCCATTGTAGAAGCTTTTGATGAAAGCAGTGCTCGTGACAACTTCTGCACGGAGTTTTTCTAATGAAAGTAATTTTGAAAAAGGGAAAAAATTAATAGCTTGATGACACGATTCGTTACCATGTAATACCACAGAGGCTTCGATTCATAGCTTTTTCGGAAGTTAGGCCATAAATACAGTTAACTACCATAAATGCAGGGTGCGTACCGTATTTGAGGACAACTTGAGTGCAAAATTAATTAGCTTTTATTTTAAACAAAATTTAATAAAACTTTACGCATTTTTTTTTCACATCATTATCTGATTATACATATGTATATCTGGGAAATCATTCAATAAAATTTCCATCAGCTGCAATAACCTCCTCTATCCGGTTTGGAAACGATTGTATGCCCGAATCAAATGCTCCCTATTTCCTTATTCATATTGCCCAAGGAATCGAAAAAAATTTCCTTATTATTCAATGATATTTATTTCATTGATTTCGAACTAATATATGTATATAATTTCTTTTAACTCCAGATGGAGTGTAGGGTCAGTCCGGTATAAAATTAAAGGTGTTCGTCAACGTTGGGTTCGATTTATTTTTCTTTACTTTGCTTCTAGTTTCAGTTATCAAATTATTTCCTGGTTTTCTAGTCCAATAGTAAGGCTTATGTCTATAGACATGCCATTGATAAGCGAGCTTTTTTAGCCGGCTATTTATTTTGCATCGACGATTTGCGGCCGCCGTAGCCGAATGGGTTGGTGCGTGACTACCATTCGGAATTAACATAGAGAACGTCGGTTCGAATCTTGGTGAAACACCAAATTAAGAAAAACATTTGTCTAATAGCTCATAAAAATATCTGCCTTTCGGAGTCGGCTTTAAACTGTAGGTCCCTCCAATTGTCAAGACGCACACCACAAATAGGAGGAGGAGCTCGGCCAAACACCTAAAAAGGGTGTACGCGCCAATTATATATATATAATATTATATATACACTACCGGTCAAAAGTTTGGGTTCACTTACATTATTTTGGAATTTTACACAATAAAGTCGGCTTATTAGTGGTTTTGTTTTTAAAACGTGCGTTCTGCTACTAGTTTGAGTTTAGGAGATTGTTATTTTTTACAAAGTGACTGTGGGAGACGCGCAGATCAAGCATGAACGGGTTATGACTTGCTGCATTCTGTCAATGCGTCTAGTGCCTATTACGCGTAACATCTTACTGCTGCAAAACTCGCTTCAAGAGTTATATTTCTAATTGTTGGTGTCATCTTTGTTATCAAAAAGGTAAGTAAAACAATTTTTTGTATTCCAAAAAATAACTGTTTTACAAAAACTTACATACAAGTCGACGTTATACCAAAACTATCTTCTAATTATTAAAATTTAAATAAAACTACATATTTCTTGTTTTATTATTTAAAATGGGTCGGAAAGCAGAGCTTAGTGTAGAAACACGAGCAGTCATTGTAGCACTACATGGAGAAGGCTATTCAACGCGAAAATTTGCTTCGAAATGTAATGTCTCTCAAAATGCTGTCATGAGAACGTTACAAAGAAAGAGCGATACTGGGTGCAATCAGAGTCGTCATCATTCTGGGAAGCCTAAAACTACGCCAAATGGAGAGGATAAGTTCTTATGTGTTGTAAGCAAAAAAAATCGTTTTCTAACAGCCCCTGAAATTCGCGAACAACTCAACTCCTCGCGCGAGGCTCCAGTATCTGTTTCGACGGTACAGCGACGACTAAGAAACTACGGCCTAAAAGGGTGCGTCGCCGCCAAAAAACCTTTACTTCGAAAGCAAAATAAAGTAAAGAGACTTTAATTAATTAATAATTGGCGCGTACACTTCTGTTAGGTGTTTGGCCGAGCTCCTCCTCCGATTTGTGGTGTGCGTCTTGATGTTGTTCCACAAATGGAGGGACCTATTGCCATTTGCCTGCCGAGGGGCGACCGCTATTAGAAAAATGTTTTTATTACTTTTGCTTTCACCGAGATTCGAACCAACGACCTCTCTGTGAATTCCGAATGGTAATCACGCACCAACCCATTCGGCTACGGCGGCCGCCAAGAGACTTAATTGGGCTAAAAAACATAAAGAGTGGACAACTGAACAATGGTCTAAAGTCTTGTTCACGGACGAGTCCAAATTTGAAATTTTCAACAAACGACGCCGCCAACATATTGGCCGTTTGTCGGTGAACGCATGATGAACCAATGTGTTGTTCCCACAGTTAAGCATGGTGGAGGGTTGGTGTTAGTCTGGGGATGCTTTGCTGGAGAAAAAGTTGGAAACATTGTACAAATTAAGGGTATCATGGACAAAAAAGTCTACCACAACATACTTCAACGGCACGCTTTTCCGTGTGGGAAAAGACTTGTGGGCAGCGGATTCGTTTTCCAGCAGGATAACGATCCTAAGCACACTTCAAAATTTTGCCAGGATTACATTGCAGCCAAAGAAAATCAAAAACAACTCAAATATATGGAATGGCATCCTCAGTCGCCGGATTGTAACCCGATCGAGTTGCTGTGGGACGAGTTGATCAGAGAAGTAGGAATATTGCAACCTACTAATACAAAACAACTTTGGACATTTCTACAAAATTGCTGGAATCAAATAACAGCAGAATCTTTGCGTAAATTAGTTAATAGGGTGCCCAGAATATGCGATGCTGTAATACGAGCCAAGGCGGATATTTCGAGGAAACGAAAATATGAACAAATACTTGCGGGTTTCTTTAAAAGTTAACATATTTTGTATTCAACACAATTACTTTCTGTAAAATAACAATATTAAAAAATCTTTGACGAAGAAAATCATGATTATTTGAATTTTTTTTACAATTTTTCAAGTGAACCCAAACTTTTGACCGGTAGTGTATATATATTTATTTTGCATCCCCCAGTCGATAGGTCCAAGCGTCGAGCCACCAGAGGGCTGCACAAAGTGCCAAGCAACTGTGGATCTCTTTGCAGGAAGCATCTCTTCCACTACATCGACGAGATCCAGGACCTCGCATGACTGCTACTACTGGATCGGATAGTATATATACAGACATTAAACGACATTCATCGGGAGACTCTCACCACCTTCTTAAATTTCCAACTACGGAATACCGTTATCGGAGTCCAACCACCATCCATTACAAAGGAAGAGCTTCAGCTCCCTCTTGAGACCCGCGTAACTTTGGCTCAATTACGTACTTATCCAGAAGCGACCCCGCCATACTCAATACATCTCCGACATGTGAAACTGCAGAGCCATCTCATCTAGTTAGACGATGACCTTCGCTGACTACACCGCAGTGGCAGGGCTTAGTGAACTGTTGCAACAACAAAAAAATATAAATTTTCCATTTCTATTATTTGCCAATTGAAGTATGCATATATGGACATATCTACAATTATCAAACATTTTCTTTATTTACACAGAAATGCGCTAAACTACAATACATTGTGACTTTTACAACTAGTGTACACTCTGCGATGTGGGTAAATATGTACGTGTACGAGTATGCGTAGGTGTGACTTTATGCGAAATTCTCATGATCGTCGCATATTCGTATATTCTTATTCACGCGAGTATTTTTTACTGTTTTTATTTATGCATAATGAATGAAATAGTTTCGAAATCAGTCAATCATTAAATATGAAAAAAGAGCTGCAACTTGTTGCTTCATAGTCCTTGCCCCTGCAAAGGACTGGGGCTGTGAAAATGATGTCGCAGGTTTCCTATACCTGTACATTACTGACCAGCAAGTATTAGGCTTGCACTGAATCTAAAACACCACAACAACAACACTAATTTCATTGGCACCATGACGACCGCCTGATGAAGTGCTCCATTACGCAAATTTGAAAAACTGTCGATGATATGTATTTTCCAGCCCATATTGGCGTGTGTGAAGCTGTTATAGTACACAGTATCGGGCCAGGTGATGTTTGGTGTAATCTCCAAAGTGGCGGGCTCTTCATTGGGACAAATGTTGATTAGTGAACGATTGAATTTCTTGAAACTGGGAAAGTTATCATCCAAACGACGATCATAATTAATGGGATATTTGGAGAGGCACAACGGGCCGGCAGCAGTAGGTTTGGGTCGTCCACGTCGTGTAAATTCAACACCCGCCAGCACTCGAATTTCGCTTTGTTTTGCATCGCTGAGACGATCGTAGCCGCCATGTGGTTCATCCGTTATCACCATGGGATGGTAATGCTCCGGCGAATGTGGGTTATTGCCACCGCGAACCTAAATGGATGAAAGAATTCGTAGCTGTTAATGTGGCCTTGGTCTACATCCTTATAATATCAACTTAAATCCACTTGAAGCGCTAAAAGCTTTCGGATTGGGCTCTGCAAAAGTTCTATTACAATGTGTGTGTGTTCCCTTTTTATAAGGCCCTATAGA
Source organism: Anastrepha ludens (assembly GCF_028408465.1). Taxonomy (NCBI): domain Eukaryota; kingdom Metazoa; phylum Arthropoda; class Insecta; order Diptera; family Tephritidae; genus Anastrepha; species Anastrepha ludens. The sequence continues at coordinate 132,372,294 of NC_071498.1, read as the reverse complement.
ATAACATATGTATGTACCTTAAAGGTGTATGTAAGTCCACGTTTCAAATACAGCTCAGGTGTCATGTAACCGTTTATGTACCAAGCCAAACCACTGGAAACGTGCCCGGTAATCCCTTGATAGCCGCGTAAGCCGCCGGAAGGTCCCAGATAGGCTCTGAAAGTCCGTTGTGTACTGAAAGCATATAAAATAATGATGCGATAAGTGGAAAATTCATATGTCGAAACCAAAAATACCGAGGCTTAAGCTGAGGTAGAAAATTCTGAAAAAAAAATCGAAAATTACCTTTATAAAGGGTCTTTCAAAAGACGCACCTAGATATTGTTTTAAAATATAGGCTTGCCAGAAAAAGTATCTGTACACAAAGAAATGAAAGTAGGTAGGTAGGTGGGGTAGCTGTCCCAATGACACACTTAGACCTTTCATAGGTTCATTGTGATATAACTGGAACTTATCCTTACCCTATGGGTTCCTTTTCAAACCATCCGGTAGCTTTAATTATCGAGCAAGGCTTCGTTAGTTTTAGATGCCTTATGTCCGCTACATCAAAAAAAAAAAAATATTTCAAGAGTGCGGAGCCTCCTTGTCGCTAAGCTTTCACACTCACTTAAAAGGTGTCTGACTGTTTCCTCTTCTTCTGTATTTAGACAGCTTCTACAAAAATCGAAGTACGGGAGTCCTAACCTTCTAGCGTGGCTGCCTATTAGACAATTACCGGTTAATACCTCGATCATTTTTCTTATAGCTCCTCTGTTAAATCTTAATAAGCTTTTTGATCGACCGCTGTTCCATTTCGGCCATGTCTGTCTGCTCAGTTCGCATGTTGAGAGGTTTTGCCAACTTGTATTTACCTCATTGATGGTTTCCCTATCTATCAGTAATTTACAAGTGGCTATATGCATAGGTATCAGCGTCTTATCCACTTGGAGGTCGAGCGTTGTACCAGTTCAAGCAAGTTCATCTGCCTTGCAGTTCCCTGCTATATTCTTGTGGCCTGGCACTGAAATAAGGTGTACTTTGCAGTATTTCGATACGTCATTTAGAAGTTTAAAACAATCTATGACTGTTTTTGACGAGTGTGTTTTAGATTCTAGCGCTTTTGTTGCTGATTGACTGTCCGAGTATATGAAGACTTCATTTGTGGATAATACTCTCGTTTTTATTACTTCCGCCTTTTACTTCCTCTGTGACTTCCGCCTGAAATACACTGCAATGATCAGGGAGGCGAAAAGATTGGCTAACTCTGAGTTTATCGAAATAAACCCCTACACCTGCTCTGTTGTCAAGTTTTGAGCCATCTGTATAGATGTTTAAGCCATTTTTCTTAACAATAAGCCTGTCATCCCATTCCTCTTTGGAAGGAAATACTGTGACGAAGGATTTATCTAAGGTAGTATCCTTGGTCTTACAGAAACCCATTGTAACAGGAATGCAGGGGAATTTTTCTAAAATTGAAGAGTGTCCTCTCTGGTTTGTTCTGAGTATACCGATTTCCCTTAATCGGCAGCTGTGTGCTTGCCGAAATGCTCTATTGGTAATAGGTTAAGCATAATGTTTAGTGCCTCTGTGGGTGTGGTCCTCAGGACCCCGCAGATGCAAAGATTGGCCATTCTTTGTACATGTACCATGGTTTTTTTATATATAACTTATCTAAAGCCGGCCACCATACTAGTATACTGTATGTTAGGATTGGTCTTACTACGCTGTGCAAAGCCAATATACGATAGATGAGGAAAGGCCCCAACTTAGTCCTATTTATTATGATAGCTGTTTACATGAAAGTAATGTATTAAGAAATTCATTGTAAAAAAAACTAAAACATTTAAAACTTTTATGAGAAATGGATTGGATTTCTACAATTTTTCTATCAATTACGTTGGATTTCATTCGGGCGATTATATTTATATAATTGGCGCGTACGCCTCTTTTTTATATACACTCGGACGATTATTTCCACCAAAAAATTATGAATTGTGGGATTTGTTGTTCTTAAAGATCGACCCTTTTCAGAATAAATTTCAATAATTTGAACACATTTTTCTATCGTATATATTTTGTATCTGTCTATTTGGCAAATGTCAAAGATGATATTAAAAAGGTGCCGTCTAGGAATTATTCACTACTGACATCTAGGCGTCACTTTTGAAAGACACTTTGGTATATTTGCGTTTAAACTCTTCTACATATGTTGGGGACTTCGAGTTCCTTTTTTGCCGAAAATTGCGAAATACAGTTGAATACATTTATACTTACGGGTCATATAAGCGTACTCGTTCCCATATTTGTATGGGTGTTTCGGGACGTTTTGTAAAGCTGAAGCAATCATTTACAGGCTCCGTTGTATTGAAATCGATGAGGATATCACCTTTTGGATATACAAAATGGAATGCCGGCTCTGAGTTAGAATCCAACTGCCCCAAAGCCCAGACTATGTAATTACTTCTGTCGAGCCGGATCTCCTTGTCACCGGAATCCGCTATTAGGAGACACCAAAAAATAGTTATCAATTTTGGTATGTTCTTAAAATGAGTAAAATTTTAGGATGAATGAAGCTAAGAAAAACTTAACCAATAAATTAGGCGTACTTGTTGAAGCATTTAAACAGTTGATTATTTTTATTTTATTTGCTTAAACAGTCACCGCTTCAGTGATTCAAATGCTACAGTCGTTAGCCTAAGCCCTTTCCCACTTAGTTTTTGTAAACACTAATTAAGTAAGTAGGTAGCAAAAAATATTTGGTATTTTGCCCACTATATTTTTATATTGACAAAGTAAAAGGATGCCTTCGTTGGAATGGCGAACGATTGCGATTAATTACGTTGGTGAGAGTGAAGATTTTCCGTACCAGCGCTAAACTGCTCTGTTAGTTTCGCTTTTTCCAAACTGGATAAAGAGACAAAGCGAATGGGTCTCGTGGTGAACGAGGACAAAACGAAGTAGCTCCTGCGTATCAGTACCCACGTAGTTATGACAAGTAGGCAATTGAGTAGTAAAGCCTTTTCTCGGCGAACAAAACTAACACTCTACAAGGCTCTCATTATGCCCGTCCTATTGTATGGCGCTGACGTTGGCAATATCCGATGAGGCTTCCATTGTAGTATTATATTTGAGAGAAAGATTCTGCTGACTTAGATCTTTTGCACGTTGGCGAGGACGAGTATCGTAGACGTTGGAACGATGATGACCTTTACGACGACATAGACATTGCGCAGCGAATAAAAATCCAGCGGCTTCGTTGGTTGGGTCATGTTGTCCGAATGGAAACGATCCGGCTCTGAAAATATTTGATGCTATGCCAACTGGTGATAGTAAAGGAAGAGGAAGGCCTTGTTAAACTCGGTCAAAATCGCTTAATCGGTTATCGAGCCAATCAAAAGATGCAGAAAACAAAGCAAAATTGGTCAGATTTGGTGTAAATAACGAAACCAAAAAATAAGTACGACGAGCGGTGCCACCTGTTGGGTGCAGAGGAAGAATATAGCTTTTTGTTTTGGTTTGTTAACAGTAATAGTAGCCCCGCCAATGTCGGGCATATCACCGGTCGTCTTCGTCTAGCTCATCTAAAGGTAGGCCCAGGAAACAGCTGTTTCGATGGGTTGGGTCCAGAGGGAGAGGGGTGTTAGATGAGTCGGTTTTAGGTGGTTAGTGTCGTGCGGGGTGCCTTCACATGCCGGACATATGTTTGGTATGTCGAGGTCATTCTGGATAAGTAGGAGTTTAACCTGCTACAATATCCAGAACGTAATTGTGCCAGTGTTACACGTGTCTCACGAGGAAGCTGGAGCTCTTCATCTGCTATAGGTGGTGGTTGGACTCCGATTACGGCATTCACAGGACAGGAGTCCAATATATAGAATATAGTATTCTTAGGGTGCCTAACACATCGATTGAACGTTTCATATAAAGCGTAGTTGTCATGTTAAGACTGAGTTTCCGTCTGTCCCTCTAATGTTACAAAATATAAGTATGTAACTCACATTGCTCATGAGTTCGTTCGATTACAAAAATTAGTAGTCAGTCAAAATTAAATTTTACTAAAATGTGTGCGTGCATTTAAAGTTCGGTCTGCTCCGAATTGGGATTTCATCACTTGTTTTAATTAAATTCTTTGTAGTCAAGACTATTCATCACTGTTATGGCGAGCTTCAACGAGGAATTTTTGCTGGCACTTGGCGCTCGAAGAACGTAATGACTGTATCTTTGTTATTATCCAATTATGAGTCATAGTGAAAATAATTCTGAAAGTGTGGACAAGATCAGACCGTTAACCGGCTCTCAGCGAATTTGATAGAACCAGTTGAGGCGCTGAAGTAGCAACGGTTATGAATCAGTTTGTGAATATATATTCGTAACTACCTTGGTAGTGCTCTAACTACATATTGCACGTGTATGTTTTGAATAAAGTTTTAAAGACTACATACGTACATACATATGTATTGTTTTATATGCATGTGATTATGAATGCTGATTTGTAAATACTCACACGAAATCAAGGTGCGTCGAAAAGTTATGGTGTTGATGCCATCCTTGCGACTGTACGTATTAAGCTGAAAACTGTCCAAACCGCCAACCACATCGTCGCGACATACACCTTTATTTTGACCCAAAACTTGCACACACTAAAATATCATATAAAATCAAATTATTTTACCTTTATCGAATAAAAATGTGTATGCCTGTCTCTTACCGGCGCTAAGGACGTAATGTTGTAGTCCACTGAATAGCCGCGAATATCATCGATATATGCCACAACCACATCGGCGCCAATCATTTGACTCGCCGTCTCCGAGCCTGATATACCGAACGACATATAATCATTCTTTTCCACCTGGCCGGATAGTTGAAGTGTAATTTGTGGACCGAATACTTCCCAGGAGACTTGAAGGTTCTTGTGCAACTGCCGGCAGTTAGGCAGAGAAAATTCATAGGGTGTTATTTTCACCAATGACGGTGGCACGTTCAGATTGTCGGAAATCAAGACATGTCCAAAATTCTCATTATCGGCCAAATCGTATATACTAATCCAGTCAATGTCAAAAATTGTTTTATCGCCGGGCAATTCTAAAGTTATAGTTTCCCCTTCATATTTGCGAATGGGATCCAAGCTACGTTGAATAAACAAATGTATGAGATGAGAAACCCGAATGGGTAATGTTTTAATAGTAAAAACTATATGGCACATAACTCGAAAAGTACTCAGAATTTGTCAAAAAAACGAAAAAGGTTCAATTATTTATTGATATTTATTTATTTTATTGCCTGCAAAGAGATCTCTTTGAACACTTCATCCTCCACTTCCTCAAAACACTTTTCATAAGAAGATTTTAAAAGCTTTCCGCGAATTTCTTTTTAACGCGCGAGGTCAAGTTAGTTAAACTCGGAGCATTGTTTTTGGTAAAGAAGAGAGGTGTAAGTTGGTGCATTGTCGAGCATGGTGAGCAAACAAAGAATCGGTTCTCTACCATTCTGGGCTCTTGCTAAAAATTCTCCCTAAAACACTTCGGCACACTCACTCTTTATTTACTGTTTGGCCTGGTAGAAGGAATTCTGAGTCGCCCACAACAAGGCAAATAAGGAAATCCATCAACAAAGCTTCAAATTCAGAGTGGCGTTCCATCTTCCTCAATACAAAGTCTATGCTTGTGTGCCTGCGTCCACATTCCACTTTTTCATCCGGAGAATTTTTTCCGCGAAACCACTGATGTTGTCCCACGTTTACTCGCTGCTTAGAATCTTGTCGATTATATTTTCAGTGGCTATGTGACCCACTGCATTCTCCAGCGTTCGACGTTCTTGTTCCCAACGCATGCATTGGAAAAAGTTTGTTCAGCGTCATCTAAGGGTGCGTCACCGTATTTGAATGAGGAGTGTTCACATTACCCTATTTTGCACCCCCCCAAAGCATTTGGGTTGTATAAAAATGGACTTCACCAAAGTTGCTGCAATACCATGTAGTGACGTTTCTTATTAGTCTGGCCGTCCATCTGCCGCGTATTTCGATTCTCCAGCGGTCTTGTCTTAATCTCAGCGTTTCATCCTTTCTTTCGCAAGCTGCAAGTTGGATTACTCTTTCTTCCATCTTCTCGTTCTTTAGTGCCCACAAATTTTTCCTCTCAAAGCCTAGTAAATCTATCGGTATTGAACCACTTATCACTTAAACAGCTGGTCCTGATATTGTGTGGTAGGCAGACACATCTCTCGGAGCTGCCGTTGGTTATACCGATGCTAGGAGATTGCATCGGTGATTTGCCTTTAGCGCAATTGCTCACATTCATCATTATTTCCCGTTTCCTTTGGGTTGGTCCTCCAATGTTTGCCATCAGCCTACTGAGTAAAGATGCCATATTAGCGGTTTTCTCTGCTGCGTGTTTTGTTTGGGCACAGAAGGTTAGTCTTGGATCCAATCTTATGTCTAGGTATTTTAGAACTTTTTCTGTAGTTAGAGTATTTGAGCAAGTTTGCATGCTTTCTTCTTACGGGATGTGCTTCTCGGTTAGAAGCATTAACTCCGTTTTCTCTGTGACTAATTTGAACCACGTGAATCTAAACACGTTTGTTTAAGTATCATAACTTGGATAAATTTTCTACGAATTTCGTCAAGGTTTCGTGCTGTGATGACTGCGGCGATATCGTCTGCGTATCCGGTTAGAAAGATACCATCGCAAATTTCTATATTGAATATCTCGTATTAACTAATATTCCGCAAGTCGAGCCCAAGAATTGAGCCTTGTGCCGCTCCTGATGTGACGTCTATACATCAAAAATCCTCTGGGGTTTGATAGATGAGTTTGCGATCCCATAAATTTCTCTTTATGCGCTGTACTTATGCTGGAGTTTTGAACCTTTGCTCTAAGGCGGCCAAAATGTCCGCCCGTATTACGCTGTTGAAAGCGTTCCTTGTCTCTAAGGTGACAAGGAGGACTATGCTTATGGATTAGATACTACCCTGTTGCACTGCTTCTACGCTGTTTATGACAGTATCGGTTTGCCCCTATTGTAGACTATCCGCGTTAAAGCCGTTCTGTCTTGCCGAAAGTCCTCCGGCATGGTCTATGGCTGCGGCCGCCTTCGAGGCTTGAACAGTCTTTCAATGCGCTTTCCTGCTGTGTTACCTTTCCCCTTGCTTGTAAGCACGAGCTGCTGCTTTTCCCAGATTTCTGGAAAAATTCAATCTCTTATACAGGCGTCGTAAAAGACTAGTAAGACTAGTGGTCGTATTTTTGCGATCTCCTTGAGGACTTCTGTGGGTACTCCATCCGGTGTTAGAGCCTTGTTGTTTCGGAGCTTGCCCACGGCTAACTAGAGTTCCTCACTAGTGAATAGTGGAGGTTCTTTTGTCACATTTATTTGACACTCCGTTCCTTCTTGATTTCATGACTTGGAAAGAGTTCATTTACTATGTAATTCATCACGTTCGAGCTTAGTTCCGGTGTAGCTGCCCAGGCTCCCAGTTGCTTCACTACAATCTTGTGCTCAAGTCCCCAGGAGTTGGACGCATTGAGCGAAACAAATCAACAACATTAGCATGGCCCACCTTAAACTCTTTGCACTACTCGTAATTAATGGTTTCAACATTGTCGTGTCCCCATCGTCTAGTTTTCAAATTTTCCACACACACTATCTAACAGATTGCTCTCAAGAGAACCAACACAAGCAAAATTAATAATTTGCAGAATATTTCAAACACGGCTCGTTTGCATGACAAATTTCGGGTACTTTTTGATCAGAATATATACCATTGTTTTTCACACTTACTATCCCATTTCGTCGGGTATCTTACTACCGCGGCTTGACGGCTGCGCTCCCACGCCAGTCCAAAAGAACGTACGCTTACCCAAGCCATCATAAGTGAAATCTTTGATACTTATCGTTTTCGAGTCAATGAACTCGATGGCGGTGCTGCTGACATTGTGACTACGGCGAGAGAATGTACCGCCCGCCTGTGTCCGTGGTGGTTCGAATTCTTCCGGTATGTAAACATCACCGAAATTATTCTGATTGTTAAGATCGTAAACAGCCAACCATTTGATTTCAGTTATCTTCTTTCGGTCGGGCAGGGTGAGCGTAAAGTCTTTATTGTGATAACGGTCCAATATGTTGGCTCTGTGAAAGCAGGCCGTGTAATTGTCGTTCGAATAGAGACAGCTTTTGTAGCCGTGCACAAATATTTATAGTACATACTTGCCATATTCATCCGGTACAATGAATCCCTGTGGTCCGGGACGATTTGATGCGCCGGCCCAAAAAAACGTATCAGCGCCATTGCCGTCATAATTAAAACCAATTATTAAAAAAGTGTACTCATTTACGGCGTACACATCGCCGGATACCTACAAAAAATATATATAATTTTTCTTAAGAGAATTTTTTCTAGTGAGCGTGGGAAACTTGATTAACTCACCTGATGATGATATGAATTTATTTTACCTAAATATTTTCCCCGATATGGGCCATCCTCCCCGTCTTCGTCAGCCACTGAAGTATTATTGGAGAGAATAGAAAGAATTGCATTACTTGAATTGGAAAGCAGTTATATTAATAAACAATAGATTTTTTTATCCACTATAGTGACCAATTACTGCGAGTGAATGGCATTCAGATACATCTTGGGTCTGTGTTGGCAGTCGGAAAACTCGATATGCACTAAAAAATCTATTTCACCCCCAAAAAATCCCTTAGGCTTACTACAAATTTTGAAGGGCACATCAACTAACCTTTACATATGTACAGATATAGGCCTGAGAAGAAAAGAACAATGAGTTTATCAGCATGAAGAATTGAACTATTATGCTAAAGGTTAGGTGAAAAACCTTGTAAGTTTGGCCTAAGACCCATATGACTACTGTGAACTCTTCAAGTGGTTTTGCCTTTGGAAGAAAAAAGTTGCAATAAAGTTAATTACTAGGTTGTACAACAAGTTTTGCGATTCGATAAGAGAGGGGGTTAGGTTAGGTTGAAGCGATTGTCCTGTGGCACACAATCAGGATCATAGCCCATGTGATGTTGGATGAGGAACGTGTCCTTATCTCTACTAAAAACAGTGTATAATTTTCAAAATTTTAGAAGATCCCTGATTTCCGCAGAACTGAGATCTTCCAATTCATTAAAAATTGGCACCTAAAATGGTTTACCTACGCCTGGGTAGAGCAGGACAATGGCACAGAATGTGCGAGATATTTTTCTTCCATATCTAGGCAGCTGCTGCAGAAGTCATGTGTTTGCACGCTCATCCTCTGGTAGTGTCTACCTATTAAGCAGTGTCCCGTAAAAACTGTACTTATCTTGGCTCAGCAGAGATTCTGTGCGCTTAGCACTGAGAGTCGGTCTCAATTGACGGGCGATTTTGCAGGTGGTTTCGTTACGCCATCTTTCGTTCGCTGCTCTTTCGAATAAGGATAAGTAGCTGACATGTTTGTAAGGGTATGCTATATAGGCATTTGTCTTTGTACTCAGAGAGGGCGTTGCTACTTTTTTTGTTATATTCGTACACTCTTCATATGAACGTATGGGAAGTTTCGTTTCAATCTGTCAATTCATTATTCGTTTACAAGCCATTTAGTACCGACGTGTCTCAGTATTTTCTACAATGGAAGAAGTCAATTATCGTACAGTGATTGAATTTTTATCTTTAGAAGATTTAAAAGCAAAGGAAATTTATGAACGAATGTTGAAAGTGTAGAAGGACTTTTCGTCATCATTTAGTACAGTAGAAAGATGGGTTGCTGGTTTTAAACGTGGCCGTACAAGCCTTGAAGACGATCCACGGGCAAGGACATCCAAAAACAGTAATAACACCAGAAATCATTAGAAAGAATACAACATATCGTATTGGGAAATCTTCGAGTAACTGAAAGAGATTTGCATCTCATTGGGCAGTGTAAGCAATATTTTGACTGAAGGAACAAAAACACATTCGAGTGCGACAATGCGACTATCTCAACAACATTTAGAAAGTTTTGTGAAGCATAAAATGAATTTTGTGCTTCGAATCTTCACTATGGATGAGTCTTGGGTCAATCACCATGATCCTAAAACAAAGCAAGTAGCAAAAGAGTGGTGTGAACCCTCGGCTTCGAAAAGAGTTCATCCACAAATCAGCCATGAAGGTGTTAGCTCAGTTTTTGGTATGCGAATGGAATTTTGTTTGTGGATTACTTGCAAACTGGTAAAACAACGTATTCTGAATATTATTGTAACCTCTTAGACCAGCTAAAGGAAAAATTCGTGAAGAAAGACCCAGTTCGCAAAAGAAAAAAATATTTTTATCATGACAATGCACAGTGCCGCAAGTGCATTTTTACAATGGCTGAAATCCATACATGAAACTTCGAATGGTTGGAGCATCCAAGAGTATTCACCATATTTGGTCGCCGCTAGCGACGCCCATGAGTTTCCAGACCTACAAAAATGCATGCGTGGAAAGCATTTTACATCAAATGGTGAGGTCATAACAGCTGTGGAAGCGTATTTTGCAGCTCTTCCAGGTTCTCACTTCAGGGATCTAAATCATAAATTGGAATCTCGTTGGAATGCGTGTATTTTGTTTTTCTTATCGAACCGCAAAACTTATTGAACAACTAATAGTAGTGTAGTGCGGTTACGCGTGCCGTAGAAACAAAGTAATTGACATATTTTTGCTTGCTTAATCTAGAATCCAGGAATCTATTTTATGCAGTGGTTACGCATGCGTCAAACTTTAACGATCGCCAAATGCTTATTCTTGCTAGAATTCAGACGCCCACCTGCGAATTGGCATCCAGAATATGCTTAAGTTATAGACAGTTCCATCCACCATTCCTTGAGCTCATTTCGATACCCGTACGAACGGACTGCGATGAAGTGGTAAGGTACATGCATTAGCTATCAAAATATGGACGAATAAATGCATTGTTATTGAATAAAAGGGTGATCCTGCAATCTGCACAAACCCCAAAAACGAATCAGATTCTTAAAACGATTATTGGCATTCATAGGATATAACTTCAAATCGTCAATAAAATATTTTTTTAAAACTTGATCAGATCCAGTTGAGGCAGCCATTCAAATGAACTGCTGCTTAAAGAATTCACGGAAATTCTAATTTAAACGAGTCCTTTCGAAATATAGTAAAAATATTTGTTTTCTTTTTGGGCGCATTTATATGTCAATCTGTAAGATAGTAAAGGGTTTTCCAATAATAGGTGTTACAGGTGAATGGATTGCGCTATCGAGAGATTTTTAATGGCGGAATTGGATGGTCTTGATCTGGACAACGTTTATTTTCAACAAGACGGCGCTACGTGCCACACAAGCAACGAAACCATTGATCTTTTACGGGAAAAGTTTCCGGACCGTGTTATCTCTCGAAGAGGTGATCACAATTGGCCACCGAGATCTTGTGATTTAACACCTTGCGACTTTTTCTTTGGGGTCACGTGAAAGAGAAGGTTTACGCCAACAGCGCGGGGTCGAATCAAGACCTCAAAGATGGAATTCGTGAGGCTATCGAGGACATAGGGCAGCCACTTTGTAATTCGGTTATGGAAAATTTCATGAAAAGGATATTGTCCTGTAAGCGTGGTCGTGATGGTCATTTGCCTGATGTTGTTTTCCACTATTAACGGCATACCTTCCTCTTCATAATTAAGTAAACATCCGATAATTTAAAAAATAGTTTTTTTCTTTGAATATCAAAATAACACCTCTTATTGGAGAACCCTGTATATGCGTTACAACTTTGTAGCAGTAAACGGCGCTTTGATACCATTATGAGACCTCCAAAAGGCAGATATCTACAGTCAGCCAGAGCTGTTGATTTAATGAAGAAGATTGATGGGAGAAAGGAGCGCCCAGTGACCTTAATCGGCAAGCTGCCAAACCTGGACATTTACAGAGAAAGACCTCAACAATCCTCTTCTCTTGGGGGCTAAATGGTAAACCTCGCCTGTGAGCCGATTGTTCAATGGCCGGTAAACACAACTACTAGTTTGGAGATTGAATGGCGTGGAGTCTCCAGGACTTTTTGAGTCCTCCGTATATTGTACTGGAGCCACAGGATCGAAATAAGGCATGAAGAAAAGGAACTCCATCTCTACTGCGCTTTTCTGAGAAATATGATGTGCAATTCCCTTTTAAAAACAGTCAGGGGGATGCCGATGGCCGGATATGAGGTCGCTGAGAACAATTCCGTCCCCATCATCGCAAGCTCATCAGCAAATTTACTTCCCTCCATGTTTCTATATCCTGGAACCCGGATCAGAGAAATGTTACCTGCACACCTATGAGATTTGATCTCCGCCTTACAGGAGTTTACTAGTTTCGTTCTGCACCATGCCGTCGTCCGAGCCTTGATAGCGGCTCGGAGAAAATTTTAATATCTCCGTCGCTCCCTCGTTCCTTTAACATTTTACATGCCTGCAGGTTCGCAAAGACTTCTGCTTAAATAACACTAGCAGTATTTGCAGTTTAAAGGAGATAGACATATTGGCTGATTTAGAGAAAACCCCTACTCCGACTCCCGTCAGTGAAGACAGAGGTGCAAGCTTCGGTGCAGATTTTCCCCAATGGTAAACCTCCGAGTGTATTTCTGCCATGAAGAAGCTTCTCAAAAAAAAATATCTGGCATTTGAAGTGGGCTTGAAATTGTAGGTCCCTCCATTTGTGGAACAACATCAAAGCGCTCGCCACTCATAAGAGGAGGAGCTCGGCCAAACACCTAACAGAAGCGTACGCGCTAATTCTAATTTTTTTTTAACTCGATCTACCGTTATATGTTGTCTCTAAGCTTTTACAACGAATAGCGTTATTTTCTAGCCTTTGAAATTATTTATGGCACGTGCAAAGAGAGAGATACCACACTAGACATGCGTGACATGACGAGCAGGCACTTCAAGTTGTCCTAATTATTTCGGGAAAATTATATTATTTGTGGTTATTTTTATCGCTTCTATATACAAAATACATACATACATACAAAACGCATTAATATGACTCATATATTTTAAGCCAAACTTGAATTTGGTAAATGAAGGCATACCTACATATGTATTGTGTATATAAATATAGCATTAAAGAGTGTAGAGTGGCTATCTCCATCGTTTTTGATAAAACAAAAAATGCACACGAATGCCTGGAAAGTTTCTTTGTAAAGCTGTGAAGAATTGCTCTTTTTATTTATTTACGTACCTACTCATTTGCACTCTCTTGACGGCGGAGCCGACACGTCTCTCACACATTGAGTGTGAAAGCAAAAGAGTTACGGCACAAACTTGGTACTCATTGTTCACATGGAAATGAATAATTAAAAGTGTAGAAAAAACCACCAACGCCTGTACATATACAAGTGTGCACATATGTAGATTCAAGGCGGAAACACACAATTGCCTCAGTGCATATGAAAATATGTTTCTTGTATAAATATTTGCTCATGCATTTGCTTTGGATTTAGTTTAATTCTAATTTCAAAATCCGGCCTAAATTTATTTCGATTGCACCAATTTAATGCTATTTGCAACGTCGTACGGCATTTGCAAATAAAAGTGGGCAGCATTGTTTGGTATTTTTCTTGTTCACATACATACATATATGCACATGTTTATCAAGCATCAAAACATTTTTCGTTCCACGCCACCAGTTTCACAGGTTTTGCACTGAAAGTGAATTGGAATTTCGCTTCTGTTACAGTTAACTTATCTTTCTTAGTTTCGTGTCTGCTAAGCGCTGTCTAATTATTAGCAAAGAAATAAAGCTTGAAAGCGAAAACGGTTGAAGCAGTCGAAAAGAAATGCACAGAAGTTAACGCATACATATAGACATATTGTATATACAGTGCTGGGCAAAAGTATACATTCACCCACAATTTTCGTGTTCGTTTGAAAGCCCAAACTCTTTATTCAACATTGTATTGATACAGTTTTATTTGAAACATTTTTTGAATCACAATAAACTAAAACAATCAAAAAATTTTATATAAAATAACACAGTTATGAGGGAAATATGCCAAAACAGCGCTGACAAAAGCCTACTTACAGTACAAAAATAACTTACTATAGTGTAAAAACTTTACTTAATCCTAGATTTTGTTGCTTTTTAGTATTTAGTTGGTCCACCGTTAACGTCAATAACCGCTTAAAGCCGTCGTGATGTCGAGATAATTAAATTTGTCGGCTCTGCAGATGTTATACTCTTCCAGGCTTCTATTATACGCTCTTTGTGTATTTATAATCTGGGCTTTACGGTGGTGTGTTTAAGTTTCGGTAAACCCCCTGTGTGACTGATGTCACCCCACCAAATAGTTGATGGGTTGTAGTTTATCTATTTCTAATATCTGGAAATATACCGTTAGCTGTATTTTAGCAACGTTGATTTTACTCTTCGTATTCATGCAGTAAGTTCTCAGTATTTAGTTGGCGCCCCCCGTATTTGTATATGTATATACGAGGTGAAGTCCAAAATAAACAAGATTGAGCTAAAATAGTCTGTTCTGATAACTAAAATTGTTCTGATAACTTCGAGTTTATTTATTCAAAATAGTCCCCTCTGGCCTCGATACCTTGTTTTGTGCGGTCTAAAAACTTTTCGAAAGAGTGTTTCACACCGGAATCCGGAACGTCCTTCAGGAGGTTGGTACAAGTCTTTTGGATCGTCTCTATGGACGCAAAACGTTTTCCTTTCATGGCCAAATGCAATTTTCCAAATTTTCCGAATAGGTAGAAGCCACAGGGAGCCATATAAAGTGAATACGGTGAGTGATTGATGGTTAAAATGCGATTTCTTGTAAAAAAATCAGTCACCAGAGTGGATCGATGAGATGGTGCATTATCATGCAATAAGCGCCAGCTTCCGCCTTCGCGGTATTCAGGGCAAATTCGACGAATGCGATGCAACAAACGCTTCAAAATGACAAGATAGAAATTTTCATTGATGGTTTGGCTTGTTGGCACGAACTCCTTGTGGACAATTCTCTTGGAATCGTAAAAATAAATGAGCATCGACTTGATTTTTGACTTCTCTAAACACGATTTTTTGGTTGGTGACTCGTCTGGGGCCTTCCATTCGGCACTTTGACGCTTAGTTTCAGGTTCGTGTTCAATACACCTCGTTTTATCACCAGTTACACCACAATGGTGTAAAGGAAGTTCTCGTCTTCTCTCGCCTCTTTAATGAGGTCTTACGAATGTTGAATTCTGAGCAGTTTTTCGTGCTCAGTTAACTTGTGCGGAACGAAACGTGCACAGACCTTTCGTAAACCCAAATGATCAGTTAAAATGCGATAAATCGATGTTTTGGAGATATTTAACTCCGATTGCATGAATTTCAACGATGTTTACGGTTCAGTTTAGAGAAATTTACGAACAATTTCGATGGAGTTTTCGGTGATTACTGGTTTTGGGTGGTATGTTCATTATCATTTACCATCTCAGTCCTCACAACCATCTCTGAAACATGTAAACCTTCATGAACTCTGGCACGAGATAAAAAATCATCGCCATAAACTTTTTTTATCAATTCAAATGTATCGGTAAACGTTTCACCGATTTTAAAACAAAATTTCATATAAGCTCTTTGTTCAGTGCTTTGTAAAGGTACTTATTTATGTATGTTCCTTAGAAATACGTGCAAAAAAAGTAGTGTAAAAAAATGCATGCGACATATGGTAAATTTCGGGTAACTTTAAATATTTTCGCAAAACACCGCACAAAAGAAATAATTAAGAAGTCCATATTACCTAAGTATTTATAAAACAAAAACCATTCATTTTTATTACAAAAATATTAAAATTATTATAGTGTGCAGGGAAAATTCCATCCATAACATAAATACGAAATATGTAACAATTCAAATTAAAATTAGAAAAAATAAAATCCATAAATAATAAGGACTTGGCTTCACTTGGTGTGCCCAATTAGCGCCGGTTAGTACGATAAAGAAAGGACTCGCGCACTTTGCTAAACTCAACCAAATTCGTGTAAGCGTTTATCGCGAAGACGAAGAAGAAGAAATGAGTTGGAACTCTAACTCCACTAATTTTGGGACCACAACTGCTGAGGTGTGAGCTGCTGCGTTGTCGTGATGGAATAGCAAATTCACTCGACTTCCTCGATTCAAACGAATGCCAAACACAAAGAATTCGACCTATTTGACTGAAAGTTGGTGTGTATTCGTCCAAGAGATGCTATTAACTACACTTAACCAAATCAATTCATTCGCAATCTGCTTCAACCCCAGTATGCCGTAGTCAGGATCTTACTGGAATCAATCCTGATGGCTCGCAAGCAACTCCACACCATTACAAAGTCAGGCGTTCCTAACATGGAGAACAGACGCTGACCAAGTAACCGCCCACTATGAGTCAGTCGCTCCTGGATTTTTCTATTGTTCACCATGCTCGTACATGATGAAGGGAACATTCTTTTATTTTTTTTTTTTTTTTTTTTTTTTGTTGAAAGGCCTCATCGAATCACCTTTAACACAGAAACCTCATCGAAATAGCTCACTTTTATACGCGCGTTCTCTTATACCGCGCTCTGCGTTTTTGACGTTTAAGGTCAGAGCGCACTTTGAGGGATTCTGTTCCTCGTTTGGTAT
Source organism: Anastrepha ludens (assembly GCF_028408465.1). NCBI lineage: Eukaryota > Metazoa > Arthropoda > Insecta > Diptera > Tephritidae > Anastrepha > Anastrepha ludens. The sequence goes on along the minus strand of NC_071498.1, from coordinate 132,355,728 downwards.
CGAGATTAAGTCTTCGGTCAGACTTTGTACCCGAAGACACTACCAGTTGAGCTGCCATACTGCTCAGGGACTGGTCACCCTCGATTTTAGTCACCTTTTACTACAGGCATACCTTATCTCGGGCAAATTCTAACCTCTGACCCGCTGGGGTCACTAAACATAGCCCCGATATGCGCCAGTAGTGCCATCTCTCTGACTTTGCACAGACTTTTCAAACGATCAATTTTTAATGGTTAGGTGTACAAAACACGACTGAATTCAGTATTGGTGAAGCTGCAATACGAAATACAGCACATAATAAAAGGAATGAAAAAAGGTGCTTACTTTACCCACCCTATGATAACACAGCATATGTAGGCTTTTGGCAACGCTGGTCTTGCGTTTTCCACCTCACAACTTTGTTATGTTGCATAATTTAAAGAAAAAATTAAGGAATGGATTTTTTTTCTCTATTGTGATACGAAAAAGGTTTCAAATAAAACTGAGTAACACAATTTTCAATAAATTGTTTCGGCTTTAAAACGAACGCAAATAATGGGTGTATGTATACTTTTGCCCATCACTGTATGTACGTATTTTCATTGAAACATGCTTGCGTACACAGCCACATACACTCGCACTCATCGAGACTAATTTACTAATGTTGTAGGTACTTACAGCCAAATTGGAGTAAACATCCCGCCAGTAGTAGGAGTGTGAGCAAAATTTTCTCGCATAATTGCTGATTCCCATAGAAATTTCTTGCATGACCGCCATAAGTTTTGCAATTGCGTGGCCTCGCCAGTTTGCAGTCGTCACGATTTCCGTTTTTGCGCGCTTTCGATAAAGACATATCACCACCGTATCAAATCACTGTGTATTTGTATATTTGTATTGGGCCAAATAGTTTCAAAAACTATTGCGATTTATATATAAAAATACAATATACTAAAATATATACATTAATATATTTTTCTAAATGGTTATACTATTTCACTTTTTCGGTTTCTGCACATTTTTGCATACATTTTAAAGAAATGAATCACTTTCACATACAAACTTATATGTATGGCGTACACTACAAGAGCAAAATGAACCAACAAACAGCGCAAAGAAAACGAACTCTATGGTCGTCGCCGAAAGCAACACTCTACCATTGCTGTTGTCCGCACAACCGCCCTACGCAACACATACGAATATGTGCATGTCTATGTGTGCGAGTACAGAGCAAAATCAGCGGCGCATGCGCGTATGTCTCTATATTGGCTGTGTGTATGTACGCGCGCGTGGATGTGTTTGTATGTCCCACCACAAATTGTATCAGCAACAATATTGTTGACGCACTAACTCGTCAAAGTTTCCGCAACGACTGAGTGACCACTCTTTGGGCTTTTTCATTTCAACCTGTTGATTGCGTTGGCGCTGAGCGAGGGCAGAGACTGAGCTGCTTTGTTCAGAGCGAATTTTTATAAGAATAACGAAAATAACGTTGCTTAACAGCTCGACGTGCGTGAGTATTTCTTGAGCCATAGCCAATGGTCATAGATGCAAAGGGGAAAGAGATAAAAGAGAATTGTTTTTAACAAATTTAGTTATCATAACAAAACAAAACTTGATAAACAAAACCAGCGACAACGAAAGAGTATCCGGAAGTAACTCTATTTATTTAATAGAATATTGTCTTAAACTACATATATATTTAAGGGCAGTTTTTAAGCGGCGTAGAAAGGTGGATGGGTGGTCGCCATAGCCGAATGGGTAAGTGCGTGACGACTATTCGGGAGTGCTTGGGTTCGGATATCCGTGCATGAACATCAAATAATAGCGAAAACAAGTTTTTTTCTAATAGCGGTCGCCCCTCGGTAGACAATGGAAAACTTCCGAGTGTATCTCTGCCATGAAAAAGTTCTTCATAAAAAACCATCTGCCGTTCGGAGTCGGCGTGCGACTCCCTCCCTCCATTTGTGGAACAACATCAGCACACCGCAAATAGGAAGACAAACACCTAATTGAAGTGTACGCACCAATTATTTTTATTTTCTTTAGAAAGGTGGATAAATGGATGGATATCAATAGGCCGAGAGATCTTAAATGAAAATAAAAGAAATTTAGCATAGCAAGTCATTGTAGTATTTGAATATAAACAAGATTAATTCCAACTTTCTGACTCCTTAAAGAATTCAAGATCTAGGGTTTTCCAAACAGAGGTGTTATTTTGATATTCAAAGAAAAATGCTTTTTTTTTATATAATATTATATAAGTGATGGGATGTTTATTTATTATAAAGAGGAAGGTATGCCGTTAATACACGCTTACAGAACAATATCCTTTTCATGAAATTTTCCATAACCAAATTGCAAAGTGGCTGCCCTACTATTTATATGTCCTCGATAGCCTCACGAATTCCATCTTTGAGGTCTGGATTCGACCCTGCGCTGTTGGTGTCCCTTTCACGTGGCCCCAAAGAAAAAAGTCACAAGGTGTTACATCACAAGATCCCGGTGTCCAATTGTGATCACCTCTTCGAGAGATAACACGGTCCGGAAACTTTTCCCGTAAAAGATCAATGGTTTCGTTACTTGTGTAGCACGTAGCGCCGTCTTGTTGCAAATAAAAGTTTGTCAAGATCAATACCATCCAATTCCGGCCATAAAAAAACGTTAATCATCTTTCGATAGCGCAATCCATTCACCAATAACACCTCTTATTGGAAAACCCTTTATATTATGATACAAAATGTAGCCAATCCAACACCCAGTTCGTTGCGCTGAACAACACAATTTCACAGAGTCATTTGAAAAGTCCGTGCAAAGTCAGAGAGATAGGTTTAGTTAGTAGCATCTCTTAGTGGAACACACACCAACTTTCACCCAGATCGGTCTATTTCTTTGTGTTTGGCATTCATTTGAATCGAATTCTAATTCCCATTTAATTTGCGCAAACACCTTCGCCATTGCAGACTTCAAAGCTGGAACCCTCTCGATTTACCTTTTTTCGACCTTGGAAGAGTTCGTAATATAAATTTTTAGTTTAAAAGTGACTCTGGATTTTTCCAATGCTCTCTCGAAGGCCGACTAACGATATACACTTGCGAAGACGAAAATATATTAGCAGTACCAAAAATATATTAGACTTAAAACAAAATGTTAATTTATGATTATTATTTTGAAATATTACACTATTCTTTGACTGAACACATAATTAAATCGATTCTATAACGAAAAACAAAAATTTTTATAACAATAGAAATTCATATTTAACATTAAAATAGCAGTGGTCATATAAACAACGCATTCTGACAAAGTTTATAAAAACATTGAAAAAAAACTGCATTGACATAGTTTTCAGATACAAAGTTGTAACTAATATTTAGTTGGATTTCCCTAATTCTTTTATTACGGCTACCACAACGGCGGGACATTGAGTCCACAAATTGCTCAAATCGCTGCTTCGGAATCTTCAGCCATGCAATCTTAAAAAATTTGTGGATGTTACTCGGTCTTGCATTGTGTACAGCTCTTTTATATTTAAGGGGTTATAAAGGGTTTTCCCAATAACAGGTGTTATTGGTGAATGGATTGCGCTATCCAGAGATAATTAACGAGTTTTATGCCCGGATTTGGATGGTATTGATCTGGACAACGTTTCTTGAAAAAATTTATTGATCTAAAAATTTGTACAATTATGTTATCTTTTAACTGTATTTTAAGACTTAGTCTCAGTAAAAATATTTATTTGGAAAAGAGCTACAGCTGATCTCCGTGAGCTCCTCTCAAAAAAGACGTCTTGCGATGACCACTATATCTCTGAATTGAATCCTCTGAAGTTAAAAAAAAACCAAACAGATTTCGTTAAAGTAAATGTAAATCCTAATCGAATGAATTAGCAAAATAAAATTTGTTGTCAAAATGGCAGTTTCTCAAAACAAACCCGATTTTTGATCCAAATTTCGGCCTTAAATTGTTTACAAAAAAAAAATGTATCGGTGAGAAAAAATCTTCGATTAATTACTTAAAAATATATTTAAGAAGCTCGTGTTAAAACTTTACAGTAATCGGTTTAACCATTTAACATTTTCGAGTAATGTTGGTCACCGACTTTGAAAACACCATTTTGAGAAAAACGTGTTTTCAAATTTGCGTGTAACCTCGAAAATATTCACCGGAACGATATTAAATTTTCTGTGTGTATTCTTAAATATACAATAAGAGAATAAAATAAAAAAAATCGCTTTTTGTTTGAAAATTCCAACTGGATACAACCCCTTAATGGATTCAGACGGCCAATCTTCTACGGCTATAAACCCAGGAATATTGTTTTTCAGCCACTGCTGGGTGGTTTTTGCTTTATGGGCTGGAGCGGAATCTTGCTGGAAGATCCAACGCTCTGCATTGAAGAGAGGAATGCTCAACTGCTTCAACACGCCGTCTAGGACATCTTCCTGGTACACTTTTGCCCCGGGCTTACTCCATTTTTGGGAGAAATGAAGAGATGTAACGTTTTTACAAGACACTCCCAGCCACACCATTACGGAAGCTGGACGGTGGCCACGCTGAAACCTTGGAATAACATTTTTTGCGTCTTTAGAAGTTTTAGCATAGATTTTGTTGTTTTGCTTATTAAAAATTCTTCAACAGTGAAAATTTTCTCGTCTGCGAAAAGAATATCTATTTTGATGGCAGTTGGCCGCGTGCCACCGAAAAGCTGTTTGCATCTGTTGGGTCTCATTTTCTTTAAGACACCTTTCTGGTCTAGAGACGTGAAAATTGAAGGCGTTAAAATTGAGGAAAAACAATTGGTATCAATTGAAAATCGTCTTTATTCATTAGATCAATTCTTTATTTACAAAAACAAAAATATATAATTATATTTTTTTTCAATGACAATAATAAAACAAATTGCTTCCCCTGACGGGCTGCTCAGGTATCATACATCTAAAAAAAAAAATTCGGTCGAATATTCATCAGGCGATATGTCGCTATGGTGGGTAGCAGATTTATAAAAAAAATGTTTCTAGATATCTGTTTATTAGAAAAACAAAAAAAAGATTTTTTCACGTTTTCGCTCTTAAAAAATAAAAAAATTGATTATAAAATTATAATTATGCTACCCGCGAGAGCCACAAGTCTACTCAATAACATATAAATAATTCAAATCAATCCGTTCAGTACTTTTTGAGAAATTACCAACGCCAGCTCGAAAAAAATAGTTTCGAGAAAAACACAGTTAACGCGCTTATACCTGGCGTCGTACTCCAAACCGGTCTCGTTTTAAAGGACTCTAAACTATGTATGGCATCTTCGATTTCGTGTTTTAAAGCATCAATCGTCTCTGGATGGTTTGCATAGCATTTGTCCTTAACGGCTTCCCACAAAAAATAGTCCGACGGGCTTAAATCACAGCTCCGAGACGGCCAATAGATATCGGAATTTCGGCTGATTATTCGGTTCTGAAAAACGGTAGCCAAAAGTGCGAGTGTAACTTTGGCAGTGTGACAAGTTGCACCGTCCTGTTGAAACTAAATGTCGCCCATGTCATCCTCTTCAATTTTTGGAAACAACTCGTTGAGCATGTCACGGTAACGCCCGCCATTTACTGTAACCGCGGTTCCTCGCTCATTTTCGAAAAAAAATGGTCCGGTGATGCCGTCAGACCAAAAAGCGCACCAAACAGTGACTCATTGTGGATGCATTTGCTTCTCTACAGTAACGTGGGGATTTTCTGAGCCCCAAATCCGACAATTTCGCTTATTAACGTAGCCACCGATGTGAAAATGAGCTTCATCAGAAGAAGACTCACCACTTTGGAAATAGGTTTTCAATATTTCCCAATTTTGTTCAAGCGTATAGCGTCCCATTTCGTAAATGTCAAACCTTTAAGTAAATTATGAACACATTTGACATATCATTTGTGTTACTATTCTCAAAAAAATAGGTGGTTCAAAAAGCAAACGCTATATGTCCCACCCTGTATCATAACATGAAAAAAAATCGATTTTTTCACATATTCTAGATCAGAAAGGTGCCTTAAGCGCGTTGTCAAACGATGACCAGAGCGACGGAAGGCTTTCATGTGGAGATCATCTCTAATTAGTCTCCACATGGATCCGATCGAAACATTCATTTACCTGGACATGATTTGATGCTTTCTAAGTAGATTTCTGCGAATTCTTTCTCGAACGGCTTTTATGGCTGCACGGGCTCGAGCCACGCGAGGATGACCACATCTTTTTCTGTCTGCCACTTCAGACGTTTGTGAAAAACGATTGATCGTGCGGTAAAGAAACATTCTCGAAATATTAAGTTTTTTCAGCAATTCGTAAATCTAACTTGCACTTTTGTCACACTTTTGTAATGCAATCCCCGCAAAGCGGTTTTCCTTAGCTCACCACTCCATTGTTAACAAGCGAAATTTGCCACAAAACTGAGTATAATTTATGAGTAGACAACGCATAGGAACCAAAGCAAACGTAACTTTTTTCTGCGAATTCGTTCTCGGCGAATGCACTGTAAAATGTGTCACAGAATTTATGGCAAGACTAATTGTGTATCCATTTCTGCAGAGTATTTTCATCAATAAGTTGTTATTGTTGTCGTTTTGCCAGCATAAACATTCACCATGTTGGGAATGGGAGTGCTGCTGGAGTTGCAGTTATTGGCCGATTCATGCCGGTAGCATAGGCTCAACTGTCGTGGGGAAAGCCCCAATATAGTTAATAAAAACACTTTTTACATTAAGTTGTCTGTTAATATTTTTATTAATACAATAATTATATTGGTGAGTTCAAATGAGAGTATACGTAAGTGTTATTATTTCATATATGGAAATATGAACTAGGATATTTTAATGCAGCTACGTATATTATGATTGATCAATTGGGATGAATTTTAAATATTATATGTATATATGTATGTATGTATGTATGTATATCCTTATGTATTGTACAATAGTACTGAAAATGTCAATCACCCACATTTAAATAGTGACTCCTATATTTATCGTTATTTAACTTATTTGAAAATCTTAATTAATTTTATCTGTGTTTAAAAATTATGAAAATTACTGCCTTTTTACTCAATTTTAATGATTTATTATCTTTACTACCATTTACAAAGCATTCAAATTAAATTATATATCACTAGTCAGCTTTTTCTTTGCATCTTCATTCCTTTAAATCGCATACTACTTAGGTTTGTTCATGGACATATTAATTGCGTTCGAAACAAAAATTGTATCAGATATTTTGCTTTGGCATGTACGTATACTTTCAAGGCTCATGTTGTTTAACGAAATCTTCGAGCAATTTTGGTATTTGATTACGATACGGAATTTTGTATTTACTTATTATTGTAGCAGTTAGACACTTGAGATTCACATAGTTCATTAAGGGTATCGTATTGGCTGGGTTGCTTACAATCAAATTAAATGGGCGCTCATCCGACTTATTGGGCTGGTCTAAATCTGCGCCGTGTTCTAACAACAATAGTATAATCTGGTAAAGAAAACGAAATATGATTACTTTTCAACGCTCATATGAAAAACTAAACATTCTCACACTCACATTATTGCTATAATTATACGGTTGCACAGCAACATGCAACGGCGTTGATTTAGCCTCATTTTTAGCATTCACATTCATACCGCAGTCGAGTAGCAATTTAATCACGTCTGCGTTTGGAAACACAATCTACGGTAAAAAAAAATTAGAAGTAGTTTCACGACGACAAAAATTATCACTACGTTAACTTACCGTTAAATTGTTCTCATCGGTAAGGTAGCCACTCTTTATGACATTCAGCCGCGAAACGCATAGATGCAGCAAAGTGTCGGATGTGCAAGCACTGCGCACAGTCGCGCGAACCAAATCACGCACAGCACAGAACACAGACTTCTTTTGCTCATGCGTATTCGCCGTGCTGATTAACAAGTAAATTAGATGCGCTATGCACTTCAAAATGCGATCAAAATTTTCTTGCTGTTTTCGATAGACTGGTCGCACTTGGAGTAGTTCTTGTGAGTCAGCGATGGTTTCAGTTAGCAGGCGAAATACGCCGAATACATCTTCGAATAGCGGTAAGTGATCTTCCTTTATTTCATCCATATTGTCCTCGTCGTCATCCAGTGCGGCGGGGCCCTCTGCGTTAGCTCGTTGATTCCTGTTGCGTTCGTGCAAGTCAATCATTAAGCGTACCAATGCTTGAGCGGCATAACAAGTATCGAAATGTAGTATTGAAAAATGCGTTACTCGCACTTCCAGCAGTAGGCGCCACAAATCGATACAACGTTGCAGTTGCAGTGAGTCGGCATATGAAGCGCCACGAAAAGTTAAGCGGAAGAGCGTATCTTTGTGCGTTATGCCGAGTATGCGCTCACAAATCATCAAACTTTGAATACGCATTGCATCCATATCTGTTGCTATGTTGTCGAGCTCATCGAGTGTGGAAAATTCAACGGCATTGCCGTAGGCAGGACGCAGTGGTACCCTGGGTTCTTTTTCTGCATGCAAGATAAAGAAAGAAGGCAGAGAAACAATACATCAGATTAGTTTTGTAAGATAATAGCAACTCGTGATACTGGTACACTGTGTTACGATATCTGCAGACGACTTCTACATTTTCACTGATAGCCAGGCGGCGATGAAATCCCTCACAAAACAGTCGACAACCTCCAAGGTAGCAATGAAATGGCGCATATCTCTTAACAAGATGGCTGAGTCATTTCACTTAAGGGCAACATGGGGTCCAGGCCACTGTGACACTGAGGGAAACTGTAGAACCGATGAACTCGCGAGACTCGGCACCAAATTGACCGATGAGTACACAGACAATTACAGAGGCATACCCTTACAGACATTTAAGCCTTTTATCATAGAGGAAATTGTAAAAGCAGCAAATGAAAGATGGCATAATGAAACCACCTGCAAAATCGCCCGTCAAATGAATCTCTGCTGAGCCAAAATAACAGTCTTAGCACACTGATTTCAGTTTTTACGAGGATTGATGTGCAAACACATGAAGCGGAAGCCGTCCAGATAAGGAAGAGGTCGAGACGATCCCGAAACCTTTTGTGCCATTGTCCTGCTCTATCCAAACGTAGGTATACCATTTTAGGTACCATTTTTTAATTAATTGGAAGATCTCAGTTCTGCGGAAATTAGAGATCTTCTAAAATTTTGCAAATTACACACTGTTTTTAGTAGAGATAAGGACAAATTCCTCATACAACATCACAATGGGATATGAGTCTGAGTATATCCCACAGGGCAAACGCTTCAACCTAACCTAACCTAGTAAACGCTTCTATATTAGACTCCACCAGCTTCAGATTGAAGTGGGTGATGAGATAAATTGAAATGTATATTGGTGAGGTAGGGGTTTTCGTAGTAGAAGTTTTGTTTTTGCTGTAACTGCATAAAACATTCGCCATAAATGTTTGCGGAATGCTAATGGAGCGACAGCGCTTGGCCGGATATACATCCGGGTCGTACCGGTAACTTAGAGCCAACTGACAGACCCGTTAGTCCATTAATTGCCGCCCTCGTCGGTGTAATCCAACAATACGACCCAGGGACGTTCCCACGACAGTCGGTTCTACATAACCGGGACGACCCAGATTTATATCCACTATACAATTATGTCAGTGTAAGGCAGAAAAAATGAGAACGAGTTGCCTGTTTGTTGTTGTTGTTGGATATATACATATATATATAACTGACGCGTACATCCGTTTTAGGTGATTAGCCGAGCTCCTCCTCCTATTTGTGGTGTGCGTCTTGAAGTTGAACGTAATAGGACCAAAATTACGCGGGTCTCGCGAGACAGTTGAAGCTCTTCGTCTGCAATAGGTGGTGGTTGGACTACGATAACGACATTCGGGGGTCGGGAGTTAGGAAGGTGGTAAGGGTCTGCCGATGAATGTCGTTTAATGTTTCTCTGTATACTGTCTGGTCCAGTAGTTGTAATTGAGTTTTGTCCTGGGTCTCGTTAGAATAGTTGAACAGATTCCTCCTGCAGTGCCTGGGAGATGGCTAAGGTGGTGCATTCGCTAGCAGCCTAGAAGAATTTGTTTGTTGAGGATTTTGTTGTACTTTTTAACTGAGAGCATTGATGCTTCATGCGACGTTCCCATAACAGTCGGTTCTTTCTAACCGGAACGACCCGGATTTATATCCGACTAAGGACGGTCACTTCAGCAGCACTCCCCGTATATGTATGGGGAATGATTATGCTACTACAACAACAAAAACATGCTTCATGTGGAGTTGTTGTTGCAGAGAGGACACCAGGAGGCATCCCGTAGCTATGCTGATTGCAGTATTCCCACATATCTGGGGCTTTGTCTACTGCGTATCACTGGTGCCAGGCGACCAGACAGGCGCTGCATAATTCAGTTAATTAAATTCAGGCCAATTGCCTAAAATGTCGCCAGCAGCATTTGTTTGTCTTTGCCCCAAGTACTGCCGGCTAGCTATTTGAGGACATCGTTGCGGTTTTGGACCTTAGTAGCCATTGCGGTTGTATGCGCTGAAAAGGAGAGCAAACTATGAAAGGGGACATCCAGAATTTTGGAGTATATAACATCAGTGAAACTTCCCTACCAGTTCACCAGTTCAATTGTCGCGGCGGAAAGAGCACAAGCAATTGATTAAACCGTCTAAGTTCAGAAATTTTATTTCGAAAAGCTACCTACGATTGTGGATCGCACAGATTTTAGCCACAGACAACCCCTTCAAATCAACAGAGAGTACTTTTTTCGAAAACATGTAGTTCCACGGCAATCGCCGACTTGAAGTGTGATCATACAAACAAGTATCCTCAATTGAAATATGACAGGAGTGGTTAAGGAGATAAAAAAAAGTAGGAAACTTCTAATACTCAACTAAATTCTTATATTAAAACTGTCTAAAAACGTCTGAATTATAATCGTTTAAAGACTTACCTAAGTAAGGTGTAAAAGAAGCGCGTATAAGATGGGCTAAACGCCAATGACGTACCGCCAGTCTACTTTCATTATGTTCATCCAGAAAAGTTGAACCTAAATTTAGACCAAACAAGTTTTTCTCAGCTATAATAAGAGCAAATCTGTTTAACTTATTACCGATTAACTCATTAGCCTCGATCATCATCTGAGGCGAGTATGAAACATGAGATTTCAAATAATCATAAATTTGTTTTGCTCCTCTAACGCAGGCTGTTCGCAGGGCATCATCGCCATAACGACTCTTCATGTAAGGATCGGCGCCATGCTCCAATAATAGCTTGGTAGTTTCTAATCTATGTAAATAATAATAATATATGAAATAGTATATATTTACTGCTTAAAACACACAACAAATGTTCATAACGGAAGTGTTCTTGTATATTCAACCTCTCTTACAACAACAATGCAATATTCTGATGATTTATGTATATAAATATTTGCATCGTTGTTGACTTCAAACTAAATTCGAAAATCGACAAAATAAATAAAATTAATATTATATTAAAAGCCAAAATTGTGTATTTTATCTAAATTGTGGTGTTAAGCTTAGGTTGAGCTATTAATGATACTGATTAAATATATTTAAATTGCTTTAATAACCTATGTTCCTGTATGGCGTAATGTAGGGCAGTCTTTTCTTGTATGTCCTTGGCGTTGACATCAGCGCCTTTTTGAATTAAATATAAACACAATGTCACTGATTGCACAGAATTTATCAAACAAGTGCCACCATTCATGTTGGGCTTTTTGATATCGGCACCAGCTTCGACCAAATATTGTACTGAAATATAAAGCATATTCGATTAAAAAACAGGAAACGCATTAAAGCAGAAATAAGTACGCTTACCGATTTCAAGATGTGTCATAAAACAGGCACTACGCACTGGAGTTGACCCTGAATCCGAGGTGGCATTTATATCACAGCCAATGCGCACTAAATATTTCACCATTGGCAACTTGCCAGAGACAACAGCGCACCAGAGTGGAGTGACGTAATGAAATGTGCGATCTTCAGGTACCTCATAGAGGCCACGCTGTTCGATATCGGCCTCGCAGACGGTAACCAAATACTCAGCTATAGGTACGCAGCCCCGTTTACATGCAATGAAGAGTGGTGCGCAGCCATTCCGCATTTTCTTAACAATTTCACGGCGGATGTCACGACTGCAGCTAAAAGATGTATAAAAATATAATTTTAATAGTTGTTAAAAAACAACTTAAGTAAACAATGAACGATGAACCACATCAGAACTGTAACTAAAGAACTGTAATAAATTTATCTCAAAATCTAATGAAAGTACACACAAATGGTCAATAACCACGTTCACCTCGAACTTTAACAGAAACATAGAACTGAAATTTCGTTCAAAAAAAAAAAGCACTCAACCCAAATTAAATTTTGCTAAAACGTGTCAGTTCTGCCAAAGGACATTATGCATATTCAATGACACTCTCTCTCCCACCGGGACTAAGAAGGTGATCCGCAACGTTTCCACGACAGTCGGTTCTACGTTACCGAAACGACCCAGATTTATATCCGGCCAAGGACTGTCACTCCAGCAGCATTTCCCGTATGTAAGTATGGGGAATGTTTACGCTGCCACAACAACAACAACAACAGGTGATCCGCAAATGAACTGTGTGGTCGCACTCAGTATTATTTCGAGTCAATATTTCAATAATATTTCGAGATCAATCTAGGGGTGTCGCAACGTCGTATCCTTTCCCCTTATTTTTATATCCGCCCAAGGACTGCCCCTCCAACTGCATTCTCCGTACATAAATCTTATTCTTGATTGACGCGATAACCGCTTAAGCAATTTTGGCCGAGTTTAACAAAGCGCGCCAGTCGTGCTAACCGGCGCCAGTTGGACACACCAAGTGAAGCCAAGCCCTTCTCCACCCGCTCTTTCCAACGCAAAGGAGGCCTTCCTCTTCCTCTGTTACCACCAGCTGGTAGCGCAACGAATACTTTCAGAGCCGGAAAATTTGCATCCATTCGGACGGCATGACCCAACCAACAAAACCGCTGGATCTTTATTTGGTGCTATTGTTCACCAACGTGCAAAGATCCAAAAATCTTCCGCAATATCTTTCACTCAAACACTCCAAGTGACGCCTCATCGGATATTGTCGAAGCCTTTGCGCCATACGTTAGGACGGGCATGATGAGAGCCTAATAAAGTGTTAGTTTTTTTCGTCAAGAGAGGACTTTACAACTCATTTGCCTATTAAATCCAAAGTAGCACGTGTTAGCAAGATTGGATTTCAAGGCTGACATTGTTATCGGTGTTAACGGTGGTTCCTAAATAACCGAAGTCTCTTAGAACCTCGAAATCATAACTATCAACAGTGGCGTGGGTGTCGATACGCGAGTGCACCGATAGGAGGTACTTCGTTTTGTCCTCGTACACCAACAGACCCATTCGTTTTTTCTACTTTATCCAGTTTGGAAATGGCAGAACTAACAGCGCGTTTGTTAAGGCCAACGCAGTCAATATAATCGGCAAAAGCCAACAATTATACGCTCTTATAAAAAATTTGAAATTGGCAAAAAAAAAAAAAAATTGTGTGTATTCATTCTCCTTTCATGGGTATTTTCCCAAGACTTGGCGTATTGTGAATATCTGGTCGATGGTGGATTTCCCAGTTCTAAAGCAACACTGATAAGATAGAAGGAAGCCGCGGTAATTGTCACAGAGTGTAGTGCCACCCTTTTTGTGGTTTGCACAGAGCACACTTAAATTCCAATGGGTGGGATACGGTACACTAGACAGGGCTAGTTTACTGCGGCGGCAGCCCTTGGTCGGGAAAAACCCGAGTCATTCCGGTAACGTAGAACCGACTTAAATTCCAATCGGCAAGCATGTTTTCATCCGACCATATTTTACAAAGCAGCTTTACGTGCTTTTACGCATACACCGTCGGCTCCCGCAGCTCTGTTGTTTTTTAGCCGCGATACCGCCATTCTCACCTTGTGGTTGTTGTTTTGTTGTAACAGCATAAACATTACCCATACATATACGGGGAATGCTGCTGAAGTGACAGTCCTTGGCCGGATATAAATCCGGGTCATTCCGGTAACGAAGAACCGACTGTCGTGTCTCACCTCGTCATGGACGGGTAGCGGAACGACAGTCCCGTCGTCAACGATTGGTGTATAGGAATCTTCACATTCTCTGTACCATTTAGCAGGTTTATTTTCTATTTGCTCTCCAGACCCGAATTATGATTGACTATTTCAGTAAAATTGGAAAGACCTCTGTCGTAATTGGCAAGTTTACCATTACCAGCAGTGTGTGCCCCATTTGCATAGTGCGCAATGTTTTAAGCGGACTACAGGGAAGGCTATACAGGGGTTTGGATGCCCGCATAGAAGTACATATATATATATACATTTTACTGTTAATGTATATGTATTTAAAAAACATGATAGAAAACGATTTTTCTAATAGCGGTCTCCCCTCAACAGCCAATGGCAAAGCAACGAGTGCTTTTCTGCCATGAAAAAGATCCTCCTTACACCAAAAATTGGAGGTAAAGCGTGACCATACACTCAACAAAAAATATACAAATATAAGAGCAAGAAAAATTTCGAATGTTTGAAGTTTTGGTTGACCTACATGCATCCCATTCGAGGGTACTTATTCAAATTTATAAGTACATATGTTTGTACTTGCAACAAAAATTTGTCTACAAACATATTTAAACATATGTATATGTATGAACACCTTTAGGGGGCAGTTCAACTAATACCAACCTAGGCGGTGCACCCATAGTTGTGGCCATTTTCTACATGGACTGACGCTCTTATGCAATTGTTAAAAATTAACAAAAACGAACACACGCTAGAGACAAAGACGGCACTTGTAATAAGGTAAGCATATCGCTACTTGGTAAATACAAATAATTACAAAGTTTTTTTTTTTTGCTTACCTTTCCAATTCGTCACATGTCGTTTTGGATAAAATAGAGTCTTCCGTACACCGTTTACATTCCTCTACCAACTCATGATTAAGTTTTGTAATTTTTCTTTGCATGCTAGGCACAATATATGACAGCCATCCATTATCTCTGCTCCCATTATCACCATCACTCTTCAAATTTTGTCCTGTTGCGCCATGTTCAGAACTAGCATTTCTACTATTCATTGTGCCGCCTGGTGTAGGGCAAGATGACTTGATGTAATTTTGGTTTTTTCTTTGTCTGTAGATGTATACCCTTTCCACCTCAAACAGAATTTGCTTAGCGTATAGCTCGCACCAGGTTGAGTGCTTAAAGAAATTATGTATTTATTTATTTTATTTACTCGGTAGCTTTGTCAATTTACTGAAATTTCTCTCGTTTTTTTTAATTATCTATTTACACAGTAGCTTTGTAAATTTACTGAAATTTCTTTCGTTTTCACACTTTCCCTTTATTTCCCATATTTTTTCACTCTATTTTAACATACAATTTATTTTTAATGTTAAAGTTGGATGCACCCGCATAGCTACAATCTATTGCACAATTTTTATGTACTATTCTTGCAACTCACTTCAATACTTTTAAATTTATATTGTAAACAAAAATCGGACAATTAAAAATATTTTGGCAAAACTATCTGTTTTGTTTTATCTCTCAAAGTATAAACACATTGGCGACAGCGAGGGCAAGTACCTTCTGTCAAATATTACAATACACACGTTCCACGATACTGTCAGTGTCAAAAGAAAACGTACACCACATATTGACAAGTTTTAGTCATTTAGTTAGTTTTAGTCATTTTTCAAAAATTTATTGTAATAATTTTTCACCTAATATCATATATTATCATTATTTTTTATAAGAATATAGTTCCTATTAAACAAAGTGAAATAAATATATGGCTTTCAAATTTTCCATAAGCTTATTTGGCATGTACATATGTTGTCATTAGGGGTGGGACTATTCGAATAAAAATTATTCGAATAATAAAATCTTTTATTCGAGAGGTATTCGTAATTCGAATAATATTTATTCGAATTTTTTATTCGTTTATTCGAATAATGCTATTCGAATACCTCACTATTCGAATACCTCACTATTCGAATACCTTACTATTCGAATACCTTACTATTCGAATACCTTACTATTCGAATACATCACTATTCGAATACTTCACTATTCTAATATTTTTGGTAAATATTTATTTAGATTAGCGGACTACTAATCGGTTTATGTACAAGTGCATGCACCATGAGAAGGGCCAATGTAATTTTTATATTTTTAAAAGCATTTTCTCCCTGATGTAAATGAATATATAGTGAGGTATTCGAATAGTGAGGTATTCGAATAGTGAGGTATTCGAATAGTAAGGTATTCGAATAATGAACTATTCGAATTATCTGAAACGAATAGTATTATTCGTTTTATTCGAATAATGTTTATTCGAATATTATTCGAAAATAATCCCACCCCTAGTTGTCATTGACTTAACCCTTTGACTTTGTTTTTTAATCAAAAAATTCAAACTTGAAATTAAAAAATTGTAATAAGCGAAAAAAGCTATTATTTGAAAAAATTAATTAAATATAAATAAATAAAAATACTGCCGAGCACTTGTTGAAATAATTATAGCGTTGAGGGGTCTGTTTTATTCGACACAGGCAGCCACTCCACGCTACTAGATGATATTCTAGTCGACCCTCCCGCCGGGACAGAAGAGGTGGTCCGCGAACAATTTGAGTGATCGGCATTCGTCAGCCATCTTTTAAGATAAAAACTTAAAACAGACCAGGATAAATTAGAGAATGTAGAGAGAAATTTAATGCCCTAATTTAATGCAATCAAACACTTTTAAAGTAATTATAGACTTCAAGGCACAAATCTATAAATTGGTAGAAGATGGTATAAGGCACAAGTCTATAATTACTTTAAAAGTGTTTGATTGCATTAAATCAGGGCATTAAATTTCTCTCTACATTCTTTAATTACTACTTTTGTTTTTTCTTTTCTAAATACTTCTTTTCTTTTCCTACTGCTTTTTTTCTTTTTATTACACCAGACTTATAGTTCCTGGCGACGCTCAAGCATGCATGATCTGCAGCTTATATGTGTGCGTGTCGGGTGCGTGACGCTAATAGCTCCTGGTGACACTCAAGCATGCATGTCGTGCAGCTTATATGTGCGCATGTTGGGTGCTTGACGCTAATATCTAAAATTTTTGATTTTCATCATTCAAAAGCCGACAACAAGTATGTGTGACTCGAAGCAAGTACGAGTGTTACCCGACACACACACATATAAGCCTGCTGGACATGCATGCTTGAGCGCCAGCAGGAGCTATTACACACGGAGACATCTGGAAGGGAGACACTGGAAATTCTCTTTTCATGTCTCATTCGCGGTCACACGGGCAAAACTGTTTTCGGCAACAATCGTTAGCATATTTTGACGTTTCTCTCATTCGTATAGCCGTGATTTGTTTGAATTTTATATTGTGAAGAAATATATTAGTTTATTGCGATTAAATATGGATTACGAAGAAAAATGTGAACTGATTAAAAGCATATGGGAATGCATTGGTGAGGCTGCGGAATTAGACTCTGACGACAGCGATAAAGAAGAAATACTTTTAGGTAAGCCTCTACATGCTTGTAAAATGTGCGCATTAAATTGTTAAAGTATACTCCAATTAGGATTAGCAAATTTGGGCGAAAAAGTTTCATTGTTGCCTATCAAGAGGACCAAGCGGCAATGGGTAAAAGAATGGCGAAAAAACAGATGCGATCACGGCTCGCTCGCTTTTTTAAGCAAAGAGTTGCTGGTGTACGATGAGCAGAGCTATAAAAATTTTCTACGGATATCAAATGCTCAATTTCATTACTTGCTATCGCTAATTGCAGATGATATTCAACGTTCTGATACTTCAATGAGAAACGCGATTCCCGCAGCAGAAAAATTGGCAGTGACGCTGCGGTTTCTCAGCACTGGTGAGTTAAAGAGATGGTGATATATGTATAACATTGTTATAAGCAGTAATTTATTTTCAGGGGAGTCTTACGTCAGTTTGGATTACCAGACGCGAATATCCAAATCCTCAATTTGCAAGATAGTTCCCGAGGTATGCAGTGCTTTGTTTAACAAATTAAAATCGTCATATTTAAAGGTATGGATAGATTGTATAATATAATAAATATTTCGCAATTAATAACATATTTTTTCGCAGTTTCCGAGCAGCAAATCCGAATGGGAGGCTATAGCAACAGAATTCGCGTTTAAGTGGCAATTCCCGAATTGCATTGGCGCATTAGATGGAAAGCATATAACTTTTCGTCCCTCACGCACTGACGGAGCTTTTTACAAAGGCACGAACAGCATCATTTTATTAGCCCTGGTGGATGCTAATTGTAAATTTATTTTCGTTGACGTGGGTTGCAACGGCCGCACTAATGATGCTGGAGTTTTTCTACAAAGCAAGTTAAGTACTGTTCTTCAAGATGAGAAAGAAATACCAAAAGCAGCCTTAATTGGAAACAATCGAAGCGTTCCGTATGTTGTAGTCGGAGACGAGGCATTTCCTCTGCAGGTGCATTTAATGAAGCCATATCCTTACCACACGCAATGCCAAGAAAAACAAATTTTCAATCGAAGACTCTCCCGGGCAAGGCATGTAGTGGAACATGCATTTGGAATTTTGTCGAACCGATTTCGCGTTTTTCTTGCTCCTATAAATCTAGATGTGGCCACTGTAGAGAAAATTGTACTAACGTGCTGTACTTTACATAATTATCTAATTGAAAACGGCGAAACATACACTGATAGTAGCGGAAATGTAGAACCTGTAAACAATAACTGCCCAACTGGATCGAATATATTATATAATCCGAGAAAAGGTGAAGCGGAGAATGTTCGTCAAACATTTCTTAAATATTTCAATGAAGAAGGCAAACTGGATTGGTTAAATAATAAATATATTAATTTCTTTTATTTTTAGTACGTAATGTATATATGTATATAAGCTTTTGTACTTCAATAAAAAAAATTAAATTAAATATACTTCATTTATACTTTACTTAAAATACATAAAAATTATGACTTAAAAAACAGTCTTATATTTTTTAGATACTTTGGGTTTTAAATTTCTTCGACTTAACTTAAATATTATAGGAAACACAGTTTTATGTTTCGTAGCCACTTTGGTTTTCAGATTTGGTGACTTTACACGCAGTATCACTTTTTTGGCGCTTAAGTATCTAGAAACGGAAAAAAGTGGAAGTCAGCATAAACATGTCTCACAGGTTTTATGAATTATACCTACTTTACAGCAAAAATCATCCTTGTCAGAAACTTCATCCTTGTCCGATGATGATGATGTTGCTAATGATGCAGGAGTGCGATGTTTGGATTCATCAATATATCTTTTTATAATCGTCTGTATTTGCCAAGCAGCGCTCTGTTGTTTGTCATGGTCTATTTCCTCCATTTGATTTGCAACCAAAGTTCCCAACCAGGCGTATTTTCGGGAGTTTTTCTTTTTTTGAATCATTGCTTTAAATAAAGAGAATTCCTGCTGCATTTCACCAAACTGGTTACTTTTCTATATAAAAAAAACCAATTATATGATATATTTTTTTTATTAATCGTAATGTTATGTACCTTTTTTCGTATTTTCGATGGCTCGTCGTTACCGCTCGAGCTACTATTTTCAGAATTCGTATAAGTTGAGCTACTCGAAGAAGAAGAAGGCATCTGAAAAACAAATTTATGACGTATGTTAATTATTCTTTCATATCAGTTATCTAGTATACGTCTGACGATACCACAATTTGTATTTTCTTAAAATTTGTGACAGATTGCATTTTAATATTACCTCAATATTGTCTTGGCTCTGGCACTTGTATTCCATTTTTTCACTTTCCGCTATACTTTTTAACACACGGGACTTTATCTCACAAATGACGAAAACGAATGAAGCAAGCGTCTAAAAAATGGTTTGCAGCCAACTTCAACATTGAAAACACGGATAAGCACACAAAGTCCCGATTTACACGAGGAGACATCTGGAAGGGAGACACTGGAAATTCTCTTTTCATGTCTCATTCGAGGCCACACGGGCAAAATTCTTTTCGGCAACATTTTGACATTTAATGCTTTAGCATCGTCTGGTTCGGATCTATTCTCGCACACGCTTACATGTAAAGCGGAAAACGTTCGTCAACAATTTCTTAAATATATGAATGAAAAATGCCAACTGGTTAAATAATAAATAATTTGTTGTTTTTTTATTGAAATATATTTATAAATTTTTATACTTGAATAAAAAAAAATAAGATAAAAAATACTTCATATGTAAATAATTAACTTAAAATTAACTTGAGTATCTAGAAATGCAGGGAAAAATTAGAAATCAACATAAACATGTCCCATAACTATTTTAAATTATACCTACTTTACTAGCAAAAATAATCGTGCATTTCCCAAGCAGCGTTCGGATGTTTGTCATCGTTGTTATCTTCCGTTTGATTGAAAACCAACACATAACTTAGAACTTTCTTCCACAAAAAAAGAAAACGAATGAAGCAACTGTTTCCCTTCCAGGTGTCTCCTCGTGTAAGTCGGGACTACGGAAGTTTTTCCATTTTTTTTTATGTCGACTTATGTGACCCCAACTATTTCTGTTTCCATTTTTTTTATATTTCCGCAAATGCCATCGCTTTTTTAACTCGGTTCATATAATCTCTTGATTTAATGCTACTTCTCCCCCGAACTAAATGTTTCCCTTCCAAATGTTTCCGTGTGTAAATTGGCACTTAAACATATTGGATTGATTTGTAAATGAACTGGTGTAATACTTAGATTAAGAAACTTGTATGTTAAAAATATTCCAGTTATTTAATATTGTTGTACTATTAAAATACCTTAGTCTTAGTGTACTATTTATATAAACAAATAAATCCCCAAATAAATAAAGCAAGATTTACTGAACGGTGGATTCCTTTCACCCTAGCTTTTCAGCTTCTACACTCGAAACCCACCACCCAGCCATCATAGGGAGTCTCACTGGTATTATTTGCTAACGATTGTTCTATAAAGGCGCCGGGCAATGACATCGATGGCTTGTGTTCCGACGTGAACGTTTATCTCGTCAGTCTTTCTCGCTTTTTCACTGCAAGGAATCTCAAACTTCTCCCATTAAATCCACGGCTACCCTCTTTACCACCTGGACGAAGGAGATCAAACTTCAGCTAAAGGTGAAAGTCGATGGCACACCAATATCCGCAATTAACAGCCCCAAAATTTTGGCCGTCACCCTCGATAGTTTGCTCTCCTTTTCAGCACACGCAACCGCAGTTGCCACTAAGTTCGAAAACCGCAGCAAGGTCCTCAAATCGGTGGCCGATAGCTCCTTGAGTAAAGGAAAAGAAATGTTGCAGGCGACTATTTAGGCAATTAGCCGGCCGCCTCTGAATTTTGCAGCGTACTTCTAGTCGCCTGGTAATACGAAAAGTAAAACATTTGCTAGAGGATGAGAACCCTCGCATGTCAGGAAGCATCTCTTCAACTGCACTGACCAGATCTAGGACAAAACTCAATTACAATCACTGGACCGGACAGTATTTAGATAAACATTAATCGGCATCTGTTGAGAGACCTTTACCACTTTCCTAAACTCCCGACACTCGAATGCCGTTATCAGAGTCAAACCACCACCTACTGAAGACGAAGAGCTCCAATTACTTTCTGGATATTGTAGTAGGTTAAACTCCTACTTATCCAAGATATACCCGGACATACCCAATATATGTCCCGTATGTGAAGGCAAACCGCACGACACTAGCCATCACACCATCATTCACGAGTATGTATGTATATGTGCATATACAAAATTTAACAATTTGTTTCACATTCTCCGTGGGAACTTACCTTAACACTTATAACGAAACATGATTTTTGTGACACTAAGCGAAACATAAGGTAATTTTGACCGAAATCGTTACTTTTTATGTTTTTTTATTGTTATGTTTTTTTTTCAGTTAAAATGAGGTAAATAATAAGGTACTACAATAATTATTAAGCATTTACAATCAAAAAAAGTTTTTATTTTACATAATTGACATGTCAATCATTAAAAAAAACATGAAACTGAAATTAACGAAACCTATAAAGCTTGAATACAAACACACGGTAAATCTGACCGACCGAAATCGAACTTGGGATGTGCACAAGACAATAGCGTCACGCCAACTAAATGAAAACCTGTTCAGTGGCGATGGTAGGGGGAGGGAGGAAGGTAGGAGGAGGGGCAGCTGTCAAGGTCAAGCAGTTTAGCCACTATTCCAGCACGAAATTCACTATCGGTCATTTTGACCGATGTTTCGTTATGAGTGTTAATTTTGTATAACATAAGCTGGTTTTACAGGTTCTAGTTCGATAAACACGACAAATAACAGTGAATTGATGTCCATAAAAAATACGTATTTTAAAATTAACAACATTTTATTACTACTGTACTTTCAAAACCTTACGCGTTCCCATTGGTCAGAGATGTTTGCTTTTTTGTTTTTAATTTTTCAATTTCTACACGTCCCTTTTGCAATTGTTCTTCTAATTCAGCGCACTTTTGCTCGATTTCATAATTTTTAGACACCAAAAGTACCCAATTGGCCTCTAAAGTTTTTAGCTTTTCTCCAGCTTGGGTCTGTGCTTGTTTTCGTTGCCAATTAATATCTTGTATTTGTTTTTTTGATTCTTGTAACTGTATTAGAGTTTTAGCTTGAAGCGCGGCTATCACTTCTAAGTATGCTTTCCACGATTCAATGCCATAGTCAAGCATTAACTCGAGATTCATTGCACGTACCCACTGATGTTCTAATTGTGCCATTGAATTTTCTATGGATTCCTGCCAAGCAGTCACTTCGGACAGTTTGCCAGACGGTGGCGGAGGCAATTCATAACGTTTCATACTTAGAGTTTCCATTGGCTTGCGATTTTGTATGCGCTCAAATTCGCTAGCCATTAATTCGGTTTCGAAAGCATTTGCGTTTAATGGTGGCAAGTGATCGAGATAATTCTTGGTCGGCCTATAACGCCGGCATTCTTCTTCGACCATGGCAAGAGCCTAACGAGATGAATTACGAATTATTTAATTTGACAACGCTTACATATGTATATTCTATATATAAATACCGATTCCCGAACTCCAGCGTCATCGTATCCTTGGTCTATGTATGGTAACGCATCTACAGTCACTTCTCCAGCCATATTGTAATCGAACGTTTGTTTGCAATTTGGATTTACACAAATAAACCAAATTGCAATATTTAGTTTCTTCCTCTTCTTTGATGTTAATTCACAGGGGAAGCAAACTTTTTGAAGTGAAAACTTCTTTAGAATCGTTGGGAGTGATTTGAGAAAAGTGAAACGAAAAAAGCGACACTCTTGGCTACGAATATTACATATACACGTAGCGACGAACTAAATAACTTTCAGGCCAGCGCCGACAGCATGGCGCGATAGCCGAGCGGCTAGCAATGTGAACTTCCGATCCACAATTCTTGGTTCGAATCACAAGAAAAACATTTTTTTTATACAGTTATTTTATTTTTTTATTTTATGATATGTTTATGAGGAGTCGATTTTCAAACAAATACGAGTGCATATGTGTAATTGTGTTAGAGTTTCGGTCACGTCCCAGCAAAACCTGCGTGCATATGTGTTTGTAACATTCAAAAAAATGTAATTGTGTTAGAGTTTCGGTCACGCAGGTTTTGCTGGGGACGCTCATAATACCAACCGCGTGTGTATTTTTATATTCGTAAATATTTTCATTTTTAAATATTTTCATTTTTAAATATTTACCGCAATTATGCCGAAAAATAATTCAGAAAAGTGTCGTGAATATCGACAGAAAAAAAAATCAATAAATAGCATCACGGAATTCATTCACGAAAATTTAATAAAGTATACACCAGAAGTATCGCGGATACTTAGAAAAGATTACAATAAAGTTCCAATGATTTTAAGCGGCGATTTTAACGTAAATTTTGCATTGGACACAGCGGTTCCTTTAATTGACGTTCTCAATACAACATTCAATTTAAAAATGTGTAACAATCGCACTGAATCGACAACACGATCAAAAACAACCATTGACGCGGTATTTCAAAGACATGTTGACAACATCGAAACCAAAGCATTTGTATCATATTTTAGCTATCATAAGCCACTCGTATCATTTGTTGAAATTGAAAACATTGAGGATGAATAATAATAAAATGAAGAAAATAAAATATGAACTTTATAGCAATATTATAATGAACCTATAATTATCTAGCTCCTAATGCTGCTTTCGTCTTATTCTCTCTCAGTTTGTTTTACGGAAGGTTTCACTTCTATCGCGTCTAACCGTTAGACTGGTGTTTTTTTTTTTTCTTATTATTTGTTAGACCGGAACTTTTGTTGCTCCAACTCGAAACTTTTGGAAGACTAGCCTCGTCTACTCCTCTGCGAAGATGGGGAGTGAATTGCTTGTGTCCTCGTTCCTCTCAATTTTTTTGTTGGCTGCAGACTAAAAACTAAAACCATTGCAAGCAACGGAGTTGCCGTGTCAGGCAACACTAACAAAGAATTCGCAAGGTTTAAGCAACAAACGTTTCGCCTTTAAACGCGGTCTTAAGAATATATACGAGTATAACTATATTCACATACATAAGGTCGTTTCTCTTCGCCAAGTGTTAACAAGTGGCCAAGGTGGATTTATTAAGGTGAAAGCATTCACTCAGCTGAATTTTTCACCGTAGGTATGGCTTACGTCAAAATGATATGCTTTGTTTGTATGTATTGGTATGTTTACATTCGTATGTTTACATTTGCTGGCTGATTTTGACGTGATGGTTGGACCAAACGCAACAACAAATACAGGTAGGGTTTTACTTATATGTGCTTGCTGTCACCTGTAATAAATTCGCCTTGCAAGTGGCGAATAGATGAAGTAACTGTTATAAATGAACATATGTTGGCAGCGCGGGTATAGAACCGCCTTAAATTACATGCGTTTGTAAGATGAGGCATAACCGTTAATCACCAGCGGCGAATCTTACTCGATAACTTTGTTGTTGCTTTCGCGGGGAAATTTTTCGTCAAGCATAAAGATAGCGAACGGCAAAATTGCGAATAGAAGAGGCCTATAACCAAACTTGCTAACGGCGAATCTTACGCGACAACTTTGTTGTTGCTTTCGCATATCAAAATCCTTCAAGCTTTAGATGGGTACTGAGATAATTTATTGAATATATGTTGTCCTGTTTATGCAGTTCCTTCGAGAGTCCTCTTGAACAGAATGGCAGTGGACAGCGTGTAATAGGTTGACGGGTATCCGATGCCAAATTGGCGGCGGGGATGGTTTCGTTGGCGGGGGAATAGCCGTTGGTTATTGTTACAAATAAAACAAACGAAAAGATTCCACTACAAAATTAATTTTATTGTAACCACAAAATGTCAGCTGAAAATCGTTCCGTCGCAATAATGTCGAGTTGGAGGTTACATTGAATAATTTTCGACTATGATATGTGTACTCACATTATACAAAGTTAAGTGCAAATAAAATTATTTTTGAGTAAATATCCAATCGTTTTGTTTTTAAGCTTAACATTCCGGATTTACCCCGACGGCCCTGTACATGAGGCATGCGCCTCCCTATCGCACTCTTGTATTCAAATAGCGAACCGCACACGGGTCGTCGGCAACTCGTACTCATCACAGATGCATGCAACATGACGCTTATCGTACAGCAGTGTTGGCATTTTGTTGTTGAATAATCGGCTTCAAAATTTCTACAAGCTCCTTAAAAGCAGTTTAAGCATTCTGTAAAATGTCTGAAATTTATAATCATTGGAATCATTTGTGTAAGCAAAAGTCTGAAATTTGTAACCATCCTCTTGTAACTACCTTGTGGCAATGAATAATCAGCTGTTTGAGTTATTCCTCCTTTTACTTTTATTTCTGCTCCGATGGAGAATAATAATAAATTCCTCGTAATCGCTCGACATATTGACAACTTTGCATTGTGTGCGGACAAGCAAGCGTATCGTAATCGTCAGTACCATAAAAATAATATAGTGCCGCTGACGATACGACCCGTGTGCCGAGGCCCTTAGGTTACAGAACAGAGTTTCTATTGTGAACAGTTGGTTAAGGAATTTCTTGGCATGGATAACTTGATTGCCTTTAAAGGATTCGTTGCCATCTATGAGGGATTAGTTTCTAACGCTTGGTTAAGTGGACACATTTTTCAAAGCTGTAGAGGCAATTTTCGCTGATTTGTAATACTAATGTGTGTGGTTTGCAATGCTTTAGTCATAAACGTTTTGAAATGAGCTTTTTTAAATTTTAATTTTCTGTTGTGACTTATACTGCGCAGTATAAATGCGTTTATCTTTAACAATTTACCTTTGTTGCAGAAAAATTATTGATTTAGAAGTCATTCGTATAAAGTTATTGTTATTCAAATAGAACGACTTTGTTCGAGTAATCACCGGCAATGTCTCGGAGGAAGTTTGCGAAAAACACTTTGGCAGGTGCAGCTGGCACATCACATAGCAGCGACTCGACCCTGTCACTGAGTGTGCTGCAAGGGTTTGCCGCCCCCAAAAAACGTTGTCTTTCGTCGCACGTGGGTGAAGATTCAGCCATAACTATTAAGAAATCTCAAGAAGCATTATCGCATTCCATAATAAGCCCCACTGAAGTTCCGGATAAAGAGCAATCGTTTTGGAATCGGTTTTACATATTGGAATGTCAGCTGAATAAAACTTTGCAAGACATTGTACGACCACCAAGTATTACCCATGTGTACAATCCTGTGGAATATGCATCGAGTTTGCATTGCGCCTACTTGCAAAAGTTCTTGGACGGCCCGAAACATATAATGTTTGTTGGTATGAATCCAGGCCCTAATGGGATGGGTCAAACTGGAGTAAGTCTTCATAATTCTGGTGCAAAATTAAAGCAAATCTATTGAGTAATATATTTTTCAGGTGCCATTTGGTAATATATTAACTGTTCGGAATGAAATGAGCCTTTCCGGTTCAGTACAGCAACCTCCTTCGGTGCATGTAAAGCGACCTGTACGGGGATTTGAGTGTAGTATAGAAGAGCCTAGTGGTGTACGCATTTGGAGTTTGTTCAAAAAGTTAGCAGGCGGATCATTGAATACTTTTGGACGACAGTGTTTTGTACACAACTTTTGCCCGTTAATTTTTTACGATAAAGCAGGACGAAATATAACACCCAGTGAATTGAAGGTATATTATTTTAAATTGATTTTCGCAAATATTTCGAATAAGATGTATGCTTTTTTAAATACAGGGTGATTATAAGGAAAAGATCGGTAAAGAGTGCCTTGATGTACTTGATTTAGAGTTAGACTTGGTAAAACCGGAAATATTGGTGGCTGTCGGGTTATACATGTACGGAATGGTCAGTCGTTCTCGCCATGCAAAAGATTTGAAAATATATAAGCTTCCTCATCCGAGTCCTCGCTCTTTGAATAACCAGAATTGGCCAGAAAAAGCCGAACAGCTCCTCCTCGAACTTGATCTTGTAAGGTATATTCGCGATGAAGTGTAGTATGTAAGTGATTCTAATGAAGTATTAGTTTTTCCAAGAAGTTATAAACTTTATAAACGTGCATTTAATTTTAATTTTCCAAATTTTGAAGTAGAAATGTTTTTCTTCAAGTCTTTCTAAGGCACGTCGTACCTGTATGTATACAATATAAACAAATATTTAAGTTTATAGATGAAGTTTAATGCATTATAAATTAATTTGCAATTTTTTATTCTATGGTTGTTCGTATAGTAGCACCACTTTTCAAGTGGCTGGAACTGCGAAGTTTATTTTTTCACGGAGGTCATATAAAAAAATGTATTTTTTGAAACATTGAAGTTGTAATAGAGTTAATTTATATTTGTACGGTGACTAATTGCTATAATAAGGCACAAAGTAAATATATTTTAAAAATAATGGCCCCTATTATGAGTTGCATTCGATCTTCGATATTCGTTGGTTGTCGAAGATCGAAAATCGAATGTCAATTTGGTATTATGAGCGGTGCAACGCTGTCGAAATTTTCGTTGTATACCGAATTTAGAGTCGAATGCAATTTTGCTTTCGATTGTGTAGCGTATTGTGGGAAAACTTGTTAAAATGTAAGTTGTTTGCGATTATTTATTGTTTTATAGTAACCAAATAATAAATATATACTAATTTTGTTAATATTATGCAGGAATATGTCAATATATGTTAATATTTTGCGAGGAATTTACAACGGACCTGAATTGCTTGGGACCACCAGTTAGAACGGCAGCAAAATGGATTAAGGTTAATAAAGTTTTTTTTGTGATGTTTATAGAAATACATTTTTATTTTTTTATTATTTTCCCTTGGCAGGTATGGGCTGAAAT
Source organism: Anastrepha ludens (assembly GCF_028408465.1). NCBI lineage: Eukaryota > Metazoa > Arthropoda > Insecta > Diptera > Tephritidae > Anastrepha > Anastrepha ludens. The sequence goes on along the minus strand of NC_071498.1, from coordinate 132,327,342 downwards.
ACGTAGAGGAACTGAAATACATATTTTTTTCGAATGACGAATAATTGAATAAAGAAAATTTATAACAAAAATAAAACAGAAACTGTGGCGTAAAGGTTTCTATTTAATACTTTTTAGATTTTTCTATAATATTCTAAGAATTTCATTTCTTATGTTTTCTGCTTCTCCGTTATTTGACTCCACTTCAATATCTTCAGCATCATCGTTGAGGGTCTCATCGGATAACTCTTCATCCGGAAGTTGAACATTATAAAACAAGCAAATGTTGTGCAAAGCTGCACACACATTAATAATTTGTGTTGCTTTTTTTGGAGAATAGTGAAGAGCTCTTGGCTCGGGTGCACTGCTGCAAATGGTTTTTTGTACTGGACAGTAGGTTCATAAACGGCTCTTTAGATAATCCAAAGTTCTTTAAAAAACTGTAAGGAAATTTCTGTAATATTATGTACGTCAACACATTTTGAAAATACTAAACTTACTCAGTGGAAGCCATTTCAAGGGGGTTGGATGCGCCCCTCAGCTGTTTTCTACATCTAGCTAGTTCCACTAATCTTTCATCGAGCGTTGAATCGTCGAACCACAACTCCGTTGTACTCCATTTTCACAAAAAATACTTGTTTTTAACTTTTAAAATTGTTGTTAGCAAAGAATTTCAACACAATCGGTTTTTCTTTTATTTTGATTTGCTGTATCAGCTGAGAAAAATTATCTATTGTAAATGCATCGAGCGATCGAAATTCACAATAGTCCTATTCTTCAACGAATGAGCACCATAATACCAAATGAAAATTCGTTCGATCAGCACTTTCGACTATAGTCGAAGATCGAATGTTGCTCATAATAAGGGCCAATATCTTGGTGTGATTTTTTATTACAAAATAGGCATAATTGTTCTTAAGCTATCATTAAAAAGATAACCCGTATTGTATAGATTTCGAAAAAGCGCGACGGCGTTACAGGGTCGCCAATGTGAAAATGTAAAAGCGTTAGACGAATATTTCAATGCGATTGCCACATTGTACGTTCTGTTTTCTTTTTCTATTGTAACGCCTGGAGCTTTTGGACTTGTTTGTCTTCTTGTCGCCCTGTTTATTTCATGTTTCGCTAATTACTCGAACGTCATTGATCAGCTGATTTATGTTTTATTGTTGACAATCAAGAATCTGTGTACCAAATTCCTGTCTGTATAAGAAGAAGAGATACGTTGTACAACAAAGTAAGTATTACTTTTCTTACAGGCATTTTATTAAATTAAACGCCTTTATTTTTAGTTGTATTTTAATGGAGGGGTTCATGAGCGAAGCGTTTAAAGAAGCTAGAAGAGTGCTAATAGCTGGAGAGGTGCCTGTGGGTTGTGTATTCGTTTTTCCTGTAGATGGTATTGGCACAGTGATAGCACGAGCCGGAAACGATGTTAACGCAACAAAAAATGCTACTCGACATGCAGAATTTCTTTGCATAGACCAAACTTTGGAATATTGTAAACAGAATGGATTATCAGTTCGTGAAGTTTTTCCGCAAATCACCGTTGTGGTCACTGTGGAGCCTTGTATTATGTGTTCAGCTGCTTTACATGATTTAGATGTGAAAGAGGTTTTATATGGCTGTGCTAATGATCGGTTTGGCGGCAAAACTTTAGTGGATGTGCCATTTGTTACAAACAAAAGTAATGGCAGGCCGCAAGTAAACGGTGGAATATGTGGTGACGAAGCAATGGCATTGCTGAAAGATTTCTATAAAGGCGAAAATCCATCTGCGCCAATCACTAAAACTAAAAGATGACTTGAATTGGTGCCAATGTTGATATGTGTACAAGGAAGGCGCATTATCTGGAAGAAACAGGCGTAGTCAGACAAGGCGTATGACAAAGAAATATTTAGTAAAATGAAACACGCTTTGAAAAAAGGATGCAAAGGGGGGATAAAAGGGTGTATCTCCATCTCAAAACTTAGAACCGCATCCTCCGAAAGCTTATAGCTCCTGGTGACGCTCAAGTGTGCATGTCCTGCAGTTTATATGTGTGCGTGTCTAGTCCATGACGCTAATATCTAAAATTTTTGATTTTCATCATGCAAAAGCCGACAACAAGTATGTGTGACACGAAGCAAGTTCGTACAAGCTGCAGGACATGCATGCTTGAGCGTCACCAGGAGCTATTATAGTTTTTAAGTAATTTATTGTTAAAGGTGACACTCCCTTGAAAAAGGTTGCAATTTAGAGAGTGGAAAAAAATGTAATTCTTTTTGGTAAAAATGGGAGCAAAAAAGTATTTTTTTACTCAAAAGGAAACAAGCTGCGAACGGTTAAAAATATATTTTTTAAATAATATTTGAATGTAAATAAGGTAGTTTATGGTCAATGTAAATATTTCATATATGTCAATATTTATTTGTAGAAATGGATACAAATAGGTTATTAGCGGAAATTGCCGAGTCTGATATTAAAATAAAAACTTTTTTCACTTAATCCAATATTATATAATATTTTGTTAACTAATTTTTAAATTTAAAACCGATTGCGAAGTCTGCGATGCAGTCTTTGTGATCAGCGGCGAGATACCCGTTGACCTCATGACCCAAGAAGAAACACGTCATCACTAGCGTCGCGGAACGGAGATGCCAAACCATGCTGCGGTGGCAAAGCAGATGGAACACAGGGCCAAGGGCAGATGAGCGGCGAAGCTTATTCTATCAATAGGGGAAGTGAACTACTTCTTTTTAACTCGCTACAAGTGCTAAGACATTTTGAACCCTACCTCTTCTTCTTCTTAATTGGCGCGATAACCGCTTACGCGATTTTGGCCGAGATTAACAAAGCGCGCCAGTCGTTTCTTTCTCGTGCTAACCGGCGCCAATTGGACACACCAAGTGAAGCCAAGTCCTTCTCCACCTGATCTTTCCAACGCGGAGGAGGCCGCCCTTTTCCTCTGCTACCACCAGCTGGTACCGCATCGAATATTTTCAAAGCCGGAGCGTTTGTATCCATTCGGACGACATGACCCAGCTACCGAAGCCGTTGGATCTTTATTCGCTGCGCTATGTCTATGTCGTCGTAAAGCTCATACAGCTCATCGTTCCATCGTCTGCGATATTCGCCGTTGCCAACGTGCAAAGGTCCAAAAATCGTACGCAGAATCTTTCTCTCGAACACTCCAAGCGTTGCTTCATCGGATGCTGTCATCGTCCAAGATTCTGCGCCATACGTTAGGACGGGCATGATGAGAGTCTTGTAGAGTGTTAGTTTTGTTCGTCGAGAGAGGACTTTACTGCTCAGTTGCCTACTTAGTCCAAAGTAGCACTTGTTGGCAAGAGAGATTCTACGTTGGATTTCAAGGCTGACATTGTTATATGTAGGTGTTGATGCTGGTTCCTAAATAAACGAAGTCTTTTTTCAACCTCGAAAGTATAACTGTCTACAGTGACGTGAGTGCCGATACGCGAGTACGCCGACTGTTTGTTTGAAGACAGGAGTTACTTCGTTTTGTCCTCGTTCACCACCAAACCCATTCGCTTTGCCTCTTTATCCAGTTTGGAGAAGACAAAACTAACAGCGCGGTTGTTAAAGCCGATGATATCGATATCATCGGCATACGCCAACAATTGTACGCTCTTATAAAATATTGTGCCTGACCGATTAAGTTCTGCGGCTCGTACGATGCTCTCCAACATCAGGTTAAAGAAGTCACACGACAACGAGTCACCCTGTCTGAAACCTCGTTTGGTATCAAACGGCTCGGAGAGGTCCTTCCCAATTCTGACGGCGCTACTGGTGTTGAGCAACGTCATCTTACATAGCCGTATTAGTTTTGCGGGGATACCAAATTCAGACATCGCGGCATACAGGTAACTCCTTTCCGTACTGTCGAATGCAGCTTTGAAGTCGACGAAAAGATGGTGTGTGTCGATTCTTCTTTCATGGGTCTTTTCCAGGATTTGGCGTATTGAGAATATTTGGTCGATGGTAGACTTTCCAGGTCTGAAGCCACACTGATAAGGTCCAATCAGTTGGTTGACGGTGGGCTTCAGCCTTTCACACAATACGCTCGCTAGAACCTTATAGGCGATATTTAGAAGACTAATCCCGCGGTAATTGGCACAAATTGCAGGATCGCCCTTCTTATGGATTGGGCAGAGCACACTTAAATTCCAATCGGTAGGCATGCTTTCATCCGACCATATTTTGCATAGAAGCTGATGCATGCACCTTACCAGCTCCTCGCCGCCATATTTGAATAGCTCACCCGGTAGTCCGTCGGCGCCCGCGGCTTTGTTGTTCTTTAGCCGCGTTATCGCTATTCTCACCTCGTCATGATCGGGTAGCGGCACGACAATTCCGTCGTCAACGATTGGGGTATCGGGATCTTCACTTTCTCGGTGACATGCGCAGCTGTCACTGTTTAACAGGTTCGAGAAGTGTTCCCTCCATAATTTAAGATTGCTCTGTACGTCAGTCACCAGATCGCCGTCTTTGTTCTTACAGGAAAACGCCCCGGTCTTAAAACCTTCTGTAAGCCGCCGAACTTTCTGGTAGAATTTTCGGGCGTTGTTCCTATTGGCCAGCATCTCAAGCTCCTCGCACTCACGTATTTCGGCCTCTCGTTTCTTCTGTCGAATAATACGTCTCTCTTCCTTTTTCAGCTCTCTGTAGCGATCCCACATGGCTCGCGTTGCGCCCGATCGCAGCGTGGCTCTATAGGCGGCATCCTTTCTTTCTGCGGCAGCGTGACATTCCTCGTCGTACCAATTATTTTTTCGGGCTCGCCGGAATCCGATTTCTTCTTCGGCGGCGGTACGTAGAGAACGAGAAATGTTGCTCCATTGTTCGTGGATGCCGGTTTGTTGGGCAGTACTCTCTGAGAGCAGGAGTGAGATTCGAGTGGCGAATCTTCTGGCTGTCTGTTGTGATTGCAGCTTTTCGATGTCGAACATTCTTTGCGTAGGTAGATGTACGTTTTTTGCTGCACAGAGGCGTGTGCGCAGTTTGGCTGCAACAAGGTAATGATCCGAGTCGATGTTGGGTCCTCGGATCGTACGTACATCTAATACACTAGAAGCGTGTCTTCCATCTATCACAACATGATCGATTTGGTTTCGCGTTTTTCGATCAGGAGACAGCCAGGTAGCTTGGTGTATCTTTTTATGCTGGAATCTGGTGCTGCAGACTACCATGTTTCGGGCCCCGGCGAAGTCGATCAGCCTCTGTCCGTTACCGGATGTTTCGTTGTGCAGGCTGAATTTTCCGACCGTGGGACCAAAATTTCCCTCCTTGCGCACCCTGGCGTTGAAATCGTCAAGCACGATTTTTATGTCGTGGCGGGGGAAGCGCTCATAGGAACGTTCCAAGCGCTCATAAAAGGAATCTTTGGTCGCATCGTCCTTCTCTTCCGTCGGGGCGCGGACGCAAATTAGCGAGATGTTAAAAAATCGCGCTTTGATGCGGATTATTGCGAGACGATCGTCCACCGGAGTGAACGACAGTACTTGGCGAGGAAGTCTCTCTCCCACAACAAATCCGACACCGAATTTGCGCTCCTTTACATGGCAGCTGTAGTAGACGTCGCAAGGTCCTATGGTTTTCTTACCTTGCCCCGTCCATCGCATCTCTTGGATGGCAGTGATGTCAGCCTTTACTCTCACGAGGACATCAACCAGCCGGGCAGAGGCACCTTCCCCATTAAGGGACCGGACATTCCAGGTGCATGCCCTCAAATCATATTCCTTATTTCGTTTGCAGGGGTCGTCATCAGTGTTGGAAGTTCTCAGCCGAGGCTTTGTAAATGCTTTCATTGGGGAAGATTTTTAAGTGGCGGGTCCCAAACCCAGCGCACAACCAGCTATCCTGGAATGCTTCGCCTTCTCACGTTAGCTCACTCCCGAACGGGTGTTCGGAAGCTACCTAGAGGATACGTGGGCTAATCCCGGCCGTTGTGAGCTGCTTGAACCATATGTAGAAGAATCGTCCTGGCCACTCCCAAGTGAATGGCGATCAGTAACTTTCCCCACTTGCGTGGACTTCTACACATGGAACCATCCTCCAAAAAAAAAAAAAAATTAAAAAACCGCTCTCGAAGTTACGAAGTCTCGCCAATAAGAAGCTGTTACGTTATCAAAGCAAAATAGGGTCATAATTAATATTTTCATAGAAGAAATGGATTCGTCATACATTTAATTGACTAAAAACAAACTTTGGACATACATATCTTTTTTTACTACACTTTGCCCACGTAAGTTTTGACCTCCACGTCACGACTATTTTTACATTACTAACTGTACTTTTTCAATATTTTTTTAACAATACTCAGAAAGCTAGTACTGTGTCTTGCTAAGCCTCTTCTTGATACTTCATCCACAAATGTGAAGATAGGCTCATTGGAAATAAGTTCCATCAATGCCAACTTTCTTATAAGGAAGGTTGGAATGTTATCGATCGCGTCGGAATTATCCAATTATTCTCGCTGTTGTAACTCTTTGGGAAGTGCCAGTTTTTTGCAAAACTTGAATTTATTACAAGAAATAAAGCTTTTTAAATTCTCCATTAATGCATCTTTTATACATCTCTTGGATATGTGACATATCTATTCCATGTATTTCATGCTATATTAGTCGTGGACATACCGATACAAACTCTTTAAAGAGTTGTTGTAGTTGAGTTTGAAAATAAAATGCTTTTCTACAAATTTTACTTTTCCTCCACTATTACTCAAAATATCTAGTGCTAGCAACCCAGTGTCTTGCTAATAATACGTTCACATATAAGTAGACGATCTACTTCTTCGCGCTTAACTCAAAATCCGTAATTAAAAAGCGCGATTTCCCATACAAAATTTCTCTTCCAAAATCTAAGATTATAAAATAATCCCAGATAATAACGATACTTATTGACATACAACCCTGTGTTTTCTGTGTTATCCATAATTATTATTACGAATGTAAGGAGAAACATCAAAATAAGAATTAAATGAAATTGATGCCGGCAAAGCAAACAGGTCTATAAACATAGTGCTAATAAATTTTTTGGTAAATATTATTAATAAGGGATTCATTTTACAGAAAAAAGCGTGTGTCCATAAACGTTTTGTCTTCTTATTACTTATTATAAAATGTAATATAGAATATCCCATGCGCATTGCTGCCATAACTTTTTGCAACCTCAGTGAACGTCGCATACGGATTTCCTCCAACTGTTTATTATTAGCAGTCAATTGCGCAATTAAATTGGAGAAAAACCTCTTAAAGCAGTATTGACAGCTGATTGTCAATTTTGCAGTTAATCTGCCATATGCGAACGGGTAGATTAATTTGGTGGATTTATAGGTGATTAATGCATATGTGAACGTATTATAAGGATGCACAATAGCCCCCATCCCCAACATCAACACTGAACTGAAATCCTTAATTTTTGTTCATATTTTTATTTTCATTTGCAGGCATCCGGCAACACTATACTCTTGTCATTTCCGATGAATTGTTATTCTCGTTTAAAATTGGAAAGTGATGATATTGAAAAATGCATTTGCATTTAATTTTCATTGAAACCTTTCGAATATATATTAAGTACAAAAACAAGTAAAAAAAAGCGTGTGAGTGTATATTTTGTGTTATTTAAGTGAAGTTTAACAAAATATATATAATTGCCAAACTATAATGAAGCTCCCGAGGGCACTTTGAAGGCAAATAACTACAATACTACATATTATTTCCGAATAATTGGGAGATTGGGAGTTACAAAGGTTGTTCCTGAATCACTGCCTAACATTTCCACTAAGTTTCATTAAATAAGTCTTTATACTTTGCCTAAAATTGCCCATACCACATTATACTAAACTCAACACGATTTCTGGGTCTCAAGTTTCAATTTTAGTTTTTTAGTGAGGAGTTTAAAGTCGCTTAATTTTTGGCAAGATTTTTTTGAATACGATATTAACAATTTTCTTCGATATGAAATACTTTCGAACTTATGCTTTATATGGAAAAAAATTCGTTGAACTACCTGTTGATTCTATTGCATTTAATTATTCCTATATACTTTTTTGGATAACTAAAAAGACATCCCAGCTTTTAAAATAATTTGCAAAATAGATTTCAGACAGTTTTTTAATGATCTGAATTAGGAAGCAGTGAAAAATCTTTTGTTTATGGTTTTTATTAATTGACATACCCTTTAACCAAAAGCTGAAAAAGGAAACCTAATGTTTAAAGAAAGTGCAATAAAAATTTTTAAAATAAACTTAAAATCGAATATCTTAAAAACGGTCAAGTTTTGGACATCATTTCACATAACAAAAAATATTCAAAAATTACCCAAATAATAATGCCCTTAATATTCTGGAACAAATTTCCCTTTACAGTGTTGGGTAATGAGTTCCACACTCTATAGTCCGGGAGCCAGGGGTCGATTTTGGACTGCGTTTTTATACCGTTAAATTCTCGACTATACTTGTGATTTAGCTTTCATGAATATCGACAGTGAACATCAGCTGACGCACGTGATTGTGGGAGAGTAAAACGTGTCGAAAAAAAATTTCTACCAACTCATTTTATACCGGCTGAAATTTTTTTTATGCATTGTTGACATTTAGTAGAATAAAAAAAATTGTCAACTGCGGCGTAGAAGGGGGAAAATACGTCAGTACTCCGTCTAGAAGTTCAATTATAGGTATACTTGACACCATTCTTTTTTGTGGATATGAAACATATAGTCGTTTTGCCTTTGACACTAATGGCTGCCCAAACCATGACAGAACCCTCTCCGAAATTACCTTCCATTTCCTTCACCTTTTTCTTCCGTTTATCTTGAAAATACATTTGGGGCTCATTTGGTCCGTCCAGATTGAATTTCTTTCATCGGAAAAAAATACTCTTTCACATTCATCTTCCCAAAATTGGTACTTTTTTGCAATTTTTCTTTTAGGCTTATACACTTCGCCCAATGCTGTTCTAGTTTGTTGCTCCCTTCCGAATAATACGGATTGAAAAATAGCCATTCGTTCCTGTAATCAACTCCACGTTTGAATAAAATCTTTTTCCCGCCAGCCATTCCTCGAATTGGGGGACAAATAAAAGGACGAGAAATGAAACGAATTGCACCTCTATTTCCATTAGTTTTGCGACCACAACTGCTGAGGCGTTAGGTGCTGCATTGTCGTCATGGAAAAGGAAAATCACTTGTCCAAACAAAAAGAAATAGAGCGTGCTGGCTAAAACTTGGCCAGCGTTCACACCGTGAAGGTATTTTCACTTTGAACTTTTTTTGCAAACAGATCGTTCCCATAAATTCCATTACAAAATAGGAGCAAAGTAGGGAAATCTGTTCCGGTATTGTATTGTATTGTGGAGGCCGTCATAGCCGAATGGGCGGAAATTGAAATTTGAGAAAGGCAAGCAAAGAAGCACCGAGGGATTGGTAACTCCTAAAACACTCAGGGTAAAGGGCCCATTGCATTCAAATCTCTGGATAGTAAAGGGGTATCTAGTTAAGGAGGGGAGGAGGGAAGTTACAGAGAGAAAAATATGAGATAGAACAGAGTTAGAGAAAAATATAGCTAGTCCTGTGAGAATTTTCCAGTTTCTTTAGCAAAACTGAAAATATCCTGTAGAACGAATTTTACTCAATCTCATGACATCGGAACCCAAAATTCGTAGCCTTGATCTAGGTTGGAGCTCGCAGAGAGAATGCTCAGAGCTATCTGGTTTCTCTAAGCAAGACGGACAAATCGGGTCCTCAATGATTGCAATGGTGGTCACATGCTGACCCCATGGATTGTGTTCTGTAATATTACCATTCATCATCACAATCAATCGAACGTCTTTTCTACCAAGTTTTAAAAGAAAGTTCGACAGTTTTCTGTTCGGGCTTGTCACAAAACACTTTGCAGTTCTGCTGCGTTCTAGACGGGACCATCGTAAATTGCATACATAATCGCTTATCCAATTCATGATTGCTGTAGAACTGATTCCGATTATTGGCTCTGGTCCCTGTGGGGTTACCGCTGATCCGCAGTTGGCCAGTTCATTCGAATGTGCCCGGTTCGAAGGTTCGGACATGAAACACGAAATGATGGATCAAGTTTTGTCTCATAACGGTCACCTCTAAGCAGACAACGGCAAACCTCTGAGTGTAGGTATTTCTGTCATAAAAAGCTCTTCATAAAAAAACCATTTGCCGTTCGGAGTCGGCTTAAAAACTTTAGGTCCCTCCATTTGTGAACAACATCAACGCGGACACCACAAATAGGGAAAGGAGCTTGGCCAAACACCCAATAAAGGGTGTTACTTCAGCGAAGTTTATTTACAATGATAAATGTAAGAGGTGGAAGTGATGTCGGTACTATAATTCATCCCGAGCTTGGAGTTCCTCTCTACCCCTTCTTCACCCTTCTTCGTTGCGCTCAAGTAAAAGAAGAAATGCAAAAACTAGGGCACAATAAAAATGCAAAACCGAACTGGAAAACTATTAGGCTTAGTACTAAACATCAAATTGTTTGACCATTGAAATTACAAACAACTTCATTGCTTTTGCACTTTCGTTCGCATCTTCTTTGCTTTCAACTGGACCATGTATTGTTGTTGTTAACCCATTTAACATGTCTTTGATTTGTTTTAATTTTGTGGTTGCTTTTCCATTTTTCTTAAGTCTATACAGTTTTATGCATGTTTGTATGTGTGTGTGTGTATATATTGATTTCGTTTTTGTAGTTTTCCTTTGTTGGTATGCGGACAGCCGGAAGATATTTGCGCAGCCCGCCCGTATGTATGGAGTAGTGTGTCGGTTGACTGGCGCGCTGGTTCACTGGTTGGCTAGATGGTTGGTCGTCCAAATGTGGATTGATTCTTTCCGGTGAACATTTGCGCGAAAAAACGTGAGCAAAGCAATTAATTAGTCGAACACAGAAATCCTTTTTTTGGTGGCGGTGCCATGATGGTGCTGGTCCATGCCCAAGGTATTGGTATATGCATTGCAGATACATACATACACCGTAAAGCGATGCGGCGGGGAGTGACATGGTGTAGTTGCTGGATTTTGTAGAAAAATTTTAATTGGCAATTGTTGTGCGCTTTGTTTGGTCATAAAAATTCCGCCCTGCAAACTGCGCTCAAGCGTCTGTCCTCTTGAAAGCATGGCGCATACATACTCAAGTACATTCAGGTGTATGTAAGTATGTATGTATATATGATATGTAGGGCTATACATCTGCAATTGGCTGGGTGTGTGAGTTCATAGATGTATAAGTAAATATTTATATCCCAACAAACCAAAGTTGACTAAGTTCCATATCGATTCGGTTTCAAGTATGGGTGGAGTATGGTTCAAGGAAGTAGTAGTTAGTTGTGACTAACCTGCAGGCGCAATACAGTAATAAATGCATTATCTTTCTGAGTGACGTTCAAACTGCGTTGAAGGTGCTATATTCTCGGGATATAAAAACCACATAAGTCTTTGTGTTCACAGAAAGACTAAACTTCACCTTCAGAAAATTTCCGCCACAGCTTAAATGATACAGCTAAAGCAGGGGTACTATTTATTTCTAATTTTTAACATTTTAAGGTATTTAGTACTTTGTTAGGTGTCCTTTATTACCACTTGAAGTCTACGTCGTATGGGGTCAAGCAATTGTTTGTGTGTTCAGGTCCAAAAATCTTTCGAAGAATCTTTTCCTCAAACACAGACGCCTTATCGGATATTGTCATCGTCCACGCTTCTGCGCCATACGATAGGACGGGCGTGATGAGAGCCTTGTAGAGTGTTAGTTTTGTTCGTCGAGAAAGGACTTTACTACGCAATTGCCTACTAAATCCAAAGTAGCACTTGTTGCAAGAGAGATTCTACATTGGATTTCACGACTGACATTGTTATCGAAGTCTCTTACAGTAACTTGGGTGTCGATACGCGAGTACGCCGACGTTTTATTTGATGACAGGAGGGGTACTTCGTTTTGTTCTCGTCCACCACCAGATCTCTTCACTTCGCTTCTTTATCCAGTTTGGGAGAACAGAACTAATAGCGCGATTGTTAAGACCGATTAACTATTGATGAACTTAAATGTACAATTTCAGCTATTTTACGATGCGGCATTCCTCTTTTTAAAATGCTTCAAAACTAGCTCATGCTTTTCTATCGAAGTACGCGGTTCCATGGTTAAAAAAACAAGCGTACATAAGACATGGGCTGAAAAGTTCCGCACCTAACACATAGAGTTGTCAAAATCTCATGATATTCTATTCATTAGTTCGTTAGTGCGTTACTAAGAGTGTGCTAAAAGTGGCGCTACTTTTGTTATTTTCAAAACAATGAATCAAAAAGAATTTCGTGTTTTCATTTTACACTGCTTCTTGATGGGGAAAAATACCGTTCAAGCGAGGTAATGACTTGAAAAGTGTTATGGGGGCTCCGCTCGATCAGAAACAATAATAAAACGATGGTTTGCTTACTCCAAACGTGGTCGTAGGGACACCGATGATGCACAACGCAGTATACGTCCAAATGAGGCGGTAACACCAGACACCAGAAAACGTCAAAAAAATCCTCAAAATCGTTTTGAATGATCGAAAAGCGAAGTTGCGTGAGTTAGCTGACATCGTAAAGATATCAAAATAGCGAGATGGCTTTATATTGACTATGAGAAAGCTCTGTTCAAAGAGTGTGCCTCGTTTGCTCACTGTGGACCAAAAAGAAGAAAGTGATGGTGATGGCAAAACTACATAAATTGAACTTCGAATTGCTCCCACATCCACCGTATTTGCAAGATTTGGCCCCTTGCGACTACTGTTGCATTGGTGAATAAAGCTAATTTTGAACAAAAAAACGTATTTTCTTTGTAAGGCCCGTGACTTTTCAGCCCATGTGTTAAAATTTAAAAGCGCTTTATATCAATCTCACTCTACAAACTCAAGGCTGAAAGAATACTAGGTTGCGCCTTCCGAATGTGCTATCATGTTACAGCGCATGAATAAACAAGCAAAAGGGAGGGGAATTACTTGTTTGGGAAGAGGAAGATTAGGCAAAAGCAATAGAAACTGCCAAACATATGAAACTATACACGCACACAAACTTTCTTGACACGGCGTCCTTCGCATAAAAACGCAAAATCTAATTACATTTGGAGGCTTTATATTCATTTGTGCTTTCACAATTAAACATGCGGTACTTTGTTTTTATTAGTTGGTTAAGTTTAAGTCTCACAAATCACAATATTACCAAGCCGTTTGGTTCGTTTGTTTTGTATTGGTATGGGACCTGACGTCAGACTTATCAAAATCGCGAAATAGAACGTAACTGTTTTTGGAAGACGCCACCTATAGTACTCAATTCGCCATGGCTTACATATACATCGGTCAGTTCTTAGAGGTTTTCAAAAAGCGATTTGCCAAAGGTTAACATCCTCGCCTTGTAACTACCAATGGTATCTGTTTTCCGGGATATTTATAGGCAACTGCTTTCGTTAATAAAACACACCCTTATTTTATCAAAAGAAAAAACTGTGATTGATAATTTAATAGCCAAATAAATGGGATTGAAATTCATCTTTCAGTTTTGCTTTCTAGCTCGTAAATAAAGGCAGGCATTAATAAGTCATGGGCAGCCAATATCCTTTTCGATTTTTATTAACATGCAGGCCGATCCCTGCATTTAACCTTACATTAAACAATCACAATCAATTTTTATATTATCAAAGGCGCTGGGATATCAATAGAAAACATAAATGTGAAAACTATAAAAAGGGAAACCGCACGGCACCACAGGGTCCGGCACTCGAAGTGTAACCAACTTCTGACCGCTGGTGCATCAGCCGTCTGTTAGTTGGCTAAATGACAGTCCAGAGTATTGTTTACAAGCGCGCGGAAGCATTTTGTCGAGAGTAAACACGAAAAAGAAAATCAGTAATGGATTTCAAGCGTAATTCAGCGATTGTTCGAGAGCTCGAGCACCTTAAAGTAAATAAAGTTTTTACGGTAAGCATAACTCGTTACAATGATACTGCTAACATGGCGAAACGTCATGGAGGGGGTCATCAAAAGACTGCAACGTCACGTGAAATGGTTCAAAAAGTAAAGAAGCGAAATCCCCGACGGAGTGCCAATCAAATGGCGAAAGAACTGAAAATATCTGACCGTAGCGTCCGCCGCATACTGAAAAATGATCTTAAAGTCAGGCCTTACAAGATCCGAAAGGTGCATAATCTCACACTAAAGCATTAACAAGTCAGACTTGAGAGAGCAAAAGAGTTGCTTCGCTTGTCCCAAAGCGGTCCATTTCCGAACATTGTGTTTTCTGATGAGACAATTTTTCAAATTGAGGAATTCGTAAACTCCCAAAACGGTGTGGTTTATTTGACCGACTGTTCATACGAGAATTTGAGTCATCGATTGGCCACCAGGAGGCAGCAACCACCGGCAGCACAGGTAATAGTTTGGGCCGCAGATGGGCGCTCTCCTACCCTTTTCATCAAGCCTGGCCTCAAAGTAAATCCGAAATATTATCGGGAAAGTATTCTGGAGGGTGCTTTGAAGCCGTGGGTAGACAAACATTTCGTTGGCAGACCATGGACTTTCAACAGGACTCGGCACCATCTCACAAAGCTCGTGTGAACCAAGAATGGCTAAAAACCAACGTTCCGAATTTCATAACATCCACACAATGGCTCTCGAATTCACCAGACGCGAATCCGATGGATTATTCTCTTTGGGCCATTTTGATGAGCAAGGTCCGACTTGAAAGATTCACCAGTCTCGAGGCGCTGAAAAAAGCCAATGCCCGCGAGCGGGCCAAAATACCTGCAAGTCACATTCGGGCAACTTGCGATTCGTTTCTGGACCGTCTCAAGGCCATAGTCAAGGCAAAAGGTGATCATATCGAGCAAAAGTAAATTGATTCTTAATTTTGTATTATTTTCACATATTTTTTACTTCGAATTGAATAAAAGTAATTTTTCAAACTAAATTCGTGGCCTTTTTAATTGGTCACATTTCGAGTGTCGGACCCTGCAGAGTCCGCAGATAGTCTCGGACTGGTGTGCTACACTGAGCTGGAAACATTTTCACAGAAAATGCGGAATGAGTCGACACATGCCCTGCTCTATTGTCACTCTTAATGTCGAGATAAAAAAGAAGCTCCGTTGAAAACAAAAGTTTTGCCTATCCTGTTTTTTTACGGAAGCGAAAGATACTGCATTCGAAAGACAAAGCGTTACAGCGTACAAGTGCTGGTCGCTGGTGTTTGGGGCAAACAATTTTTTTTATTATTGCAGGGTTGGATGGTTTTCGGACGATTGTAATCGCTTGCCGAGGGGCGAGCGCTATGAGACTGACACTTTCTCTATCAATTGATGTTTCCTGTTCACCATGGGTGTCAAAACTGAATAAAGCGTTTGAAATTGCTTAGAGTTTTTAATTTCATTTGCTTCGGCCATACTTTGGCGCCGAAAATCCAAACTGGCACAACGAAAGCAAAGCAATACCAAAAAAAAGGGGAACTTTGCTGTCGCTTTGCTGCGAAGCTTATTACAAAGGTGAGAGTTTTGCTGTGGCTATTGATGCCGTAACTGCTGTTGTCATTCTTCTGCAGCTAAAGACAAAGTATATTCGTACGGGTTAAAATTTTAAACTTTGCTATGACTGAGTATGGGTATTTGTGCTGTGTGACGGCCGCCGTAGCCGAAAGGGTTGGTGCGTGAGTACCATTCGGAATTCACAGAGAGAACGTTGGTTCAAATCTCGGTGAATCACCAAAATTAAGAAAAACATGTTTCTAATAGCGGTCGCCCCTCGGCAGGCAATGGCAAACCTTCTGCCATGAAAAAGCTCCTCATAAAAATATCTGCCGTTCGGAGTCGGCTTGAAACTGTAGGCCCCTCTATTTGTGGAACAACATCAAGATGCACACCACAAATAGGAGGAGGAGCGCGGCCAAATACCCAATAAAGGGTGTACGCGCCAATTATATTCGATATATATATTTGTGCTGTGCTGTAGCCTCTGCTGTTGAAATATGCGCATCTTAGGAAAGTCAAAATTGTATTCAGCAAAATTATTGCTGTCGCAGCACAGCCACGTTATATTTTTTATTGCTGTTATGTTGGCAGTTTTTCAAACACTGTCGGGACCCACCAAATGATAGTCACTCATGTGTGTACTTAAAATTTGTTAAATTACATACCTACACACATACATATGTATGGACCCGTAAGATTATAAATTGGTTCTTTCCGTGGGCTCGTGAAATCAATCAAAACACTAACCCTGATATTTGAAAAAAGAGAAATCTTTACCTTTATTATAAATAACATTTTGTTTTGTCAAGTTTTTTGTTTTTTTATTTGGTGTCGGCCTCTCAAAAATGCGCAACACCATAAAATTCAGACGGCTTGTTAAAATTCCTTAACTTAACGATTTTTTCTGATCGCAATAATTACAAAAGCAGATAAAACAAAAAAGTAAAGAAGAACAAAAAAGCTCGCTATGCGGTAGTTATGGGATAACTGAGCATTCAGTGCGTACACTGGATGACGAGATAGATAGCCTGGGCAATGTGACAGCTTCAATGACATTTCCGCGTGCGGACTTTTTGTTCGAATGGCACCCGTTGAAACGAAACGACTGATGACCAACGCCCGCCGCCAATTAAAGAAATGACAAATTATGGCATAAGCGAAAGCCAACCTTTCGAAACATAGGTATGTATGTACGTATGCAAGGAGGAGAGGCTGAAAAATTTCTGCGAAATGGATTTTATTTTATACCCAAACAATAAAAGTATTTAGGTATAATTTTTGGCGCCCAAATTGAAATGCATAATTTGAGAGTTGATTTAATTCCACTTTTCTCACAAGATCACCTAACGAAGGACTTTAGAAATATATTGCGTCAATAGGGTTCAGCTTCACAGAGAAAATGTTTTAATCACTTCACGGCTTAATCTATTTTTTTATATCCTTGTTCACTCCGCTCGGGAGCGGGACTCTTCGTATACGGTTCTGGGCTGTTGTTTTTGTGCCATACCATGTAATGTCGGCGTCAGCTAGTTTGCGCAACATCGACCTTCTCCAAGTAATCTATGGCCAACCGTGATCTTTGCTCCCTTGCGGGTTCCAGTCCAGTGCCATTTTCGTGATGCTATCTGGTGGTTTTCTAAGCATGTGTCCCATCCGTCGCCACTTTCTGCGTTTGATTTGCCAAGGATGGGCTCCTCATTCGTTGATCTCCTCAGCACGTCGTTGTCGATGGTGTTCGGCCAGAATATTCTACTGATGATGCTTAGGCATTTGTTGACGAAAGATTTTAGCCTCTGTGTGATGGTGTTGGAGACTAGCCATGATTCACTTCCGGGTGTTTTTTTTAGAGGTTAGGTTTTCAAGATGAAATAAATAAACGTATATAATTTAATGTTATGGCCAAGAATTTAGCTTTATTATAAAGATAAGGGTTTGCCATTATGTTTTAAAAATGATTTCGGGCAAGTGGCCGCCGCGGCTGGCTCGAATAAATTCCAGCCGAGAGGCCCAATTTTCGACCACTTTTTGCAGCAATTGGGGCCGTATGTCAGCAATAACGCGCCGAATATTCTCTTCCAAGACGTCAATCGTCTCGGGCTTATCTACGTAGACAAGCGACTTCACATAGCCCCACAAGAAATAGTCCAGCGGTGTTATATCGCACGATCTTGGAGGCCACGCTACAGGTCCACGGCGCGAGATAATGCGCTCACCAAAAGTTTCCTTCAATAAATCGATTGTTGCGTTGGCTGCATGGCATGTAGCGCCGTCTTGTTGGAACCAAAGGTCGTCCACATCAACATCGTCCAATTCAGGCACGAAAAAGTCATTAATCATGGCTCTATAGCGCTCTCCATTGACTGTAACATTATGGCCGGCTTCATTTTTAAAGAAATATGGACCAATGATTCCCTCTGCCCATAGAGCACACCAAACAGTGACTTTTTGAGGATGTAACGGCGTCTCAGCAATGGCTTGTGGATTATGTTCACTCCAAATGCGACAATTTTGCTTATTGACATACCCATTCAACCAAAAGTGAGCTTCATCGCTGAACAAAATTTTCTTGTGAAAATCGGGATCGGTGGCCATCTCGTTTTGGGTCCAAATTTGCACGATTTGCAAACGTTGTTCAGGTGTAAGTCTATTCATTATGAAATGGCAAACCAAACTGAGCATAAATCAAGTGACAGCTGTCAAAAAGACCATCTACGAAAAAAGTAGTGCCAACTTGAAAACATAACCTCTAAAAAAAAACACCCTTTACAATACTGACTTCATACATAAAGTGCATGCGAACGTACATACAAAGGCAAGCATGGAGTCTAGTATAAAATTAAAACTTCATAGTGAGAAAATATTAATACTAATGCTCTAGAGAGACTCTGCCCGGAATCTCCTGTGTGAGTATTTATATGCGAATTATTTATATTACAGTTTGGGGTCTGTAATGTATGGGTCCTTCCACATCTTTTTCTGAGCAACAAATTCGAATATAGCGAAGATTTAGCCAGGAATACATAAAGCGGCTAAATCACTAAGCCTCTAAGGCTTTGTATTGGAACTAATATTTTTCTTTCTGTCATTAATAATGAGAAAAAAGATGGTGCCCTAAAAGATGGAAGGGACAAAACTAACACTTTATAAGGCTCTTATCCCGCCCGTCCTGTATGACGCAGAAGTTTGGACGATGACAAGAACCGATGAGGCGTCCCTTGGAGTGTTTGAGAGAAAGATTCCACGGAAGATTTTTGGACCTTTGCGAGCATCGCAATCGATTAAACAATGAACTGTGTGAGATTTACGACGACATAGAAATAGTGAAGATCCAGCGGCTTCGTTGGCTGAGTCATGTCGTCCGCATGGATACAAATGCTCCGGCTCTGAAAGTACATATTCGATTCGGTACCAGCTGGTGGCAGCAGATGAAGAGGAAGACTTCCTCTGCGTTAGAAATATCAGGTGGAGAAGAGCTTGACTTCACTTGGTGTGTACAACTGGCGCCGGTTAGCACGAGAAAGAAACGACTGGCGCGCCTTGTTAAACTCGGTCAAAATTGCTTTAGCGGCTATCGGGCCAATCAAGAAGAAGAAGCCGAATCATGCAATGAGCACTAAGATAGTACATATACATACATACTTTGTGGGACGAAATCTGTGAGCTGAACGTAACTTCTTCAAAAACCGGAATATTGCTTTTAAATTGAATTGGAGGATGAGTTCGACTCATGTTAGATGGGGTTATAGTACTCTTAATTCTGGCAAGGAAACATTTCTGAAAGAAATGATGTTTCCAGAATTCCAGGATTGAATGTACAACACGGTCGCTCATTTGACTATTTATTATGATTCGCAGACTTCAAAGGTCGGCTTGCCAAGTATTTACTGAGGCGATAAATTCAAATCCAACGGCCAACGAAAGGGAAAAGAGATCTGTAACATATCAGGGATAGATCTGTTAATTAGCTGTTCATTTAGTTCTCAATGCATTCTGAGACCCATAAAACTTGATTTCGGGAAGGAGCTGTCGAATGGACTACTTATAGATGTGGTTTGATCTCTTTCTTTGACTTTGTAAATAATCTGATCTACTTCTTTGATAAAACTTCGATATGAACCTCAATAGTGAGTGGCTTTTAATTGGATGTTTTTAAAGTTAAAT
Source organism: Anastrepha ludens (assembly GCF_028408465.1). Classification (NCBI taxonomy): domain Eukaryota; kingdom Metazoa; phylum Arthropoda; class Insecta; order Diptera; family Tephritidae; genus Anastrepha; species Anastrepha ludens. The sequence continues at coordinate 132,307,694 of NC_071498.1, read as the reverse complement.
GCTAGTGTTGGATTACGGAGATTTAGAGTTTTGCAAAAAAAGACTTTGCGTAAAGGACTTAGCTTGTTTGCATAGGATTACCTTGGCTGGGGTGTCAAGGGCACCTTGGGCCATATAATTGGGCCTTACACACTTTGTTGGGTGTGTGGCCGAGCTCCTATTTCTATTTGTGATGCGCATTTTGATGTTTGCCCACAAATGGACGGACCTACAGTTTTACGTCGCTTCCGAACGGCAGATGGTTTTTAAGGGGACAGTTTTTATCGCAGAAATACACTAGGAAGCACTACCAAATGTTAGGCACGCACCAGCCCATTCGGCTACGGTGTGGGGTAAAGAAATTACTCGTGAACTAGTTCGGAACGGCTCACCGAATGGTATACTCGTAGAGTATTTGAAAACTTGCAACAAGAAATCACACACGTACAACAACATACATACATACATACTTATGAAGAAATAAAAAGAAAAAGTTTGCAAAACATCAGCAATCAATTGTGACAATGCAACAACAATTTGATAGCAAATCAGCAGGAAATTACCGCAATTGGTTGTTTTGATCGAATATCGGCGACAATCAATCGATCAATCAAATAAATGCTGAGCCAAGCTTGAAGTTCAGCAGCTTGCAATGCAATAGCCTCATACATACATACCTACATACAGAGACACACATCGGCAGACGCGAAATGCGAATAATGAAAGATAAGCGAACTAAGAAGTGGCCCTAGGCGCAAATAAAAAAAAAGCTTCCGATGTTGGCTCTCTGTTGTTGCTTGTTGCCGCTGGTGTCTGCTGCAACAATTCAGCCACTCGATTGGCCCCGTAGCTCTGCCAGCCGCAGTCGCCGCCATGAATGGTGAATGGTGGTGGCTGATGATGTGGATCAAAATGATGAGCAAGCGACCGATGCCGCAAAGGATGTGCCATTGGTGGTTATGCCGTTAATGTTGGTTGGTGAAGTTGTCGTTGATGCTACTGCATTCTGAAATGACGAAACAGTTAAAAAATAATTAATTGCTTTGCCATTTATGGTTTGGAGCTGACTTTTTATTACATTTTCCCTCTTCGGGTTTTTTCAATGGACGTGCACGTATGTATGTAGACACCCGCTGGTGTCTCCAACACACTCGTAACAACAATTTACTCGTTGACATGTGTGTACGACCATTTTTGCAGTTATGTATTTCGTTTTTGCTTTTTGTTTTTGTCGATGTAGTTTTCTTTTAATTTTTTTTCAACTACACTTTCGCTTCACAGCGAATAGTTAAATGTTCGCTCCCGCTGGGAATGTGACCTCACATGGGTGTTACCTTCACTAATGGCACATTTTTGTTGTATTATTGTTGTTGTTGGTGTTTTTCTTCTGATGAGCGATCCTAGCAGTACTTGAGAATGATGACAGTTGAACATATGGCGCGGGGTTTTTAGAACACAATTTTGTAGTATAAATCCTGAATATACACACGCAGCTCCTGTCAATCCGTGTTTTAAAATCCACCCTTGTATTTAAAACTTAGGAGAATTCATTTAAAAAAGGGGCGAAAAACACTTTTTGCTATATTTGAGGTTATGCTTTTCGAAAAGGTCGTTATGGTTTCTTCAGTATTATCTGGTATTTTTTTGTTGTTTTTTTTCTACGAATACACCTCTAGAGCTTTAATTCGTTTTCAGTAAACTCAAAGCCTTTTTAAAATTTATAAAAGGGTTAAGAAAAGTTGAGAGAAGAAGATCCAATATTTCTACATAACCTCAAAAGGAGCAAAAAAGTTTTATTGCACTTTCAAAACATCAAATTTTATATGTTAGGTTGACCTGGTTGGCTGAAAGCCATCACATAGACCTATTGGTCCTTAGTGTTACCATATGGAGCTAGAGCTTTACGTTTCTTTGTAGTAGACATCTTCTAATAGGTCTGCGTCTTTTGCGAATCTAAGAAAACTCTGGAGCTCTATCCCCGAAAGGCATTCTAACTTCTCATATTGAAAAGCTACTAAGCATTTTATTCTGGTTCTTTCAAACGCATGGCAAGAACATAGAAGGTGTTCCAGCGTTTCCCTCTCTTCCAGTTCATTGCCAAATCTGCAGCTATCGTTGTTTGAAATTCCAATCTTGTATGCGTGCGCCGCTAGCCAATTGTGGCCTATCAGCATACATATATATATATGTATATTGGGTTGGGGAAAAAGAAATGTCGTATTTGTGATCGAAATTTGACGCTTTATTTAACATTCTTAGAATTATCCGATTCAAGTCAAATATATCCCTTTTTGTTCTCAAACTTGTTGCCGGTTAGATGGCAACGCCCCTTTATAAAACTCCCCTCCTTATTTGCAAAAAACTCAGGCAACCAGTTTTCGCAAGGCTCTTTTGAGGCCAACTTGGTATCACCAAGGGCGTTTTGTATGGACCGGAAGAGATGATGGTCATTTGGTGCCAGGTCCGGACTATATGGTGGGTGCGACAGGACATCCCATCCGAGCTCCCGTAGCTTCTGACGGGTCATCAAAAATGTGTGAGGACGAGCGTTGTCCTGGTGGAACACAACACCATTCCTATTGATTAATTCTGGCCGCTTCTGGTCAATCGCATGCTTCAAACGGTCAAGTTGCTCACATTAGAGGACCGAATTAAGGGTCTGGCCATAGTTGAACAGCTCATAGTGGATAATTCCCTTCCAATCCCACCAAACATACAGCAAAGATTTCCTGGCGGTCAATCCGGGCTTGGCGATGGTTTGGGCCGGCTCGCCGCTTCTCGACCACGATCGTTTTCGCTTGGCGTTGTCGTACATGATCCACTTTTCATCGCCAGTCACCATCCGCTTCAAAAATGGGTCAAGTTCGTTCCATTTTAGCAGAGAATCGCAAGCGTTGATTCGGTCCAAGAGATTTTTTTGCGTCAACACGTGCCACACGTCCAGCTTTTTTTGGAATCCAATCTTCTGCAAATGGTTCCAAACGGTTTTGTGGTCTACACCTAGTTCCTGACTAATCGAGCGAATGCTAACATGTCGGTCTCTTTGGATAATTTCAACGATTTTATTAGTCTTTACGACGATTGGCCTACCAGTACGGGGTGCATCCTCGACATCTACTACACCAGAATGAAATCGATCGAACCAACGCTGTGCTGTGCGAATCGTTACAGTATCAGGCCCATAAACTTCACAAATTTTTCCCTCTAAGGTAGTAAAAACGTAAAATATGACGAATTTCTTGCTTGGTGGACTCCATCTTTGACGCGCTATAACTTAAGACTGAAACGTACGATCACAACACTGTCAAGGAGATACTTGTAGTACAGATTGGCGTCTTCAAATCGCCGTGACCCCATGCAATCAGTACAACGCAAGATATGTTTAAATGTCGCGCTCAATTGATAAAATACGACATTACCTTTTCCCCAACCCAATATATATATAATTGGCGCGTACACCCTTTTTGGGTGTTTGGCCGAGCTTCTCCTCCTATTTGAGGTGTGCGCCTTGATGTTGTTTCACAAATGGAGGGACCTACAGTTTCAAGCCGACTCCGAACGGCAGATATTTTCTTTTTATGAGGAGCTTTTTCATAGCAGAAATACACTCGGTAGTTTTGCCATTGCCTGCCGAGGGGCGACCGCTATTAGAAAACACGTTTTCTTAATTTTTGATCTTACCACCAACCCATTCGGCCACGGCGGCCTATCAGCGTACCTACGAAAATTCTGCTTTCTTTTCCAGACAGAGGTAGTACGAATCGGACGTATGACGTATGATAAATACGCATTTGTATTCTGTGTATGCATGATTTTCGCGGTTTTAGATGTGGCTAGATTGTTCCACATCCTGTCTATCCGTATTTTCATGTCCGCAGCGATGTTATTGTATACCGTATTTAAAGGTTTCAGTATGTCGTTTTCTTGTTCGAATTGTCTGTAAACAGCGATTTTGGCAATCTCATCTACAATTTCGTTTCCTGCAATGCCCTTATGTCCGGGTACCCATTAGATATGCAACCGTCTGTCTGCGGCTAATCTCTCTATGTCTTGCGTGCTTTTTAGAACAATTTCAGATGAAATTTCCTATGAGTTTATTGCTTTTATTGCCGCTTGGCTGTCAACGTATATATTTATTTTGGCGTTGTTTGATGTCTTTGCGAATGCTATTTCCGCAGTCTTGCCTACAGCAAAGACTTCTGCTTGAAAGATACTGCAGTGGTCAGGAAACTTAAATGGCTGCCTGATGCCTAGCTCTGCGCAATAGATCCCTGCACCTACTCCGTCTAACATTTTTGAGCCATCAGTAAACATATTAAGAGTATTTGGATTAGGTTTCATTCGTTATTTCCACCCCTCTTCTTCTATTGTTGTTCGGAATATAGTGCGTCTGGACCCTGTAACTCCAGCCTATTGAGCTATGTCCGAATGTTTTACAGGTACATTCGCCTGTCGCGCTGAGTCTTACGGTGGATTTAGCTGCTAGACAATCCGCCCCAATATCAATCGGTGACAAGTTGAGTATTCTTTCAAGCGCTGCCATTGGAGTAGTTCTCAGTGCACCTGTTGTGCAGAGTGCACCAAGACGTTGAATACTTTCCATAGGCTATTTATATGTCGATTTTCTTAGCGCAGTCCACCACACCAGAGCGCCGTATAGTAATATTGGCTTTACTATAGCTGAGTAGCACCCATGATTCAATTACACTAGTCTACAAGGAAAAGTATCCGAAATAATTTAAACTAATACCTGCTTCTCTGTCCATGCAAAATTCGGATTGATAACTAAAATTAATTTATTAGTTTGAGTTTTTACGATAATCGTATCTTTCGTGTTTAATGGAACTAGGCCGACAAAATTTAACCAACATTCAGACCCAGAAACCAGACTATATATTTCCGAAGGTTTATGATGCGCTGAATCCAAATCTGGCCTCAGAATTGCTCTATCAGCTCTGGTTTTCGAGATATCCTAACCTAAAAGTGCAAAAAACACCATTTTTGCCCATATTTGAGGTTATGTAGCCTTGCAGATGTTTTCTTTCACCAAAATTAAAGGATGGCATCTTTAAATACAATCCTTCTTTTTTCAAATGGCGTTTTGTTTGCTCAAATATCATTTTTTTTCGCAGAGATATCGCATTTTGAAATTTTCATGTTTCGAAATTTTCCTACACCTGAAAATCGATTAAGATAACATAGCTGATAGAGCAATTCTGAGGCCAGATTTGGATTCAGCGCATCATAAACCTTCGGAAATATATAGTCTGGTTTCTGGGTCTGAATGTTGGTTAAATTTTGTCGGCCTGTGTTATTAAAGGTTTGCTCACTAGTGACATTCGAATACGAAGGTGCATAAAAAGGAAAAAATTAAATCCTTTTTGGTAAAAATGGTAGCAAACTAGTATTTTGTTACCTAAATGGAAACAAACTGCGAACGGTTTAAAAAATAAATTTTAATTAATATTTGAATGTAAATACTGGTATAGATAGAAGCGATTAACGGAAATTGCCAAGTCTAATATTAAAACAAGAAATTATTTCACATAATCCAAGATTTTATTTTGTGAATTAATTTTTAAATTTAAAACCAATCGCGACGTTTCGCCAACATGAAACTATTTTGTTAAAAATAAATAAATAATTGGCCCGTAAATTCTGTTCTCCTCTGGACACTTCATCCATCTATAGGAAGGTGGGCTCATTGGAAAGAAGTTCTGCCAACTTTTTTATAATGAGGTCTGCAATGTTATCGATCGCGTTGGGACTATCCAATTATTCTCCCTGTCGGAACTCTTTGGGAAATGCTAGCTCCTTGCAAAACATGAATTCCTTCTAAATCAACACATCACAAGAAATAAAGCTTTGTGAATTCTCCACTCATCGATCTTGGATTACGTCAAATACTCTATCATGTCCTGACTTAAGCGGTATGCATTCCATGTCATACTACCATAGTCCTGAACATACCGATGAAAACTCTTGAGCGAGTTGTTGCTCGTTAGCAGTCCATTTTGAAAATGAAATGTTTTTTCTAAAAATTTTACTTTTGCTCCACTTTTAGTCAAAATTTCTAGAGCTAGCAACCCAGTGTCTTGCTAAGGGAGCCGATTTGTCAAGAGGGAATGAGAAAGCTGCTTACTGAGCAAACCTTTTATTATTGAATCATGAGCAGCACCAATCCATTATAGCAGGAGGTAGATCCCATGTAACTCCCAGCACCTTTTTACATGTGTATAGTGCGTTACTGGTCTTTTTATTCCTCTCTAATATATTGTACTTTCATGATATCAAATTTGATAAGAATCAACAAATTTTCAATAGCACTGAAATCTTCTCAGCATACCAAACAAAAAATTTTCGCATTTTGGGCATAAAAAACGATTCAATTTATTGCAAAGAGTAAAGTGTTGGCAACACTGCACAACCATGTTAGTGTGACGTCACACACACTCTGATCGGTGCAATTTTCTTTCTATCATTCTTGGTAATGTTCTACATTTTCCAATCAATTTATTTTAATTTTAAGGACTTTCCAAGTTTTCAAAAGTTAAGGTTTCAAAGGATTAAATTTTAAACAATTTTTTTTAAATATATTACTTACACTCACTCTATAATATATTATTAATAAGGATATCAAATGAAAGAAGACGTGCACAGCTATTAAAATTTTTTTTTTAATTTTCCTCAGGGCAAATATAGATTATTTATAGTACCCAATGCGTATACTTTATTTCAAAGGAGTAAAGCAAACTAACTTTTTTTTACGCTCTTATAAAACTGCAAGAAGAGCGAAGTTGAAAAGCAAAAAATTGCCACTTGTCTTGCGCAAACCTGCAGCTGGCTGCAATTAAGCATTCCTGTCGTTATTTGTTAATTTCTCGTGTCCAGTTTTTATGTTACCAATAAAAATTTTATTTTGTTGTGCTATTATTTCGCCATTTGCTCATTGGGCCAGCAATAATTATCAAGTAATTTCATAACCAAATACGTGACGAGTTGGTTAATGATGCTTCACTTTGAAACGACAGGCTGTTTAAATTGACAGCTGTCAATATTTTCGCGCGCGCGCATCTTTAATTGCAGACGAATGCTTTTAAATGCCAATTCAAAGATGATTAAAAAAAGGATAACGTCGGCGTAAACCAAAAATAAAATGCAGCTTGAGGCAGAAAAACTAGTCTGTGGCTATAAGATTTAACTAAATTTTTATTTTATTTACTAAAAGTAGAGGAGTATTTAAATACAAAAATAGTCTATGCAAACATAAGCAGCTGATTCAAATTTTAGCCCAGATACCAGATACAGATTTTAACCCGAATTAAAAATTCGACATTTTCTTGCGTAGTTTTCTTTTTTAAGAGGCTAAAAGTGGGCGTTGCAGTTTTTATTGCAATATATAATTTTTTATTTGCATATATGAAGTCTTAAAAGGATCAATTCTTTAAATAAAAAATTACTGGAAAATTTTGAAAAAAAAAATAATAATTTTTTTCGAAAAGCCAAGGCATATTGAATAAGTAATAGCAGTTGAGCAAAAACAACTGTTACGACTGAATGCAAAGCTGGTCAATAAAATGCTAATATGGCAACCCCGTTACTTTTGACATTTGCTTTTCCCATATGTTGCGCACCCGCTTTTTCGCTCTCTTTTTGCTTTGACTTTTTCGCGAACGGACGTGCCGCTGCAGAATATAATTAGAATATACAAAATTATATACTCTACAATATAATAAAATAAATAAAATTAAATTAAATTTGAAACATATATTTTGAACATTTTGGCATCCCTTGCGGGGAACCTTTCCCTGCACATTGGAAATAATAAAAAGTAAGGCAGTAGCAGTCCAGCAACGTTCTACACTTCGAAGGAACTTAACCTCAAATACGGAAGACCCGCGTGTTCGTCGCACAATCAAACATGGTGCTTGGAAAGGAAGAGTCTTTGTCCAAGCTCATCTTAAACTTTGGTGCAAACACGCGTAAAATGGCAAAGTCCAAAAAAACAAAGGGCTATCTCGGAGCCAGGCGCAGTCTGCTGTCGGAGTATTGGTCGCGCTACCACGCTATTCGCGACGATCTTGGTGCGCTGGCGGTCACTGATGCTAATGCAGCAGCGGTGCGTGACGCGCTGTCCGATGAGCACTTTGCAGCTATTGAAGGAGCATATTGCGAAGCAATGGGTGAACTCAACGATGGTATCGACGAGCTTTCAGATATCGGCAATGACAGTTTTAATCAATCTGCCACGTTTCGCTCATTTACAGCAAGTGCACCACTCACAATTCTTCCAAAAATCGAGTTGCCGAAGTTCGATGGGTCTTTTGAAAAGTGGCTAAGCTTTAAGGACATGTTCACTACGTGCGTGATCAAAGATACGACACTCTCCAACGTGCAACGAATGCACTATCTCAAAAGCAGCGTACAGGGCGAGCCGGAGGTTATGCTCCGGAGTTTTTCGGTTATAGACGCTAATTTTATAATCGCGTGGGACCTACTCCAACAAAGGTATGACAACAGACGACGACTTGTGAAGTCATACTTGCGAAACATTGTCAAGTTGGCGGCAATGCCCATAGAATCCGAAACGAGTCTGCGAAAACTGTTGGACACCGTGACTGAGTCAATGCGTGCGTTACAACAGCTTGGCCGTCCAACAGCTCAGTGGGATGATTGGCTAATTTTTCTAATCACCGAAAAGCTCGATTCTGCCACAGTTAAAGAATGGGAGATGAGTCTTGGTAGTCCAAATGAGCTGCCTGCTTACAGCGATTTAGTCTCGTTTCTAGAAAAACGCATTCTTGGATTGGAAGCAGTGGGGGCAGCTGCCAAGAATAAATCGAAAGATTTTTCACAAAAATCACCACACAATCAAGCTGTGCGAAGTCACCAAACGAGCTTTGGCCGATGCTCATGCTGTTCGGGTAAGCATACGCTTATGTACTGCCCGGATTTCCGCAAGAAAACATCTTCAGCAAAATTAGATCTGGTTCATAAAGCAAAACTTTGCAAAAATTGTCTAAAACCAGGCCACACTCTTGACGAGTGCTCATCTACTTATACATGCCAAAGGTGCATGCAAAAACATCATACACTGTTGCATGACAGTCTTTCTACGCAACCCAACAAGGTTGCTACTCATCATACGCGTTCCGATTATTTAATACAGACACCAAACACAAATGATCTCACATCTGTTCTGCTTGCAACTGCGGTTATTGGAATACGCTCTCCCACAGGGCATGAACTCCAACTGCGGGCGCTTCTGGACAATGGATCACAGGCATCTTTTATCAGCGAGTTTGCAGTTCAACAACTACACCTTCGCAGAGCCCGTCTTCAAGTACCCATCACCGGTATAGGCGGATGCCGTGTAGGTGAGTCTAATGGCGTAGTTCATTTCTCATTACATTCACTTACAGAACCCGAGTTCAACATCGATTGTTCGGCTCTGGTCCTGCCCCGCTTGGGACATCTCATGCCGTTAAAACGTGTCGATCCAAAACCATATTCGGAGTTTCTCGATCTGCCATTAGCCGATCCAAACTTCTTCGAACCAGGGTCTATTGATGTCATCATCGGCGCAGACCTCTACGGTCTCCTTTTGCGCAACGACATCAAACGCTCTGCCATCAACAAAGTTACCGCACAGAATACTCACTTAGGATGGGTAATCTACGGGCGTCTGCCCCACACATCTACACTACTCCTGGCCACCACGTTTTGCGCTACAGCCACTACTGAGCTCAACAATTTGGTTCAGCAACTGTGGAAGTTCAATGAATGTGAGGACGTGGAAGGCTCATCCTCAATGACGCAAGACGAAATTTACTGCGAGAAGCTATTTGAGCGTACAGTGTGTCGCGATCTTTCCGGGCGCTATCACGTTCAATATCCCTTTAAGGAGTCCTGTGACCTTGCTGCTCTATCCGATTCTAAATCAGATGCCCTTCGACTATTCGCATACCAACAAGCGCGCCTTCAAAACAATGCCACACTGAATGGAATGTATACAGCGTTTATGGCTGAGTACAGAAATCTTGGTCATATGGAGCCAGTCCCATCTGACGATATTGCGCATCCAGTATGTTACATTCCTCATCATGGTGTGTACAAAAAGGGTAGCACTACGACGAAGCTTCGCACTGTATTTAATGCTTCAAGGAAATACAAAGGTGGCGTTTCTCTAAACGACTGTCTTCATGTTGGACCCAAGCTGCAGAGCGACTTAAGCTCCATCATTTTAAAATGGCGAATGCATCGAGTTGCGTTCATAGCGGACATTGAAAAATGTTATCGCCAGATTTTAGTCAGCAGACCTGATGCTGATATGCAGCGGATTGTCTGGCGTGACGAGCAGGGCAAGCCAGCCATTTACCGGTTGCTCACTGTAACTTACGGCTTAAATTGCTCGCCCTATCTCACCATTAAGGTTCTGCACACGCTTGCTACGGATGAAGAACACGATTTTCCGGCAGCATCAAAGATATTAACGGAGTCGTTTTACATGGATGATTGCCTGCATGGTGCCGCAACCGTGGAAGACGCTCTGAATATTCAACGCCAGCTACAACAGCTTTTGCAGCGCGGCGGATTCAACCTTCGGAAGTGGATGTCCAACTCTACTGAATTTATGGGACATCTGTACACTGAAGACGAAAACCTTGGGCTGTCCCGCAACTTAAATCTTGATAGCGAAACAAACGCTCTCGGAATTTATTGGCTGTGCGACACTGACAGCATCGGTTACAAGACAAACGTAACACCTATCATTGGAGACATCACAAAGAGGCAGCAATTGTCCGATGTGGCCAAAATCTATGACCCGCCGGGTCTACTAGCACCTGTCGTAGTTAAAGGTAAAGCTATTTGTCAGCAGCTGTGGTTATCGGGTGTCGATTGGGACGATCCCATTCCTGATCCATTTCAACAAGAATGGCGACGCTTTAGAGCCGAAATGCCTCAAATAAGAGAACTCAAAGTGCCCAGGTGGGTTGGAGCTGAGCCCAGTGTATCCAGTTACCAACTGCATGTATTTTCTGATGCCTCTACTGTGGCATATGCTGCTGTCGCGTACCTTCGTGTGGAAACTTCAGGTAAAGATGTAAAAATATCAATTCTAACCGCTAAGACTAAGGTGGCACCACTGAAGAAGATAACCATCCCGTGTTTGGAGCTAAATGCTGCTCTACTCGCAGCGAAAGTAGCCGCTAAAGTGCTGTCAACACTGCAACTACCAGCGATTCGACTTTACTGTTGGTCGGATTCCAAAACCACGCTCAGCTGGATTCGATCAAATCCTGGTAAACACAAGCAATACATCAGCAATCGTCTAACTCAAATCCAAGAGTTAACACCAATCAATGCTTGGAAGTATGTACCTACTACAACGAACCCAGCCGACATTGCATCCCGGGGTATTTTCCCGTCTCAGCTCGCAGGGTTGTCGCTGTGGTGGCGGGGACCTTCGTGGCTAAATCGTCACTCAAGCACCTGGCCTGAACAACACAACGGTTCGACAGATCCAGACGAAGAATTAGTTCTCTCTCTAGTGACGATTCCGGAAGAGTCCAAACCAACCATGCTCACGACATTGCTTCAAGAATACTCGAATCTCAACAAGCTATTGGCAGTCACATCTTGGTGTCAGCGTTTCCTTGCCGCACTGATGAAGCGACCCCATGAAACAACTCTATGGTGCACTGTGACCGAAAGAACCGCGGCCTTGCAATTCTGGATAAGCAAACCGATTTGCCAGAAGAGCAAGCTCCTCAAATTGAACCCAGTTTTGGATGACGATGGTATTTTGCGTTTAAACGGGCGGTTGAAGAACGCAAACATGCCTTTCTATGAACAGTTTCCATGCTTGTTACCGAAACAGGATCCTCTGTGCACGTTACTGATCAGTCAAGCGCATGACTATACGTTGCATGGCGGCGTTCAATCGACTCTCAACTTTATAAGAAGAAGATACTGGATTATTGACGCTCGTTCGCCAATCAGACGATTCATTCATCGTTGTATAAAATGTTTTCGTCACCGAGGTGTTCCCTCGACCCAAATCATGGGAAGCCTTCCCACGCATCGCTGCAACGCAGCAAAACCTTTTAGTCATTGTGGTCTCGATTACGGTGGACCGTACCAAATTCGTAGCGCGAAAGGCAGAGGCCATCACAGTTACAAGGGCTATGTTGCCCTATTCGTATGCTTCAGCACCCGAGCAATTCATCTGGAGCTGGTTAGCGACTTGAGCACTGCAGCGTTTCTTGCAGCCCTTCGAAGATTCTTTGCACACCGTGGATACAGTTCGGACATATACAGCGACTGTGCTACAACGTTCGTAGGAGCCGATGCGGAACTAAAAGCAGATCTGACCAGCTTTCGACAACAGCTTGAGGCGGCAGCACGGTACGTGCCAACTTGGGGAGTAACATGGCATTTCATACCACCTGGATCTCCAAATTTCGGAGGCATCTGGGAGGCGGGTATAAAAAGCATGAAACATCATTTAAAGCGCATAATTGGCAGCGCGAAGCTAACATTTGAAGAATTTTATACTCTTTTAAAGCAAGTGGAAGCAGTGCTTAACTCGAGGCCGATCTCGGCACTAACAGAAGACGCAGCGGACTTAGCTGCGTTGACCCCTGGACATTTTTTGGTGGGCGGTCCGTTAGTTGCTACTCCCGAACCAAGTTTACTTGATGTTAATCCAAATCGACTCAAAAGGTGGAAACAGCTTCAACAAATGCAACAACATTTCTGGGCCCGATGGAGTTGTGAGTACCTGCGAGAACTACAAGTAAGACGCAAATGGCATCAAACTAGCACCAATCTAGCACCCGGAGACTTGGTCTTAATACGCGACGAGCGCGCTCCTCCCACTCAGTGGACGTTGGGTCGTATAATAGACGTGCATCCAGGAACTGACGACGTTGTCAGAGTGGCAACCATTCGTACGCCAACTTCCATTATCAAGCGAGCCATATCAAAGTTAGTACTGTTGCCTATGGAGGACACCTGATGTCTTTACGGTGGGCGGCTGGTCCCTTATTTCGTCGCAGGACCTGGACGAGGTGGGCGGAATGTTACGACTGAATGCAAAGCTGGTCAATAAAATGCTAATATGGCAACCCCGTTACTTTTGACATTTGCTTTTCCCATATGTTGCGCACCCGCTTTTTCGCTCTCTTTTTGCTTTGACTTTTTCGCGAACGGACGTGCCGCTGCAGAATATAATTAGAATATACAAAATTATATACTCTACAATATAATAAAATAAATAAAATTAAATTAAATTTGAAACATATATTTTGAACAACAACATTGCTCTATTTTGTTTTTGCTTTTGGTGGCTATAATGTCAACATCTGTAAGAAAAGGTTGTCTGTTCAAAGTAAATTAAACAGTAGTTGATAAATTTGTGACCACATAAATGGAAACAATCAAAAGTTAAAATACCTTGTAAAACAAAATTTTATAAAAATTTAAAAAATAACCGAAAATATTTCACTTCAAAATTAAAAAATCTTAAAAAATTAAATTTTTTCAAAATTTTTCCGGTTTACATACATATCTATTTCTTATTATACTCAATGTCCAAAATACTCGTACTTGGATCAGTTACGAAGTTGTTCAATAAGTTTTGCGGTTTTTCTTAAAAAAAGAAAAACACAATATTATGATTTAAAAAACAATGTATTATTCAGTATAGTCTCCCTGAACATCAGTTCACTGTTGAGTAAAAACAGAACCGACTCCCCCACAGAATAAGAATATCTTCCCAATTAATTTGCGCTTTGGCTTTTCAGCACCAAAGACATTGGGTCGAGCTCACGGTGGAAAAATATCGCCGTCACTAAGTCAACTTACCAATTTATCAACGTAGGCAAGAACTGTGTCAATTTCCGGCTTTTATCGTAGATTTTGCTTCCATGCCTCGGAGATTCGATTGATGCCAGAATAGAAGCCAACTCAGAATAGATGTTTTGAGCGCTGGAAAGGCGAGATCTAATTTATCGGGGTTTTTAGCTGTATGAGGAGGACGATACAATAGCTTAACCATCACAATTTGTTCCTTGGTAAGGCTTGCTTCAAGCGTTCGTTTATTTAGGAACCAGCATTAACACCTAACGTAGAATCTCTCTTGCCAACAAGTGTTACTTTGGACTAAGTAGGCAACTGAATAATAAAATCCTTTCTAAAACTCTAAACTAACACTCTTTAAGGCTCTCATCACTCCCGTGCTATCGTATGGCGCAGAAGCATGGACGATGAACATCCGATTAAGCGACTCGGAGTGTTTGAGAGAAAGATTCTGCTGAAGATTTTTGGACCTTTGCACGTTGGCGACGGCGAGTATAGCAGGCGATGAAACGATGAGCTGTATGAGGTTTACGACGACACAGACATAGCGCAGCGAATAAAGATCCAGCGGCTATGTTGGCTGGATCATGTCGTCCGAATGGATACAAACGCTCCGGCTCTGAAAGTATTCGATGCGGTACCAGCTGGTGGTAGTACAGGAATAGGAAGGCCTCCTCTGTGTTCGAAAGATCAGGTGGAGAAGGGCTTGGCCTCACTTTCTGTGTCAGCATGAGAAAGAAATTCTGGTGCGCTTTGTTAAACTCGGCCAAAATCGCGTAAGCCAGTTAAAAAGAAGTAGGTTTGCTTCAGGCTCAGTAACTTTCTGAATACGATATTTTGCATTTTTTTCTTTAAATCGATTTGCCAAATAGTGATGCATAATGGAATTGCACTGATGCGATTTGTCGGCTGGAGGCATAATTTTTTTTTTCCTTGTACACTCCTCTCGGGAGCATTGGGCCTCGACAAGACTCAGTCTTGCGTTGGTATCGTTAGTCTGTTTTGATTTATGACAGGGTAGGTGATTAGCCTGCCGCTACCAGTCCTAAATAGTGGGAATCCCCACCTGTCGTTGCTTAGGTGTTGTTCCATCTTGCTGCTTGGAGCGCCATCTGGGTTTCACATTTTTGTAGCAGAAGGATCGCACAGATGGTTGAGAACTTCGGTAAATTTGGTGTGTCGGCGCTCTCACCACGGTTGCCCGCTTCCTCTTGCTGGCGCCACACATACAATGTGTAACTGTGTGTTTTTCTTTGTTTTTGCTTGGTTTAACAGCCTCGATGCAAATAATGCGCTGACTATTGTGCGGGAGTTAGCATGGAAAGGATAAGTTTTTGGGGTTGAGAAATGAGATTTTATGGGGCGGAGATAAATTGAGTTATCATCATCAAAGACCCATCCCAGACCGGTCTGGGGATATGGTCAACGTTTAGGTCCACAACAACTTTTTGGTTATCAATTTTAAATCGTTTACATTGAAAAGCAAAACACATTCAAGACTTGGGTTTAGACGCATTTTCGATATCCAAACCTCTACTTCGAATGATCTCATCTTTTGGATAGAACTTTTTGTGGCCAAGATTCGGCATTTAGTTTACCACGGCTTGCATTGCGGCTAATTAAACAACAATTACCAGGTAATCGCGTTTCGTGCTTGCAAAAGCTTTAATTGTTTGCGATCCTTTTTGGCTTGACACCATACCAATACAACCGTCTGACACGTAGATATCCAACCATTTGGTCATTAAGTCAGCGACTTCAGCAGCGCCAGCCACGATCAAGCAATTTACGATGCCTGCATTCTGATTAGCTTGCTCTTGCTACACCCGCTATTACTCGGATTTGCTGTTGTTGTTGTTATTGCTGCTGCTGCTGATGTTGCATAGCGCATGAATGCTTAATGCAGCAAATCCAAAGCCTTTCTAGGAATTATGTTGTTCCACTTGAGATGAGCAAAACAGCAAAAAAAAAAGAATCGAAAAACTAATCCCAACAACCATTGGAACGCTCGGACGCGCTGCAATTAAAATAAATAAAAAGAAGGCATTAAAAAACAAACAAAAATGTGTGGCAGCAATCAGCCGCTAACTATCAGACACCATTCGGTCTGTTAATGTTGTAGCGATTTGTGAAATGGCTTTTGTATTGATGGTCGATACTTATTGGGAGATCGACAACTACATACAAGCAAGCAAACGATCGCACTAACACACACAAACATATACGAGTGCACACCCAAGTACGTGTGTATGTAGGTAATCATGTTTTAAAAATGTGTGAGTATGTAAAATATGTATAGCAACAATGGTCAATCGTAACGTTCCCCTTTGCCGCTTTCCCCTCTTTTGCCTCTTTAAGCCAATGCTCCAACAATGTGCTCCTCTCTGATTTGTTTAGTCCCTTGTGAATGGATCAATGATTTCCATATAAATTCAGTGTAATCCGTTTACGATACAATCGAACCGATCGTTCCTGAAACGACTTTAATATGTAAATTTCGATTTCGGAAGCCAAAGTAATTAATACTAGAATGAAACAAGTATAAAAATAAAAGGAACTATACTCGTTGCAACAACAAACAAACATACATACATTCACAATAATGAAGGTAGAATATATTCGTATAAACACGGGCAACAACAGCACCAACAAAAATTTAGTAGTTGCATATAAAATTAATTCAATCAAATGAATTCGAGCTCTCCGCTAACCAAAGCAACTACATATCGACTTTTTAATGACGCTACAACTCCAGGCATTCAAAATACCTTTACAACAGCCAGAAACTTCATATACCTCTTGTGCATATATATACGCGTATGTACATGCATATGTGTGTGCAATGTATAGATAGGCATTTAGACTGCAAATAAGCGGACGGTAGCTAGCAGAGCCGTGGTAAAAGGTGAGAATGTTTCGACTCGCTGTTGATTATGTTGAGAATTTATTGAGACGATATCAATGCTAAGTTTAGCTTAATTTTTAATAAAACAGTAGACACTCGATACTTGTACCCACGTAGGGGAAGCTGAGTTGTGTGATAGTGTGCTTGCTGACGAATATATCGATTTTTTATGTATACATACATATATATAAATTAATAAAATATTACTACAGTAGAAACTCGATTCTTGCACACCGCGATACCTGCCACACAATTTTTTTACTGCGCATTCAGTACCTGCGACGTTAGAAAATGTTTGCGTTTTTTACGTTGTACTTTTGAGAATAAAGTTCGAGAAAGTACTGTCGATGTCATTTCGGTAATAACATTTTTTGAATTGGATCAGCTGAACGAATTTAGGGGAAGTGGTCTAATTCATTTTTTTGATCTCTTGCGAGTGGTCTCATAATGGCAAAGAGATAATTTGCTCTACTTACAATAAAAGAAAAAGATGACATTCTGAAGAAATTAAATGCGGGAATTAGTTAATGCCTTAGCTAAAAACTTTGACGTGGATAGAGCAACAATAACCCTAAGAATAATGAGCAATCCATGAAGAAGTTCGGTCCAGGTAAAAGGAAAACTCTTCAGATTTCTGAGTTTTCATAAATGGAAAAGGAGTGGTGCAATTGGTTTGCGGATCAAAGGGGAAAAAACTGACCAATTACAAGTGATGTATGACTGGTGTCAAACAAGGGTGTTCACTATTCCTTCTTCTATTTTTAATAGTCATTGACGACGTTCTAAATAGCGCTCTCGATACCAGCTCAGACAGGGAAAGTCTTTGGAATCCTATCAGTATGGAGCATTTAGACGACCTTGACTACGCCCATGACATCGCTCTTTTATCACGGAATGGCGGACAACTGCAGAGCAAACTTAATGACCTAAGCTCCGAGGCCAAAAACGTTGGACTGCGAGTCAATGTCGAGAAAACTAAGTCCGTGGAAATCAACTCCTTACTACAAAACAAGTTCACTATCTATGGGGAACCCATTGATAATGTAAACAGCTATACCTCCTAGGAAGCCAAATTAACATGGACAATGGAGCAAAAGACGATATCGATGCGAGAACAAAAAAAGCCAAAGCAGCCTACGAATTTTTACTTCGAATGTTGAATTCGTCCTACTATATGGCTGTGAAACATGGTCGGTGTCTGTATCTGCAACGCGGAAGCTGCAGACATTTGTGAACCGATGTCTAAGAACGATTCTCCGTATCTGGTGGCCCGACAATTGGATTTTAAACGAACAACTCCTCAACCGAAGCAGAAAACCACCAATTGACATTGAAATGCAAGAGCGCCAATGGAATTGGATTGGACATAAGTTGCGCAAGTCAGTGACCGACATAAAGTATCTTGGCACGTAGTCTTTGTGAAGAATTTTTAGAAGTTGACGAATCTCTCCCATGGACCCAAGTTAAGACAAAAGCGAGAAGTAGACAACATTGGAAAGCTTCTGGTTAAGTTTGGAAGCTCTTACCCGATTTTTGTAATTTTTTACCAGATAAAACTCTAGCGCGCTCAAAAGAAACCTCGGCTCTGGGGGTATAAGATCCGTAAGGAGAGAATAAAGTTCCTTGCTTGTACAAATACTGCTGGAAATCATAAAGTAAAAAATAATGGTTATTGGGAAATCTTCGAATCAACGATCATTAAAATGTTTTACTGATATGCCTGTTGTCTACCAAGGGAATAAAAGTGCTTGGTTGACCTGGTTTGAAGAATAGAACATTTGTTCCAAAGGTATGTTCATTTTTTTTGAAAACAAAGAATCCTGTGTTTACCAAAATTTGCATAAATAAACAAATAAAAAAGTTCCGTCGTTCGCAAAATCTTCCGGAAAAAGCATCTCTTCTTATTGATAATGCTCCATGCCATCTCAAAGAAAGCGAGTGAAAGAGCTACGACGGCCAAATATCGATAATGTGTAACTGTACGGCTCTAAAACGGCCCATGGATCAAAACGTTATAAGGCTTAGTAAATTGAAGTACAAAAAATCCCTCTTTAATCGCATTGTTGCTCATGGAGAAACTATCGCTGAGTCACTGCGAAATATCGACCTGAAAAATGGGATGCTCTTACTGCAATTTCAATTCCGTCATCGTTTCAAAAACTGTTTGAAAAAGCGTCTGACTGAGATTGGGACGATATCATTCCTCTTTCGGATTTACGATAATAGATATTCAAAATCTAATCCTAAAATGAAAATATAAATTAATTAGTACATACACAACAAATAACAAGCAGATTACGAGAATTCGTCAAGAATAAGCTTCCTGTATTTGACGCAGTTAGGTAAGAATTTGTACAGAGCTTTATAATCACTACCGTTCAAAATCATGTTTATATTTATGAGATCCAATGTATTTCCACCAAAATGTTCACAACGAAAATTTGTATAGAGAGGACAGGTACCAATGACGTGCGGCATATTTTCTGGGACATCCAAGTTACAAACTGGACAAGCGGTAAAAGTTGCTTTTTTAAAAGGCCCTGCATTAAGATTAAGGAGCCCTCCTTTTTTCTAAGTTTAAAAATACCGAGAATTCTGTGACATTTATTTTTTCAATAAACTGCGGAATACTCGTACATATATGCCCTCAAGGCAGCAGAAGAAAGTAGATTAAGAGGCTCCATATTCAAAGTTTGCGATAAGTCTTTCCATTTTTTAACCCAGTGTATTACGAGGCGCACAGTCTCTTTAGCAAGGATATGCTGAAGTCTGTAATTTGGCAGAGAAAAGCAGTGCAAAACATAATACATACGAGTATGAGCTCTGAGAGTATGCAAATAAAGGGTGTTTTTTTAGAGGTTAGGTTTTCAAGTTGGCACTACTTTTTTCGTAGATGGTCTTTTTGACAGCTGTCACTTGATTTATGCTCAGTTTGGTTTGCCATTTCATAATGAATAGACTTACACCTGAACAACGCTTGCAAATCGTGCAAATTTGGACCCAAAACGAGATGGCCACCGATCCCGATTTTCACAAGAAAATTTTGTTCAGCGATGAAGCTCACTTTTGGTTGAATGGGTATGTCAATAAGCAAAATTGTCGCATTTGGAGTGAACATAATCCACAAGCCATTGCTGAGACGCCGTTACATCCTCAAAAAGTCACTGTTTGGTGTGCTCTATGGGCAAAGGGAATCATTGGTCCATATTTCTTTAAAAATTAAGCCGGCCCTAATGTTACAGTCAATGGAGAGCGCTATAGAGCCATGATTAATGACTTTTTCGTGCCTGAATTGGACGATGTTGATGTGGACGACCTTTGGTTCCAACAAGACGGCGCTACATGCCATACAGCCAACGCAACAATCGATTTATTGAAGGAAACTTTTGGTGAGCGCATTATCTCGCGCCGTGGACCTGTGGCGTGGCCTCCAAGATCGTGCGATATAACACCGCTGGACTATTTCTTGTGGGGCTATGTGAAGTCGCTTGTCTACGCAGATAAGCCCGAGACGATTGACGTCTTGGAAGAGAATATTCGGCGCGTTATTGCTGACATACGGCCCCAATTGCTGCAAAAAGTGGTCGAAAATTGGGCTTCTCGGCTGGAATTTATTCGAGCCAGCCGCGGCGGCCACTTGCCCGAAATCATTTTTAAAACATAATGGCAAACCCTTATCTTTATAATTAATAAAGCTAAATTCTTGGCCATAACATTAAATAATATACGTTTTATTTCATCTTGAAAACCTAACCTCTAAAAAAAACATCCTTTATTACGGAAGCTGATTGGTTTCAATGTGGATTATGCTATTCGGCGTGTTTGCCTTCTCATTATTTTTCTACACCCCAAACCCGTGCACTATAAAACATAATCGATCTTGATCACGCATCAGGGATTTTTAGTTTTTTAGAAATGGAAGTCTGAGGGTTATTTATATATTTTAGCCACGTAGCTTTTATTGCTCTTTTAGAGTCGGCAAGCTTTAAATCCAAATGGCGTTTGTAGTTAATCAATCAGCGCTAAGATATTTATATTCATTGATAGTCTCGATATTTTCATCGCCAAACTTCCAACTGTATGAAGCAGGAGTTCTTGTGCACCCCTTAAACACCATACATTTAGACTTAGACAAATTAACTTTAAGTCTCCTTTGAAAGCTATACTCTCGTATTGCATCGAGCATATCCGTAGGTCGGTCGGGGACTCGCACTAAGCACTAAGTATTGTCTAACCACTTGATTTACAACAAATTAGGCGAAGAGTTCTTCTTGCTGTCAAATCTGGTGTGTTGCATTTTTGTACAATACAAAAGTTTTAAAAATTCGATTATATGGCTCGAAAGGCCATGAGATGCAAGTTTATAAAAAAAAATATACCTCGCGCGATAGTATCGATTGCACATGGGAAGTCAATAAAAATAGCAAACGTTTTCTTTTTGTCGTTAAGCTTAGGTGGACAATTAAAGACAGGTTAAAAAGAGTATCTATTGTTGAGTCTCCTCTTCGAAAATCTGCTTGAAATTTAGTAATTATTTTATTCACATTCACCCAAACATTGATGCGCGTTAAAAGAAGACCAGCAAAGGTTTTGTAGAACGTATCAAGCAGGGAGAGGCTCCTATAATTTGAGGTGAGCCGCGGATCCCCTTTTGTTGAATAGACAAAAAATTATGGCTGTTCGGAACAAGGTTGGAATTTGCTTTTTTTTAAATATGATAATAAAATATTGATAATATTTCAAACATAAAGCTTTCAGGTGCATATTTATAAACGTACCCTGAATATGTTCTTCTACAGGGTCCGGCATGCGAAGAGTAACAAACTTCAGACCGTTCCCGCAGCTGATGCACGGGCATCAGCTGTCTGTTAGTTGGCTAAATGAGAGTTCGCATTTTGCCGAGAGTAAACGTGAAAAAAGAAAATCAGTAATGGATTTCAAACGTAATGGTGTGATTGCATTATATTTGGCTGGAAAATCACAACCAGCCATTGTCCGCAAGCTCGAGCACCTTAAAGTAAATAAAGTTTTTATTTATCGCACCATTACTCGTTACAATGATACTGCTAGCATGGCGAAACGTCATGGAGGTGATCATCAAAAGACTGCAACGTCACGTGAAATGGTTGAAAATGTGAAGAAGCGACTTGAGCGAAATCCACGACGAAGTGACAATGAAATGGCGAAAGAACTGAAAATATGTGACCGTGGCATCAGCTGCATACTGAAAAGTGATCTCAAAGTCAAGCCTTACAAAATCCAAAAGGCGCATGATCTCACACCAAAGCAGCAACAAGTCAGACTTGAGAGAGCCAGAAGGAGTACCTTCGCTTGGCCAAAAGCGGTAAATTTCCCAATATTATGTTTTCTGATGAGAAAATTTTTCATATTCAGCAATTCGTAAGCTCCCAAAACGATAGAGTTTATTTGCCCGACCCTTAATACGAGAATTTGAGTCATCGATTGGCCTCCAGGAGGCAGAACCCGCCGGCAGCACAGGTGATAGTTTGGGCCGCAGATGGGCGCTCTCCCATCCTTTTCATCGAGCCTGGCCTCAAAGTAAAACCGAAATATTATCGGGAAAGTAAGGTTGCTTTGAAGCCGTGGGCTGACAAAAATTTCGTTGGCAGACCATGGACGTTTCAACAGGACTCGCCACCGTCTCACAAAGCTCGAGAGAACCAAGAATGGCTGAAAACCAACGTTCCGAACTTCATAACGTCCACACAATGGCTCTCAAATTCACCAGACGCGATTCCGATGAATTATTCCGTTTGGGTCATTATGGAGCGCAAGATCCAAACTAAAAGATTCACCAGTCTCGAGGCGCTGAAAACAGTCATTGCCCGCAAGTGGGGCAAAATGCCTGGAAGTCTCATTCGGGCAGCTTGCGATTCGTTTCTGGATCGTCTCAAGGCCATAGTCAAGGCAAAAGGTGATCATACCGAGCAAAAGTAAATTGATTTTTAATTTCGTATTATTTTCATTTTTACTTTGAATTGAATAAAAGTAATTTTCCAAACTAAATGCATGGCCTTTTAAATTACACTTCGAATGCCGGACCCTGTATATGAAAATCTGAGAAAATGCTACGCTCCCTAGTGGATGTATAATATTTGCTTTTGTAGTTAATGTGCCATAAATTTTACTTCAATTTTTTGATATATTTTTCATTTATTGGTAACGCGACTCGTTCCAGTGCACCATTTAATGTGACATCGCCCCGAGTAGCATCACTTAATATATAATATAAGAGGCCACGACCACCAAAAGATAAAATTAACTTTTTCAACTGTTGAATTTACTTATATTTTTATTTTTGAAAGTTTCATACCATTTATTGGCGCATCGACAACAGCGCAGAATGCAGGTCTTTCAATTGAATCGTCAAATTTGGTGTCAAATTTCGTATGATAAAATTCAGAACATTATTGAGGGCCTGCTTACTTATGGGCCAATTTCATTTTTACTATGTACGCGTACTTTTTAGTGAACCATTGAACAAAGGTGGTATTCCGACTTCGGTCACGCCACACCACATTAATAGAAAATTGATGTTTTGCCATTGCAAGACACCATAAAAAGGCGATGCTGGCCTCTTGCGATTACCATGAAAAATATTGAACGAAGGCGGTAAGAAGACCAAAATTATTAAAAAAAAATTTACAGTCAACATTCAAACTTCAAAGGGCACGTATTAAATTTTATATCAAGTGTTTAAATTTTACGCCAATTACTATAAGTTTTATTTTTAATTATCATCGACAATCCAATTAACGTTGTGCTGATTACAAAAATACATACAAGTGGCGAGTATCTACAAGCGAGCAAAGGTAGCTCTTGTATTCATAAATTCAAACATTTAAAACCCACATAATTACCCTTTATGGTTGGATAAGGATATGGGAGCTATACATGGAACTATACGTACATATGTACATATGTGTACGTAAATATAAATTTGTACTGTTGAATATACATACGCACATGTTGATTAATACTAAAAAATATAGAGGAAAGTACCCTGCAGGCAAAAGTGTTGGTTTCGAGCTGTAGGTTAGGCTATGTGAAGTGGCTGTCCTTCGGCGCACCTAGGCCAGTTAGAGATTCCTTGTGATACCACCGGAACTATTCTATCCTTACTTGGTCCTCTCTAAGCCATTGTGTGACCTTTAAAAGCTGGCTAGTTTGCAGTGCACAACATCAGCAATGCTGTCCAGAAAAGCGAGACCGAGCAATCTCACTGTCTTCTACACAGAGCCATGCACCCGCATAGAAGGTGCTCGACTGTCTCCACATCTTCTATATTCTGACAGCTTCGACAATAGTCATTGCATAGTGTCCCTAATCTACCGGCAAGCCTTCCATTAGAGCGTGCCCAGATAGAGCACCTACTATGATTCTTAGATCCTTCCTAGTTAATTTAAGTAGACTCTTAGTGGGGCCCTTGTTCCATTCGGGCTACGATGGTCTACTGATAGTGCAGGTGTTTAACTGTTTTCAGTTGAAATTTGCAACAGTAATGGTGTATTTGTCTATAAAAAGTTTACATGTTGTCAAACGCATGGGTATGTCGACCTCGGCCTGTCTATCTGCATTATAGTTTTACCTTTAATGTTACTATGTCCTGGCGCTCAGAGTGGATCAATATAAAGGTTAGGTTAGGATAAATGACTGACCTTGCGAAAGGCGTACTTGGACAAATATTGAAAGCTTTTCCTTTGTGATACCATACAGGTGAAATGAGAAGGAAGGGGCCTTTAGAATAGAGGATGACGACTAACGGTGGCTAATTTACGTTCCTAATTAGCCGCTTCAAGCTACTGATGAACTTTACCAAATGTGTGATATTTAAACCCGTAATATCCGCAGGTGAAGCGAAAAAGTGAGCGCCCAGATGTTTAAATCTTTGCCCGAAGAGAGCAGAACAGCTGAGAAGAAGGTGCTGAGATGATTCCACTTTGGCCTCCAGACAGCTATTGCAGAACCGACTTGAGGCAATTCCAAGTCTCACCACATGGATACCTAACGGACAACGTCCGGTAAGAATACGCACTAAATTCGAGAGCTGCAGCTTTGTTAGCTTTGAAAGTTCCTCGATCTACTAGTGGCCCGAAGGATCTCGCGACTTTGCACGTTTGGGCACTAGCCCAGCACTCGCTGAGTTGACGCGAGGCCCATCTTTCCAGGAGCCGACCATAGGTTCTTAAGGGAACCCCAATCCTCTCATTTCGCGATGAAACCGTCTCCAGAGCCTTTGTCCAGCCAACTCATCAGCCCAGCAGTTTCCCTCTATGCCGCCAAATGAGGCTGATATCGAAATATTCGGATGCAATCGAGAAATCGATTAATAGAAAAATACTGTGCAAGTCTTCTGTTGCCGATCCATTGTGGCAGTTTATCTGCTACACCTCGTTAAACCATTTTGTTTTAAGTGTAAACTCATTGATCTGGCTCACATTTATATCCCTAAGGTCATATTTCGTATTTGTTTCCTTAAGTTTTGTAAGTGGCTTGGCAGTGGAGATGAACTGTTTTAGACAAACCGACAACAGATACAGACTCATAACAGTACTAAACAGAAGGCAAGACAATAGTTTGTGAGTACCGGACTATTTCACATCCTCCGATGTCTCATTCCTCCCTCAACCGCTTTCGAAAGCAGTGGGAGGAGTGGATACTATCGATGGTGCAAAGTTTCCATACGCGCATAGGAGCGAAATCTGCATGTAGGACCCTGTTGTGTCAATAGACATAAACGCGGCTCCGCCTTGAAAAAATGCTAACGCTATTCCAAGGTGTAAATCATCTAAAGAGGAGGAATGTTATAGTGTTAGAGGGAGCATGCCTCGTATCCAATTGGTGTGATGGCACCTTTGATAATGCTTCTGACATTTTGAGTTCAACCTCCTTTTCGCAAGAATCCATTCAACCAATATACGCTGGACACCACGATGACGCACTGCCATCTGTCTATGTGCAGAGATAAACTTAGAAACAAATGTTTGGAATGAGCGAATTGCCACACTGAGTGACATTCAGGCGACACTTAAGGTTCTACGATCCTGTGAGATTAAGTGATTATTGGTCTTTGAGTATATCGAGAAACTGAATCTAGTAGGAACGCACAATCGCATTCGGCTAATTTGGGTGCAAGGACGCAGGGGTATAATTGAGAACGAAGTAGCGGGCACATTGACGAGAGAGGTTGCGGCTTTGCCATTCATAGGACCCGACCCATTTCCTGCTATGGCACAACACACCATCAATGGAAAGCTAAGGAGTGAAGAGCTAAAGCTAAGGGAGCTTTGCTGGTACCAAACTATGGTTCTACGCCAGGCTAAATCCTTACTGAGAGGGTACAACCAAAGAGGTTTGAAAGACTTATAACCCTCCCCAAGGATGCACTGAGAATGCTCACGGGCATTCTAATATGGTCCCCTTATTCTTGTCATTTCTATAGTTACGCTATAGCGCGCAGAAGGTTGAGACATCTCGGCCAACTGCAGCCAAAAGAAAGGCACATCCGCTCAATCGAACTCAACTCTATCCTGAGTTTAATAAGGAAACTGGGTCTGTAAGAAGTACAATGATGAGCAGAGGGCACAAAAGACATTGAGGTCGAAGTGCAAATCTCGAAATAATCTATCTATCTAATCTCCCCGAATGTGTTGATGCCTAACTGTCGTTCAGTAGTGGACGAGTTCGAAAAATCGGTCGCTCCTCGGCAAGCTATTTCTGCCATGGAAAAGCTCCTCATAAAAACCCACCTGACGTTTGGGGGCGACATAAAATTGTATGTAGGTCCTCTATTTGTGGAAAAATATCAAAACGCATAACACAAATAGAGAGATGCTCGGCCAAACAGCCAACAAAGGGTGTAAGCGCCAAGAATTATTATTATTAAATGTGGGAGAAAGATATCTATGCCCTACTGCAAGAGCGCAGGGTAGAAACCGTTCGAACCAGGAGACTTCTAAGGAGAGAAGACTAGGAAGGCTAGGAAGACTTTATCCTCTTACCGCTCTTTTCACATATTTCTTAATGAGAGTACTTCTTCCTCAGAGGAGTGCGCTTCCAGAAGGTGCTCGAGAGTCTACTTGTCTGAGGGAGTGTACAGCAACTAAAACCAAATTCTTCCAATTATGGCAAAATATCTCTATCGCTGGTTATCGGTTAGTTGCGTCCAGCTTCTCAGCGCCTCTAGACCTGAAATTGCCTGCTCATCTAAAACACTGTTAATCTATCACAACGGGGCTAATTTGGTTTCTCCTCAAGGACCAGACGCTTAGCTTAATCTATCTTCTCTTGCGGGAATTCGGTGCTACGCACTGCCTGCCACATTTTGAACCGTATTGACCCCGAAATTGGTTAAATTAATTCAGATTTTTCCTACGGGGCATATATGAATGTATGTGCACGTAGACATCTGAGTAGCTAGTCAAATGGGTGCCTGCTGTGAAATCAGAGCTCATCAGCAGCAATGAACGTCACCTGTACGATATGCCAGAAGATATGTAAGTATTTAGGTACGACTAAATATGACAATGTGGCACTAACAACAATAACTATACCTAGGCTGACACACGCGCACACAAGGCAATGAAAGCCAGAAAAAATATTCATACATTTTTTAGAGATCCCCAACAGAGTTTGCTGCAATCTCGCGATAACGATCGACCATCAACCGCATATCAAATGTTGGAGCTCATTGATGTAGGTAAATTATCACTACATTTCATGCGGTGTTATTGTTGCTGGTGTGTTGTCATTCGTTTTGTACTTTTTGAATGGTTACCTGCGTATCTCTTTTCCCCAATTTACTATTTTGTTTCTGGTTGACATTTAATTTAATTGGGACTTAGGAATTTAGTAAAAATGCTAATTAGTCGGGGATTTTTATTTTTTACTAGTATGGTAATTGTTTATTTTTTTCATGCTATTGTTAGGAATATATTTATGAATGTTAAAAAAGAGAATCGCATGTTACCCACTAGTCCAATATTCCAATATTCTAATGCGTAATGACCCATTTTTGGGCGACGGTCGTCTACTGCGTCACAATCCCTCCTCTCCTTCTGAGAAGACACCCTTCCCGGCACCACTTTCTGCATTACTCTGATTCTTTTCACCCACGTCTGGGTCCTCCGTTTTCGTAGCTAGCTTCTATGCTAGAGGCTCGTCTTCTAGTGTCTCTGTGCTTGTTCGCTTTGTTGCACTGTGTCGAGGTCTATCTTTTTTTCCATAGTACGTTCTCGATGTATTTTTTTACTGCGTTCCGGCTGTCGTCGCATTCGAGCATTTTACTGATTATGTTGCTCGGCGCGATGTCACCAATCTGCTTCCTCAGAACATCTCTTTCCGCGAGCCATCTATCACAACTATAAAAAAGTGTGTTCAGCATTATAGCTCGGCGCTTCGCAGTATATGCACTAGGGATCGCTTACCTTGCCCCTGCTGTATAGGTATCTCTAGAAGTATCCGTGGCCCGGGAGGAACTGAGTTAAGGAGTAATTCACTTCCCCGAAGTTCCTTTAGACCCATTTGCCTATTGATGGAATAAGTTTCGCCGTCCTTCAGCCACTTGGTTCAGTGCCCCATCGGTTTTGCCACAGCAGCATGGTTTGACATCTCCGTTCCGTGACGCTAGTGATGAGTTGTTTCTTCTAAGAGTCCCACGGATCTATTTGTTCCCGGGTCATGAGGTCGATGATTACCTCACCGCTGATCACAAAGACTGCAGACACCATGCGGTAGGCCGCGAGTGTCGCTGTTCGTTGCACAGCTTCCAGTGCTTTGCGCTTGGCTTTGCAATTTTGCACAATTCCTCATACTTCGCTGCCGTACAGGAGAATTGAGTTTGAGGCCGCCTTCCTTTGGTCTGTGTTGGACCACCGATGTTTGCAAATGTCCCATAGTCCTATGTTAATTCTGATAGATATGTATACATTTTAAGAATGCCTCTAGATATTTAATAATATTTGGACCTGATTTTTTAAGGACAAATGACAAATGGAAGTTGTGGCAATAGACCGGCCAAGCGATCTTGACTTACTTCAGATATACGAAGAATTGTTAAACCGATATAGAAGATAATCTTCTCTTCCTCGGAAATCAATGAACTTGGAAAAAAGTCGCAAACGATCGAGCTGTATGGAGGTCGCACGTGCAGCAGACTCCAGCTCATAAAGAGCTGTAGTACTAAAAGATGATGATCTCAAGACCTTAGTTCTGCGGCCGTCTTTCCTAACATCATCCTAAAGTATATAATTAAATTAATGATATAGGATTATCAGGATGAGTTGAGTAGGGCTTATTTGTTGTTGTTGTTGTAGCAGTTCATCAAACCTTGTTAGTACGGTGTAGTCACCAGCCGTCATTGTCTATCTCAGCAGGCCCAGAAAACATGCAATTTCGACAAGTTGGGCCCAGAGGAGATGGCTGGTGGTTAGTATCGTGGAGAGTACCTTCACATGAAGGACATACATATATTGTGTATTTTAGGGTCGATTCTGGAAGGTAGAAGTTTAATCTGTTACAAGATCCTGAACGTAAATGCGCCAAATTAACCCGGATCTCACGAAGCAGTTAAAGCTCTTCGTCTACGATGGGCTGTGATTGGACTCCGATCACGGCATTCGTGGTTCGGGTATGCAAGCCGTATACGGATTCCGGGATACAGAGATATTGAAAGAAATTGCAAGACCGATGAGCTAGCCAGAAATGCTTGAAAACAGAGACAATATTGAAATTCCTATGGCAACTAGCAAATTAGCGATAACAAGAAGCCAATTGGTCATGGAGAGAAGAAAATACTTGTGTCATAATTAGACTAATTTGGCCGCAAATAGATAGGAAAAGGTCAGGTGAATTGCTTAACCTCACAAGAGAAAACATCACGACGCTCGTGGCTTGTGTCACCGGTCATTGGCTGTTAGGTAAGCACTCTCCTAGGCTAGGAGTATTTTCTCATGAATACTGTAGGGACGAGGAAGAAGCTGTAGAACACTTCCTCTGAAATTGTCCGGTCTTAGCTAGGAGTAAAGCAAAGTTGTTCGGAACATACAATACTATACATCCTATGCTTCAAAAGGGGTTTTAAATGGCCCCATGATAAATAAACATTAAGATTCCCGTGTGGCACGGCCGTACCTACATGGCCTAAGTGAATTGGCTACTCTAAGCCGACTGCCACGAAAACCTAACCTAACCTAAGCGTGCCATCCCTCTATCATAGCGCAATCGATTTATTTTTTTGACTACGAAACAGCAACTTAGGTTTATGAATACTCTTACTCTGGTATTTGGTAATACCGCCCACCACGTTTTTAATTGAGGCCGATGTGATTCAGTTCATTCGAAAAGGTTCGAATTTCTGGCTATTCGTTCAAAAATCCCTTGGTTACAACTTTTGACATTAAAATTTTGGGTCATCGTCTTCGTAAAACGTCGTCATGGTTACGTCAATCTACTCTTCCAACAGACCAGACCTAAATAAGATGTTGAGGAATCTCCCGCATATTCGTATTATGGCTATGCACTCGTCAATGTGCCGTAATGTCGGCAAGTATTTTGTGGAGCACATCAACAGTAATGATAGAGGTCGGCATAGAAAATTCGTGCTGATATCTAAAAAGGCATATCTGGCATAAAAAAGCCCATCATGAAAACCAGCTGCCGTTCGAATAAAACTAGTTGGCGCGTACGCTTTTGTTAGGTGTTTGGCCGAGATCCTCCTCCTATGTGTGGCGAGCGTCTTGATATCGTTCCACAAATGGAGGGACCTACAATTGCAAGCCCACTTCGAATGGCAGACATTTTTTATAAGAAGCTTTTTTATGGCAGAAATAAAATTGTTTTCTTCATTTTGGTGTTTCATGCACGGAGATTCGAATCTACGTACTCCTACGTACGTACTGTTAGTTCCGCACCAACCCATTCGGCTATAGCGGCCGGCCATGCTCGTCTATCTCTTTTCTTATAAAAAATTATAAATATAAAAGCAATTACTCTGAAATGTGTATCCTTTGGTTTCTTTTTACTTCAGCCCCAATCTTAGATAAGTCGTTTGTTTTATAGGTTCGAAAATCTTGCTAGTTTTAATAGTTACTATTTCATAAGAAATTTTTCTTCACATTTGATATAATTGCAATAGATTTAAATCGAAAAAGAAACAAAACATGATTTTGGGCCCTTCTAAAGCGAACTGTGAATACTGAAAATTTATAGCATTGATCCCAAAATCTTATTGATTTTCTCGCCTTCACTTTCCTCCTCCTCCTCCCTTACATCTAGATCAGTGGTGGTGAGACTCGCCTCCTTTCTATGGCCTACTACCGTTGCGATAGTTGTCGGTGGACCAGACTCCTCTTCAACCACATGTGCCTTAGGTACTCTACAATCATCATACGCAGCAAGCGGTAAATTATGGCCCGATATGTTACATATCGTAGAAGTAGTCGGTTCATTGAACATCTGTTCCTCCTCTTCACCTTTCTCCTCCATCGTTTCAACTTCGTCATAATCGGATGATTCTTCTGGGCGGCATTCACAACTTTCACAATCGCATTCACATTCCGGATCGCAAATAGCATTCTCGCCATAACAATCGATTGGACACTCATGATCTTCGGGCATTTCGAAACATGTTTTCTTCAATTCTTCATCGTCCTCATCCATACGCACCCATTGACACTTGTATGGCCCTTGGCCGCACTCGGCACTCGCAACTCCCGTCACCCTGTCGACGTCACAATCGCACATCAATTTTGGACAATGGCATTGATAGCAACGTGGCAAATTTAGTGTAGTACTCGACACTGTATTGCCACTGGAAGTAATAGCGGACGCACCCAATTCACACTCTTCGCCTTGTTCGACACTCTTTACAACGGGTAATGCATTATCGGCCCCATTAGACTCTGCGTTGTAATTGTGCAAACTGTACATGCTCTTGGATGGTTTAGTCAACTCCACAACTTTTCGCTTTATGCATTCGCCACAGGAGCATTGATTGACGACAAGCGGAGTGGAGCGTTGTTGCATACGATCATAGAGTTTCTTATACACGCACTTGATCTGGGATTCGTAATTCTTTTGGGCGGTAAAGAACATGCCTTCGTAGCTGGCAAAAATTTGTGCCGTGCGCTTGGCCGCATGTACCCACAAACACTCCTGTGAGTGCACCAATTGTTTTTCCATTTGATGATTACGAATGCCTCCTTCCTTGGTGCCGTGATAGAAAGCCTAATCGTAGAGGAAGTGGAGGGGATGAGATTATAATAAAAGAAAAAGGCTGCATTGATTGCAAAAGATATGTTTAAAGCCATTTACCTTGAAAGCACGCTTAATGATGGAGTAGGTGAGCTGCGCCTCCATACGAGTCATCAGACACTTGCGTCCAAGGTCGTGTATGAGATCCTCTTTACAGAGTCGTTTACGTGGCACTGTGTCAATGCGATGCCTGATCTCGTCATAATGAATGAAGGAGTATACGATCACATCGATGGCCGCCTTCGCTTTGGCCTGGTGGATGCCGCAGATGATCATGACCTCTGCCAGTGTCTCGCCAACATCGTACACGTTGTCCATGAAGAGCGTGCTCTCGGCGGTCTTGTGAGCACAATTGCAAAATATGCGGCCGTAACATTCGCACTTAAAATTTTTTAGAAATCTTTGCGACTTCATTTTTTATATGTTTTTTTTTTGTATTGTATTTGCAAATAAAATTATACGAGAGACATGTAAATGTGAGTAAAAATATTTTGAAGTTGATTTTTCCTTTTTGTATCAAAAAAATTTGTTCAAATATTTTCAAGTCATTTGCAACAAAGCTCAAAGCTTCAAAGGCAATGAAGGGTTTTTCAAACTGTTATATGTAAATAGATATGTGTGTGTGCAGGTTTCCGGGTAGATTGGAGAGTTTTTCTGGCAGACAAACGCTACAAAAAACAAACGACAAAATATAATATAAAGTGAACTAAATGTTAAAATGGCGGCCGTCGTGGCCGAATGGGTTGGTGCGTGATTACCATTCGGAATTCACAGAGAGGACGTTGGTTCGAATCTCGGTGAAAGCAAAATTAATAAAAACATTTTTCTAATAGCGGTCGCCCCTCGACAGGCAATGGCAAACCTCCGAGTGTATTCCTGCCATGAAAAAGCTCCTCATAAAAATATCTGCCGTTCGGAGTCGGCTTGAAACTGTAGGTCCCTCCATTTGTGGAACAACATCAAGACGCACACCACAAATAGAAGGAGGAGCTCTGCCAAACACCTAATAGAAGTGTACGCGCCAATTATTTATTTTTTATTTATTTTTTAAATGTTAGTTACATTCTATGCCATGATTTCACGTCTGCACTTAGTCCTGCCATAAGTTCTGTTACAAGTTGAAGCCGTTATAGATATGAAATTATAATACTTTTTTTAATGAAGTCAGTATTATTTAATCATGTAAATATTAAAAAACAAAAAAATTATTTTCATTCAAAATGGGGGACGTGCTTTTACACAAGCCTGCAAAGATTAGGCCATTCAGCTATTGCAGCACGCACGGTTTCCATTGATGTCGCTGCTCGAACCAAAGATTGTTTGAGATTCTCCAAATTTCTGTGACACCTTCGACACCTGCTCCAATTCTGACCACAAACTGTAGTCTAATGGATTCAGATCTGGACTTCCAGATGGCCAATCTTGTTTTTAAACGACTCCTGGGTGGTTTTTGCCTTAAGGGCTGGAGCGGAATCTTGCTGGAAGATCCAACGCTCTCCATTGAAGAGAGTACTGCTCAACTGCTTCACCATTCCCCCTAACATATCCTTGTGGTACATTTTTGCTCTTGTATTAGCCCCTTTTTCGCAGAAATGAACAGATGTAACGCATTTACAAGACACTCCCCACCAAACCATTACGGAGGCTGGATGGTGACCATGCTGAAACCTTGGAACAACATTTTTTGCGTCTTTAGAAGTTTTGTCATAGATTTTGTCATTTTGCTTATTAGAATCTTCTTCAACAGTGAAAATTTTCTCGTCTGCGAAAAGAATATTTTCACGGTCGTTGACCGCATGCCACCGAAGAGCTGCTTGCATCTGTCGAATCGAATTTTTTTCAAGCGCGTTGTAAAAAGATGACCAGTTGAGCGATGAAAGGCTTTCATGTGGCGATCATTTCTAATTAGTCTTGACATGGATCTGGTCTGAAAGACACTGTATCCAAAGTAATGATACAAGATAAAAAATCTGATCCCTTCAGAATTAAAACTGGAGTAAGACAAGGGGATACGCTCTCATCAACCATCTTCAACCTTATGCTAAAGAAGCTGTATCCAAAGTAATGATACAAGATAAAAACTTTGACCCCTTCGGAAGTAAAACTGGAGTAAGACAAGGAGATACGCTCTCATCAACCATCTTCAACCTTATGCTATGCTGTGCCATCGATGAAGTAAGTGACGCAAAAAGGACTGGACATATTTTAAACAGAACTACCCAATTATTCGCATACGCAGATGACATAGCAATTGTCAGCAAAAATATCCACGCCCTAACCAAAACCTTCGCTGATATTGAAATTGCTGCTAGTAAAATTGGTCTTAAAATCAACGAAGGTAAGACGAAATATATGATGATGTTCAGACAAAATAAACCAGCATCACGCAAACTGAAAATTGGCGATTTTTCTTTTGAAATCGTTGAATCCTTTACCTACTTAGGCTTCAAACTGAGTAGGGACAATTCAATGAGCCTCACCATCGATGAGAGAATTCTAGTAGCGAACCGATCGTATGCGTCGATAACGAAACTCTTCAAATCAAAATTACTAAACAGACAATGCAAATTGACTCTGTATAAAACCATCACTAGACCAGTATTATGCTATGCAGCTGAATTGTGGACGCTAATTGAAGCAGATAAAACAAAACTGCAAGTACTCAGAAGAATTTTCGGAGCAATCAAAGATCACGGCGAGTGGCGGATAAGATGGAACGACGAGCTAGATCAACTGATAAAGAGTGAAAATGTTATACGTTTCATCAAAGCTCAGCGGTTAAGATGGATGGGTCACATTACAAGAATGGACGGTACGAGGGCGCAGAAGAAAATCGTAGAAGCCAGAGCGCTCAACACTAGAGCAAGAGGAAGGCCGAGAACAAGATTGACTTACGAACTAGAAGACGACATCAAGCAACTTGGGGTAAAGAACTGGAAAAAAGTCGCAAGCGTTCGAGACGTATGGAGGTCCCACGTGCAGCAGGCCAAAGCTCACAAAGAGCTGTAGAGCCAAAAGATGATGATATGGATCTGGTCGATACATTAATTTTCCTGGACATGATTTTCTGCTTTCTAAGTAGATTTCTGAGAATTCTTTCTCGAAAGGATTTTATGGCTGCACGAAAGGTAGGTCCACTGACGAGGCACTTATCTAAGATCAATTGAAACACATCCATCGATACAAAGCTGGATCGGCAACCTATTGAATTGTCGTGCAATGGTACGAGAATCGGGTTCTTTGGTGATTGGCCAAGAGATACTTTGGCTAATAGAGGCGCACCACAAAGGACGTGCTCTCTCCTCTACTGTGGACTCTGTCGCACCTTTCTTAAACGAATGAACGAAATGAAGGTTGTAGTAGATTATTTGGAAAAGATGTTTTTTTATTTTCTTAATTTGTGTAAATAGTTTGAAATTGTAAGCCAAAAAATTTCCGGAGTTTGTTCGGACATGAAAATATTTGTTTCTATTATGTTTTCCAACAGTGTATGTATTGTATACCCGGGTTAGATGGGAAAAATCTATAAAAAAATACCCGCTTCCCTTTTTTGTGATAAAGTAACTTCCTTCTGCCGATACACACTAACAATATAAACGAGGAATTGTTGTTGTTGAATGGACATAGCACTAGTTCAACTTGCCTTAAAAAAAATTGATTTTGTAAAACGCCACGATTACTTTTAATTGATTACTCGCATTAGATGTAAATTATGCGGATACTTCCTTAATTATACCTAATTTACCTATATTTAAATGCGCCCATTTATTTGAATTTCTAAACACATACGCACACATAGCACATACATATATACAGAAAAAACTGTTTAAAATGAGTTGAATAAATATTGCGTTCAGCAAGGGGAAGTTGATTTAAATTGCTTTGACATTTTATAAAGGGCATGGAATCTTCCGCTTGTCACTGAAAATTTAACTGGCATTCTCTTAAATTGACCAACTGTTGAAAACAGATTTCAATTAGATCGAAATGATAAAAAGGCTGATCCAAATACAAAATTACTATCACCAGAATGGCAATTAAATAATTAATAAATAATTTAAGAAAGATTTTCAACAATTCCAAGGTGTATTGATGTGACGACACATTTGACAAAATGCCTTTAAATTTTACTTAATCTCAGCTTTTTTATCGCAATCCTTCTGAAAACGATCATAATGCTAACAGCTCTACTATGTAGAATATCTTTCATAAGTATTTTTTTCGTAAATTTATTGGAAAGTAATTTTGATATGCAATCAAAATAGATACTCTAATTGGCTTTGGAAGATTACAGATACATTTCTGGATTACATTTTATTTGAAAAACTGGTTACAAGTGAATCATTGAAAGTATGGCCCATCTCTGGCTTTTACTTTCTCCCACCTTTCTGGTAGATCTCCTGTGCCATCGCGGTAAAACTGTTCATCTTTTGAGGCTATCCACGGATCAAGCCATTTTTTGATGTATTCATATGAATGGAACTGCTGGTCAGCTAGACCGTGTGTCATCGATCGGAAACGGGTGATAATCGGACGGCGCAATATCTTGAGAAAATGGCGGGTGGGGTAGGGTTTCCCATTACAGTGTTTCGAGGTAGGGTTTAGCAGCGTGAGGCCGAGCGTTGTCTTGCTATAGAATCACTTTTTTATGCCTCTCCTCGTATTGCGGCCGCTTCTCGCGGAATACTCTGCTCAATCGCATCAATTGAAGTCGATACCGATCCCCAGTGATGGTTTCGCTTGGTTTTTCAAGTTCATAATAAATAACATCAACTTCGTCCCACCAAATACATAGAATAACCTTCGCAGCGGAATATTCGGCCGAGGCGATGATGTAGAAGCATGACCGGGCAGTCCCCATGGCTTTCTTTTCTTTGGATTGCGGTAATGAATCCATTTTTCATTTTAACTCATAAGGAAACCAAGTCCCCTGTTTCTGAAACATTCCCAAAGCATGTAATCGCTTGGAAATGGATTGGCGGGTAACTCCTTATACTGAAGCACGCCCTTCTTGCGTTTCACACGGGCCCTCATTGAGCAATTCCTCCAGTTCAGCGTCTTCGAAGGTTTTTGGCCTTCTTTCACGCGGACGGTCTCGATGCGCTTCAGCCACCGTTTTTTTTCGAATGAAAGAGGAAAATCAACACTTCCCGCAAATGACGATTATTCGGCATAAAACCAGACATTTTCACAAAATTAAAAGTGTATGATACCAAAACAAAATCACTAATGTGTCGAAGTAGTTTGTTTACCATATGTCTAAGCTTGGTTTATGACGTTTAGGTTATATTAGAATCTACTAGCACACACTGCTGGCGGCATCTATTGACAAACAGCGGGAACTTAGTAGCGCACCTAATATATTCAGCTTGTCAACAACCTACACAGACCCATTTCAAGTATCTCAATATCTTTTATCGCATGCACCAACACACTGTTCCGAATGGCATACTCTCGTGAGATCGTCCGATTTTTACTGACTTTCTGACAGCCACATTCCCACAGCATCAGCAATCGGATTCATAAATATTCAATACCTAATTATGTGGCAGCTACAGCGTCATGATAGTGCAAATGCTGCTGACTGTTGCAACCAGCGAACGCATTGACCACCAAATATGGTGCATACCACATACCGCTTGCGATCACACAAATTATAACAAAACGACGACAGCACCTGGCTGATCACCGCCAATCATCAATAGATCAGCGATCGCTAGATCGATCAAATTGTTGCTGATTGTGGCGGCACTTGAAAATTACACAGGTTTAAATGGAGATGTTACTATCAGCTGCTTTTTCTGCTGGGCTGGTCTGCGAGTGTCTGCAACTTATGAGTGATTCAAAATAATAAAAAAAAGGTTTTTTATTCGAAATTCGGTTGGATTATTATTATTTGTTAACACTATCTACGTGTAAAGATATCAGCTATCGAAATAGAATGCAGGCCTATGCTCCTCCAGCTTTAAATGATTTGTCTTCGAGAGAAAACAATACGTTTTTCTGTCGTGGAAGCAAATCGCGAAAGCTTTCTTGCGATTCGGTGGATAAGGTAAAATTTTGAAATCTCTTTAAGCACTCAGGGCTAATCATTGTATATGCCAATGATATCGTGATAATCACTCGAAATGAAAAACACCTGGTCGAACTTTTTTTCAATATCGAGACATCGATGCTGCAACCGTGGAGCTCAAAATAATTGCAGAAAAAACCAAACGTTTAAGTATCTGGGCGCCACGATACCAAAGGACAATAACTCGACTGGACATACAAAGCAGCATTGTGGCAGGAAACAGATCATATTTCGCTCATACCGAACTATTAAAATCTAAACTTCTTACGAGAGATTGCAAACTACTTCTGTGCCAGTCAATAATACCGCCAGTTCTTGCATAGGGCCGCGAATCCTAGACAATGAATTCTAAAGATGAATCGATGTAAGAGTATTTGAACGAAAAGTGCTGCGAAGGGTGTTTGGTCCGCTACAAAGGATGTGTGGTTCGCTGCGATTGCCAGGTAGTATCTATCTATGTAATGGCGAGGACATAGTGCAATACGTCAAGACATCCAAAGACTGCGCGCATGAGAGATGACCGCCCCCCGAAATCGATAGTGTCATACAACCCCGTAGCACCTAAAGCATGAGGACGTCCAAGACTAACATGGTTTGAATAAGTTCTAATGGGCCTGAGAACACTGGGTGTTAGAAACTTGCGCACTGTTATAGAGGATCGGGATGCATGGAAACGAAACGGGAATGAAGCTAAAGCTCAACCCGAGCTCTAAAGCTGCCCGATGATGATGAACAGTTTTGACCATTTTCCGTTGAAAAGTCGGAGCGGGCGGTCCAAAAATTGCATTGTTTTTGTACCCACAATTATGTATAGTAAAACGGTAGTTCCAATGATTCCGTTATGGTAATATGAACGCCGAACCTAAGGAGACCGGTTATTCGTGCTGGTTTAATACACTTAAATCTTGTTAATGCAGATATCACCTCAAAAAACACGGCAAACGATCCTGTATAAGATTCCGATGGTCCAGCTTTGCGCTATTGTGCGTGTTTAGAAACCTGTTTATAGGCAATGCGGAATAAATTGGCGTATTGTCTTAGGTTAGATTGTGGCGATTGTCCACTACGGTACACGCTCAGACTCATTTATCCTTGTGATGCTGCTTGGGAAACTTGTCTTGATCTCCCTAAAATTTATGTGAACTTTTCAAAAACTTTAGAATACTCCTGATTTCCACATTGCTGAGATCTCTGAGATCAACTCAATAAAGAATTGTTTACCTATAGTGGTGAATTTTCGTCTGGATGAAGGAGGACAGTGTCTCATTTTCTTCGTTTAGACAGCTTCTGAAAAAATCACGTGTTTGCCTTTTAACAGAACACAGTGAGTTTAGGTTATGCTTCTATCTTCCGCGTAGGGGTTCTGTGCGTTTAGCATTGAGAGTCGGCTACAATTGTCCGAATTCTCTGCAGGTGTGCTCGTATCGTAATCTTTCCTTCGCTAGGCGTAATCAAATGAGTAGCTTGCATGTTTGTAGAGATTTTTTGTTCTTTTCTATGTTCTCTTTAGGAAATTTGGTGCCGTAAGGTTATCGGATTGGTGCCCTGCAATTCCACTCAATGTTGCAATGGGCAATGGAGCCTATGTTTCATTTTGGCGAAATATCTCTGCCATCTCGTTAAGGGATGTGTGGCAGTTCCTGGTTACTTTGGAGGTTGACGACTGCTTTGTGGGTGATTTGGTTGAAGTCTGGCGGTCAGTGAAAATGTAGAAATGTAGACTTCGCGGTATCCCATCACACTGCACCAGTGTCACGGTTTTAATCTGGTTGTCCTACGCGTTGCACTCCACAATTTACAATAAGAATGCAATAATGAAAATGAGGGCTACGCTGATTTTTTTCTCAGCGATGAGTTAAAAAATAGCTTCAATAGCAAAGATTTTCTCTGTTGGGTATTTGGTTAAAATATTTGTTAGCAAAGACGGGGTGTTGAGCTTTACGGCAATGTCTATTTGCCAAAGCAAACGCTCTTACTTACTAACTTACTCACTTTACTGATTACTGTAGGCAGATAAAGCACATAAAGACCACAACTACTGCGATTGCGCATTGGTGCGTTCAGTTGCTCTAGGTCTTGTAGTGAAAACTGCGACTATTGTTGCAGCGTCTACATTTACGCTTTTCTACAAATTTCCACAAAAAAGCCTCAGCACAACAACAGCGAAGTCAGCGAGCTGGCGCATAGACTTAAGGTGGCTGCTGACAGACTCAAACCAAGTGGGGATGCGAAATCCTGCTGTGTGCAGCCGTGAAG
This sequence comes from Anastrepha ludens, assembly GCF_028408465.1. NCBI lineage: Eukaryota > Metazoa > Arthropoda > Insecta > Diptera > Tephritidae > Anastrepha > Anastrepha ludens. Next base: position 132,267,345 of record NC_071498.1, on the reverse strand, counting down.
GTGCAACTGTTGTTTTCTACTAGAGCTGCTGTGCGTGGTGCATGCAATGCCTCCAATGCGGTGAGACAATGAATTTGCTCACATTGACGCTGTTTGCCTTTTTATGGAGTTAATTGGATTGCACTCACTATTCGCCATTTGTCCGTTCGCTCATTCGCCCATCACCTATGGGCATATAGAAATACATGCGCGCGTAAGTACACATACATACATATGTGTATGGTACACACGTATGTATGTATGTATATCGCTACTCTTTCGTTCGCATCTCGTTGATTTCAAAATTACCCACTATTTGATTGAAATAATCGTTAAAGAGTTGATAGTCTACTGAGCCCATCCAACCAACTAGATGTGTTCTACGTTTCCGTTTACTAGTAAATGCCATTAATGCCATATGAAAAAAAAAGCTTTTCAGTTGGGGCAAAAAAACCAAAGGAACGAAAATCAGTTGACGTGGTGTCATGAAAAATTTGCTCTTTGTGTTGTGAAATGCGGATAATGTCTCAATTTGGGCTTCCTGTTCGTGTCCATTTGGGGAGTGGTGGCATAATTTGTTTTATGCTGTTGTAGACAATAAATTGTGCTAATCGTTTTTGGTTTTAATTGTCGCAGACACGTATCGAGGGTGTATTGGGATGTTTGGTGAAATATCTAAGAAAATTTATGGAATTATTTGAGCTCAAAGGCAGCGTCTGTAAAGAGGCAGAGTTGGACAGGATTAATGATGAATGTGGGAATAAATATTTTACGAGTTGCCATCCCATGTATTATACGTACCTATGTATGTTTGTATGTATTGTGAATTCGCGCAAATATTTTGCAAAGTTTTGTCTTAACTTTCCGATTTCCAAGCGAAACTAAGTTGACAAAAATATGTTTTTGGGTTTAATTTCGTGCGCATGTATAATATACAATATGTATGAGTGTATTTGATGGCAAAAAGTAAATAAAAAATATGAAAATGAAAGCGTGTGCTTGGAATTTAAGTGTGCTCTGCCCAATCCATAAGAAGGGCGATCCTGCAATCTGTGCCAATTATCGCGGATTAGACTTCTAAATATCGCCTATAAGGTTATAGTGAGCGTATTGTGTGAAAGGCTGAGGCCCACCATCATCCAACTGATTGGACCTTATCAGTGTGACTTTAGACCTGGAAAGTCTACGATCGACCAAATATTCACAATACGCCAAATCTTGGACAAGACCCATGAAAGGAGAATCAACACACATCATCTTTTCGTCGATTTCAAAGCTGTATTCGACAGCACGAAAAGGAGTTACTTGTATGCCGCGATGTCTGAATTTGGTATCCCCGCAAAACTAATACGGCTATGAAAGATGACGTTACCCAACACCAGCAGCGCCCTCAGAATTGGGAAGGACCTCTCCGGCCTTAACAACCGCGCTGTTAGTTCTGCCTTCTCCAAACTGGATAAAGAGGCAAAGCGAATGGGTCTGGTGGTGAACGAGGACAAAATGAAGTACCTCCTGTCATCAAAGAAACAGTCGGCGCACTCGCGTATCGGCACCCACGTCACTGTTGACAGTTATAATTTCGAGGTTGTAAAAGACTTCGTTTATTTAGGAACCAGCATTAACACCGATAACAATGTCAGCCTTGAAATCCAACGTAGAATCTCTCTTGCCAAAAAGTTCTACTTTGGACTAAGTAGGCAATTGAGTAGTAAAGTCTTCTCTCGGCGAACAAAACTAACACTCTACCAGACTCCCTAACGTATGGCGCAGAAGCTTGGACGATGACAACAATGTCAGCCTTGAAATCCAACGTAGAATCTCTCTTGCCAAAAAGTTCTACTTTGGACTAAGTAGGCAATTGAGTAGTAAAGTCTTCTCTCGGCGAACAAAACTAACACTCTACCAGACTCCCTAACGTATGGCGCAGAAGCTTGGACGATGACAACATCCGAAGCGACGCTTGGAGTGTTTGAGAGAAAGATTCTGCGTAAGATTTTTGGACCTTTGCACATTGGCAACGGTGAATATCGTAGGCGATGGAACGATGAGCTGTATGAGCTTTAAGACACCATAGACATAGCGCAGAGAATAAAGATCCAGCGGCTACGTTGGCTGGGTCATGTCGAATGGATACAAATTTTCTGGCTCTGAAAGTATTCGATGCGGTGCCAGTTGGTTTTTGTAGAGGAATAGGAAGGCCTCCTCTGCGTTGGAAAGATCAGGTGGAAAAGGACTTGGCTTCACTTGGTGTGTCCAATTGGCGTCGGTTAGCACGAGGAAGAAACGACTGACGCGCTTTGTTAAACTCGGCCAAAATCGCGTAAGTGGTTATAGCGCCAATTTAGAAGCAGAAGTCCCCTCTGGCCTCGCTACACTATGAGATGGTGAATTATCATGCAATAAGCGCCAGCTTCCCCCTTCGCGGTATTCAGAGCGCTTCAAAATGGCAAGATAGAAAATTGCTCCCTCAACCGCTTTGGTGCTGACTCAACAATCGTTTTTCGACGGCGGTCACGAAATTTATCCTGCAAGTCATCATCATCATTCATAGCATTACAGCACGTTGTGAGCCTTAGTTTCCTCAACAATTCGTCTCTATGCATCCCGGCCCATAGGCAAACTACGATAGTTGGTCACTTCTATGCTTCTCACGCCGTCCTCAACGTCGTCTAACAAACGTTCCGCGGCCGTTCTCTTCGCTTTTCACTAAGCACACGCGCATCTAGAACTCTGCGAGGTATTCTTTCATCTTGCATTCTACAAGTATTAAATAGTCAATGGACACACAAAGTATATTATGAAGAAATGGGAGTTGCACCCGAAATAACACTTCAAACTATTTCAACATAAGAACACTAACCCTGATAGCTACATGAAAAGTTGAAAATTATTTGAACCCCGAAATCCTCCTTGGTGGCGCCCACGTTGAGTTGTAAGAGGCGAGTAGTCAGTAGTTAGTAATACGTTAATACTCATGGTGAAAAAAATTCAGAGGAACGGGCCAATATCAGACCAAATTTGAAAGAACCAGCTGATAGACTAACGTAACCGGGGTCATGGCAGCGGTTTTACGAAAGAACTAAGATTGATATACGAAAAATGCAATACAGTTTTCAATCATGTTACTTCGTTGCCATTTGTACAACGACAGATTGGATGAAAGTGTGAATGAAATGTGTGACGCGGCAATTGGAGCTCCCTTTACAATTTTCTTTTTCAATTTTCTATCGTCATTGAGCGTGTGGATAAATGTCACATGAGCGAGCAGAACACCGAGTACCCGGTGACGTGACCGCAGTAGTTGCTGGCACAATTTTGTTTTTCACTTTAGTAGATTGGCCAAACCTGGTTATCTATCATCATTGGTAAATAGTCGTTCTAGGATATTACAGAATTTTGTAGATACAAGACAAATTATAGACAGGAGGGACAGACAAATATTGGGTCGGAAACTAAGTAATTGCGGATTTTTTTAGAAAATCAAAGACAAGTTTTTCGTGGAACTAAATAGCTTTATTCTGTAATGTACTGACCATTTTGACCACTGGCCTTTTGCCATCTTTCAGGCAGCATCATAGTCCCTCGTTCATAAAACTTCTGGTTTTTATTAGCAAAAAACTGAATCAGGTACGATTTGACATCATCATCATTATTGAAATGTTTACCATTCAAGGAGTTTTGTGAAGATCGAAATAAAAATAATCTGATGGTGCAAGGTCAGGACTATATGGTGGATGTGGCAAAACATCCCAACCAAGCTCCAATAATTTTGGCCGAGTGGCCAAAGATGTGTGTGGCCTTGCAATGTCATGATGGAATACAATACTTTTTCGATTTGTCAATTCGGGCCGCTTTTCCTCAGCTGCATTGTTAAATTTTTTTAATTCGGGTTAATTCCACTAAAAATATGCACTTATTTAAGAATTTGTTTTGGAAAGATGATTCATGTAAATTTATTTATCCAATTAGTATACTGTAAACTCATATTTCAAAAATATTTTCAAAAAATTCACAAGAAAATATACAAAATTGAGCCGTTGACAGCAGATCTACGCAGACGTCTCGAAAAAAAGGCAATTTGCCGTGGACAGTTTTTCTCAGCATTGGATCATCTGAAATCAAATAATCAAAGAGTTTTCATTAGGTAATCAATTGTCCGAGGTAACCCTGTCGAGTTTTTATTAAAAAAAAATTTTTATTCAATTTTTTTTAACATTTGAAGTAGAAGTTCGATTTTTAGACGATAAATCGCATAATAATTTTTATTGTAAAATAAATAAAAATTGAAAAAACAAAAAAACCTCCCAGGGTTACCTCGGTAATTATGTAGAGAAAGTGTGTACAAAATTTCAGGAAGATCGGCCGAGTAGATTCAGAGAAAAAGTGTCCACCGACTTGAAAAACGTCGTTTTCCAGAAAATCGATTTAAAGTTCGACCATAGCAGGTAGCCGAGTCGGAGCGGCCAACGGTTATAATGCTCGAACTTTGTGAATTTTGCACCGATTGACTTAAAATTTGGACACAACATTCTTGAGATTATGTACATTCATTTTCTCAAATAAACCAAAATCGATTTTTTTTTTACCCTAAAAACGCTATCCCCCCCTTAAGGTTTCGTCAACATAAGCACATCACTTTTTATGAGCTTGCAATGCGGTTTTTCTTTGCGGAAATACAGAAGCAAAATATGACGAAAATGTTCCTTTTGATTTTCCATTTTTCAACGAAAACTATGCAACCGATCAAACAAATTTTTTTAGTGATTGACAGCTGAATTGCCAACTATCAAATAACAAAATGTGTTTTACATTTGTACTACGTTTGCACACCTAAAAATTCAACTGAAGCCATCTATGAGTGAAATCCGCAATGACTTAGTTGCCAACCCAATAGATATAAAAGAAGTATAGACAGTTTACAATAACTAAGAAGCTACTTATCGATTTGGAACTAAAGTAAGTAAAGTTGGACAGTAAACTGCTAACTATGAATACAAATTGTATTTTCAGTCATATTGCTGACTTCTGTGCTCATTTAAAAAACATTATTACTATCGCTTAAATAATTATCGACTATCGTTATTTTTTTCTTGCTGATCTGGTTAATAGCAGCCGAAAAGTAGTAATCGCTGACGAGTGCACGCACACAAGGGCCTTGCCCGAGTGGCGTGGGTCGACATGCCCAAAATGGCCACTAGCGATAGCACTTTGTGTTGTTGTCATACCAAATATCGTCCCAATTTATTGTATGCTGCAACATTTACCATTGTTACAACTTTTTTGAATTGCATATGCCATAGTTGTTGTTTTCGGTTTTGCTGCATTCAAAACGAGCTGTGGTGAGGAGAACGACTACGATGGTGGACGACTATCTGTGCATCGCGCCGTGTGTTAAACTCCAAAAGATATCGAAATTGCAATATATCGCCACTATGCAATGCTCCCTCCTGCCATCCCGCCAAGAACAGCCAGTGCTCCACATTGTCTTCATGGCAAATCTGATGCGATGGCGATTGAAAGCTCTGGCACGCTATCGCTTTAAGAATTCGGCTGACTATACGAATAAAATGAGTTGGCTTTGTGAAGGGGGGGCAGAGACGATGTGAAGTGGCGTGACATTGCATTAAATTGAGTTTGGATTAGTCGCTTGACTAAATTGTGTGATGGCGATAGCGTTGATAGTGCAGGTCGGCAAGTGTGCATGGTGAGGAGGAGGAGCAGCGGGAGAGGGGCAAGTAGGAAGAAGAGAAGGCGGATAATAATGATGATGGCGGAGAATACCATGTCTGCTACTGTATATGTCGTTGTGTTGGCGGTGGTAATGTTGCGATATCTCCACTTGCCATCACACAACGGTAAAACAAATGTGCGCAAAAGACCAAAAGGCAGTGGCTGTGGCGGTGGAAGTAGCAGCAGGCTGGTACTTACATATACATACTTACAATGGCGACGACCGACGACAACAACGACGACGAAGACAACTGGTACAACAGAGCTCAAAGTACGAGTCAACAACACAGCAAAGTCGATCAGTAGCCGTTTCGATAATTTGCTGCTGCATTCCAAGCGTATGTCTCCTTATCCCACATGTCAATCAAGTGCCTAATTATTCTTGCGGGTCTTATATTCGTGTGTATGTGTAACTGAACACGTATCCATGGATGTACTTGTATATGTGCCTATAGAAGTTAACTTGTTTGTCGTCAAGACTGATCCTTTGCTATCTGTCCGTACCAGCGTTTTGGCACATGCAGAGTGGAATGCTGCAGATAATTGGATTGCTCATTGTAATCATATCAATTTCGATTTCAATACAATACTATAATGGAAATAATTTCATATCGTGCGGTTTCGCACGTTCAACTTTGAAAGAAGGAATAGCCAACTTTTGGGATATCGCATGGAAGGTTCCACTGAAAGTTTTGTATGAGAGATTAAAAATATACTATCGGCTAAAACCACCACCTTACCATGCTGTTCCTTGCTCTGGTAGTCCGAAAAAAACCCACAGCTGTACTCGCACAGGTTCCATTAAGATCGAGAAGCTTTTCCAAATTTTGGTTTTAAAATAGAGAAATAAATGATACAGATAAGTTCTGGGGTCCTCAAGTATGTTTACTACCACAAAATTTTTAGTGGTTTTCCTTTTGAAGTAATGGCAGCGCTCGCAATCCTGCAGGTTTGCAAAATGCTTAGGGAACATTGAATAGCTTTGAAAAAAAAAACAACAACAAATGATTTGTATAAGTGAGGTATTTTTATTTTGTTTGGTTATTTACAATTTATTAAAACTTTAGTTTGAATACAATATCAATCAAGTGGCCACCTTTATTATCATCATCTTGTCAAGCATTTCGGGTTTTATAGCATCGATTTTGGTACGAATGTTTGCCTTAAACTTTTCAATAGCCTGCGGCTTGTTGGCATAAAACTTACTTTTCAGATAACCCCATAAAAAGAAGTCCGGGGGGGGGGGTTAAGTCAGGAGATCTGGGGGGCCAATCGATGTCGCGTCTTTTTGACACTCGACGTCCCGGGAATTTTCGTTGCAGAAATTCAATTTTTGCATTCGCAGTGTGGCATGGCGCACCGTCTTGTTGAGACCAGTAACCCTCTAAACCTTTCTCACGCATTTGCGGGCAGACATAATCCATCGATATCGGTTTCCATCGACCGTTTCGTTTTTTCGGTAAAAATTTGGCTCAATGATGGTTTTGGCGCAAATGCCGGCCCAAACAGCTACTTTCCGGTCAATGTCGTTTCATGGATCTCGTGTGGATTCTCAGTTCCCCAAATGCGTCAATTTAGTTTATTCACTCTGTCAGAGAAGTTAAAATGTGCCTCGTCAGTCATTAAAATTTGCTGCCAAAAATTGGGTTCAGTGTGAACCATTCGAGCGACTGCTTGGCCGTATTCCATGTGACGTGAATGGTTTGGCGGCAATATTCTCTATGTCAGTTGCACTTTATACGGAAACAAATTTAGATCATCCCTTAAAATGCGCCGCATTGAGGTTTCACTGACCCCAAAATGCTGAGCGCGACGACGATACGACACTGTTGGCTCCTGGGCAACGCTCTTCCTCACACCCTTCAACAAATTCATTGGAACGTCTTGGTCGCTGATGAACGGCATGTTGACGATCTCCTACTGTCCCGTGCTCAAAAAAATTCCACGCCAAACGACGAATAGTATTGTTAGACGGTATCTGTTTGACGCGATACTTTTTGCGATACGCGCGTTGAGTTAGAACAATATAATGACTATTTTCGATGTATATCGTAACTATTTCAGCGCATTGTTTCGGTGTAAAGTGATCCATGGTCGAAATTGTACTGAATTGACGTATCGAAAACATCTATGTTGAAGTCCATCGGTTGGTAACTGACAAAGTTATTCAACGTTTACATACCGACATAAAAGATGACGCACCCTGAATAAGACCAATGTCCGCTCTCCTTTTATTGCGCACGTCCAGTGAGCATTTTTTAAAACGTCGGCTGATTGCAATGTGGTCAATGTGGTTTGCAGTATCGGTTCTGCAAAAGTCTATAAATCGTTCTCCATTGTTGTTTCTTGAGCCCACTCCGTGTTTACCCATAACATGCTCCGGCGATGTATTGACAGCTCAAACTTTTGCATTTAAATCACCTACTATGATAATTATGTCATCACGAGGCAATGAGCTGTATTAGCATTCAACTGTCTGTAAAAATCATCTTTATGGTGATCAAAAGTTGTCAACGACGGTTTCCGATTATTTATCCGAGGCTGTAGATTTGACGATTCGTTAGCAATTAAGATTTGAATAAGTAAGTAGCTTGCGAGGTCGCCTATCCTAGCTTGGAAAAAGTTAAACAAACTACTTACACCTTCAAGCAGCTGTTGCCTGTTTTGGTCCGCGAGTGGTATTTTAATTCCCACCTACCCTGCATATCTGCCGAGCGTTCCCCTATCCGCCACCTGGGGGAGTGACCGATGAGAGACATGCAACTCCATACTGGGTTTGTTTCATAGACTTTACTTTTGAGGTATTCCCACAGAAAAAAGTCCATAGGCGACCTAGGTGGCCAAGTCACCGAAAAGGCTTCTCAGTTTGTTAGGAAATAAATTACGCAGTATCGCCATGGTCTCTCTTACGTCGTGTGCAGTGTGACGCCATCTTGCTGAAAACTTTTGTGTGTACTGAAGGAAGGATGTTCTCTCATTATTGGTGGAAAATAAGTCGCCTATATAAGAGACACCGTCCCCAAAAATTGCTTTCCCAAAAAAATAGTCTCATTATTCCACTGCTTGATAATGCACACCAAACTGTCACTCTGGGCCTGTGAAGTGGCTGTTGATGTTTTAATAGTGAGTTTTGTCCTTTAGGTGACCAATAACAGCAATTTATATTTATAATATATATATGATATTTGTTTAAGGGGTTAGGGGTAGTCAGAATTTTCAAAAAATCGAGTTTTTTTTTTTGCATTTTCTTAAAGTATAATGTTTTAAAAATATTGTGTAAAAATTTGAAGTGAATCCGACAAATACTTTTCAAGTTATTCAACAATTAACAAAGGGCGCTCGGCCGCTCCGGAGCCGATAGCCAAACTTTAAATGCGTTTTTCTCAAAACTATGTTTTTCAAACTGGTGAACACTGTAACTTAAAAACCGCTACGTAGATTTCAATAAAATTTATACAGCTTTTGAAAAACATAAAAAACTTGTGCCTGATCGAAGGATTTTTTTTTTTTTCAAAAATTTCGATTTTTTTTTTAACAATTAACTGTTGGTTTTTTCCCGAAAATCTGAAAAATATTTCCTGAGGCCGCTATTTTGTTCATTTTGAAAAAAAAAAAAAAAGCTTCGATCCGGCTCGAGATTATCTATCAATAAAAATAATTTTTCTCATCCGATTGGTTTTAGATGAATCTGCAAGGACTTGTGATGTTCACCGCAAGGGACTTCTGGAGAAACGGGCTTCACACAAACAGCGATAACTTTTGCAATTATTAATTTTTTTTTTTGAAATTTTGGTGAAGTCAAGTTAAAACATGATGTTTTTATGCTATGTTTTTATTTTTGTTAAATAAATTAATTAAGTAGCAACAAAAAATTCGTGAAAATCATCATTTTTTCGGGCCTCTGACTACCCCTAACCCCTTAATATATAAAGGGTTTTCCAATAACTGGTGTTATGATGTCACTTTTGAAGCTGTCATTTTTTGATATTTGACAAGCAGAAACTACGCCATTAATAAAAATGGAATGATACACGCTTTGAAATTATTAAAATTCACTATAAAAATGGTGAAAATTTGGCAGAGACGGTTCGTAAAACTCGAACATTTTTGGGTCATCGTGAAGCATCTTGTCGGACCGCTGGTGAAAAATTAGAGCTGTTGAGACAAGTTAGTGATGTGAAGAATAAAACCTGTGCACGTCGCTCAAGAGCAGCCGAAAGTATTGCTGTTGTAGCCGAAAGGGTTGAAGAAAACCCAGGTTTGTCCATTCCTCGACGTTCTTTGGAATTAGGCATTCCACAAGTGCCATTACACCATATTTTGCATAAAGATTTGGGTCTTAAGGCTAATAAAGTCCAGTTAACACAACAACTCAAGCCGACCGATCATCTACAACGTTGTGTCTTTGCTGATTGGGTCGTTGAAATGCATGAAAATGACCCGGAATTCCATCGAAAAATCATCTTGAGTGATTAGGCCCATTTCCAAACCGATGGCTTCGTCGACAAGCAAGATTGTCGGATCTGGGGCTCAGGAAATCTAAGAGTTATTGTTGAAAAGCCTCTCTATCCTCAACGTGTGACTGTTTGGTGCAGTTTATGGTCCGGCGAAGTCATTGGACCTTATTTTTTCGAAAATGAAGCTGGAGCAACAGTTACGGTGAATGGATTGCGCCATCGAGAGAGGATTAACGATTTGTTATGGCCGAAATTGGATGGTATTGTTCTGGACAACGTTTATTTTCAACAAGACGGCGCTGCGTGTCACACAACAACGAAACCATTGATCTTTTACGGGAATAACACCTCTTATTGGTAAACCCTTTACTTATATAAATAGGTGCAAACGCACTTCCATACATCCCAAACGAAGTGAAAAATCCTTTAATTATTTGGATTGTATGCCAATCACTCACCCACTCACTCAGCATTTTGATGTGGCACTTAGATTAAGTTCTTATTGGTGTGCAACACTACCTAAAACATTGTATGGACAAAACGCTTAACCATCATTTTTATGTTTTTTTTGTTTTTTTTTTGTGGGCACTCTCCACTTTGGCTGCATCATTTGGACTGATCTTTATTGTCCGATTGGTTTATTTATAATAATTAGATGTCCCACCTCGCCAAGACTTTGCATTGTTGCTCTTCCGTTTAACCTTCTTTGGACCGCTGCTGCATTGCTGATCCTCTTGCTCCGTATTCGGCTTTATTAAAACCACTTGAGCAAGCAATTCCAGAAGCTTATCACAATCTCCGGCGTACAAGGCAACCGGGCACAAATGCTACTTGTATCACCAACCGAACGCGTTCACATTTATTTGTCGCTACTCACTTACTTATGCTGGTCCCGATCGGCTCGTACACCACGTGACTTCACGACACCACTGACTGCGATCGCAATTCCACTTAATTCGGCCCAGCGTCTCCTGTGCACATAACAGCTAATCCGACCGAGCAATCGCTCAGCCTCTCCTTGGTTTTGGACAACATTGCAAGTTCATTCCAGCCGAACGTAAGCACATAAACACACACACACGCACACACACAGCCATCCATGCAACCAGAATTGCACTCGCACATTAACAAATGAATAAACTCTCCATTTAGGAGACTGCCAATATCACCTGACGATCGCAACTGGCCTCCTTAGGCAGCACACAATTTGGCAAACCACAATAGCCGACAGTTAGGCAGACATTGCGCCCCATTCCTTTCGCCCCTTCCACAGCTGCGCAGGTTCTACTACGCTACCTACACTACTTGGCTCGTAAATTCTTTAAGGTCTCACCTTCAGCAATGTGTCCGTGGCAGCCACATCAGCGATTGCAATCGAGAGTGATTTTATGTGGTGGCACTGTGGCAATGCCAGCAGTTGCGATCATTGATCGTCGATCACTGTGTCGATCGTTTGTGTGCTGGCTGCCTGGGCGTTTTTTGTAAATTGGCCACATTAACATGGTTGTTCGATTTATTAAGCGACTTCAATTTGCGTTCGCATTACATGCGGCGTAAAGAGAGTGCCAAGTGGATGGCTGTTAGCGGTTGGCTACCACCTGCTACCAGCAATGTGCCACTTGCCCCAAAAACTGGCCGGTGTAGTACAGCCAAAGTAAAATGCCAAATCGCTATCGCTACTGTTGTTGCAGTTTCATTTGCTGCTGCTACTGCTGCTGTTGACTGCGTTGTTATTATTGTATCTGGCGCTTTGATTGTTTTATAATTATAATTGCATTTGAAGATGAGTGACGGCAGAGAGGAGGGAAATGGTTTTTGCAAGGCGGCGTGCGATAATAATTCAAGACAATTTATTAGTGCCGGCCAAATTGGCTGCAATCGAATGTGACAGGTCGGGTTGGGCTGGCTGACTGGCTGACGGCATGGCCGGTGCTTGGTGCTTGGTGCTGCTGTTGGTAGGCGGCATTATTGGCAGGGCGTTGCGTGAAATTGGCAATTCATTTAAATGAGAAATTGCTCAATTATTGCAACGAATTGAATTGAGATACGCGTTGAAATTAACAAAAACGCAAATTAAGTTGTTGCTTGCCGCAGACGGTCGCAAATGCATGTGGTGCAGCGTCATGTCGTTGTCGAGGTGGTATCATTGCACTCCGCTGCATTGAAAGATGCGATAAAGAAAGAAAAATCAGAGCAAGCGTGCGAGAACTTATTTAAATAAAGAAAAACTCATATTAGTCAGCTGAACGAAGGAGGCGCTTATTAATTTGTGAGCAAAGCGGAGGAGGGTAAGCATTAAATAAATGGTATACATTTGGAATAGACTTCTATGTGAACCTTGGTGGGATTAAAGTTCTCAAATCATGAATTTTTAATACAATAAAACTGCCTCAGGGTTAAGGTATTGAGATACATTCGGACGACAGGGAAGTCGCTGAAACTTAGTTCGTGGAATAATAAATGTAGAGTGTTGCCAAAGTTCGTCTATTTTGAAATTTAGAAAATAACACCATTATTGCTTTAATAACGGGTGCAGTTAGTCAAGGGAGCCGAGCGCGTGATAGCCTTCCCGCTGAGCCAGCCGATTGATGCCCAATATGGAAATGAAACAACAAATGTTGAATACTCGTAGCAGGCGGACGTTATAAAACATCCGGTTGTTGTAAAGGGCCTTTTAAAAGTGAGGCTTAGTAGCGGCACCAGTAGTGAAGAATTCCTAGACCGGTTCATTATGTAATTTTTGACATTTGTCAAGTATACAGATGTACAATTTTACACGATCGAACTACGGGTTAATTGATTAATTATTGAAACTTATATGTTCCGTCTTTAAGAACGCAAAATTCGTAATTTTTTGATGGAAATAACCGTCCGAATGAGTTGACAATTCAAATTTCTAGAAATTTGTTATGTTAGGGATAGAAAAGGGACGGGCAGACCAAAAACTGGACGTTCTGTTGAGAATATTTCTGCTGTAGTGCAAGTGGGCATTAATGAATCGATCGTAGAGCGGCTCATGGCGGCATTTCCAAGATGTAATTTATCACATAAACAGGGTTGCCCATATTCAACGGACCCATCTGACAACCCTGTATCTTTTGACAGAGACGTCAGATCGCTTAATGACATACCGCGTTGGAAGCGTCAGTCCAAGCAGATTTTTACCATGGAACAGTACACGCCAAGCGAGCGCTCCCAGATTGTTGAAATGTACATTCAACAAAATAAGTCAAAAGAAGAAGAAGAAGAACAAAATCATCATGCCCGATGAGGCTCATATCTTATTGAATGGGACGGTAAAAAAGCAAAATTGCCGTATTTACGCCACTGAAAATCCTCACGAAATTCAAGAGGTACCTCTTTACGACGAAAAAGTCACTGTTTGGTGCGGCGTTAGTGCGAAAACGATTATTGGGCCGTTTTTTTTTTTTGAAAATGAAGATGGTCAAGCTGTTACCGTCAATCGTTGGCGGTATCGCGATATGATAACCACTTTTGTGATGCCAATTATTCGTCGAAAGCGTAAGAGGCTGTTCTGGTTTCAACAAAACGGCGCTCCACCTCACACAGCTCGCACCGCAATCGATTTTTTGAAGAAATTGTTTCCTCTTCGTTTGATGTCGAAAAATGGCGATTTTGACTGGCCACCGCGTTCGCCCGATTTAACGCCACCTGACTTCTTCTTGTGGGAATATTTAAAATCAAAGGTTTATATTAATAAGCCAAAGACCATAGAAGGGCTCAAGAACAACATCCGTGAGGAAAAAAACTAAAACTATGGAAAATGCTGCAAAACGGGCACAATATGCCGTACAGGCTCAAGGCGGCCATTTGAGAGATATCATATTTAAAAAGTGATGTCAACAAATCTACTTGAACCAAATAAAATGATTAATATCGTCAACATCAAAAAAATTGTGTTTTTCTTTGATTTAAAAAAAAAACCACATGGGTCCGTCAAATATGGGCAACCCTGTAATTGGTAAGAGCCGCCGGTCGCCGTAACTGAAGCAGTTGGTGAGTGACTACCATTCGAGAGTTCGTAGGTTCGAATCTCCGTGCATGAAACACCAAAACGAAAAGGTTTTTTCTAATAGCGGCCACCCCTCGGCAGACAAAAACAAAGCTCCGAGTGTATTTCTGCTCCTCATAAAAAATATCTGCCGTTTGGAGTCGGCTTGAAACTGTAGGTCCCTCCATTTGTGGAACAACATCAAAACGCTCACCACAAAGAGGAGGAGGAGCTCGGCCAATCACCTAAAAAGGGTGTACGCGCCAATTATATATATTTATGTACGAGGTGTGTTCAAAAAGTATTTTTTTTATCTTGTTCAGCTCCTTCTTCGATGCCGTCTTTATCTCGTCAATCGTAGCGTAGCGTCGTCCTTTCATGGGCCTTTTCAGTTTCGGGAATAAGAAAAAGACACAGGGGCCAGATCTTGGGAATACGGTGGCTGTGGCATCATTAGTGTATTGTTTTTGGCAAAAAAAATCGAAATTTGAATAAACGTAACCTGCGAAAATTCAAAATTCGGGATACTTTTTGAACACTCCTCGTATATATATGTGTGGACCTTATGAATTTCGGAACGTTGCATTTCATCCGTTCTTGGTTCACTCGAGCATTGTGAGACGGTGCCGAGTGCTGTTGAAACGTCCATGGTCTGCCATCGAAATGTTTGTCTGCCCACGACTTCAAAGCAAGCTCCTGAATACTTTACCGATAATATTTCGCATTTACCTTAACGCCAGGCTCGATAAAACTGATTGGAGAGCGCCCATCTGCGGCTACAGCGGCTGCCTCCCGGTGGCTAATCGATGGCTCAAATTATCGTATGAACGGTCGGCTAAATAAACCTTGTCCTTTTGGGAGTTTACGAATTGCTCAATTTAAAAAAATGTCCCGTCAGAAAACAAAATGTCCGGAAATTGACCGCTTTGGGACAAACGAAGCAACTCCTTCGCTCTCTTAAGTCTGACTTGTAGATGTTTTAGTGTGAGATCATACGCCTTTTGGATCTTGTAAGGCTTGACTTTGAGATCATTTTTCAGTATGAAGCGAAATCTACGGTCAGTTAGTTTCAGTTTCTTCGCCATTTGCGGGGATTTCGCTTGAGTCGTTTCTTCTCATTTTCAACCATTTCACGGTGCGTTGCAGTCTTTTGATAACCACCTCCATGACGTTTCGCCATGCTAGCAGCATCATTGTAACGAGTAATGGTGCGATAAATAAAAACTTTATTTACTTTAAGGTGCTCGAGCTCACGAACAATCGCTGAATGTGGCTTTCCAGCCAAATATAATGCAATCACACTATTAAGAATACTCTGGACTTGTAAAGAATACTCTGGACTGCCTTTTAGTCAACTAACAGACAGCTGATGCCCGTGCACGTCACTGTCAAACATCTTCAGTTTGGTCTATAATTTAACCATGAATCGTCTTACAAACGAACAACTCTTGCAAATCATTGAATTTTATTATAAAAATGCGAGTTCTGTTAAGAAAGTTTATAGCGGGCTTCTTCCATTTTATGGTCAGTTTAATCGACCCACGAAGCGGCTACCAGTATTCGAGCTATTGTGACTAAATTTAGAACCAAATTTACATTATTGGACATCAAACCACCAACACGCTTACGTAGAGTGCAAACTGAAGAAAATATCGCAGCTGTATCGACCAGTGTTAATGATGACCATTAATTATCGATTCGTCGCCGTTCGCAGCGATTGGGCCTCTGTTGCTCAACAACGTGGAAAATTTTGCGAAAGGGTTTAGGTGTGAAGCCTTTCAAAATACAGCTGGTGCAAGAATTGAGACCGAACGACCTACCGCAACGCAGAACTTTTGGTGAATGGGCTCTTGGAAAGTTGGTCGAAGATCCACTTTTTTATCGAAAAACTGTGTTCGGCGGCGAAGCTCATTTTAGATCAATGGGTAGGTAAATAAGCAGAATTGGCGATTTTGGAGTAAAGATCAGCCAGAAGAATTGCAAGAGCTACCAATGTATCCAGAAAAGGTCACAGTTTGGTGCGGTTTATCGGCTGGAGGTATCATTGGACCGTACTTCTTCAAAGATGCTGCGAATCGTAACGTAACTGTGAATGGTGAGCGCTACCGTGAAATGATATCCAACTTTTTTTGCCCAAAATTCAAGAGCTTGACTTGCATGACATGTGGTTTCAGCAAGACGGTGCCACATGCTACACAGCACGCGTAACAATGGACTTGTTGAGAGGCGAGTTCGGTGAACATTTTATTTCACGTTCGGGACCTGCCAATTGGCCACCCAGATCGTGCGATATAACGCTATTAGATTCTTTTTTGTGCTCATGTCTATTCAGTCAAGCCTTCTTCAATTAACGCATTCGAAGACAACATTAAAGCATTTATATGTGAGATACCGGCCGAAAGATTGGAAAGAGTACGCCAAAATTGGACAAAGCGGATGGACCATTTGAAGCGCAGTCGCAGTGAAACATTTGCATGAAATAATCTTCAAACATTAAATTATATGGATATTATCGATATTACAGATTTAAATAAAAATTTCATGCATTTTTCTGAATTTTACGTGTGTTTTTTTGAAAAACTTTCCTATAGTTCTTAAAAAATCACCCTTTATTAACCAACTAATTAATGTTTTTATTAAACTATTTGTATAGCGAGCAATTTGCTTCAAGATAGCGGCTCTTTCCAAGTAGGCAAGATTGGAACGGGAGGAAAATCTGCACCGAAGCTGATACCTCTGTCTTCATTGAAGGATCCAAGATGGAATCGGGACTCGGAGCAGGGGTTTTCTCTGAATCAGCCAATTTATCTATCTATTTCCTTAAAATTGCCGAATACTCGTACTGCTAATGTTTTTCAGGTAGAAGCCTTTGCGATCCTGCAGGCATGCAAAATGTTTAGAAAACGTGAGTACGAGGGAGTATTAACACCTTTTCCGATAGTCATTCCGCGATCACGGCTCTGACGACGCCATGGTGCAGATCCAAACAAGTCAACTCCTGAAAGGAGGATATCAAAACTATTATCTGAGTCCAGGGCATAGGAACGTAGAGGGAAATGAAATTGCTGATGAGCTTACCCGGAAGGGGTCGTCTTGATTGGTCTCAGAGATCTCCTACCCAGTCATCACCTTCCCGTTGACTACTGTTAAAGGGGAATTGCACAACTTATTTCTCAAAAAAGCGCAGAACAGATGGAGCTCCATTTCTTTGTGGGCTATTTTGAAAAACCTATGGCGCCAGTTGATAGGCGCAGGATGCAGAAAGTTCTGGAGACTCCTATCCATTCATTTTCGAAACTGGTGGTTGTATTAACCGGTCATTGGACAATGAAACTATACGCGGAAGAGCTAGGTTTATCATTTAACCCTCTTTGCAGAAGCTGACGGTTGAGCACTTTCTCTGTAAATATTCGGGCTTGGTTTGACTTTATCGATGTTGCGACCAGTTCCAGGAGACTCCAATGTACCTTTTACTTGAATGCAGTGCTATAGCGCGGAGAAGTTGAGACATCTTTGTCAACTGCAGCCAAAAGAAAGGCACATATGATTAATCCAACCCAGCTGTCTGCTGAGTTTAATGATTGGGCCTGGATGAGGTACTGTGATGAGTAGAGGGCACAAAAGACCATGAGGTCGAAGTGCAAACCTCATTAATAATCTATCTACACTAAGGTCACTGAGTGACTTACTGACACTTTCTTCGTCAGCCTGGGACAGTGCGCCAACCTCAATCCCATCAATCTTCTTCATTATATCAACAGCTCTGGCTGGCTGTAGATATCTGTCTGTTGGAGGTCTCATAATGGTATCAAAACGGCGCTTCGATCATTTCACTTACCTACCTACTACCTAGACGCTCGCTTGCTGCGCCGTCTCATGCTGAACGAGGGCTGCTGAATCCTTGATGAGTCCTGAAGCCTAATAAGCGTCGCCATTTCACAACCTGCTCGTCTTCTCTCTCCTCAGTGGATACCTGGTCGAAACCGGAAGTTTGTAAGCTGTTTGCAGAAGAATTTTTGACTGGCCACCCCCACTGCCGTGGGTCTCCGCACAAGGGATCATTTAATAAGTTATATGCATACATATAATATTTTTGTTAATAAGCTATGTGTATTTACATGTATGTGTGTGTTTGTATGCATATGTATATTAGGGCGGGTCGATTTAAAAATCGCTCTGTGAAAATCGTATTCTAGGTCGAACGAAAAATCCCACTTTGACCCATTTAGAGTGCTCCAATAGAGTCCAAATGTATTACCGACCCCCACTAACTTTGGACGGCCGATCCACCCATGCCCCCTGGAACACCCATACAATCATTTCAAAATATCACCATTTTTGGCCTTTACATGAGAAAAGAAACTAAAAAGTTCGACCCAAATTGGGGGACATCAGAATTCGTTTTAGAGGTATGGTTCCTTCGGCAAAGTTTCTTATTTTGATCCCTAGAATATGATTTTCACAGAGCAATGGGCGATTTTTTTGCCTCCCCACAAATCGACCCGGCCTAATGTATATATATGTATTATATATTCACACCTGCATGCTACTAGTAATCCAGGGGATTGTTTCCTTTCGGCTATTATGAAATCATCTTGAGCCAACAATCCAATTTACATCAGTATTTGTGGCACTTTGGTCTTCCCTTGACACCCTTTTGAGCCTTGTGCTTCCGTATTTTGTGCAAATATGCACATACATACAAACCCAGCAAACGTATGTGTGTGTAAGTGCGTATACTTGTATGTAGGCTGCGTGAAGGAACAAAGTGAATTGTTCGATTAATTGGATTATTGCGCGACAACGCAGCAACAACAAAGACAGACGCGATGACGACGCTGATGATGACGAGTGCAATCACTTACAACAGCAAACTGCAACAGTTGTTGGCAACTGATATAAAAACTGTCAGCAGTGATAACAGCAAAAAAGCATTTACAACAAAATATATTATGGCAGCAAACAAGCCAACAAATAAGTCAGCAGCAGCAGCAGCAGCAATAACAGAAACATTCTCAAACAAATTTATATACAAAATTGCAGCAACAGTCAGTGGCTGGCGGCTGGCGGACGCGGGATAGCTCCCAAACAGGTAGTCGTAAAAGTTACCGCGTGTGCGCGCACATGTTGGCGTTGAATTTACAGCTACAAATCGTTTGATCAGCTTTAACTTAATTGTTGTCCATGCGGCCAATGGCCAGTGACTGAC
The DNA here is from genome assembly GCF_028408465.1 of Anastrepha ludens. Classification (NCBI taxonomy): domain Eukaryota; kingdom Metazoa; phylum Arthropoda; class Insecta; order Diptera; family Tephritidae; genus Anastrepha; species Anastrepha ludens. Next base: position 132,247,958 of record NC_071498.1, on the reverse strand, counting down.
AACAAGACGACGCACATGTATGCGCGCATGTGTGTGTTTTTATAGGCAGTTGTGGGCAGCGAACAATAGATCAGTCGATTGTCGACAATCGCCAACAGTTGATGTGACCGGTGATGGTAACAAAAAGTTGCATTTTTATTGTTGTCACAGCAATTTCAATTGGTCCGATGAACATTCCATCAACGAGTTCCGTCGACCAGCAACGCTGTTGTTGGCCAACAAACAAAAACTTGCACTCCAACGAAGAAGCAGCGGTGTTGGCGGTGGTGGTGTTGGTGGCGGTTTTGCAGTAGACGTCTGCCGTCTACATGCGATAGGTGCTGCCAACAAGTGCCTTAGCTAGCAACAGCATGGCATTAGCGGCACACAGCAGCAGCAGCAGCAGCAGCAGCAACAGCAACAAAGTTGGCAAAAGCCCCTCATCAATATTATGTCGAGGCAAAACGATTAATGATTTCCAAGGTGAAGATCTCATCATCGTGTGGCTATCGGCTGCTGCCGTGCGCTTGCCTCTTGCAAGATTATTTTATTTGTAGTTTTTGTTTTTTTTTTGTTTCTGATGTCCTCCATAAACTATTCCCTTGGTGGTGTTATTGCCATTACGCCAGCTACATTTGTTATTGCTGCTTACTGTTGATTCTTTCTTCTATAGTCAGTGGCTTTGTTTCACTTTATTATTCTTTATCCACTGGCGACCGCGCCTGTTGCTATAGTGTGTTTGTTGTTGTTGTTGTTTGTCGTTTGCTGCCTGGCTACTGTGCGTCACTTGGTATTTATGCCAATTAGTATGAAATTTCTTGCGTCCGCGTGCGCGACAGGCATGGCTTCCGTTTAAACTGGTTGCCACATTCCCCTGGGCGCTTACCGCACCTCGCTCGTAGCGTTTGCCAGTCTTGCGTCCTGCGACATTCCGCCACATTTTGTCGCAGAAAATCATTCGACTAAATAAGGCGTGCAAATCACCTTTTAGCGCCATTTATTGTTTAGCCACGTTTTTGACTGTCGGCCGCAAATAAAGTGCCTCATTTTATCCTGAACTATTTTTTGGTTTTTGGTTTTGTTAAGACATTCTCTAATATTTCGTGTATTTTATCGCAAAATTCTTTTTATATAAAATTTGAACATTTAATTAGCTTCATGCGCTTTGGGCTGGTGCTTCTCATAAACTTTTTAGATTCGGCGTATGTAAATTTCCGAACTCTAACTTCGAGTCCATGAAGTGCTAAACTATTTGATTTTGAATCTGTAGTTTGTGAGTAGTTTCTATTTAAATATTCTGAGCCGTAAAATCGTAATTTCATAAAAACTAATATTAATAACTTTCTATCTGTACATCTAATAAATATTTTTAGACTTTGCAAATGTGATACGAGAGTTGGCTTTTATATTTTGCGTCCTTTCATTTTTGAAAAATAATACTGAAAATAATTGGGTTGGGGAATAAGTTCATAGCGTTTTTATATTTTCTTTTATTTTACAAGGAATTGTTTGCTATTTGGCAAAGACTGGATATTCATTCGATAGAACTCTTTCTGCTCTGCAAAACTACGTTAATTGTATTTTTCAGTTATTTAATTTTTTATTAGTTTTGAGCTTTAGAAATGGAATAGCCAGGAGGCAAAAATCAACATTTTCGATTCCTGCTCTTCCTTGCTTTTCATTAAGGTAAAAAAGCTGTCGAAGCAGCCTGGGATGTTTGCGATGCGTTATGGGAAGGTTTCTTAGGCGAGTCTACAGCACGGAATGGTTTGCAAAGTTCAAAAATGGCGATTTTGACGTCGATGACAAGTCCCGCAGCGGAAGGCTTTCTGAATTCGATGAAGAACGTCTCAAATCACTTTTGAAGGAGAACAGTTGCCAAACCAGTGGAAGAAAAAATGAGCAGCGATCATAAAACGATTCCCAACCACTTTCTTTCAATGGGATTTATCGAAAATTGGGAGCCTGGGTGCCTCACGAGCTCAATGAAAAAAAAAGAAAATCGCCTTCAAATTGCTTCTCAGCATCTCAGCCGCCATCGAGCAACACGCCGTCATAAACAGTGCGTTTTGTATCGAATAGACACGGGAGATGAGAAACTTTGCCTATACATCAGTAAAAGCAAAGAAAGGAGTGGGTGACTACAGGTGATACGCCAAAGCCGAGAGTAAAGTCGGATCTTCATCTAAAGAAGATCATGATATGTGTTTGGTGGGACTGGGAGGGCGTGGTGCACTGGGAAATACTTGAAAAGAATGCCACGGTCAACAAGGAGCTCTACATTGTCCAGCTACACCGCGTAAATGAGGCTATTGGGCTGAAAATACCTGATCGACATGGCCAAACCATACTACTTCACGACAACGCCGTGCCCCCTGTTGCACAAGTCAAACCATATGAAGCGCGTTACCTTCGATAACAAATAGGTTCTTAAAACCTGGCTCAACAACATCTTTAACACCAGACTAGAGGGTTTTTGGCGGAACCGTATCAACAAATTGGTCGAAGAGAGGGATTTAATTAACTTACCTATAATTATTGTTTTTTTTTTAACTGAAAGTCTTCTGTAAAACGCTACGAACTTATTCCCCAAGCAACCAATTTATAAAGAACTTTTGTATTCAGAAGTGGATACCTCCAAAAGGAGCTGTTGAAAGAATTTAAATGTATGCCCGATAATGCCATTAAATCATCGGACAACAATTTTTTACGAGCTAATCTACTCACTTAAAAAAAACCGAAATATTCGATAAAAATGCCGAATTACAGCACATCACATGAGGTGCTGAAAATATGTAAAATACAGGGTGGCGCACGAATCGTGCTACAAAAACAAAACGTAATAACTTTTTTTCTGTGTGAGTAATCGGCTTTTTTGTTTTTTATTTTGCAGATTAGTATTTAGATTTACAAAAAATGGAGGCTTGGGATACCGAAAAGAGGATTTAGATAGTGCAGCGGTACCATGCTTTGCAGTCCATCATTTCCGTCCAAAGGGAATTTAGGCGGGAGTTTGGCGGCACTCCCCCGAGCAGATGGACCATTATGAGGCTGGTGAACATGTTTGCTGAATCTGGAAGCATCGCACGCAGACCGTACCATCGAGATCCCCATGTTCGGGTCGAAGCCACAATCGCGGCTGTAGCATCGTCAATTCAGGCAAATCCAAGAGTTTCGACTCGTAACTTGTCGGCGCAAATTGGACTTAGCAAACGGTCATTGCAGCGGATAGTTCATGATGACTTAAACTTGTTTCCGTACAAAGTTCAAATCACAAGCAAATTAGACCCTCTGGATTTGCCTATTCGCCTGGAATTTTGCCAAAAAATTATTGAAATGGCCGAAGAAGACAACAACTTCATAAATTGCTTGTTTATGTCTGATGAGGCCCATTTTGATCTAAACGGCAATGTAAACAAGCAAAATTGCCGTATATGGAGTCAATCAAATCCGCAAATACTCCATGAGATGGAACTGCACCCAGAACGAGTCACAGTGTGGTGCGAGGTTTCATCAAGGTGCATTGTCGGGCCATACTTCTTCGAAGAAAACGGTGTAACAGCGACTGTAAATGGGGACCGTTATTTAAACATGTCGAAGGAGTTTTTTTATCCAGAACTGCGGCGAAGACGTATCCCTTTTAACATCATTTGGTTCCAGCAAGATGGAGCAACTGCACATATAGCCAGACCGGTTATGGAGGAGCTCCAACGAAAATTTAGAAATAAATTGATATCCAGAAATTCCACTTTCCGCTGGCCCCCAAGGTCACCTGACCTCACTGCACCAGATTTTTTTTTATGGGGTTATCTCAAACAAGAGGTGTATAAAGCAAAACCAAGTAATTTGACTGAATTGAAGCAGTCCATTACAACAATAATTGAGGCGATCCCGACTTCAACCCTTCAGTGCGCAATGAACAATTTTCTCATCAGGTGTCGCATATGCGTGAATGAGCATGGAGGTCATTTACGTTCTATTATTTTCAAAACTAATTAGTTACATAAAATAAAATTGAATTATCTATACAATAAAAAAACAAAAAGTTAAATACATTGATTAGAAAAAAAGTTATTACGTTTTGTTTTTGTAGCACGATTCGTGCGCCACCCTGTATAAAAGAAAAGCCTGGTGTGATTTATTCAGCTGGTAGGTGAAATAGTTGAGATACCATATTGGCACTCCCCAAGTAACACTAAAGTGCTGTTTTGATACCATTATAAGACCTTCAACAGACAGATACCTACAGCCAGTCAGAGTTCGTGCTGTAATTGAGAAGGTTGATGGGATTTAGCTTGGCGTACTGCCCCAGGCTGTCGACGAAAGGAGGAACCAGTGACCTTAATCGTCTAGCTGCCAAACCCGGTCATGTCCAGAGAAAATGCTTAACAGTCTCTTTCTCTGAATGGTCCCCATAGCTTCTGCAATGGTGATTAAATAGTAAACCTAGCTTTTCCGCCTATGTACCAATCGACCAATGCCCCTTAAACACAACTACGAGTTTGGTAATTGAATAGCGTGGAGTCCCCAGAACTTTCTGCGTCCTGCGTCTATTGAACTGGGGCCAAAGGGTTTTCTAAATAACACATGAAGAAATTTGAGCTCCAACTTTTCTGCGCTTTCCTGAGAAATATTTTGTACAGTTCCCCTTTATCCACTGTCATGTGGATACCGAGGAGAGGAGTAAAGCAGGCAACAATAGCCTTGTATGGATGAAAGAGTGCTGTTGTTAAAAATAGGGCCTCTCGGCTAGAGTTGTATTTTGGCTCTATACTACCATTATAAAGCCAATTTTGTTATATGGAGTCATAGTCTGGTGGAACTAACTGGAGAGGAAGAAATCGGTAAAAAGTATACTGCGAGGTACTCCCTATCAGACTCAGGTGTTGAACTACTGCAATGTGTTCCGCATTCAAAGAAGCAGCTGATTGGCTACTCACCTGCGTATTAACTGTCAAGAAAGTAAATATGTATTTACTCCTATAGCTAAGCGGCAATTAAGGCCCTCGGCTCAATGATGGTATATTTGAAACTGAATTCTTTGACATAAGCCTCATCTGGGTTCCTGGTCACAGCGACATTGCGGGAAACTGTGAGGCGGATGAGCTGCCAAGACAAGGGACATGTGAGGTGATTTCCCCATGAAGGAAGAGAATTAAGATCCTCCTGACTACCTGCGGTCTGCTCCTGGAAAGATGGGCTTAGCACCAACTCAGCGAGCGTTGCGCAAGTGCACAAACTTGTAAGGTTGCGAAATTCTTCTGGACACGCGTGGATCGGAGGTGTTCGAGGGATCTTCTGAAGTCGACGAAATCTCAACTGTCGAATTTTGTGGGTATTCTCACAGGACATTAACCGAGTGGTATGCATGCTGTGATACTTGGAATTACCTCAAGTCCTTTTTGAGTCAGCTGTATGGAGGATGAAGTGGAATCATGTCACCACGTTCTCCTTAGCTGCTCTGCTCTGGCGGGGGTAAGATTTAGGTATCTTGGCTCCCACTTATGATAGTCCAACCTCAAAAAAAGAAAATGTATTGAATTTATTTAAAACTTTCGCGTGATTTGCAAAATATTTTTGAATATTTGCAATGAAAGTAAGAAATTTTTGCCTGTTTCGCGTTGCACTGATTTCAAATCGTACGATTAGCAGATCATGCTTGGGAATGCCTTTCTTTAGGGACCTAGATTATGGCACAAAATCAATCATCCAATTTTGGTTTTGAATAAATTTTTAACTAAATAACGAACAAAATGATTCTGAGTTATGGAAATCTTTATTTAAATCTTTAATCGTTTTTTTGTACACCATGATTGACTACGCCACCATTTCTAAAAATTTCAAATATGTAATTCGAAAGGATGATTAATTTTGTATAATTTCATCGCCAGATAGCAGCGATAGTTTTCCCGATTTTTATGCTGCAGCAGCTGTGAAGGTTTCCAATGAAAACGAGTTGAGATAAAAAATGAGCAAAGTTTGCTATTTCATCATTTGAGGCTTGTCGAAATTATTAAATTATATTATTATATTAGAAAGTTCTATAAAAATTCCGGCTGGGTTGTAAATATGCAGATCTGATATGAACCAAAAAATCATGCTCTCGGATGAGGCTTGTTTTGGTCATTGTACAGATCTCCCAGTTGGGTATCAAAAAATGTCCACGGCTCGGATCCCTGATTCCCGATTCCAAAGCGTAACATGGTTGCATAAAAAATGATTTAATTCAGATATTTCTCAATAAAAAGCATTATTATACTCGTAGCTAAGAAATATATTAAAAATATTTTTTAATATAAATTTTCCAAGTCTAAGATTTCTTTTTTTGATATTCTATTGACATAAAAAAATTCTAATTTGACATAGCAACCCCGCGAATGCGCTCAAGCAAAAATACCAAGCACTCACTCACACCATTACACTCCTGTCAAAAAACAGGAAGATGAAGAGAGTTTTTACTTATATTTTTGTACAATGATTTCGTCGTTATTGAAGCGAATGTAAGCCAGCATCTTAACCCTTTAGCTTCATTTGGGAGGTGTGTTTTTAAGCATTTTTTCAAGCACTAAAAGATTTTAAAATACACTACAAAGTAATTCCTCACACAATTTTCACCACCATAGAGTTAACGAAAAGAGCTGATTGTTGTTTATACACGTACAGGTTGGCTGGTAACAGAGCTGTCTGTGAAGCGTACATAACGGAGAGAGTTTCATGTTCTGTAATAGAGAGATTATTAACTTCGTTTATAAAGAAATATATACATATGTAAGTGCTTATGTAACATATAATTTAATAGAGAACAACAAAATTGTAGTAATTTTCCATATATGCACAAAGGATAATTAATTAATTATTCCTTTCAAATTATCTTCTGCAAAACTTTTACATTTCTAATACTGCTATCACTGTTAACATAACATTTTATGTTAGGCCAACACAATTGAGTTAACTGATTTCTGAAAGCGAGAGAACGTGCTGCACTACAATAACAGTTTCATGAGAGTTCAGGAATTTTATTCCGATGCTCAGCTGTAGTTAAAGCTAAACTGCATTTAAGTGCCGATAGAAATATTCGAGGCGTATATTACACACGCACGCATTTCGAGAGAAGGAAGAAAATGGAAATGCTTCTATTTTATGATTAAGAATCATCAATTTTTCTGAAAATTGCCCTATTTTTGTTCTTAAACCACATTTGTTTGATTTTATTGCATTCCCTAGCACTTTTTATTACACCTCTAAATAAATGCACACTTTTAAAATCATCTCATAAGACGCAAATTTAAAATGTTTTTCTTAATTGAATAAGTGTCTCATTATACATTCATAAATACATACATAATTAGTATGTACAGTACTGCATATTTGCTATGACTTTAACTCAAATCTTCATCATGAATACACAGTTGTGGCCATAACGCAAGAACTTTCATGAAAATGTTTAATGAATTGCAAATTATTTACTTTTAAGGCATATTTAATACTTGCTCGCACTTTTGTTATCTCTTTATTCTTTAAAAAGTAAAATACTGCATATAAATAAATAGTTATTTCTACTACAACTAAAAAAGAATTGAAACTTCATTGGCACTTAATTTTTTAATATACGTTTAGATAAAACATATTTTTTTCCTTGTTCCCCCTCTCGGGAGCATAGAGGCCCTAAGACTCAGTCTTGCGTTGGTTTCGTTAATCTGTTTGGATTTGTCTTGCTGGCGCCACTGATGCAAAGTGTAGATAACTGGGTTTTTCTTTGTTTTTTGCTTGTGTTAACAGCCACAACGCAAATAATGCGCAGACTATTGTGCGCGAGTAAGGATGGAGAGTATATGTTTTTGGGGTTGAGGAATGGGATTGGAGGAATTGCTTTATTTTTTTTATTTTTTAGAAACAGGGAAAGTAGGAAAATTTGGAAAAGTGATTTTGAAATGAACGGATTTTTAAGCTCATATCACTTAACTGGAATGTTGAGAAAAACGGCTTCAGAGTTTTCAATTTACTATGCCTGCCTAAGTAAAATAAAATACATATATATTTTATTCCAATAACATATTGTTAATTTACTATTTTACTGGACATTTTTTATGCAGCACAAAATGAGAGCTTAGGGTAATTTCTGCGTACTTATCTATTTTTACATACATACAAGTATTCTACATAACAGTTTGGGAATTCTTTATCTCTCTGACAGTTTATTCCTTGTTAGTATCCAAGCGGATTGAACCGATTTTGATTAAAATTTTACTGGCAGACAACGAATTCTTCAGGGCAAATTAAAACTTGTTTTTATTAGGCGCAAAGGGGGCTGGAGATGATGATAGAAGCAACTTTTTCTAATAATGATCGCCCCTCCACAGGCAATGATAAAACTCCGGATGTGTTTTTGCCATAAAAATGTTTCTCATAAAACTGTAGGTGCCTCCGCACACCAAAAATAGGACGAAGAGCTCGACGAAATACCCAATAAAAGGGGTAATCGGGTAAAATCGAGATCGTTGTATATGTATGTATATCTACAGATATTATTAGAAATTGAGATTTGTATTTAGTATTTATTCAAACAAAAAATTAGCATACAGTTCGTGCATTGAATAAACATTTTCTTTTACTTGAAACTAAAAGCTTCCATTTCTGCCGTTAGAGTCCCGGCTTAAACGCAACCTTTTGTTTTATCAACGCCGGTCAGTAAGGGTAATTTCTTGAATTTTTAGTAACTGAATAGGCAATTGAGCAATAAAGTCCTCTCTCGACGAGCAGAGCTGAGGAGAGTACTCTACTTGGCACCTGTTGGTGGTGGCAGAGGTAGAATTTGGCTTTACATGGTGTATTCGATTAGTCTCGGTTGGCATTGGGAAGAAATGACTGATCGCTTTGTTCAACCCGGATATTCAAATTATTTAAAACGAATCTCGAGTCCAATGCAGCTATTGCTCGGACTCTTTGAGAAATTTAATGAGATCTCGAAATCCGTATGGTTAGATTCTACAATTACTAAAAATCAGTTATCTTCTTTGTTGAATGTATTATTTAATTCCCTGATATAATTGTTATTTTAGTTTTCGCTCGTTATTTTATTTGTATTAGCACTAACTCAATAGTCAGTAAGAACTTTTCTGTTCCTTAAGAACTTTTGTGTTTTTCTTTAAATTGAAATAACTAAGTCAATTAAATAAATAAATAAGATTGCTTGGGCTTTTACCTTGTGAATTAAAAAGAATAAGAAACAGAGAAGAAAAACATGGAAATACTACTATACATAAAAATTGCGATTTAATGTTCGCAGTAAAGATAAAATCCAATGATCTACTGCTTCGGCCACCACTGTATTTGCTATACACGCCTCGATGGGCCGTAGACTATTTATTTTATCTTAAAAGTGTTTCTCGCTTCCACTCATGAGGCCCTCATCTGCCACGTAAATTGCTATCAAACAATTATTTATGTTAATGTACGTAGCGCCTAAGTGTCTGTAAGAAAATTATGTTGTTAGCCTTCCTGTTCTCCTTTTGCTTTCCCCATATACTTTAACATCAATTGCTCAGTTAGTTATTGCTTTATATGTATTTATAGATGTATCTTCGAGCATAATATAAAATATTGAGAAAATATTTGTATGTAGATATATTTATGCCCAAATGGGCATTTGTGTGCTTTTTTATATGCAAAACTAGACAGCACTGCAGTCGCGAGAGAGAAATTTGAATCCTCGAACAAGAAGAAGAAGAATAAATTTGAAAAAAAATGTTAATAAATGTAAAAAAAAAACGTAAAAAAATGTAAATGTCACGCGCAAATAACATACGATTAATCGCCAAAACCAACAATAATCGCAATCGCCGGTAGTATGACCAGATGATAAAAAAAAGTTAAAATTATTGAACTAATTTTTAAAAATTTATATTTTATATAATTATAATATAATCGTCACATTTTAATTAAGAGCGGCTCGAAAAATTTCAGCTAGAAAAAACTAAAATTCCGTGCATAGAGAAAAAATAGGTAAATCAAGTTACGAAAATTCTGTCTATCGCGCATGTATTTCTATAAACTCACACAATCCTATGTATAGGTATGTATTTGTTTTCGTGTGTTTTGTTATATGAATTTAAAAAAATCTTAGGAATCAATTTATTTGACTATAAGTAGAACTATAAGAAGAAGTATTTCTTTTCTAACGACCTGAGTCACGTTTATGCTCTAGAAAGGTTCATACAATTCAAAGGGCTCATGCAGTATCAAAATCATCGGGACTGCCGTTAGTATAAATTCCGAGTCCACATGATATAGTGGGCATATCTTTGGTAAATTCATAAAGTAAATTCAGGGCACTCAATGTACTTCTAGGAATACCTCCTTCCCGATCATGATAAAGAAGGAGGCTACCTTAAGAGCGTTGAAGCTTAATAATATTTCTGCTAAAATATCGGGAATTTCATAGGGCAAGAAAATTGCAAAGAAAATCATAAACAATCCTGTGTGAGAAATGTAGTGCAATTGCGCGATCCCGTAACTCCTGTGCTAAGGATCTCAAGTAATTTTAAGATAACTATGTTAGATCGGGCCGCCGTAGCCGAATGGATTGGTGCGTGACTACCATTCGGAATTCAGAGAGAACCTAGGTTCAAATCTCGGTGGAAGACTAAAATTAAGAAAAAGTTTTTTCTAATAGCGGTCGCCCCTCGGCAGGCAATGGCAAACCTCCGAGTATTTTTCTGCCATGAGAAAGCTCCCCATAAAAAATATCTGCCGTTCAGAGTCGGCTTGAAACTGTAGGTCCCTTCATTTGTAGAACAACATCAAGACGCATGGCACAAAGAGGAGGAGGAGCTCGGCCAAACACCCAAAAATGGCGTACGCGCCAATTATATATATGTATATATATATTTATAGCCATACATTGAATTGGACTCGGCCGGAAATCCACGGCATAAAAAAATTTGTGGCAGAGAATGCCTTGAAAGAAGCAGAGCTTCAAAGCGCATATGGTAGTCAGACAGTCTTATGCGAACTGCAGTGTTACATGATAACATCCAAACTCATTGAGGAATGCGTTTTTTTTGTTGTTTTGGTAGGTGAGGTGGGGTTATAAATGCGTCGTCTGGTGTGCCACTAAAACAATCCTAATCTCCTTCTGGGGAGACATAATTTTGTTAGGCTGGGTACCAGAAAATGAAGGTAATGATGGCCACGAACAGGAGGACTGTTTAGCGAAATTAGGCGCTATTTCAAAGTTCCATGAATGAGAATTCATTTGTGGGCTCAACAAAGCCCTCATAAGAGAATTTATTAAACACTGGGAGGACAGAGAATTCACACGGCACTGGATTAAGAGTCTAGGATAGAGCCAGACTAAACAGTTTGTCCTTCCCTCCCGAAAATTCGTTTGCTCTCCTATCACTTTAAACACCAATTAAACAATTTGCAACTCCTCAGTTCTCTGAAAATCCAAAAGTAAACCATTAATAAACGTTTTCCCAATGCCTGGTTAACATTACCTTTAAGAGTACATACGTGGATTAAATCCGGTGGATCCATACTTTTTGGGCATTTTATTATATGCACGTATGTACTGTAGTTCTTGTTCCTCAAGTGGGATAAGAAGTTGTTTATTTATTATAATTAATTACAATTTAAAAATAATAAATATACCTCACAAGGATCTTCAATACGTCCATGTCCCCTCTCATTATTCCTGACAAGTGGAAATCAGCGAGAGTGGTCCCACTACTGAAGCCAGGGAAACCCGCCACCCAAGGGGAGTCTTATCGTCCGATAACTCTCCTTTCCCCAGTAGTGAAGACTCTTGAAGCCTCACACCACCATGACTTCCGAAGAGTGCACAGCCCCACCACAGTACTCACCGTAATTAACACTCAGCTAAACCGCGGGCTCAACCAAAACCGTCCCTGAGAGAGGTCTGTCTGTCTTAGTAACGTTGGACCTAAAAAAGGCTTTCGATACAGTCATGCTACTAGATGATATAATATTTATAGTCGACACTCCCTCGAGGGCTGAAGAGGTGGACTGCAAACTACCTGAGTGGTCGTCATTCGTCGCTGCTATTTCGAGACCAAATTTCAAAACAGAAGAAAATAAAGCCAGGAGTTCCGCAGGGTGGTCTTTTCACGCTTGCTTTTTAACTTATATATTTCGAAACTCCCCCAACCACCAAAGGGAGGCTCCCTGGTCTCATACGCCGTGGACTGCACGATAATGGCGTTCACATTGAGGGCCTGTGCGCCAAGGTAAACGACTACCTCGCCTGCCTTTCTCGTTTCTTCACTACGAAGAACCTACAACTTTTATCCCACTAAGTCCACGGTGACCCTCTTCACCACATGGACAAAGGAGGTCAAACTGCAACTTAAGGTAAAAGTCGATGACACACCAATTCGGACTGTTAACAACCCCATAATCTTGGGAGTTATCCTCAATAGTTTGCTCTCCTTCACAGCGCATACAACCGCTGTTGCCACTAAAGTACAGAATCGCAGAATCGGTCCTCAAATCGCTTGCCGGCAGCACTTGGGGCAAAGACAAAGAAATTTTGCTATAGACATTTAAGGCAAAAGGCCGGCCGGCTAAACTATGTTGCCATTAAGACTGCGACAGGATGTCTACTGATGTCTCCAATACAACATCTACAAGACGAGTGCCATATGCTTCCAGTGAAGGAGCATAATAAACTGCTCAGCAAGCAGTTCCTGCTGTCACTGCAGGTCTCACCCATGCAGACACCTGCTTGAGCCTGAGCCACCTCCCAGGCATGTCAGGAGGCACCTCCTTAACTACGCGGACGAGATCCAAGACAAAACAGATCGACAATTACTGGGGCGGATAGTGTACAGACAGACAATTACCGACATTCATCGGGAGACTCTTACCACCTTTTTAGCAGGTTAAACTCCTACCTATCCCGAATTGAACCACTTTTCCACTGGAGAAAGGCATACAAGTGGGAAGAGGAGATTTCGCGACTTCATCAGCACGCTCGTTATCAGTTATGCCGACATGGCCCAGTAACCATATTAGTTACACATTCTTGCCTAGCTCGATTATCACTTGCTGCATGGCCACTATGGGTTCACTGGTGTTGTTAAGGTTTCTGACGCCTTCAAATACAGAGTAAAGGCTATAATTGCATAAAATGGGCAGATTTGGCAAATATGGGGTGGAAGTATGCCGCGTCTTTGAGTGGTATCGTTTGAATCCACAGCAGCGCAGACTATGCCGGCATTAGATTTTCAGCCGTCTGTAAAAAGAAACTCTCAATGCCTTTCCGATAAAGGTTAAACGGCTTTCATGAACAACTGTGCCTACTTTACATCATTTGTGTCTTCTTTGGCGTGTCTTGTAATAATCCGTAATAAATGATTTAGTATTAAGCAACCAATAATCCTATTTTATAGCTGAAACAGGCATTAGCGTAATATCCAGTTGTATTTCGTCCATTAGCTCTAGTATTGTGTTAATATCAGACTTGTAATTCAATGGTCGCTTTCTGGATTTTAGCTGTTGGACCTCTTTGGAAAGGGCTGAGTTAGTTTTGCCAAATAGTTTTGGTATTTGACGACATCGAGTGTAAAGCATCCGGTCTTCACTAGAGCTGAACCCGCAATTTATTAAATGCCAACATTAAAATACGATTGTCACGTGCAAAAAAGCGTACACAAGATTATAAACCGTCGCTTCAACTTCTTCAATATCAACGTATTAACGCTGCTGTTAGAAAAGACATAAATAAAAATATAATAAACTTAATTTACCAAGACAACAACACCGAACATATGGATGTAGAGGCAAAATGGAATCATACTATAAACATTTTTTAAAATACAACGAATAAATTACCGAAACTCATGATTCAAGACTGAAACTAAAGAAAATTGAAGGAAAACAAAAATGGACGAATGACAAAATATTAGCATTGATGGAGGAAAGACGAAAATTTAAGTCTAAAAATGACACGTAATACAGACGCCTGCACAATGTTAAACGAAAAGAAATTAAGAATGCCAAGCATAATTGGTTAAATATTCAGTGTTCTGAAATAACGATTATACTCTACATAAAAAATTAAAGAAACTTCCGGTGTCTACAGAAAAAAACCTTAGGTGTTGCCTTAAACGATGGAAATGAACTACAGGGTGAACGATATGAAGTGTTATCTGTTCAAAACACCATACATTTTTTGTGTGAAATTAGTTTTTATTGATTTCAAAGACAAAATTGTTCAAAAATGATTGCAATTTTGGCATTTATTCACTTTAGGTCGATATGACCACCTTTTGCCTTGACTATAGCCTTCAAACGGTCAAAAAATGAGTTGCATGCTGCGCGAATGTGATCTTGAGGTATTTTGGCCCATTCTCGTATAATCGCTTTTTTCAGCGCATCCATACTGGTATATTTTTTAGTCCTCACCTTGCTCTCCAAAGTGGACCAGATGGAATAGTTCATCGGATTTGCGTCTGGCGAATTCGAAAGCCATTGTGTGGACGAAATGAAGTGCGGAACATGATTTGTTAACAATTCTTGGTTCACACGAGCTTTTTGAGACGGTGCCGAGTCCTGTTGGAACGTCTATGGTCTACGACCGAAATGTTTGCGTGTCCACGACTCTAAAGCAGCTTCTGAAACATTTTCCCGATAATAAGTCGCCTTCACTTTGACACCAGACTCGATAAAAACGTTTGGAGAGCGTCCATCAGCGGTCACGGCGGCCCAAACCATTACTTGCGATGAGAAATTGGTTCGAGTGGCCATACGTAGGCTCAAATTCTCGTATGAGCGTTCGGTCAAGTAAACACGATCGTTTTGAGTGTTTATGAACTGTTCAATTGGGACATTTTTTCATCAGAAAACACAATGTTAGGAAATTCGCCACGTTCGTGCAAGCGCAACAACTCCTTTGCTCTTTCGCACCGAACCTTTTTTTGCTGGGGTGAAAGATCGTGTTCTTTTTGGAACTTGTAAGCCTTGACCTTGAGCTCATTTTTCAATATGCGCCGAATGCTGTCTTGCGATATTTTCAGTTCTTTGGCCACTTCGACGTGGATTTCGTTCAAGTCGAGCCTTTACTTTCCGAACCATTTCTGGCGTTGTTGCGGTTTTTTTTGGTCCACCTCCATAGCGTTTTGCAATGCTACCAGTAACATTGTAACGTTTACGATACACAAACATTTTATTCACTTTGAGGTGCCTGAGCTCACGAACAATGGCTGGTTGTGATTTCCCAGCAAAATATAAAGCAATCACTATTATGTTTGAATTCCATCACAGAAAAAAAAATTCAACAAAACTGAGACTCAAATGCTTTCGATGGCTTATAAACAATATATTGAACTGTCATTAGAACAATTTTGACGTTGATGTCATTAGCTGTTTTACAGATACAAGCAGTGTGAATTTGGTAACACTTCATATCGTTCACCCTGTAATTTGAGGGCAGAAAGAAGTAAAAACTATTTTGGAAAAATATGTGAAGGGTCTATTTAATGATGAATCCAGTCAAGACTTCGATTTAAACATTAAAAATGATATATTGTCGGGATAAAGCGTAACAAAGGAAGAGGTGTTAAAAGCTATAAATTCTTCAAAATAAAAAAAATAAAAAATCCGTAGGACCGGATGAAATTCTAGGTGAATTATATAAACTTGTAGATGAAGAAAATATAGGAATTATGGTTCAAATATTTTATAAAATCTACGATTATGGGGTATATCCAAAGGAGTGGCTGCTGTCGACCTTCGTGCCGTTGCCTAAAAAAATCAAGAGCTAACAAATGCGATGATTATCGACTCATGAGTTATGGCTAGAAAATATTTCTTAAGATTCTTCACAACCGTTTATTTACAAAATGCGAACAATCAATGGGTCGAACACAATTTGGATTCAAACAAGCTATGGGAAGGCGTGAAGCTTTGTTCAGCCTTCAAGTCCTAGTACAAAGCTGTAAAGACCTTCAGAAAGATATTTTTAGTATATGCTTCACTGACTATGAAAAGGCTTTTGATAAGGTACTACACACAAAACTTTTTGACATTTTAAGGCAAATGGACATTAATGAAAAAGAAATAAGCTGCATTTCCAACTTGTATTGGTGCCAAACTGCGAACGTGAGACTACAAAATGATGTGATGAGTGATGTTTCAATCAAATGAGGAGTTCGCCAAGGATGTGTTTTATCACCAATGCTATTCAATTTATACGCGAAATATATATTTGAAGAAGCTTTGGCAACAGTCAACTTAGGAATAAAAGTCAACGGCGAAATAATAAATAACATACGATTTGCCGATGACACCACAATATTGGCTGACAAAATTAAGGACTTACAATATCCTTCAAGAAGTCAGCGGTAAAAGTTTGAAATACGGCCTAACTATTAATACCCAAAAAACAAAATTCATGGTTGTTTCAAAAAACTCTCAACAAATCACCAACTCTAACATTTATGTATGTGACAATCCGATCTAAAGAGTATCCCGATTTGAGTACCTAGGATGTTGGCTCAGCGAAATATGGACAAATGGTAGAGAAATTTGCTGTCGGATTGAAGTAGCGAAGGAAGCTTTCTTCAATTACAGGAAAGTTCTATTCAATAAAAGCTTGAACATAAAATTACGTCTTCGGTACCTTAAATGTTACGTTTGGTCTGCTTTGTTGTACCGTGTGGAGGCATGGACACTAAACATTACGAGGTTATGAATAAATTAGAGACATTTGAGATGTGGTGCTATCGGCGGGTGATGAAAATATCGTGGACAGACAAAGTTAGTAACAAAGAAGTCTTAACGAAACTTAGAAAAGATAGAGAGCTGTTACTAACGATAAAGCGCTGCAAAACCGCATATTTTGGTCACATTATGTGTGGTCCTAAATATGAATTGTTGCAACTGATTGCGCAAGGTAAAACCGAAGGCAAATGTGGAATTGGAAGAGCGCAAATGCCTTGGCTACGTCACATCAGAGAGAGGACAGGATTAAGGACTGTTGGGCAATTGGTTGAAGCAGCCCGAAGCAGAGATAATTACCTATTTATTACTGTTAAAACAACAACAACAAGAAGAGACAATTACCACAGTATTATATCGAATATTTTATAGTTTTGCTAAATGTAAAAAAGAAGAAAGCATTATTTATCACATTGGTATTAAAATTAAGGAACAATTTATTACTGTGATCGCTTCATTCTGTATTAAGAATTTGCAAATAAAGACTGAAAGAAAAGAGCTTTTGGTCCATTTCCCACAAATCAGCAGGCCGTAGTCGATTTTTATTAATTAGACTGTTTCTTAAACTATTACAGTGTTCTTAGTAAAGTTAGTTTTAGAGTCGAATACTAAACTTAAAATTTTGATACTTTTTCATTTGCTATTGAGTGAATGGGATAACTAATGTGTGACAATAAAATATGTAATTAGATTCTACGGAAAAAATGTGAATTTTGTCTTTTCCCCAATCATAGGTATTTTCACCCATTCAAGAGCATTTGCGAACACTTAAGATCATTGCAATTACTTTTATTTATATTTTCTTTAGTCTATCATTAAAGCCACGACAAACGATTTCGGTATTTGTTTTCAACTTTTAAATGCCTCTTTAAGTTTTTGTTTTTATTATACGCACAACCCACAACCAACACGAGGAGATGATGCGCACTGATCTCCCCATTTACATGCATAAAAACAAATAAGAGCATTAATGCACGACATTGAGTATACAAGCACACATACATACATGTGTAGGTGCGGTCGTAAATACTCGTCGTAGGTATGCATTTGGGGCGATAATTAATGAGCCGCATTTAATTTCGCTGCCACTTTGGCTGTTGCTGCCGCCCCTTCGTCAAAAAAACAAAAAAACAAAAAACAACAACTAACAATCGAGAATAAAGCGATCCTTTACTCATGCAATTCTCAGTTCTCAACTTCTGCTTAATAGAGTGGCAATCTGTAATTGCGTTGTTTCATTAACAACATTAGCGCTCGCCATATATCACTGAAATTTTGTGGAGTGGTGCGCACATGTGTATGTATGTGTGTATGCTCTTGAACATAAGTACGTTATAGTATGTGGGGAAACTACATACATAAGTTGTGCCACACAAACACACAAATCAATGTGCAATTGTACTTCGGAATGTCCGCTATGCAGCAGCTCTTCAGTTGCATTGATTTATGTTCATTTGTAGGCTGTCACGTTAACAACGCTACTGCTCAATATGCATAGATACTTATGTATGTACTTATGTGCATACACACACAAACTTTTTAAAGTATATGTGTATGTGTGTGCATTCTTTTGTACTTCAAGATCATTACAAATGCCGCTGGTGGGTGGCACGCAGGCGCTGAACCATTGATTTGGAAATCACACCGATCCGCTGATGTACCTATATGCCTACAAATTTACAAACACAGGCTCTTTGGTAATTAGATCGCTTCCCAGTTGCTATTAACATGGCCTGAAACTCCCTTTAGAAGTACTTCTAATCCTTCCTTTGATAGACAGCTACCTTCGGCTGTCTCTTCTTTTTTATACGAGATGGCTCTCTTGGCAAAGCCTTTTATCTTCCTCTCTCTGAGAAGGCCATACAATCGATAAAGACTGACTAACTCCACTTTTCCACCTTCTACTAAATGAGTCTTGATATCTTAATAACATTTAATTTTCACAATGGAACCGAACAATTCGGGTCGCTGTATTCACGCATGCAAATGACACAGTAAAATGAAAATTGAGTTATCAAACTACGAAATGACAGCTGATGTTAAGACAGTAATGGCCTCCATCTGAAGATTCTTTTTTGAATGGAGGTTTTTTATCAGAGGTTTTAATACTACATATATAGTGGAAATGTGTGATAAGAAATTGTATAGACCTCCTTCGCTTAGAATAGTTGCATTATAATGGCTCTTTATTTAATTTAAGTGAGGTTTTACAGGGAGGAGGGTGCCATATGTAGAAGTTCAAGCAAACGGGGAAAGTCCCTGATCGCCATTCTCTTGGGAGTAGCCAGGACGATTCTTCTGCATATAGTCCAAGCAGCTCATAACTACCGGGCCTCGTCCAAGTATCCTCTGCGTAGCTTCCGAGTATTCGTTCAAGAGCGAGCTAATGTGAGAAGGCGAAGCAACGTCTGCGCTGGGCTTGGGACTCACCACGTAAAATGTTATGTTATGGTGAACTCAAACCAGCATCGAATAAGGAGGTGTTCCGGCTCACTCGTCATTTGACAGTTTTGTTGGTTGGTTTGCGTTGGATAGGGCAAGTCAAGAAAAACATGGGACCTTGCGACGTCTACTACAGCTGCCATATAAAGGAGCACAAATTCGGTGTTGGGTTTATAGTGGGATAGAGACTTCGTCGCCAAATACTTACCTTCATTCCGCTGGACGAGCGTCTCGCTTTAACCCGCATCAAAGCGAGATTCTTCCACCTCTCGCTCAGTTGCACCCACTCTTCGATAGAAGAAAGGACGATGCGTCTAAAGATTCCTTCTATGAGCGCCTAGAGCGTTCCTATGAGCGCTGCCACCACCACGAGGGAATTTTTGGTCCACAGTCGGTAAATTCAGTCTGTGCAACGAAACATCCGGTAACGGACAGAGGCTGATCGACATCCCAGATTCCTGGGAGCTGAATTCTGCCCGCTGATTTCACACGTACTCACACCCTCGTCCAATCACTGGTTGGCCACACCAGTTCACACGCTAACGAAGTTAAATAGGCGTTGATTTTTTTGTAAATTACCAAAACAATTTCACTTTTTTTGTAACAAATCGATCCTATGACCCATGTGACGTCATAAAAGGGACGAAAAAAAGTTAAAATAACAAGTGATGTTCCACAAGGCTCGGTTCTCGGATCATTGCTGTGGAATACAATGTACGATGGTGTTCTCCGTGCCAGGATTCCAGAGAGAACTAAAGTCATTGCCTTTACCGATGTCATTGCCGTTGTGGTAAAGGCTAAAAATCTAAGCGATATCAACAACAAAGCGATCCATGCGGCCCTAAACTTACAATCTTGGCTGGCACAAAAGAATCTACATAGAATTGGCGCTGCAAAATACCAAAGTAGCCATTATTTCCAGCTAAAAAAAGCCAGAAGTGGTATCTTTTAGAATCGGAGATTTCAACATATGGATTGTACCCGCATTCAAATACTTGGGAATAATGATAGATAAAATACTGTATTTCAAAGCACACTTCGAGTATGCCAACGAAAAAGCATCCACCATCACGACGGCGCTGTCGACGCTGAAGCTAAACAGAGGACCAAAACCAAATCGCCGTCAGCTTCTGACTATTGTCGTGAAAAGCGTAATTTTGTATGGTGCACCAATTAGGGCGCCCAAAACGCATCATGTATCATATTTTCGAGGTCTACAGCCTAACCACCTGTTGTGCGCACTACGCGTGTGTAGCGCATTTAAAACGGTATCCGATGGTGCAGCCTTAGTAACATCTGGCATGTACCCGTTAGACATATTAGCAATGGAAGCCGCCCAAATAGCGGGAGCCTATGAGCTCGTCTACTCGTGTGGCGTCACGAGAGAATTGCATCGATGAGTAGCAAACAAGGTGGGATAACACTGCAAAAGAGCGTTGGACGCACAAAGCTTTGGCTAACGATGCCACCTAGTTGTTGAGTTGGCATGCTTCAAGGCATATTTATACAGGTTTAGGCACGACGGTCGCCGTAGCTGAATGGGTTGGAGCTTGACTACCATTCGGAATTCAGAGAAAACGTACGTTCGAATCTCGGTGAAAGACCAAAACGAAGAAAAGGTTTTTTCTAATAGCGGTCGTCCCTCGGCAGGCAATGAGAAACCTCTGAGTGCATTTCTGTTATGAAAAAGCTCCTCATAAAAAAATATCTGTCGTTCGGAGTCGACTTGAAACTGTAGGTCCCTCCATTTGTGGAGCAACATCACGATGCATGCCACAAAAAGGAGGAGATGCACGCCACCCAAAAGAGGTGTACGCGCTAATTATACATATATTGCGACTACTGTGATGAAAACGTTATAGAGGACGTTCATCACATACTCGCGCTTCCGTTCTGCAAAAGAAAAACTTCAGAGAACTTTTAGAGAACCTCCTTTGTCGGAAGCATTCGTGCATCATATGCAGCGCTCGGAGGAGGAGGCGTCTGGAAAGACTGCGACACAGAAGCGCCGGCTAATCGCCTTTCCTCTCCGCAAACTATAAAGGGGTTTTCAATAAGAGGTGTTCTTTTGATATTAAAAGAAAAATGCTATTTTTTATTATAAATGATCGGATGTTTATTTCATTGTAAAGAGGAAGGTGTGCCGTTAATAGTGGAAAATAAAATCAGGCAAATTACCACTACGATCACGCTTACAGGAAAATATCCTTTTTATGAAATTTTCCATAACCGAATTGCCAAGTGGCTGCCCTATGTCCGTGATAGCCTTACGAATTCCATCTTTGAGGTATTGAATCGACGCCATTTGGCGTAGACCTTCTATTTCACATGGCTCCAAAGAAAAAAGTCACAAGGTGTTAAATCACAAGATCTCGTTGGCCAATTGTGATCACCTCTTCGAGAGATAACACGGTCCGGAAACTTTTACCGTAAAATATCAATGGTTTCGTTGCTTGTGTGGCACGTAGCGCCGTCTTGTTGAAAATAAACGTTGTCCAGATCAATACCATCCATTGCCGGTCATAAAAAATCGTTAATCATTATAACACCTGTTATTGGAAATGCTTTACTTGACGGTAGTCCCGCGACGAGAGTTGATGGAAATAATCAGGCTCTGTCTGGTTTCAGAAGGCCACCAACGCTTATGAAAAAAAACCATGTGACGTCAGCTAATCAGCTGATCCCTTCAAAACTGCTGAGAGCCTATTAATGGTCTGATATAGGACATACCTCTGGAATCTTTTCACTATGGTTTATAGTTTTTTGTACGCTTTTGCGTTGTGAATAGTAATTAAATTAAATAAAAAAAAGTGATTGATATTGAAAAAAAATTAGAAAATTTATTGCGTTTTTTATAGTCTTTAAATGGTTTCTTATTTTGAACAGGGATGCATTTGAGTAAAGGACTTCGAATTCAGCTTCACCAGAAATTTCTTTAGAAAGACAGAGCAACATGTTTACAGGCCCCCCATGGGAATCTGTGCATGTCAGAAGTACCTTGTTAGAGAGCCCCCACCACAAATACCAGCTGGGTTCTGTTTAAGAATATTAATGTAATGGGTTATATAGCGGCCACATCCTACAACATTGATCATTTGTTTCTTAAATGCTGGGTGGTGGTGTGAAGATCCCCTTTTTATAGAATTTGACTATACTTTTCAGCATTTCCCCATTCACATTTTGAGCTGTTTTGTGAAAAATTTAATAGCTGCCACAGTTAGTGCGCTTGTTGTTGGATTCACCTTAGCACTAGGCACACACGTATGGTACCAACATACATACGAACACACATAAGTGGCATTCTTTGCTGTCACATTTTACATACCAAAAATTTCCCTAATGCGATCTCAAGTGTTGAACGTTCAAAATGCTTGGAACAGCTTGATCAGTCACTCGCCCGTTTGGTTATCCGCTTGGCTGGCTTTTGGTGACACATGTGACAACGTCTTCGTCGTAGTCCCCGTCGTCGTCGTCATCGTCATCATCATCATTACTGTCGACAGCAACATAAAGTTGTGTCATACGCCAATAAAATGTTGCACTTGAAAATTAATGGACTGCACCAATGCGCTGCCGCTTCCAGTATTATGAAGTGCAAAACTTTTCCTACCGATGATACTGTTGTTGTTGCTGCTGCTGCTGCTGCCGCTTCAAACACTTCATCACTTAATCACTGTGAGTGCATTCATTCAGATGTGTACATATGTATGTATATGTGTGCGTATATATAGAGTTTGTGCTTACGAGAATTGAGTATCACCAATTGCCGCTCTCGTGCCTGTGTTGATGAAGTTGTTTGCTGTGATTTAGGCGCAGTAATAAATTTTGTGGTTTAATGGGGCGGTCTACTTTTCCACAGAGCCTGCAACCGATGTGCCCTGCTCCACTATTTACATATTGTGCCATTCAGTCTTTCTTTGAGTGAGATTTCCTTTGATTTTCTCCCGCCCATTAGCAGTCATTGGCAGCTAAATGCACTAAATGCCACTGAAAGTTTTGAGTACCAGAGATAAATTACATGTGCCTATGTATATATATATGTATGCATATACTTTCGTTGTTGCTGTACGAAGTGAAGCGCAGAAGAAGGAAGTTCATGAAGATTGGTAATAAAAGCGACACTTCACTTATGGCTGTAGATCCAAGAAATAGGAAAGATGTACCTTAAATGACAATCCTTTATGTGGTTAGTGAAAAATACGACACGTCCATTTTATTACACAAAAAAACTTTTCCAAATTACCTAAGTTAAGCCTTGCCTGTGAGCCGATTGTTCAATGGCCGATAAATATAGCTATGAGTTGGAAATTTATTGGCGTGGAGTCTCCTGGACTTTCTGAGTCCTGCATCTGTTGTACTGGGACCACAGGGTTTTCGCAATAGCACATGAAGAAATGGAGAAATAAGTTATGCAATTTCCCTTTAACAACTGTCAGTGGGATGCTGATGACCGGGTAGGAGGTCTTTAAGACCAATTCAGTCCTCTTCCTGCCAACCTCATCAGCAATTTCATTTCCTATGTCCTGGAACCCAGATCAGAGAAATTTTTCTTCACACCTAAGAGATTTGATCTCCTTCTTACAGGAGTTAACTAATTTGGATTTACACCTTGTCGTTGTCAGAACCTTGATCGCGGCTTGACTATCGGAAAAGATAGCTCTCCCTGTGGAACGTGGGAGTCCCTAAGTATTTTACATGACTATGGGATCGCGAAGACTTCTGCTTGAGAAACACTAGCAGTATTCGGCAATTCTAAGGAAATAGATAGATAAATTGGCTAATTTGGAGAAAATCCCTGCTCCGACTCCCGATTCGACCTTGAAGTTCTCAGTGAAGACAGTGTACCAGCATCGGTACAGATTTGCCCCTCGTTTCAATCGTACCTACTTGAAAATATTGCCCCGCCACGACCCTCAAACTCCGGTTTGTGGATAGAGAGATCTGTACGAAGTGTAGAGAAAAACGGTGCTGAGCGGCAATGGAAATAACGCTAAAGTCAATGGGTAGTAGTGCAAAAGGACATTCAGGGCAGAACTGGGGCAAGTTCTGCAATAAATGCCGTCCTTTGCACCCTCCCCAGTTTAGTGATATTATAAGCCTGCCTTAGAGCTTCCCATCAAACCAGGCGACCATACGTTAAAATTGGCAGAACCACTTATACAACCGATGGATTGAAACTCCATTTAATGCAGGATAAAAAAGCTATACTGGCTTTCTTTACCCGGCTTTACTTGTAATGAAGTTTGAAGTCAAGTATCACTCCAAGATACCTAACTTCCGATGAAACCGTAAGAACGTGGTAATTTAATATGGGAAGTCTAAAGGTCAGAGGTTCATATTTTAGCTGCTAAATAGCACCCGCTCCATTTTTTCAGAGTCATTACATGCTTGCTTACGTATATTCTGTCAAGGATCCTCATGTCTAATCTCCAGCGAGGATGGAACTGATTTATATTTTCTGCCATGTTCGGAGATTACATTCAGGCTCTTGATCCGTCAAAAATTACTTATATTTGGAAATTCACAAGTTGCTAGCATTAGCTGAATCTTGAAATAAGTTCGCTATTACGGTGGCATAAGGTTTATGGATTATATTCGGAAACAAAATTTAAGCGTCTAAGAGTGGTATTGAGATGAAGCTTCGGAGAATTCATACTAGAAGAAAGCCAACGACGGTGATACTACATGAAGTAGGAAAAAAATATAAACATAGACATATTTTTAAACAGCTGATCATCTCATCTCATTTCGAGCTCTACTAAGATCTATTTAGCAATAACTTCCTGTGCTGATCAGGAAGAATTAATAAAACATAACATTGGATCTTATATATTCTAGTCTAACTGAACCTCATGCCCTGGACTTACTGCCTCTAAGTCACGCTGGACCGTAATCGAATGGGTTCGTGCGTGACTACCATTCGGAATTCGGAGAGAACGTAGGTTCGAACCTTCATGAAACACCAAAATGATTTTTTATAATAACGATCTCTCCTTTGCAGGCAATGGCAAGCCGCCGAGGGCATTTCTGCCATGAAAAAGCTCCTCATAAAAAAAATATCTGCCGTTCGGAGTCGGCTTAAAACTGTAGGCCCATTTGTGGAAGAATATCAAGACACATTCTACAAATAGGAGGAGGAGCTCGGCCAAACACCCAAACCTTGACGCCCGTCTCGATGAAGCCGATTGGAGAGCGTCCATCTGCGGTTACAGCGGCCCAATCCATTACCTGTGGCGGGTGCTGCCTCCTGATGGCAAAGCGATGACTAAAATTCTCGTATGAACGGTCGGTCAAATAAACCATATCGTTTTGGGAGTTTACGAGTTGCTCAATTTGAAAAATTGTCTCATCAGAAAACAAAATTTTCAGAAATTGACCGCTTTGGGTCACACGAAGCAACTCCTTTGCTCTCTCAAGTCTGACTTGTTGCTGCTTTAGTGTGAGATCATGCGCCTTTTGGATCTTGTAAGGTTTGACTTTGAGATAATTTTTCAGTATGGGCCGGATGCTTCGGCCAGATATTTTCAGTTCCCTTGCCATTTGATTAACACTTCGTCGGAGATTTTGCTTACGTCGCTGCTTCTCTTTTTGAACCATTTCACGTGACGTTTCAGTCTTTGATGACCACCTCCATGACGTTTCGCGATGCTACCAGTATCATTGTAATGAGTAATGATGCGATAAACATAGACTTTATTTACTTTAAGGTGCCCGTGCTCAGAAACAATTGCTGGTTGTGATTTTCCAGCCAAATATAATGTAGCCACACTATTACGTTTGAAATCTATTACTGATTTTCTTCTTTCGCGTTTACTCTCGGCAAAATGCTTCCGTGCGCTTGTTAACAATACCCTGGAGTCTAGGGCCTGGACTGTCATTTAGCCAACTAACGGACAGCTGATGACCATAAATCAGCTGTGCGAGCGGTCTGAAGTAGGTTACACTTCGAGTGCCGGACCCTGTACTTCTTAAATCCTTTAAAATGTTCAGCTCGGCCCTTAAAATCGATGTTCTGTCGTTCTCTAATTGACTTGCTGCTATACATTTAGTCAGTTATTGGATGCATTATCTTCTAAAGGAGTTTACAATTTTACGAATAAGATCTTTGAGGTCTCACCTAGGCATATCCATAACACATTGAATATGTATTTGTTAAAGGAACTAAGGCATTAGTACGGTAAACAATTTTTGAAAACGCGACTATTCTTAAAAATCGATTCACCTTTTTCAAGCTAAATAAAAGTATGTATGTATGTATGCAGCTATCGACAAAATACCTTTGGAAAATCGAGCTTGAAGGCTTTTCAATTCACACAAGCTTAACACGTTGCTCACTGTTAACTTATCCTAATGCATTCCTTTACCCAATTATATTTTTTATCATCGACATTTTCGCACACCCCGCCGCTTTTCACCATTCACCATTCGCCATTTGCCATCCACCACTAGCACCATTGACACAACATCAATAACCAAATTAAAATTTACACCACCAACCTGTGCAAAATGAACAACAATTGTTCAAAAATGGCATAAATTGTTGGCTAACAAGCAGAGCGACACTTCACTGCTCTCCACAACTACTCAATGCTCAGTCGACTGTGTAGCTTGCTATCGAGGTGCTATTTATTGCGCAGGCGCAAATTGCATTCCAGCAGCCAGTAGGATATTTTGTGTATGTCTACTAGAGATGTAAGTCCCGGGATAGCAGAAACTCGGCATTATTCGAATTCTGAAAATCCGAAGAAAAGTTGGTTCGAATCCCGGTTTTGTTGACTACATTTTTTTTCATCAGATGCAATTAGTAAAATTTTCAACTTAAAAATCCCCCTTCTTGGACAAAGAAATGCTTTATATGCAATATTGGAGGCACCTGCAGTTTTATGTCGCCTCAACACGACAGATGGGAGATGGGAGTTTTATGAAGAGTTTTTTTCATGGCAGATATATGTACAATCAAGTATTTGCCATTGCCTACTGTGAGGCGACCTTTATTAGAAAACCATTTCCTTAATATTGGTTTCATGCCCCGAGCTTTGAACCTGGGCATTACCGAACTGACTACTGTTAGAAAACACTTTTGATGTGAAACAGCTATAGGCCCACTTGTAAACCGAATCGTTGGCGTGGCGACGCTTGCCGTGCCGAAGGGTCGCCACGCTGTACTGAGGTATACATATATATTTTATGTGTAGTATTATGAGAAGTACTAAGCCAATTTCAAAGGAACAACTCATAAATGATGTGGGTTAAAGTGTGTTAGTATGTGTGCCATGTTAGAGAGACAAATGTAGAGTGGCTAAAGAGCGGCAAGTTGGATGCTCGTGAGTGATTAGTAAATGTTGGTGCATTATGTGTGTTTGAATGTGTTCGGTAATTTGCTATGTAGATAATAGGAATTCGATTACAGAGAATTCATGGGAAACTGGAAGGCTGGCTAGAGTGGGCACCTTCGAGGCGCGCTCTCTATGCGAAGAAATGACGAAGGTCAGTGTTTGAGTTGAAAAATATCAAAAGGTCACAGAAAGCAGAGCCACAGCAGAAAGAAGTTTCATTACTCAATTATTTAAACCAAGTGGAACTATTTTGCAATGCCAAATTTATTGCTTTACTAATTCGAAATGAAAAGTGCAAACTTATTTAATAGCAAATTCGAGATATGCCTGCTCGTAATGAGCAAAAATTGAATTTGAATAAAAAGTTTAAGCCTATGGAGGAAGGCATATTTTAAAGACACATTTTGATTGTCATACAAAGTGACATAAAATTAATCATGCTATCGGATTATTTATATTTTTTATAAATAGCGCAGTACGTCAATCATAATTGAAATTTGTGAAGTGTAGAGCTGCTGTATAAAAACAGACAAGCAATGGCGGGCGTAAAGGTTAAAAGTCATCACTCAATATAATTTCTTTATGTATTATTTTTTAAATTTTATTTAATAATTTTCAAATACAAAACTGGATATTTAATTTTGCGCCACCAGAAACGTCAAAAGATTTCATCACTCAAAGTTATTTTTTTATTTAATTTTTTTTTTATTTTATTTAAAAATTTTCAAATACAAAACTGGATATTTAATTTTGCGCCACCAGAAACGTCAAAAAATTTCATCACTCAAAGTTATTTTTTTATTTAATTTTTTTTTTATTTTATTTAAAAATTTGCAAATACAAAACTGGATGATTAATTTTGCGCCACCTGAAAATTCAAAAAATTTCTTCACCCAAAGTCATTTTTTTTTTAATTTTTTTTTTATTTTATTTAATAATTTTCAAATAAAAAACTGGATGATTAATTTTGCGCCACACGAAAATTCAAAAAATTTCATCACTCAAAGCACATTTCAAAAAGAATTTCAATTGCAAATCAACAACAATCCAAGAGAATCTACTACCAAATATGGAACAACAATAGATGCTGTATTTGTGAGATATCTTGATAATATTTCATCCAATACTTTTGTAACGTACTTTAGTTATCATCGACCAATCGTCACAGTAATAATGGCAGAGGAAACATCGAATATAACTATTACTGAAGTCACAGATGAAAATATTTAAATTGTGGCTTGATATTAATATCGAATTTTGATATCACATGTAAATAAACGTTTATTAAATTAAGTTACCATTTTCTGTAAGAAATTCGTAATACTTCATTTTTTCATCAGGCTATATTTAATTCCTGTAATAATATTATCTTTTATGCATATTACTTGTACACACACGATGTTTAACATCTGCCAGGCGTCCCATGACGGCTCATATTTTTTTATATTTTTTCTATCATTTGGGGTTTCATGCCGGGGGCTTCGAGCTTACGCACTTTCGAAATGAAAAAAAGCTTTATACTTCCTCAAATTTCGGCACAGTCCCGGAATCCGGGACTAAAAATTAAATCCCGAGCTCAGTTAAGTCCCGAATATTGGCATGACTAGCAGACGTACTTAATATGAATTTGCGCATACATACATACATGTGTGTGTGTGTGTATGTATGTGCGATGTGTTTGTTCTCGTCTGCCTGATTCTTATGCAGTCTTTAAGTGTCCACTTAAGGCGACCAAGTGTCTTCGTTGGTTACAACATCCAATCTGCGCCTCCTATTGTTGCTCTTGTTGTCGTGCTGCTGCTGTGATTATTATTGTCATTGCAGTGCGATAAGGATATCAGCGAAATGTACGGGCATGTTGTCCTTTCACGTTGTTGTTGTCCGGCAAAATGTTCCTTTAGCATTGTTATTGGCAACTCTTATGGTGAATTAAGAAAAATGTAGAACAATAGACGATGTAAATGCAAACTAAATACTTGCGAAGCAATTATGCTAATTAATACGTAAAGCGTTTACAGCTGCAAATATTTACATATCCATTTCATGGCCCGGCTGCACCATCAGTGTGCCTTTATTTAGAGCAGTTTAATCTGGCCCGTTTAGTATGTAATTATTTTTTGTACCCAAATATTAGTCAACACTACTTTTGTTCATGCTTGTGCACGGTATAGAGTATCAGTGTCAATCCTATAAGTTCAGAACGAAGACGAAAGTTTCCACTGCGCGGCTGGCTGAATTCCATCCCTGAAGTGAAGTGACCTGGAAGGGCTGTAAAATATGCTTCCACCGCTGTTTTGACCTCATCATTTGATGAACGACACTGGCCACGCATGCATTTTTTTAGGTCTGAAAACTCATTGACGACGCTAGGGGCCAAATCTGCTCAATACTCTTGTATGTTCCAAAAATTCGAACTTTAATTCATGGATTTTAGCGATTGTCAAAATGATTTTGTGGCCCGGTGCATTGTCCTGATGAAAAAGAATTATTTTCTCTTGCAAACGGTTTTTTTATTCCCGAATTTTTTCCTTAACCTGGCCTAAAAGGTTAAAATATAATAACATTCCGAATTTCTTACTTTATCACTTTGCAAATTATCCACAAACAAAATTCCTTTCGCATCCTAAAAACTGGCCGATTTCTGAACGTGAACTTGTTTCGGAGCTGAAGCACCAGGTTCACACCACTCTTGTTTCGATTTAGGATCATAGAAATAGACCTAAGTCTCATCCATATTGATAAATATTGCAACCATTGTGCACACTAATACGATTTCCCGTATTTTTTACGATTTCTGGTGTTGCTGCTGTTGCTGTTTTTGGATGTCCTTGACATGGTTCATTCCTCCTATCTTCTTCTTCTTCTTCTTAATTGGCGCGATAACCGCTTACGCGATTTTGGCCGAGTTTAATAAAGCGCGCCAGTCGTCTCTTTCTCGTGCTAACAGGCACCAGTTGGACACACCAAGTGAAGTCAAGTCCTTCTCCACCTGATCTTTCTAACGCAGAGGAAGCCTTCCTATTCCGCTCCTACCACCAGCTGGTACCGCATCGAATACTTTCAGGGCCGGAGCGTTTGTATCCATTTGGACGACATGACCCAGCCAACTTAGCCGCTAGATCTTTATTCGCTGCGCTATGTTTATGCCGTGGTAAAGCTCATACAGCTCATCGTTCTATCACCTGCGATATTCGCCGTAGCCAACGTGCAAAGGTCCAAAAATCTTGAGCACAATCTTTCTCTCAAACTCTCCAAGCGTCGCTTCATCGGATGTTGTCATCGTCCACGCTTCTGCGCCATACGTTAGGACGGGCGTGATGAGAACCTTGTAGGGTGTTATATTAGTTATATTCATCGAGAGAGGAGAGGAGGGTGGAGGATGGTTCCATATGTAGAAGTCCACGCAAGTGCGGAAAGTTACTGATTGCCATTCACTTGGGAGTGGCCAGGACGATTTTTCTGCATATGGTTCAAGCAGCTTACAACTTCCGTGATTAGCCCAAGTATCCTCTGTGTAGCTTCCGAACACCCGTACGGGAGTGAGCCAACGTGAGAAGGCGAAGCACTCCAGGATAGCTGGTTGTGCGCTTGGTTTGGGACCCACCACTTAAAAATCCCCCCCAAATGAAAAGATGTAACAAGCCTCGGATGAGAACTTCATTCCTCCTATATATTTGTATTATAAATGACGAATTTCTCCTATATATTTATATTATAAATGACGAATTTGTTACCGAAAGTAATAAACATTACCGAGTTCGTACCATTTTCCATTCAACCCCGATTCTTTGCAGAGGCCCAAATGCATTTAATTTATTGGCAACTCTGCCCCTCTGAGCATCAGATGGGAGTTTTTCAGCTCCGAATACCGGATCACCTCTTGCCAGATTTGGTTTAGCCTCCAATTCTCTAACTAGCATTTCAAAGAGCTAGTTGTTTTTTCTTAATACTGGAAACAAAAACATTTTATTACAAAAAGGCAAAAATTTCTTGAAATTTTTATTACATTCCTTTTTTTATGAGAGGTGGGGTAAAGAAAAGCATACGTCGATGACGTGGTCTAATTGTGTTGAGACTGTTCCACTCAGTCATGGCAGAGGTTTTGGAAAGGCTATACTCAGTCGCTGAGTTGCCAGTTCCGGCCGATTTGATTTTTACTTTACTTCCATCGCTGATCAAAATGCAATCAAGTTTAAGGAGGTTGGCCTCTGAAGGCAACCTCTCAAGGGATATGGTAGCATTTATAGGCAGTTAAGACTGTTTTCTTCCGAGCTGCGTACAGATCTCTCTATCCGCAAACTGCAGTTTGCGGGTTGTGTCAGGGCAATCTTTCTAAGCAGGTACTTCTGTCTTCCTTGACGGCTCCAAGATGAAATCGAGAGTCGGAGCAGGAGTTTTCTGTAAATCATCCAATTTATCTATCGAATATGTGTGTTGTTCAGGCAGAAGTCTTTGCGATCCTGCAGGTATGCAAAACGCGTATGGAACGTGGGAGCAAGAGAGATATTAATATTATATTCTATAGTCAAAATGCGAACAAGACACCACGACGCCATGGTGCAGATCCAAACTAGTCAACTCTAGTAAGGAGGAGATCAAATCTCTTAGGTATGCTGGTAACATTTCCCTGATATTGGTTTCAGGACGTAGGAACATAGAGGGAAATGAAATCGCTGATGAGCTTGCCAGGAAGGAAGCTGAATTGCTCTTCTCCTACCCGGTCATCAGCATCCCACTGACTGTTGTTAAAGGAGAATTCCTCAATTTATTTTCCAGGAAAGCACAGAAAAGATGGTGCTCCACTTCTTCGTGTGGTATTTCGAAAACCCTGTGGTCCCAGTGCAATATGTGGTGGACTCAGAAAGTCTTGGAGACTCCACGCCATACAATTTCTTCCAAACTCATAGCTATGTTTAACGGCACACATGCGAAAAAACTAAATTTACCGTTTAATCCCATTACAGAAGCTGTGGGGACCTTTCAGAGAAGGAGGCTGCTATGTAAATGTCCAGGTTTGGCAGCTACACGATTAAGATCACTTGGTGCTCCTTTCTTCGACAACCTGGGACCGTGCGCCAACCTTAATCTCATCAATCTTCTCCATTACATCAACAGCTCCAGCTGGCTGTAAATATCTGTTCGCTGGAGGACTCATAATGGTATCAGAAGGGCGTTTTAATGCTACTTGGAGATTGCCAAAGTGGTACTGCAACCATTTCCCCTACCTACGTACCTTTTTTTGAAGAGTCTTCCATTTCAAATATAAGAAATATAATACGGCAAATTGTTCTCGTTGTTTCGCCTACTATTCGTAATAAGAAATGTTATTTTTTTATAGCCACGTGATAATAAACTGTTTTTGTCTGCCTTTGTGTTCGAATTGCGGAATACAAGCAGACGAATGATACGACTCGGACTCGAAACGAATGTGCGCTTTGCAATAGAGAATAGTCACACAATCCAAAGGTTTGGTCGCTTAGAAAATTTAAATATATGCCCGAGTATTTATATACGTATACATATCACTTTTCTTCAGCATAAGCGTAGATACATACTTACGTATTTATGTGGAAAAATTCTGCTCTTAGTGGCCCACTCGTTCCATAACCTTAAACTCCATAACATTTGTTGATTTTATGCACCCCACTTCATGTTCAGCCAGCTATTATCGAAGACGCACTGTCTGGTGTGTAGGTGGTCCCTGGCCAATGCTACCATCGGCCGATAGCCATGCAGCATTAAAACAACGCTGGAGTAGAGCAACTCCTATGAAACGCGTACTGCATCCCATAGCAAAACGATGGCAGGCAAGGGACATCAACTTATTTATACTTATATAATTGCAAACTGGACTATCAATTTAAAATCAATATGTCACATAAATTGGAAAGAAATCATCGCTGCGGTACGCGCCATATAAAAATGACATGAGCCATTGCTGCTGCAGCGGCTGTCGCTACTAGCTGGCTGCGCTGGAACAAAGTGGAGGTGCTCCTGCACGCAGCGCGATCTTATCAGTCGGCAGCACAAATATTCATACGTACATGCACATATTCGTAAATATTTGTATGCATGGCGAATATCGATTGCTCGTACACTTGCATACATACACACCTTCAAATATGTTCATACATACATACATGGGCAGTAAGCCTCACTTTGGTCATCTGCTCATGGGCAAATGCAAACAAAACAAGAACGTATTTTGTGACGTGTATGTTTGCGAATTTTTATTGGCCACATTACCAGCTCAGTTCCATTGGCCATGTGGGACATCGTTAGCCATTATAAGTATTGCGATAATACTTACGATTGCGCTATACCAACAATTGAGTTTTGTTGCATTGTTGTAGTCGGATTTGTCAGTGATCCTTAAAGTGATAAAAATTGCTCGTAAATCCTTAACGAGTTGCACATAAACACATACACACACAGCCACATATGTATACGCAAACACAAACAAACAAATCATCAAACCTACAACTCAACCATTTCGCCGGAGCGTTGAATGGCTTCAGAGCTTCAGAAATGTGTGGAAGTAAAATTGGTCTGAAAAGTGTAGAAGTTGGTGACGAACCAGTAGTGTTTTAAAGCGTATGTATGTATGTATGTATGTGTGGCTGTGTACTAACAAACTCTTCCACCACAGCTCCATTTAGTTGCTCCATCTGCACTGAAACAAGATCCGCATAACAATGGCAGCAAGAGGCTTCTGTTTTTGGTAACATCGTTGGCCAAATGGTGACACAGACAATTATTTTGCGTTGCCCTTTTGTGCGCATATTTGAATGCCATACAACAACAATATCATCGCCATTGTTAATGTGCGCATAATAGATTGAATTCCTTTTAAATGCTGATCATTTGAGTTGAAGTGCAGCCAAAAATAAAAATAAAATGGAATAAAAACGTTAATCAACGCTTGGTAAATATATAAATTATTCTGATTCTGATTCGTCTTTTTTTCTATATCAGTTTTGTATTTTTGATTTTTGCTTTTTTCATGTTTGCGTTTTCGTGTTGCACCTACGCAAAGGGCTGGGCCAGCGGAGGAAAGATCACATTGCTCCCAGAGAACTTTGGCTACGAGAAAGGGCACTCAAACAAAGGTAGCCCCTGAAAAAAGCAATGAGAATAACACTCAGGAGCTTATTATTATTTATTAAGAGTCGAAAATTGGAAAATAACACGAAATTGATATCAAAAAGATAGTTCAAAGACTTTTTGGCTAAAGCAAAATTTTGGTGCGCAACTACCATTCGGAGGATAGGTAACATTTGGGTGTGCAGGTATTAGGTGCGCAACTAAGTTCTCGCTGTTTGCCAATAGATACCGCCAGCAGTGTGTGCTAGTCGATTCTAACATAACCTAAGCGTCATAAACCAAGCTTAGACATATGGTAAACAAACTGCTTCGGCACATTAGTGATTTTGTTTTGGTATCATATACCTACTTTTGGTTTTGTGAAAATGTTTGATTTTGTGCCGAATAATCGTCATTTGCGGGAAGTGTTGATTTTCCTCCTTCATTCAAAAAAAAAAAAAAAAACGGCTGAAGCGCATCGAGAGCTACAAAAAGTTTATGGAGATGCTGCTTTAAGTGAACCTACGTGTCGAGATTGGTTCCGTTGCTTCAAAGACGGTGATTTTAATGTTGAAGGAAAGCCAAACACCTTCGAAGACGCTGAATTGGAGGCATTGCTCAATGAGCATCCGTGTGAAATGGAAGAAGAGTTTGCTTCAGTATTAGGAGTTACCCGCCAATCCATTTGCAAGCGATTGCATACTTTGGGAATGATTCAGAAACAAGGGACTTGGGTTCCTTATGAGTTAAAACTAAGGGATGTTGAGCGTCGTTTTTCTTTTTTCGCCTGTGAACAACTGCTTCAGCGACAAAAAAGAAGGGTTTTCTTCATCGTGAAGGGTGATGATAAATGAATGGATTCGTTTCAGCAATCCAAAGAAAGTCAAGGGCACTGTCCGGTCATGCTTCTACGTCGTCGCCTCAGCCGAATATTCACGCTGCGAAGGTTATGCCATGTATTTGGTGGGACCAAGTTGGAGTTTTTTATTATGAACTGTTAAAATCAAGCGAAACCATCACATGGGATCGGTATCCGGTATCGGTTTCAATTGATGCGATTGAGCCGAGCACTGCGCGAGAGGCGGCTGCAATACGCGGAGTGGTATGAAAAAGTGATTCTAGAGCATGACAACGCTCGACCTTACGTTGCCAAACCCGTTAAAACCTACCTGGAAGCACTGAAATGGGAAATGGCGGATAGGGTAGCGCCATATTCTCCAGATATTGCACCGTCCGATTATCACCGGTTCCGATCGATGACACACGGTCTAGCTGACCAGCAGTTCCATTCATATGAAGACATCAAAATCTGGCTTGATAGCCTCAAGAGATGAACAGTTTTACCGCGATGGCATACGAGATCTATCAGAAAAATGCGAAAAAGTAGTAGCCAGCGATGGGCAATACTTTCAATGCTTAACTTGTAACCATGTTTTCAGAATAAAGTTAGATTTTCATAAAAAAAAAAAACAGCGAAAACTTAGTTGCGCACCTAATAATTTTTCCCTAATATGGGTTCCAGGATATATGAACATAGAGGGAAATTAAATTGCTGATGAACTTGCCACGAAGGGGACTGAATTGTCCTCAGATATCTCCTACCCGCGCATCGGCATCCCCCTGACAGTTGTTAAAGGGGAACTGCACAAATTATTTCTCAGGAAAGCGCAGAAAAGATGGAGCTCCATTTCTTAATGTTCCATTTCGAAAACCCTTTGGTCCCAGTACAATATACGGAGGACTCAGAAGGTCTTTGGATTCCTCGCCATTCAATTTCCAAACTCGTAGCTGCGTTTACCGGTCATTGTACGATCGGTATACACGCGGAAAAGCCCCATTGCAGAAGCTGTGGGACCTTTCAGAGAAGGAGTCTGTTGAGAATTTTCTCTGTAAATGTCCAGGTTTGGCAGCCAGACGATTAAGATCAAGATCACTGGGCGCTCCTTTCTTCGACAGCCTGGGGCAGGGCGCCAATCTAAATCCATTCAATCTTCTCCATTATATAAACCGCTTTGGCTGGCTGTAGATATCTGCCTGTTGGAGATGCTTAAGTTCGAATCTCCGGGCATCAAATGATAGAAAAAGTTTTTCGTTATTGCGGTCGCCCCTCGGCAGGCAATGAGAAACCTCCGAGTGTATTTCTGCTATGAAAAAACTCCTCATAAAAAACTATTTGCCGTTCCGAGTCGGCTTAAACTTGTAGGTGCCTCCATTTGTGGAGCAGCATCAAGACGCACGGTGCAACATCAAATATGAGGAGGACCTCGGTCAAACACCCGAAAAGGGTGTAAACGCCAATTATTTCATTCAATTACTTCTAAGCTATCCACATTTGAAAATCAAATAGCACGAAAATGGAAATTTTGTTAAAGCGGCAACCATGCGTTGCGTGACAAAATTAATTTCTGGGTGGCTTTTTTTCAGCGAATGTACAATCCTTGTGTTTTACACTGTCAACTCAATTTACTACTTTCGGAGCATCAACAAAAGCGTACAAAATTTATTATGTGTGAACAATCCATACTTCTTACTGGCCTCGTAAATTTTAGCAGAATTTTATTTAGCACCAAAAGTGGATGCCATTGGTATTTTATTATATAAATGTCACCTATACGAGCGCGTACAACGCATTGTCTCGCTCATCAAATTGTGTAGCAGTTGTTATAAATCGGCCTGTTAGCGATCATTGGAGTGCACTTGACCGAAAAAATGCACCTATAATTAATTTGAAAAGGACATCAAATTCGACCAGAAAAAATAATTCCAGCTAACCTAATTGATGAAATACTATTAATATGAGCAAACAAAGCAAATTGAATTGTGTGCGAGAGTGAGCGTGTGAATGAAATAAAGTCAGTAAATGAGATATTAAAAGGCATAGAATGTAGACGCTTTCCAAGTGTTAAAATTAGTAGTGCATGAAAGCTGATAGATCAACAATTTTTTTTATATAGAATTTATATTTTTTTACACTCGTGTACCAATCATAAAAAAGCAACTAATAATAATGAATTGATGCTGAATGTTGTAATGTGATTATGGCTGTAAAATAACAATTTCCCAGGAATTGTGCAGGTTACGGCACCCGCTGCGTCTTTGTGCACGCACGAAGCAGCCAAAGGTGCAACGCGTTGTTGAACAAATGAATTACGTTTTCAGAGCTCAGTAGAAATGAGTTACTATATTGCCTTCTAAAAAAATGTTAGATTGTCTCAATGGATGAATGCCAGCAACGCGCGCTGCCTCAACTATGACTTCGACTTGACCGGAACGATGAATGGATTTCGAAAACAATGCACGCATTAATAGGCTCATTCAGCGGTGCCAAAAATTCCACCATTCATCTATTCTCTCATTGATGCCTGCTTTGTGGCAGAAAGTACCACTTGGTTAGGTGGGAGTCTACGGACGGTCAGTCAGTCGTTCGAGCATTCGAGCATTCAGGTGTGTGTTTAACGATTTACGTTGAGTGTCTAGTCGCTGTGCCATTGTGCATTCGTACGCATGTGTGAGTATGTGCGTGCACGTGTGTGTTCATATGCCAATTTCTTTCCAGCCGTCACTGAGTGTTGTCCACTCATCTCTCAGTTATGGATCATGGGATTAACGCATTAACTTTCACAAATAATGAAAATATCTGACATTTTAATTTACTAACCGAAAGAAAAAAACTGTTTAATGAAGTTCCCACACACTGATCTTTGCCGCTTCTCTCGCCATTTCCAGTTTTGTGCACATTACCTTTTTTTTTGCTTTTCCGTCTTTTCCCTTAGGTGAAAATTCCACTTGAAACGATTTTTTATGGCTTAGCAAATCACAAATCCTTTTCTGTAACAACAAATGTGACACTCACATGCGAATTGTTTGCTCAAGAGAAAGCTGGAGATTAGTGCGTTTTGTTTGCTTTGTTTTGAGGTTATTTGAGTTTGAAGGATTCAAGTGCCAAGGATGACTGATGGCTGTCGGTTGGTGTTTATTTCTGTTTTTTTTTTTGGTTTGGGCAGGTGTGGCAACCAGCCAGGTTCTCATGACTTTGCGGTTTTCTTTATTTTCGTGTTAGTGTAGGGAAATGTGTGTATTTGCGCGCTTGTTTGGCAAAACAATTGGAGGTAATCGATTTTACTTGGCTTTTTGGCAATTTTCAGAAAATTCATAATAATGAACTAATGCGATTTTCATGCGCTGCTTTGTATGTTTTTTCTTCCAATTTGTGATTTTTTGCGAACAAATATGTATGTTAAATGGCTTAAATTAGTTTAGGCTTTTGGTAACACCAACAACAACTTATTGACTTTAAATCAACTTTTATTTTATTAACTTTAAATTAACTTTTTATCTACGATCACCCTGGCATACGATGCGGATTTTCGACCAATTTTGTTCAAAAACCCTAGAGGGGGAGGCAGTATTTGACAAATTCAAATAATTTTTTTTTTTATCGTAAATGATTTTGGAAGAGATTGTCTAGGCCCTAATTTCAATTGTTTTATTGAATACTTGAAAAACTTAAACAAAAAATTTTATGTACTCAAATTCGATTTAGGATTTTTTATTGTAGCTCTAGTACGCAATTTCCAACTCCCTTAAGGGATGAAATCGTTCCCTAAATACCTAAATAAAGGGTGATTTTTTAGCTATTATCTTTTTAAACAGTTGGTTTAAACAGCTGACGCACGTTTCGTGTTTTGTTTCACTGTCAAACATCTTCAGTTTGGTCTATAATTTAACCATGAATCGTCTTACAAACGAACAACGCTTGCAAATCATTGAATTTTGTTATAGAAATGCATGTTCTGTTAAGAAAGTTTATCGCGCGCTTCTTCCATTTTATGGTCAGTTTAATCGACCCACTGAAGCGGCTATTCGAGCTATTGTGACTAAATTTAGAACCAAATTTACATTATTGGACATCAAGCCACCAACACGCTTACGTAGAGTGCAAACTGAAGAAAATATCGCAGCTGTATCGACCAGTGTTAATGATGACCATCAATTATCGATTCGTCGCCGTTCGCAGCAATTGGGCCTCTGTTACTCAACAACGTGGAAAATGTTGCGAGAGGATTCAGGTGTGAAGCCTTTCAAAATACAGCTGGTGCAAGAATTGAGACCGAACGACCTACCGCAACGCAGAACTTTTGGTGAATGGGCTCTTGGAAAGTTGGTCGAAGATCCACTTTTTTATCGAAAAACTGTGTTCGGCGGCGAAGCTCATTTTTAGATCAAGGGGTACGTAAATAAGCAGAATTGGCGATTTTGGAGTAAAGATCAGCCAGAAGAATTGCAAGAGCTACCAATGTACCCAGAAAAGGTCCCAGCTTTGGTGCGGTTTATGGCCTGGAGGTATCATTAGACCGTACTTCTTCAAAGAT
The DNA here is from genome assembly GCF_028408465.1 of Anastrepha ludens. Taxonomy (NCBI): domain Eukaryota; kingdom Metazoa; phylum Arthropoda; class Insecta; order Diptera; family Tephritidae; genus Anastrepha; species Anastrepha ludens. The sequence continues at coordinate 132,208,006 of NC_071498.1, read as the reverse complement.
GCTGCGAATCGTAACGTAACTGTGAATGGTGAGCGCTACCATGAAATGATATCCAACTTTTTTTTGCTCAAAATGCAAGAGCTTGACTTGCATGACATGTGGTTTCAGCAAGACGGTGCCACATGACACACAGCACGCGTAACAATGGACTTGTTGAGAGGCGAGTTCGGTGAACATTTTATTTCACGTTCGGGACCTGTCAATTGGCCACCCAGATCTGCGATATAACGCCTTTAGATTATTTTTTGTGGGGTTATGTTAAGGCTCATGTCTATTCAGACAAGCCTGCTTCAATTAACGCATTCGAAGACAACATTAAAGCATTTATACATATGTGAGATACCGGGCGAAACATTGGAAAGAGTATGCCAAAATTGGACTAAGCGGCTGGACCATTTGAAGCGCAGTCGCGGTCAACATTTGCATGAAATAAACTTTAAACATTGAATTATATGGACTGTGCTATGGACTTAAATAAAAATTTCATGCATTTTTCTGAATTTTACGTGTGTTTTTTTGAAAAACTTTCCTATAGCTCTTAAAAAATCACAATTTTTTTTTCGCAATACTAACAAAAAAAATTAAAAAAATTTGTATATACATTTTTAAGGTCGCTGAATATGAATTGCTTGTCCGGGGTCAAATTGAAGGTCAGTTCAAGGTCAAACATAGAAAATTCACAAAATTCAAATTCAAAAAATTTATACATACGTATTGGGCATCGCTGAAACCTAATTCGTTGTCCCACACAATAAAAAAACAAAAATTGAGATTCAGTCTTAGACAATCTCTTCTAAAATCATATACTAGCATTAAAGAAAATGTATTAAAATTGGTCAAAAATTGTATCCTCGAGCCATTTATGAACAAAGTGCGTCAAAAAATCCCCACTGTGTAGCGGCATGCAAATTGGACTGCTGGAAATACTTTTTTTTTTTAACGAAACTATTAGGCTTAGTGACCATCGCTGCCGAATGACTTTGTGCGTGACTATCATTCGATAGGACCCGGGTTCGAAACACGCAGTGGGCATGATGAAACACCCAATGATTAAAAAAAAAAAATTCTTAAAGCGACCGCCCCTCGGCAAAGGCAAACATCCGAGTGTAGAGGCGCCGGCACTCAAAGTGTAACCAACTAAAAAGGCCCTAAATTTAGTTTGGAAAATTACTTTTATTCAATTCAAAGTAAAAAACGAGTGAAAATAATTCAAAATTAAGAATCAATTTACTTTTGCTCGATATGACCATCTTTTGCCTTGCCTATGGCCTTGAAACGGTTCAAAAACGAATCGTGAGCTGCCCGAATGTGAGTGTTTTGGCTCACTCGCGGACAATGGGGGTTTTCAGCGTCTCGAGACTGGTGAATCTTTTAGTTCGGACCTCGCTCTCCAAAGTGACCCAAAGAGAAGAATTGATCGGATTCGCGCCTGGTGAATTTGAGAGCCATTGTGTAGACATTATTAAGTTTGGAACATTGTTTTTTAGCCATTCTTGGTTCACTCGAGCATTGTGAGACGGTGCCAAGTCCTGTTGGAACGTCCTTGGTCTGCCACCGAAATGTTTGTCTGCCCACGGCTTCAAAGCAATCTCCAGAATACTTTCCCGATAATATTTCGTATTTATCTTGACTCCAGGCTCGATGAAACCGATTGGAGAACGCCCATCTGCGGTTACAGCGGCCCAAACTATTATGTGTGGCGGATACTGCCTCCTGGTGGCCAAACGATGACTCAACTTCTCGTATGAACGGTCAGTCAAATAAACCCTGTCGTTTTGTGAGTTTACGAATTGCTTAATTTGAGTTTACGAATTGCTCAATTTGAAAACTTGTCTCATCAGAAAACACAATGTTTGGAAATAGACCGCTTTCGGCCCAGCGAAGCAACTCCTTCGCTCTCTCAAGTCTGAGTTGTTGCTGCTTTGGTGCGAAATCATGCGCCTTTTGGATCTTGTAAGGCTTAACTTTGAGCCCATTTTTCGGTCAGATATTTTCAGTTCTTGCACTTTATTATACTGAAATTCTATGACCTAAAAAACTGCATGGAAATTTAAAAAAATTTGAACAAAGCTTTAAGCTTTACATTACATGGTTTTTACTGCAGTATAAACTATACTTTTATAAAAAATAGTGGAGTGTCTACTAATGCTATACTTTCATACACACATTCTACAATACTATAACATAAAACAACAAGTTTACCATAGTACAAGTCTGAAATATTTGTGTATCAGTTAGATATTACTTACTAAGGAGGATGTGTAGCCAGGTTTGGCCATCCGAAGCAATATTCTGAGAGTAACTTCGGCTGCTACGTCATCGGGGATTCGGCAGCAGAATTCCGCTCGCTCACTTCACATGTATTCACACACTCGTCCAATCAATTGTTGTTCAAGGCGAATTGAATACAGAAGGTGGCGCCCTTCCCATATTTTTCGCGATTTTGACAAGTCTGCGGTCAGACACCTTAATAATAAAAAGCAAACGAACAAAACAAACAAAAGGAGGAGAAATTACATGTTTATGAAAATTCTGTGCATGGCTGGGTAATATTGTGATTTGTGACAATTAAAATAAACAAACTAATGGAAGCGAAGTGTCGCGTATTAAATTATCAGAGTACGTGGCAAAAAAGTGTGTCTGTGCGTTTAATTTCTTGTGATTGATAGTTTCTTTGGTTTTCGCCTACTCTTCCTCTTCGCAAACAAGTAACTCCCCTGCTGTTTGTTTCGGAGCCTGACGTCACAGCGAACACCGAAGGCATAATCTCTTATTCCATCATTCTTGGTCGTGGTTCAGACGGTAACGAAGTAAAATTAGAATGCGTTTATGACCAACATAATCTCAGTTTTTTCGTAAGCCAACCGCTGTCATGGCCCCTGTTACACCATCAAATCAGCTGATTCCTTCGAAACCGCTCAGAGCCGGTTAACTGCCTAATGTTGGCCACGCTTCCGCATTCCGTAAATCGTGCTGTAGGCTGTTGACCAAATGGTGTATGTGTTCCACGAAGTTCAAATTAGCTCATCGTACCACTAACAGTTTCTTTTTCGACAGCCTCTTTTTTGATTTTTTTCTTTTTGAATCTCATCCCAACCAGACAGCAGTGATGCTTACAATTTCCAGAGAAAAGGTCTGACACACTAAAGTTCGTCAGCGCGTTGCGCTCGCATCTTAGTTAGTCCTTCGCAGTCGACTCACGTGCGCACGACCGTCCAATCAAGCAAACAACCAACCCATCAAACCGACGGTTATTAGCCAATTATCTTGCATTTATTAACTGTTTCTGCTGTCAGTTAGAATATTGAAAATTATTATTCCAAACAATAAAATCAACTGGCATTGAGGAGTGAGACATACCTATGTACGAGTACGTATGTATGTGTGCAGGTACATTAACAAAGAGTGTGCCGGAGGGCGGTAGCAACAGTTATACCAGACAACAGCAGAAGCAGCATCAGCAACAACGCCAATATTTATTTATTGACAATCGGTGGGGCAATGACCTCTATCAGCTATCACTTCAGATCTTTAGATCTTCACCATTTTCAGCATCTAATCAACAACTACTTAAATATGATCGCATTGCAGGGTTGTATTGCATTGCCGTTGGCAGCGCACTTCTATGTGGAATTGTAATAGGAATTGTTGGTGCAGCTGGTAATTTTTAATTAACGCATATAATCACTTAATGAGCGCGCAGCCGTACCAAAGCAGTCGTACTCGCACTGATGGAAACCTCAAGAGGAGCAGCACCAAAGTGGCAAGCACATAGCAAATTTCTTGACACAAGCGCGTTGCCTTCGTCGCTTCAATGGCTTGGGGGCTACTCTGGTTCAGCACCTTTTTCCTAATCGTTCGCAGCTCCACCTCTCATTTCGATGATTTCAGTCGTCTCAACTTCTTTCCAATAATACTTAAAAGTAACTCTGAGAAAAGGAAAGTAAACTCCAAGTGACTGTAAGCATATTTGCGTCTACTAACCACATACACACATATGCACATACACACACACACTTACATATGCATACATACATACGTACTGCGCATTTGTCTATCGTCTCTGTCACATGCGCCTCGGAGCGAGTGTCATCTGCCAATGGCAGCGCCTGGCAGCGACAGCATTGATTACTGATGCAATGCGCAACGATGAGGCATGCAATTAGGTTGCTGATTTGTCATTAATTGGATAAATTTGCACTTTAAATGCGCAGATAACGTGCATACGGCTGCATAATGATGATGTGTGCAACAGCAATAGCAGCAACAACAACCCGGCCAAGTGTTGTTATAATAGCAACTGCGAATGCGATTACGATGGCTGCTGTTTGCTAATAAAATACGTAGGTACATTCATGCATATATGGATAGGTGTGCCCTGCAGGGAAATCCATTAGTTGTGAGCTGATACCCTTTTGGTTAATACGTAAGTTTTGCTAGCCAACATTCTTTCTCCTTCACTCAGACTAAAGTGCGATTTAACGTATCAGATCAGCGCCCTTTCTGGCTATCCGCACCTTGCATCAATTAGCAGATGACGAATCTCGGCGTTTTCCACTTGCAGTGAATGTCATGTATGCTGACGATGTTTTCTTTGGTGGTGACACCATTGAAGAAGCACTCGAGGTGCAGGCTCAAACAAGGCTTAACAGCAGAACACGTAAGTGGTCCAGCAACTGCAACAAGATATTGCAGCACATTCCCGCAGGGCATCGTGAGACGAAAGAAGCATTGCAACTCGTCACACCTAAAACTTTGATGGCGTTAGGAATGTTTTGGATTCCGGCGTCCGACAAACTTCTATCTATTGAAAACTTATGTATACCTCGTTGACTGAACACGAACCACCACAACCAGAGTAATGCAATTCACATTGTTTGTGACGCTTCTGTGCCTACGCAGTAGCAGCCTATGTGAGAGCTTAAGACGCCAATGGGTAATGTCATGTACATTTGCTCATCACCAAGTACAAAAAACGATGGAGAGGCAGATCTATATGTGTCTGCAGCGACAGCCAAGCTGCGCTTATGGCCTTAGACAACCCTCCAACCACATCAGGGGTAGTCAAGTCCTGTAAATCCAGGCTGAACTATGTCGGTAGACATAATAGCCTGATGCTAACATGGGTCCCGGGACACGTGGGTATCGCGGGTAACGAGACCTCTGACTCCTTAGCTAAGATGGGTTCTGACGCCAATTTCTTTGGCCCAGAGCCCGTTTTGCCACTCCCTTCTGCGGCCATCACAGCCACGGTTAGCAAATGGGTAACTACCACCCACAAGCGAGCTTGGCAGGCTGAGAGAGGCTTCAGATGGACTAAACTGATGTTACCCGTCATGTCCGATCGACAGTTGCAAACCCTTCTGTCATTAAGCAAAGGGGAGTGCAGACGGCTGGTTGGACGGATGACGGGCCACTTTCTGTGGGCAAAGCACATGGAAAGGTTGGGCATCTCAGAGAGTGTACTCTGAAGAGGAGGGTGAGACTCCGGACCACTTCCTGTGTGTCTGCCCCTCCTTCGCTGGAATCAGGTTTGAGGTATTTGGCACTGATGTCTTAAGAAGCGACCATCTTGGCTCCTTGGCACCATAAGATCTACTCAGATTTCTTCGGAGATCGGGTAGATTTAAAGAAAATTAAAAAGGGAATCCAAGTGTAGTACAATGGACTTAAGTAATGTCTGAGTGCTGTACTTGCTAGTTGTCCCGACAAAAACAAAAAAAGTACAAAGTTTCGGCAAATCTAAATCCACTATACCAGGAGCGGAGTTATACGCCGCTGCCCTCGTAGTAAAATTGTTAAATTTTTTTAAATAAATGTCCACTCTAACATTGACTTTTCCAAGACAACCTTTTGATCCAACTCAATGGTGGTCCTCGGCTGGATAAGACACATTTCTACACGTTGGAAAATTTAGAAGCCAATTAAGTAGGGCATTAGATTCTACAAACGTCCATCAGTGGCGGTACGTGCTAACGAAGGATATTCCGGCGGATTGTTCAACCCCGGACTTAAGTACATGTCAATTATCAAAGCATAGGATCTGGTGGTCAAGACCTCTGTGGTTACCACAGCACCACGAAGATTGTCCAAACACAGTAATCGACACAGCCCTACCTTTATTAGTTATTGAAGTTGAAAAAACCGATCAATTTAATTGTTGTCGCACAAGAGATCAGTGCAAAGGAGGTTTGTCTCTGGAAGAGTTAAATCGCAGTTAAATTTCTATCATCTCAAGTGTTCAAATCGATGCGTGCGTTTGCATGGAAGTCATTGTCGTCGAATCGCGGAATTCCTGACAATAGTACTCTTACACCATTGCATCCATTCTTCGATCACCCAGAGCGCGTAATCCGTTTGGCAGGCTGGCTTCGTGGCTATTTACTTCCACTAAACGAAAAACATCCCCGCCAATGATATGCCAAGCGGACAAACTAATATCTATCATACATGGAGGACTACAACTTAACTCGAGAAATGAACAGGAATGCAGTTACCGTCGCTAGATGTGCAAATTACACCGATTTAGACGTCTATACTTTTCTTCCGTACATTCGTTTGTAAGGCTCGCCGTGAATTGGACTCATCAGACGACGATGCAGAATCTTTGGTAAAATGCAGTAAACACGAGAAGCGCTGTCCGCTAAACCGTTCGATCTTCAGAATTTATTCACAAAATGCAAGCGATCATTGTAATGAAGACCCTTCAAATTAAACGAGGGACCTTGAGTGGAAGCTTAATGATTTTGGGACCTTATCCGTCGAGTAGTCCATGAAGATCTCCGGTATAAATCGCACGTTATGAACAGATGACAGGTTATGTCGAAGCGAACACAGGAACAACGGGTTATCCGATCAAAATGCCTTCTGAATAAAATTAAACATCCTAAACCGTCTAAGATATTATGATTTTTTCTGACGAAAAAATTTTGATAAGGACCAATAGACCAATCGCAGAAATAAACAGAATGGGATGTAGCAATGTTACCTTTCTACAGAGGTTCCTGTTGTCATTCACCCGAAGTTTCCAGCCACTGTTAAGGCTTTGGGTGTTGTGAGCAACAAAGGGCATGCCATGCCCCCACGTTTCTTTTCTTACTTCTTTCGCCTGTATTATGCTGCACATATTGAGGTTCTAGCCAAAGTAGTGAATCCCTGTTTCATAGTGCTTACGGTGACAGCCCATACATCACTCAGCAAGATTCTTCTCCCTCATGGCTGAAGGTTTTTAAGGCCACATAACACCGAACTTGTGGCGACTTAACTCTCCACACTTTAATCCGCTCGAAGGCTGCAACTAATATCGTTATATCGTTATTGACCACTAATACAAGGTGAAGTCCAAAATAAACAAGACTGAACTAAAATAGAAACGACAGGAGCTCTGTTGTGATAACTTCGAGTTTATTTATTCCAAATAGTCCCATCTGGCACCGATACACTGTTTTGAGCGTTCTAACCGGAATGTCCTTCAGGATGTCGGTACAAGTGTTTTGGACGGGCTCTAGGGACGCGCTTTCCTTTCATGGCCATATGCAATTTTCCGAAGTCACAGGAAGCCATATCAGGCGAATGCGGTGAGTGATTGATGGTTAAAATCCGATTTCTAGTCGAAAAAATCAGTCAGAAGAGAGGATCGATGAGATGGTGCATTATCATGCAATAGGCGCCAGCTTTCTCCTTCACAGTATTCAGGGCGAATTCAACGAATGCGATGCAATAAACGCTTCAAAATAGAATATGCATTGACGGTTGGGTCTATTGGTACGAACTCCTTGTGGACAATTCCCTTGAAATCGTACAAACAAATGAGCATCGACTTGATCTTTGACTTCTCCAAAAGCGATTTTTTGGGTGGTGACTCGCCTGGGGCCTTCCATCGGGTACGGTGACGCTTAGTTTCGTCACCAGTTACAATATTGTAAATAAAGTTCTCCTCTCTTGTCGTCTTTTCTCGCCTCTTTAATGAGGTCTTTTGAATGTTGAACTCTGAGCAACTTTTGGTCCTCAGTTAACTTGTGCGGAATGAAACGTGCACAGACCTTTCGGAAGCCCAATTGTTCAGTTAAGATGTGATAAGTGGATGTTTTGGAGATATTCAACTCCGATTCCATGAATTTCTACGATGATTTCTGTTCATTTTTGATAAATTTACGAACAATTTCGATTGAGTTTTCGGTGATTACTGGGCGGCTCGTATGTTCATTGCCATTTAAGTCCTCAAAACCATCTCTGAAACGTGTAAACCACTCATGAACTCGAGATAGGCACGAGATAGGCAATCATCGCCATAAACTTTTTTCATCAATTCAAATGTTTCGGTAAATGTTTTACCTTTAAAACAAAATTTGATATTAGCTCTTTGCTCGAAACTCGATGTCACAAACATACTGACACTTTAGACGCAATAACTTCGCTTCCACTGAACCGAATGTCACCAAGCTTTCACTGGAAGTCAGCTAGAGATGTAACTTCCCACGCATTAACTCATTAAAATGATTGCACCATCAAAAAACTTTTTATGTCGCCGGTCTTGTTTATTTTGGACTTCACCTTGTATGAATACTCGTATGGAGAATTTGAGTAGAGCATGCAGTCGTTTCCGGGCCCGGATCGATTAGGTTATTGCAGCTATTGGAAATTTTATTGAGTGATTTTTTAGATATACGTATAATAAATTAGTGAAGCGCAAAAAATTTGTGAGGTTTCAATGGAATTTTTTTTTTTAATCAAAGCTAATTAGTTTCACTCTCAATTTGCACTCAATTACCGTACGTTAAATGAAAGCATTATAAATATGTTTACCAACAAATACAGGTTGGATAAAAAAAGAAAAATTTAAATAAGGTGAATTTTTAAAAGAATGCCGTGGATTTAGTTGGGAAACGTTGGAGATTCCTTGCAGAGTAGAAACGTGGAAGTCTGGAGAGATCGCTTTTGAACACAAGCCATCGATATTATTACCGGACGCCAATGTCGAGCAATCTTCGGCGTATGTAATTAACGAAACTCTCTCTAGTGGTTGCTGCACTTTTGAGATATACGAGTTGAAAAGAAAGAGATAAGGGACACCACTCTGCGGCACCTTTTACTTTATGCTCCTCAGTTTAGAATTTTGATCTTAAAACGCTACAGACGATTGATGACCACGCAAGTAATTTGCGGATCTCCTCTTCAGTCCTGACGGCAGAGCAGATTGTTCAATATCATCTAACTAGTAGCGTGGAATGGGTAACAGTACCGAAAGCCTCCGACAGGTTCAACGCTACCAGGAGCGCAGGGGTGGTTTGGTTAGGCCCGCGGTTTATGAACGAATTTATGTGGTTAAGCTAATATAGTTTGCTTTCTTTCACGGCGCATATAACCGCAAGAAGATGCTGAAATCGGTAGCTTGCAGTCCTTGGGGCATAGACAAAGAAATGATCCTGGGTATTTTTTAGGACTTAGTGCACTAAATAATTAATGCAATATGCGGATACTTAAAACACAGAGAAATTGAGGGCTTAATGATAACAACCCACATTTCTGTAGGTACCTTTTGGAGACTGTATTTATCGCGGGTTTACATTCATTCTTTTATATGTGTAGCTCGAAAAACATTGAGTACATTCATACGTTACAAGCCTGATGTAGAACTGGTAAGCTCTGAGAGTAAGATGGGCAGATGCTCTATAGCGTGAGGCCACTTCTAAGGTGAAGAACAGGCGCCTTTTGTGGCCGCTCGCTCCCTGCAAACTTCGAAAGGCCTATAAATTGTATATGCCAAAGTACCCGCCCGATGCTTTCACTCTCTTTTGCCCTGGCCATGTCTTCCACGCGGATTGGACACCTTGTCTTCAGCTTTGGGTGCTCAGGTTACCAGGGTGTGGAGGTGAGAGTCGAAATTATGGTTATAGAGTTGAAGGAGAAAGCTGGTTCCTCAGATTTCTAAAGCCCCCTTAGACCCCAAAACACACTCTTATACCCATATATTTGCCTTAATCATCAATGTTACTCTTTAAACTCTTTTTAATGCTCGTATGAAAGTTTGGTGAAGAAATTACTTTATGGAGTTAGTTGTAAACTGAACAAAAAATACAAATTTTTATTCAAAGGCAATCCAGCAAAACCAGAAAAATAAACATTTATTTAAAATGAGGCGAATTACCAAACGCCTACAATAATGCGGGCAACTTGTACGCCACTGCCACTGACTTCTTCGATTTGACATTTTAATTGCCAACACTGGCAGCAGTAGCATTGCAATGAAAAACAAAAAAAAAAAAGTAACAGCAACAACAATGTCAATAGCGACAATCGGCGTCGTCGCCGCAGGAGCAATAAATTTAAGACTCCAGATTTCTCGCCAGCCTGTAGTTAGTAGGGCTCCGACTACACACATTTGTACATACAAATAAATAAAAGGAAAAATTGGAAAATTCCCGACACTCAACCGCCGTTTACATTACTTTCTGTATTTCTTGACTTTTGACTTTCCTCAGGATTTTTTCTTGCTCAACGAAATTCTTGGCAAAATTAATTGTTGGCTGCAGACGCTGTCCGCGTGTTGAAAGAAAATCGGGTGATAGCGGCGCGCGTTAACCGCAGGTACAATTTCGTACTTTCCTGCCCACCAACGTAGCAGTACCGGGAGGGGAGCGATGTGAAGAGATTTAGAGCCGCATATACACACACATTCAAGCACCGATTTTCTTGATGCAGGTATTGCATAGCACTTGAGGAGGCTGGTGGCTAGGCGAGTCGCTATGACAGATGCACCGCGCTAGATAGCAATAGATTTGCAGGTGATTGTTGTTGTCGTATCACTAACGGCAGTCGGAGATAGGAGTATCTACTGTTTGGATGCTAAAAAGACATGCCGAATTGCATACAAGCAAACTTATAAAGGGTGATCAGATTGGTGGTACATTTTCCAATAGGTTTTTTTTTGACAGGTCACTTGTGACTACTGTCAAACTAAATACATAATTTTTTTCAGTATCCATTGACATTTCATCATGAAAAGACTTACGCCTCAACAAAGTTTACAAATCGTACAATTTGTTACGAAAATCGATGCTCTGTGAAAAGTGTTCATTGCGCGCTCAGGCAACTTTTGGTGTTCGATGATGGCGATGAGGCCCATTTTTGGCTTAATGGCTACGTCAATAAGCAAAATTGCTGTATTTGGTCTGAAGACCAATCCGAAGTTATTTAAGAACAGCCATTACATCCATTGAAAACAAACGTTTGGTACCGCCTATGTGCTGCAGGAATCATGGGACCATATTTTCTCAAATACGAGGCTGGTGTCAGTGTAACAGTGAATGGCGAACGCTGTCGCGCGATGGTAATTACTTTTTGATGCCGAAAATTGAAACCCAAGATCTCCACAACATTTGGTTCCTACCAGATGGCGCTACTTGCCAAACAGCCTGGGAAACAATGGACTCACTGTGCCGTCTTTTCGGTGAGTAATTTATCTCTCGTCTCTGACAAGGAGATTGGCCACCAAGATCGTGTGATATCACATCTCTGGAGTTTCATTTGTGGCGGTATATAAAGTCGAAATGCTTTGTGGATAAACCAGCTTCGAGTGAGGCGTTGAAACCAACATTGCTAAAGTTATTCACGAGATACCGACCGAATTCCTCCAGCGCGTCATTCAAAATTGGTGTTTAGGGATGGCCGAATTACGGCGCAGTTGCGGCCAACATGTGAAAGGGGTTGCCTTTAAAAAATATGATACTAGGTTGGGGAATAAGTTCGCAGCGTTTTTTGCCGAATACTTTTATTTAAACAATAATTATATCAATACCTCTTTACAACCTCTACCCACCTCCTTCGCCTGGTCTGGAAACAAAGAAGTTGTTGAGCCAGTTTTTAAGGACCTCTTTGTTATCGAAGGTAACACCGTTCATATGGTTTGACAAGGAGCGTTGAAGATGGTAATCGGTCGGTGGAAGGTCTGGAGAATACGGCAGATGCTCATGGATCTTCAATTCGAGCGCTTGGAGTTCGGCTTTGACGACTTGTGCAACATGGAGCCTGGTGTTGTCGTGAAGAAGTACGGTTTGACCATATCGATCAGATCTTTTCAGTCGAATAGCCTCATTTACACGGGGTAACTGGGCAATGTAGAGCTCCTTGTTGACCTTGGCATTCTTTTTGAGCATTTCCCTGTGCACCATGCCCTCCCAGTCTCCCCAAACACATATCACGATCTTCTTTGGATGAAGATCCGGTTTGATTCTCGGCTTTGTTCACTCCTTTCTTTGTTTCATATTGATACATAGGCACCATTTCTCATCTCCCGTGACGATTCGATACAAAAAGCGCTGTTTATGACCGCGTGCTGCTCGATGGCGGCTGAGATGCTTAGAAGCAATTAGAACGCGAGTTTGTTTGCTTTTTTCGTTGAGCTCGTGAGGCACCCAGGCTCCCAATTTTTCTGTAAATCCTATTGAATGAAGGTGTATTGAGAATCGTTTTGTGATCGTAGTTCAGTTTTTCCGCCAATTCAGGACTGGTTTGGCGACCGCTCTCCTTCAGAGGTGATTTGAGACATTCTTCATCGAATTCAAAAGGCCTTCCGCTTCTTCCGCTGCGAGACGTGTCATCGACGTCAAAGTCGCCATTTTTGAACCTCGCAATCCTTTTTCGTGCTGTAGACTCGCCTATGACACCTTCGCCACACACGTCGCAAATGTCCCGGGCTGCTTCGGCAACTTTTTGAGCTCGATGAAAAGCAAAGAAGAGCAGGAGCCGAAAATGTGGATTTTTGCCTCCTGGGTATTCCATTTCTAAAGCTCAAAACGAATAAAAAATTAAATAACTGAGATATATTGTACAATACAATTATCGTGGTTTTGTAGAGTAGAAAGAGTTCTATCGAATGAATACTCGGTCTTTGCCAAATAGCAAACAAATCAATGTAAAATAAAAGAAAGTACAGGGTGGGCCCTATAGCGTTTGCTTTTTGAACCACCTATTTATTTGGGAATGGTAATACAAATGGTAGCACAAATGACATGTCAAATGTGTTCATAATTTACTTAAAGGTTTGACATTTACGAAATGGGACGCTATACGCTTGAACAAAATTGGGAAATATTGAAAACCTATTTCCAAAGTGGTGAGTCTTCTTCTTCTTTTCTGATTTTCACATCGGTGGCTCCGTCAATAAGCAAAATTGTCGGATTTGGGGCTCAACAAATCCACACGTTACTGTAGAGAAGCAAATGCATCCACAACGAGTCACTGTTTGGTGCGGTTTTTGGTCTGGCGGCATCATCGGGTCATTTTTTTTTTTCGAAAATGAGCGAGAAGCCGCGGTTACAGTAAATGGCGAGCGTTACCGTGACATGCTCAACGAGTTTTTGTTTCCAAAAATTGAAGAGGATGACATGGACGACATTTGGTTTCAACAGGACGGTGCAACTTGTCACACTGCCAAAGTTACTCTCGAACTTTTGGCTACCGTTTTTGAATTCCGATATCAATTGGCCGCCTCGGAGCTGTGATTTAAGCCCGTTGGACTACTTTTTGTGGGGAGCCGTTAAGGACAAATGCTATGCGAACCATCCAGAGACGATTGATGCTTTAAAACACGAAATCGAAGTTGCCATTCATGAAATTGGAGCCCAAACAATCGAAAATGTGCTTAAAAATTGGGTTGATCGAATGGCCTACCGTAAAGCCAGTCGTGGCAGTCATTTGAACGATATTACTTTTCATTCATTAATGACAATGTTCAATCTTCAAAATAAAAAAAAAGTTTGAAACAATATTGATTAGGTTTTTTTTATAGCCGATTCAAAAAGCAAATTTTACATGGCTCACCCTATATAAAAACGCTATGAACTTATGCCCCAACCCAATAAATGTCATGAATGTTTGTACACACAAATAATAAATATTGCCCAATCTATTTGAATTTTCATCGTTTTATTGCAATTTCAAATCCGATACCTCTAAATTGATCACCCTGTATAGTACATATACCATACTACCTGTACCAACGTCTGATGCTTGCCCTTTTAACTTTCAAATCTTACTCCTGGTTGCTTGTTGTTGTTGCCTTTCATTGACCTTTTCACTTTTTTAGCATTTTTTTCCTGTGCTCCGGGCTTGTGGGAGGGGTTTGCAACATGTACACTCAGCTATAAATGTCCTATCGGGAGTTTTATGGCTATTCAATATTTCGTTTTCTTTTATGAATGACATTGCAACTCTATTAAGTATTCTCAATCGGCAATAAATATTGTCAAAAATAAAGAAGAGAAGAGAAAATCGGCAGTAAACAATAAAATGTTGTTGGACGTTTCAAACTGATTATCACATCTATTGGTTGAGTTACAGACATCGGCTGCATTGTTGGCCTGGGGTGCAGAATAGCGGCTGTCTTTTCGGGTATTTTGATTTTTGTTTACTTTGTAATTTTCGCTTTTATGCTTTTCATACCTTAAAAAATACTTACTCGCAGCCATTCATTAATGCTTAATGGCGATTATAAATACTTAAATATGTAGTGGCACACATACATTTGCACATACTACATACGTGTATATGTATAATCATTCATAGACTCTTATAATTGCTCAATTCGTTTATTATATTTTAGACAGCCGATATTTGGTCTGTGACAAAAGAAATACATACATACACACACACATGCATATATTCATGGCTGATTTTTTTTTTTTGAAATTTTTCTTTCTATGCGAAAGATTTATGTTGTCTTCTTCGATTGTTTGCCGCGTGGAGTTTCTTGATTTGTTGCCCGTTTTTGTCAAGCTTTATTATTCTATTGTATTCGAAAATTATTATCACACTTAAGTTTTTTAACCTCTTATTTTGTTCATAATTCAATGCCACAAATCTGCTATTGGTAGGTCAAAGAATTATACTTCGTTGTCTATGTTGCACAGGGGGAAAAAATCTTTGATTTTCACGTTTAATCATGGGCCTACCAGTGGGAAAACCTACCTACAGATTGGAAAAATGTTTCGGCGGTGCTAGAATTATTCAAAATTATAGAAAATTGAAAAAAGTACTTGTGGCCATCATTTGTCATGGGACAAGGAAAGGTAATCTCCCAGAGGACATAAAAGCGTTTTTAGGCAGTTAACACCGTATTTCTCTGAACTTTGTACATATCTCCGTATCCACAAACTGGAGTTTGAGGGTCGTGTCGAGGGCAATGTTTCCAAGCAGACAGGAAGGGAACGAGGGAAAAATCTGTAGCGAGACAGAGGTCTTTACTGACGACTCCAAGATGAAATCGGGAGTCGGAGTAGGGGTTTTCTCTGAATCAGCCAATTTATCTATTTCCTTAAACTGCCGAATACTGCTAGTGTTTTTCAAGCAGAAGTCTGTGTGATCCTGCAGGCATGCAAAATGTTTAGAGAACGTGGGGGCAAGGGAGTTATTAACATATTTTCCCCTAGTCAAGCCGCGATCAAGGCACCGATGACGCCATGGTGCCGATACAAACTGATTAACTCCTGCAAGGAGATCAAATCTCTTAGGTGTGCAGGTAGCATTTCTCTTATTTGGGTTCCAGGACATACAAACATGGAGGGAAATGAAATTGCTGATGAGCTTGTGAAGAAGGAGACTGAATTGGTCTCAGAGACCTCCTACCCGATCATCGCCATCTCCCTGATTGTTGTTAAAGGAGAATATAGTAGAACAACTTATGTCTCAGGAAAGCGCAGATTAGATGGAACTCCATTTCTTCGTGTGATATTTCGATAATCCTTTGTTCGCCCCAGTTCAATAGACGTAGAACGGAAAAAGTCTCCAGATTCCAGGCAGTTCAATTTTCACACTCGTAGTTGTGCTTACAAGTCAATGTTCGATCGGCACACACACACACGCAGAAAATCTAAGTTTACCATTTAGTCCCCTTTGCAGTAGCTGTGGGGACCTTTCACAGAAGGAGTTTATTGAGCATTTTCTCTGGCAATGTCCGTGCTAGGTAGCTAGGCGATTATAGTCACTGGCTGCTTCTTTCTTCAACAGCTTGGGGCAGTGCGCCAACCTTAATCCCATCAATCATCTCTATTACATCAAAAGCTCTGGCTATCTGTAGATATTTGCCTACTGGAGGTCATAAAATGGGATCAAAACGGCGTTCTAGTGCTACTTGGGGAATGGCAGACGGCCATTTCACTTTCCTATCTGAGGCCATTTGGAAGTATTTTTTCATTGACTTCATGCCATCTGAACCCTTCCGTGCATTATTCGGTACCCTTCAGGGCAGTAGTCTAAACCTTCTCCTTTTCGTATGGGTCGTTTATAACATTATGTATATATACAGGGCCCGCCATCTATCGTTACGGATTTGAACTAGGTATTATTTGAAGAATGGTAACACTTAGCTGTCATCTGATTTGACAGAAAATTAGTTTTATTCTGAACGAAAATGGTTGTGTATACGCTCAAAGAACGCTGGGAAATATTGCGAGATTACTTTGAAAATCATGGCAATGATGCAGAATGTGTACGAAAATTACGTACGGAAATGGGAAGAAGAAAAGCACCGAATGAAGCGTATGTGCGTTACTTTGCGAAAAAATTAGGAGAAACTGGGTTGCTTATTGACAAATCAACGCGTGACCGACCAAAAACCGTGCGTATACCCGAAAATATTGCTGTTGCTCAAAGACCAGTTTTATGCCAACAAACCAGCAACAATTGATGCACTGATCCACCACCCGTTTTTGGATGTTTAACCGAGCTCCTCCTCCTATTTGTGGGGTGTGTCTTGATGTTGTTCCGCAAATACTCGTAGAGGTACCTACAGTTTCAAGCGGACTCTGAACATCAAATGGTTCTTATGGGGAGCTTTTCCATGGCATAAATACACTCGGAGGTTTGCCATTGCTTGCCGAGGGGCGACCGCTATTACAAAAATTTGTTTTTAATTTTTGGATTAGATTAATAGATCATCGCAAAACCCTTAGTCGGCTACCCTTTCTTGCCTAACTCTATTACATCTTCAATGTTGAAACTTAGACTTCAGCTCAGTTGCTGCATTTAATCGAATTTTATTATTTTTGTAACAAAAATCACTTTCAGTGTATCGTTTCGTGCTTACACATTTCCGAATGCCAGTATAGATTTACATTTCAATCAAGTTTCTCTAATTCCCATCTTTGTTCTTGCCATGTTTTCTGCCTGCGACTGAATGCAATAAAATAATTTTAAGCTGATTTTAATTGGGAACCTCTCGTGTGCTACCCTCGAATGATCAACGATCAGTAAATCTAATTTAGTGGCATCACCTATTGTCTGTGCCCGCACAAATGCCCCGCAACTAACCCAGCTAATCTTTGTTTGTATGTAGGAGTGTAAACTCTTTGTTAAGCTTGTAAGTTGTAGAGCATCTGCAGGCGATCAACCGATCACTAAGCTAAAATTTCACATTTACATACATATATAGAGATGTTTTGTTGAACGCTACGAAATTGTCTCGTTCAAAGTGCCACAGCATAGGCAGTAAGCAGAACGTGTAAGTATGCGCCTGCTGCAACATCGTACCAAATAAAAATCAACAGCCAACAGCCAACAAACGACCGCTTGTGGCAGTTGCATATCGGCATTATCGTGTTCACGAGCCCACAAAACTTGCACAGGTTACTACTTGCGTATGTATGTGTGCGTGTGTGTGTATGTTTGTAATATATGTATTTGTGTATATGTGCAGATGCACCGCGAGCAAATCGATTTGAATAGCTGCTGCTGTTACACGCTGTTCGTGCTATCCAACGGCGACTGTGGCATGCCTATTGGGAGCCCTTCAACACACACCTATGCACATACATACACGCTCGCATGGCCTAACACGATACTAACGAGACTATTAATTTTTATTGAAATTACAAATTTAAATACAGGCGCTGGCTGGAAGACGGCCTGCCTAGCAGATATGCACACTGGGCTGTCTAGGCGGGCGATATCTGACTGTAGGTGCTAGGCTGGCTTTAAATGGCGATTGGCGGTTGGCGGACAGGTCGCACGGCTGACCTGCCGCGGTGCTGGTGATGCTCATAAACTATTAGTAAATTGATACGTACGTTTTGTACACACACACATACATATATAATATATTTGTTCATGAATGTGTGTGTCTGTGTGCATTCTGTATCTGCTTTGTTATTCATCTCATTTTCTTATCTCTGCGCCTATTTTTGGTGGCAATTATTTGGCTGTGACATCAACTTGATTGGTTTAATGATTTGTTTTCGACTTTTAGAGGCAAATAAAGGGCTCCAAAATTTAAATATTTATACCCATTTATTGGCGTATAGCGGTGAACGCGTGTGTGATAACATTTTGTTTCAGTTTTTTAGTAGGCAGTCAAGTGATTTGTGACTTGTATTGGCATCACTATGTGGCGCTTCAAGACTTGGAATATCGATTTTCGTAATATATGTATTTTTTTATAGCGACAATTTGTTGATCAACCCAAATGAAATGTGTGACCTAAATAAAACAATTCCCAAAGACCGCATAAGCGCATACATACACATAAAGACGTCTTTAAATTGCAGGTCCGCTACGCTCTAAATGAAAATTAACCTCACTGCATTCAGTCTCTTCGTACTAGCCATTCATGTTTCACTCTTCGTTTGCATTTGCGCAGGCGCAGTCGCTTTTTGCACAGCCTACTTAGTTATGCACGAAACAACATTGCAATTACAAATTTTATGCATTAATTAGAATGGAGTAGCAGCAATTAAAGGCGATAATGGCTTGTAAATTATTTTCGCTTTTATCAGCTCCCAGCAACAACCCTTTGACTGTCCCATGCAGCTGTTCTGGAAATTGGGCGCGTTTTGCATTTTATACAGAGGCCACTTGAGTTGCGGAATAGATCGAAGATGTTACAGCGAAGCTCCGGTTAGGCTGAAGGGTTGAAACTGTACCGTTTTTAATTCTCTAAAAGTTTTGTAGCGCATTCGGCTCTAATAGGTTTAACGCGACGTTTTTATACAAATAGAGACACTAGCAGTTTTTGCCTCGTCTAAATTCCAGCAGTTCTTGTAAGAATCTTTTGTAGCAAAAGTGCTATTACCAGCAAAAAGTTTAGTCTTTTTAAAGAACCGCACTTTTTCTATTATTTTAACATTTTTATATGGGATGTAAGGGTCAATTTCGCTGAAATTAGTTATAGTTACCCTGAAGTCCGTCGTCTATATACATATATAGATATGTATAATTGGCGCGTACACCCTTTTTGGGTGTTTGGCCGAGGTCCTCCACCTATTTGTGGCGTACGTCTTGATGTTGGTCCACAAATGGAGAGACCTACAGTTTCAAGCCGACTCCGAACGGCAGATATTTTCTTTATGAGCCGCTTTTTCATGGCAGAAATACACTGCCTGCTGAGGGGCGACCGCTATTAGACAAAAAAATGTTTCTTCATTTTGGTCTCTCACCGAGATTTGAACCCACGTTCACTCTCAACTCCGAATGGTAGTCACGCACTAATCCATTCGGCTACGGCGGTCCGTCGTCTATAGTCTAAGTAAAAAGCGAGTTGGTGTTTTTGCATATTTACGCTTAGTTGAGGATTGGGGAAGAGCTAGAGAAAGGGTATACCTACCTTCACTTATCCGAGTCATTAGCTTCATTGAGAGTCACGTATGGTGGTGCACTATAGCACAGATATGAATACATCACCATCACTTTAGTCCATCTGCAGCTTCCCTCAGCCTGCCAAGCACGCTTGTGGGTTGTAGTAACCCATTTTCTAACCGTGGCTTTGATGGCTGCCGAAGGTAGTGGCAGAACGGGCCCCGCGCCAAAGAAGTTGGCCTCAGAGCCCGACCTACCTAAGAAGTCAGAGGTATCGTTACCCACGATACCCACGTGCCCCGGCAGACATGTTAGCATCAGGCTATTATGTCTACCGACATAGTTCAGCCTGGATTTACAGGACTTGACTACCCTTGAAGTGGTTGGTTGGCTGTCTAAGGTCCTGAGCGCAGCTTGTCTGTCATTGCAGACACATATATCATGGATCTGCCTCTCCACCTGTTTTCTAGAACAAAGTTTATCGTTTCTTGAACAGCATACACCTCCGCTTGAAACACAGTTGCATGCATTCCAAGAGCTAAGTGCAATTTTGTCACGATGGATCCCACGTAAACCCCAGACCCGGCCCCGGCCGTGCTTGGTTTCAGAGCCATCCGCGAAAATGCGAAGGCAGTGTTTGCCGGGCTCATTTTCGGAGTTTGACCACAATTGAGCCTCTGGCAGCCCCACACTGTGTCTCTTTTGAAGTACAACTCTTGATGGCATGGGGTCAAAGAGCATAGAGAGAATCATTGGATCCATGCCTTCTCTGTTTTCCAAAGCCGGACAGAGGCTATACCAGTTCCTATTGTGTTTCAGCCTGCAGATGTCTTTAAGGCCTCTCCTCCAATTAATAAAAGTAAAAATAAAAATAAAATAAAGCCTCTATAACGCAGGGTCTCAAACTTTGTAAAAAATGTATACAAGTTCGAAAAATATTCATTAAAATTGTCAACTTTTTCACCGGAATTTGCAGAGACATTTTGAATATAAAGTATATTTTAGCTATTTTGACCGAGCTCTCCTCCTGTTTGTGATGTGCGTCTTGATGTTTTTCCACAACTTGTCGATGAATTGGCCTGCTGTGGATTACCGACGGGAGCCAATAATCGGAATCAGTTCTACATCAATCATGAATTGGATCAGCGTTTATGTATGCAATTTATATTATATAAAGAGCGGTGGTTGAGTTTAGAACTGGATGGTACGCTGCAGAACTGCAAAGACTTTTGTGACAAGCCCGAACAGAAAACTGTCGAACTTTCTTCTAAAACTTAGCAGAAAAGACGTTCGGTTGATGGTCGGTATTATTACAGCACACAACCTACGGACTCAGCATATGACAACCATTGGAATCATGAGGACCCGATTTGCCTGTCTTGCTTAGAGTAGGTGAATGCCCTGCCTTTTGCTGGAGCAAGGCTACGAATTTTGGCTTCCGATGTCGTAAGAATTAGTAAAATTCGTTCTCTCAAACTGGAGGATATTTTTAGATTTGCCAAAGAAACTGGAAAATTCCACAGGACTAACTATCTCTGCACTAGTCCTGCTGAAGCGCTCAATGTACTAACTCATCTGCTACCATTAGATTTACACATTAAAATAATCGCGAAAGCTGGATAACAAGGTCGTACGGTCACAGTAAGATCCTCCTACAGGGACCCCCGCTGCTCAAAAACAAATCAGACTACACAGTCCCCGACCTTAACTTCAAGAAAGACTTTACGGTACGTTTTCCACCGAGAGCCGAATGGAGCAAAGGGTAGGTGATTGGAAGATACGATATCGAAATCTATACCGATGGTTCTAAGATGAACTGTGGTGTGGGAGCTGGCTTCCTTTCGGAGCCACTTAACCTATCTCAGTCTATCACTTTTACCCATCAGAGAAGCATGCAAATTACTAAAACTCTACAAGGAAGTTAGTGCAAGAGTAGCTATCTTCTCAGACAGTGAAGCAGCTATAAAGGCCTTAGACTCCAATTAGTCATTGGCTTGAAATCACTCTGATATGGGTTCCGGGTCATAGGAACATACGGGGTAATGAGATAGCGGATGAGCTAGCAAGAAAATGTTCGACACCAGACTTAGCAGAGGCGCTCGCTGTCACAAGAGACAGTGGTAGTAAAACGGTGCTGGCCACTAATTACGAGATTATTTCAGTGGAAATATTCAACCACTTCAACAACAACAGCTATCTCTGTCTCTATTCTATCCTATCAGTTTCTCAGTGTTCCTTTCTCCTTTCCTCCTTGACTATCAACCCTTTTATTTTCCAGAGCTTCGAATACAATGGGCTTTTTAGCCCAAATGTTTTAGAAATTACCAAATCTCTCGGTGTCTCTTGGCTCCCCTTTTTTTCAGATTTCAATTTTCTACAACTGGAAGGACCTACACTTTTAAGCCGACTCCAAGCGGTAGATATTTTTTATGAGGAGCCTTTTCGTGGCAGAAATACCCTCGGAGGTTGGCCATTGCCTGCTGAGGAGCGACCGCCGATTAGAAACATCTTTTCCTATTATTTAGTGTTTCATGCCCATTCTGGGTTTTGAACCTGTGCATTTCCGAATGGTAGTCATATGTACATCCATCAACGGTTAGGGCGGCTGTCGTTCTGCAGTTCTATAGCCCATGCAATTCCGGTAAAACAAAGGGTAAGTTATAGTCTGTCTCTTACAAAAATTGCGTTGATTTTTTACGTTGTTTTTGGCCAAGATGTTGCGAATTTTTTTCCTAAAATAAATATGGTGTATTCGTTGCCGACCAAGGTAAATAAATTGTTCAGGAAAAGGGATCTTCTCATTTAGAAAAAGAACTCTCTCATTCACTCCCACGCAACAGGCATGCCACCATTTCCATGGTGGGAGCGCTTTTAATGGGCTATCCAATATTTCCCTCCAAATGCATAACATAGATCAATTATTATTACAAGGGTCGCTATTTATTTTTCTGGCCTAACAATGGGCAAATTAAAATTGGTGGCTGCAAAAAGTTGTATTGTTTGTCAAAATATCACACGACATCTGACTTGACTATTTTGCTTAATACTATCGATACCGATTTAGCCCATTCATACAATAAGATAAAATTATTCTATGGCTTACATCGACCTTTCTGAATTTTTTACTACCTTTATAGAAAGGGAATACACGTATGCCCCTCTTTCCATTACTTCCAAATTGCATCAATTGAGTGGCATCCGAAACCAGTTGTCAAACTTTGCAAAGCCTTTTATTATTGAGTATGAACCATGAAAGGTTTGGTATTCAGTGACAACTGAAATTTGACACTCCTTAATCTGTTGCTGCATTTTGGTAGTAGGGAGAAAGGGGAAGAATGTAATCGCCCTCTGCGAAAATAATATTTGAAATTTTCTTTAAAAATCAGTGCCTAGTTAAACCAATGCTCAATTGGAAAAGTGCTATGAACACAACATTGATCTTCATATGTTTTTCATTGACTTCAAAAAAGCTTTTGACACCGTCAACCGAATGATAATACCACCGATCTTCAAGAAATACAAAATCCCAGAAAAACTAACCCAGGCTAATAATGATGACCCTACGAAACACTGAATCCAAAATCATGATACAGGATAATAAATCTGAAGTAGCCTCAGAGACCTGTAGGTCAGATGTGAAAAGCACGTAAAGTATAGGGCCAAGGATACTGCCTTGTGGAACCCCGCTTTAGGCTTGAATAAGAGCTATCGCACTTGATCCTGAAATATCTGTTATTTAGATACGAAGTAAATAGGTCCGAAAACTCCCTTGGAAGCAAGATTTTAATTTTATGGAGTAGTCCGTCATGCCATACTTTGTCGAAGGCCTGAGCAATATCGAGAAATATCAATATCACATTTGTGATCCTATGCACTTGTTCGATTGTTGAGTGCTTTGCTCGAAATCCGAACTGGCGCGTAGGAATAAGGCGCACTTATAAGGAGCACTGAAATCGCTACAAATTTATTTAAAGTCATGTGGATAAATGTACGAGGTGTGTTCAAAAAGTAACGCGAATTTTGAATTTTCGCGGGTTACGTATATACGAATTTCGATTTTTTTGTGGCGATATGTTGGTACTCATGTCTCTCACTCATGCCGACGAGTTCGGCCATTTTGAATGTTCAGTTAATTGCTGACAGCTGCTTTGCTTCCATGTGTTCCGGCTCGTCATCGATTTTTACCTATTCAAAAAGATGGATCAAAGAACCTGTACCAAATTTTGTGTGAACAACGAAATTAAGTGCGCGAATGCATTCCGAATGTTGACTGTGTCATACAGAGAAGAACAAGAAGACTTTGGATCAAAGCAACGTTTATCGGGGGTACAAAATGTTCTCAGAAGGCCGGGAAGATGTGAACGACGAAATGCGTGCCGGACGCCCGAGCACTTCAACAACAGACGAAACAATTGATGAAGTGAAGGAAATGGTATTGGCCAATCGTCGAATCACCGATAGAGAAGTTGCTGAGGACATAGACATATTGATTGGTTCGTGCCATTCGATTTTTTTTCAATGATTTGGGCATGAGACGGGTCCCCGCAGAATTCGTACCAAAACTGCTCTATTTCGACCAAAAGCAGCATCGCATGAGCATTGCTAATAAGATGTTGGACTCAAATTTGCTTCCGAGGGTCACAACTAGTGACGAATCGTGGGTTTATGGTTATGACGTGGAAACCAAAGCTCTATCATCTCAATAAAAGCTGCCGCACGAACCAAGGCCGAAAAGAGCGCACCAAATTCGGTCGAATGTAAACGTTTTGCTTACCGTTTTCTTCGATTGCAGGGGCGTTGTGCATCACGAGTTCTTGCCACGGGGTAAAAGGTCAATAAGGAATATTTCCTGCAAGTTATGTGTAATTTGCGCTAAGCAATCCGCCAGAAATGCCGGATTTGTAGAAGAACAAAAATTGGCTCTTGCATCACGATAATGCCCCTGCTCACACATCGCTGCTTGTGCGCGACTTTTTGGCCAAAAACAAAACACTGATGATGCCACAGCCACCGTATTCCCCAGATCTGGCTGTGACCCCTGTGACTTTTTCTTGTTCCCAAAACTGAAGAGGCCCATGAAAGGGCGACGCTACGCTACGATTGAGGAGATAAAGACGTCATCGAAGAAGGAGCTGAACAAGATAAAAAAAATGATTTTTTGAAGTGCTTCAAAAATTGGAAAAAACTTTGGCACAAGTGCATAATATCTTATGGGGATTACTTTGAAGGGGACAAAATAGATGTTAATGAAAAAATAAAGAATTTTTGAAAAAAAACACGCAAAATTCGCGATACTTTTTGAACTCACCCCGTACAAGCAAATTTTAATAATTTTTAAAGATTTCAGTTTGAAGTGCTGGTGAATATATTATGATAATATTGATGAGTGTAGTGATACCGGCCGCTCTTTCATTGGTGTGATAGATTTCCATCACTCCATGGCGCTTTGTCTAATCTACTTAACAGAATAGTTGATATTTATTATGTAGTTCTTTGCATACATTTTTCCTTAAGCCAAATATTTCTTTACATGGGCAAGCAACAATTTCGTCTCCACTTCAACGCACAATGAGCTTAGCGTACGTATGTAATAGTACAAATTATTTTTTTTAATCTCTGTAAAGAAAACAAGAAATACATAAATTAATTGGCAGCACAAATGAATTTGTAATTGCGGGCAGTCAGTCACCTCTTTCACCTTAGTCAGCACAACTCAGGCAAAACTGAGAAGCTACTCGCATACATGCGCACCTACTAATGCTTACTTATTTGAAAAAAAAGCGCAGGCGAAGTCACACCATTTGATATTTTACGTTTCAATACACGAGCAAAAACACAATTGGGCTTACAGATATGCACTCAAACACATTTAGGTATTCAAATATCCAGTACTATGGTGGTCGGTATGGTAATTTTTCAAAATGTTTTTGTTTCAGTATTTCCTTGGATAAAGATTTCTTTAATGGAAGGTTTTCTATTAATAAAAGTGGCTGATAGCAAGACGGATCGACATAGAAGCATTAGGACAAAACCGACAAACGTTTCTATGACAGTTCGTCTTACGTTACCGGAATGACCCAGATTTATATCCGACTCAGGATTGTCGCTGTCGTTTTGTTGTAACTTGAATTCTCTAGAATGCCAAATTCGAAATGTATTTTGTTGTTGCTTGGATTCTCTGAACAACAACGAAGTAAATAGTAAACAAAGTTTGACAATTTAGAGGCCATACTGTGGTGCGCTTCAAGCGGAGGTGGCCGTAGGTAAGTAGTTGATTATTTCCTGCTTGTGTAATTACTCTCAGAGAGGTAAACATTTACTTAGACAGTCATTCAGTAATTAAGATCTGGGCTCATTTGTAGCGCGCTAAAAATTAGTCGGCGAATGCTTGATTTTCCTATCGACCACACCTGAATACTCCGACTTTAGGCGTACTTGGTTTTCTTTCCAAAGGGACATCCTGGGAAAACAGCTGTGCGGATGAGTGAATAAAAGTTAATAGTTAAAAGCCTGGGATGTGCTCTTGAAAAGGTGGCTTCGCTTAAACTCAGCAAGCAATGGGTAAGTACGGAAATGTGCAAAGTCGGATTGTACTTTTGGCCACGGGTAGAAGGCTTTCAAAGGTCCTCGAAGGCGCACATTCTTCTCAGCAGGATCAGAAAGTACCGAGAATGTTTAAATAAAACAAAACAAAGTTAAACTTCAGGCAAATTTATCTTATCTCCTTCAAAATATGACCCGTCTGAAGCAACACACATGTGCCAACATTTAATCCAGTTCTCCATGCACCCCTGGTAGGCCGACGAAGGGATGGTCTTCAGCTCCTTCGTCGCATTCTTTTTGATCTCCTCTATCGCTGAAATCTTCTTCCACGAAGTGGTAACTTCAACTTGGGAAACAAAAAGAAGTCGTACGGGTCATATTAGATGAATACGGTGCTTGCACGATAGTATTTACTTGGTCTTTGGTCAAAAAATCCAGCACAATTAAGGATCGATGCAGGCTCACATTTCATATCAGATAAATTTCATAAGTATTACTAAGCGCCATTTGGTCTTCCCTCCTCTCATCATAACTTATTTTCCTCTATCATTTCTTTCCTGCCCTTTCTCTTTTACCCTCTCGGTTGTTTGACAAGCAACGAAATTTGTATTTATCGTCTAAATGGGTCCTTGGTCAGTAGTATTAAGCATCATTCGGTCTTTTCAACAACCCTCTTTTCTCTATCCTTTCTTTCCCAGCTTTTCTTTCTTATCCTCTCAATGATCTCACAAGGGAATGAAATTTGTGTTTCTCGTCTAAATGGTCTCTTGCAATGGCAATCGTATAACATAACCTAACTTAATCTAGCATAAAATTATAAAATAAATTAGATCAGCTGCTTTACTGGTGCATTAAAAAACATTGACTTCGCATTTTATTTTTGATTTGTGGGAACAAAAATGTGCCGAATCAGGACTGTAAGGCGGATGACCCATTGATTCGCTCTTTTGAGTGCTCAAAAATTCTCTTGTGTGAGCCGACACCTAAAAACTCGCATTGTTTTGGTGAAAGATGATTCATCTTCGGCGGATGATTTTCCTTAATTTCTTATTTTCTTAAAAGGCAAGCCTTGTATATTCTATCATCTGCTAAGGAAACCGTCATAATGTCTAATGTGCAATAGCCGGGTAGCAACATCTTTTCTATTGAGGAACTTGACATTCAAGGCACTCACCCGTCAAATCGATTGTTGATCTCGACATGGCTTTAACTCGGATGAAGCGAATGCTTGCGGGCAGGTCTAAAATCTAGCAAACATCATAATAATAAAAATGTAAAAGTAATAATAGTAGTCTCTATTTTGAAAAGTCAGTATTCTAATAACCAAATTTAGGGATTTAGATTTTCGAAAAAAAACCACCCATTACATCGACCACCCTAATGCGCCCGCTCACGATATTTAAATGCAACACACGTGTTAAGCGAGCAAAGGACAATGCAGTGCTTGGTCGCATAAGTATAAGTACATATCTACAGATGTACAAGCAGGCATATTTGGCTTCTGCACATGCAAGCACTGGGCTGTTCCTGGCACTGCCATCATTCCTTCTGCACTTTCCGTCTGCTTTTTGGTTGCATTAGTGCATTGCTTGGAGCTGCGAATTCTCCAGCGATTCGCGTGCGTTTCATGCTCGACCATCGTAATCGCTTTTGCCACAGTCACACAATTGCCGTCGACACCGAAAACGCCAACATATAAAGTCGCGTAATTAAGAGTTGCTTATTGTATAAATTACGCGAAACAAATTTTTCAACGACCGACCACTTAGAAACCGTAAAATATCGGCAAAACTATGCGAAGGAAATGGAATAGGAAGAAGATGTACGTACGGACAGACATACATATACATATACACATATGTATATATATGTAGTTATGCATTCTTAATATACAGTGAAAGTTGTAGAGGTGGGGCTAGACTTTAAAGTTTTGCTGGAGTAGGAAAAATATGTACCATGAACGGTGCAATGAACCACAATAGTAAGTAATAGGACTATGAATAAGTTCGTGCGGGGTTTTTTCGAAATTTGAAACTTTATTGACGTAAAATGGTTACAAATTTAATATTCAAAATATTGTCCATCGCTTACTACTACTTTTCCCATCTTTCTGGCAATTCACGGATTCCCTTTGTGAAAAATTCGGTCGGTTTTGCCGCAATCCACGAATCGATCCATTTTTTGACTTCATCGTAATTACGGAAGTGCTGGTCAGCCAGGCCATGTTGCATCGATCGGAAGAGATAGTAATCGGATGGCGCAAGGTCTGGACTATACGGCGGGTGGGGTAGGACATCCCATTTGAGCGTTTCTAAGTATGTTTTGACCACTTGTGCAACATGTGGCCGAGCATTGTCATGTTGCAAAATAACTTTGTCGTGTCTATCGGCGTATTGCGGCCGTTTTTCTCGCAGTGCTCGGCTCAAACGCATCAATTGTCGTCGGTAGACATCCCCCGTAATCGTTTCATTCGGTTTCAGTAGCTCATAATACACAACACCCAGCTGGTCCCACCAGATACACAGCATAACCTTCAGGCCATGAATATTCTGCGCCGACGTCGATGTTGAAGCATGGCCAGGGTATCCATACGTTGCCCGACGTTTTGGATTGTCGTAATGGACCCACTTTTCATCGCCAGTCACAATTCGATGCAAAAAACCCTTTCTTTTGTGCCGTTGAAGCAGTTGTTCGCATGCCATAAAACGGCGTTCAACGTCTCTTGGCTTCAATTCATACGGCACCCAATGGCCTACCTTTCGGATCATTCCCATGGCTTTTAAACGTTTGGAAATGGTTGATTGATCAACTCCCAAAGTTTTTGCAACCTCTTCTTGCGTTTGAGCCGGATCTTGATCGAGCAATTCCTCCAATTCGGTATCCATGAACTTTGGCGGCGCACCCTCGCGTTCTTCGTCTTCCAAGCCAAAATCACCACTTTTAAAGCGTGCAAACCACTTCTGGCACGTTCGCTCAGATAGAGCATGCTCACCATAAACTTCCACCAAGATACGATGACTTTCGGCTGCTTTTTTCTTCATATTAAAATAATGAAGAAGAATTCCCCGCAAAAACACATTATTTGGCACGAAATTCGACATTTTCAAGTGTGGTAAAAATATTGTTGTTTACGCTTCAAATAAAAAACTTATACTGACGTTTGTGCCTTACGACAGTAGCTCTCCAATGAATGTTTGGAAATGTGGATCGATGAAATAATAATCAAGTTACGCCATCTGTTGTAAAACCGCACGAACTTATTCATAGTCCTATTATATATGTATGTGTGTCTCGTTACATGTAATATGGACTTAGGAGTCTTATTTGGTTTAGGTTTTACTTGCATCAATCATGTGAATTGTGTGATTACTAAAATCCGCTCTCATTTAGCATTCCTAAAGTGATACCCGAAAGTCTTAAAGGATCCCTCCATCAGAAAGTCGCTGTTAGTTCTTTATCTGCAACTCTTTAGTTCCTTTAAAATTGGAATCTCTGTCGCCTTGACTGTTGCGGTAACCGGTTAAGCAACTTTGGACAAGTTTAACAAAGCGCGCCAGTCGTTTCTTTCTCGGCAGACTACCGCCAGTTGCACATACCAAGTGAAGCCAAGTCCTTCTCCACCTGATCTTTCCAACGCAAAGGAGGACTTTCTCTTCCTCTGCTACCACAATCAGGTGCTGCATCAAATAATTTCAGCGTCCGAGCGTTTGTATCCATTTGGATGACAGAATCACGCCGACCTCGAAATCAAAAGTGTCAACAGTGACAATTCTGTCCTTCTCAATTCTGACGGCACTGCTGGTATTGAGCAACGTCATTTGGCATAACCCTTTTAGTTTTGCGAGAATAGCGTATTGGCGTATCGTCGATTGTGGATTTTCAGACCAAGTTGCGATAGATGGAAGACACGCTTCTAGTGTATTAGATGTACGTACGATCCGAGGACCCAACATCGACACCGCTCATTTTACCTTGTTGCAGCCAAACTACGCACACGCCTCTGTGCAGCAAAAAACGTACATCTAACTACGCAAAGAATGTTCGACATCGAAAAGCTGCAATCACAACAGACAGCCAAAAGATTCGCCACTCAACTCTCACCCCTGCTCTCATAGAGTACTGCCCAGCAATCTGGCATGCACGAACAATTGGCGCCAAGAAAAGATGCTGCCTAAAGGGCGACGCTGTGATCGGGCGCAAGGCGAACCAGGTGGAATCGTAAAGGAAGAGAGACGTATTATCAGAAAGAAGAATCGAGAGTCCGAAATACGTGAATGCGAGGATCTGGTGCCTGAAATCCATAGCGTGCTTAAATTATGGGGGGAATACTTCTCGAACTTGTTAAATGGAGGCAGTTGCGCGTTTCACAAAGTATACAAAAATCCCGACACCCCAATCGTTGACGAAAGATTCGATTGTTCCGCTACCCGACCATGAGGAGGTGAAAATAGCGATAGTGCGGCTAAAGAACAACAAAGCCGCGGGAGCCGACGGACGCTGGCTGAGCTATTCAAACACGGCGGCAAGGAACTGGTAAGGTTCGTGCATCAGCTCCTATGCAAAATATGGTCGGCTGAAAGCATGCCTGCCGATTGGAATTTAAGTGTGCTTTGCCTAATCCACCAAAAGGGTGACACTGCACTCTGTGCCAATTACCGCGGGATGAGTCTTCTAAATATCGCCTATAAGGTTCTAGTGAGAGTATTGTACGAAAGGCTGAAGCTCACCATCAACCAAGTCAAGTCATCGATAGAAAGAAAAGTAAATGTTCTATCATTTGATGTTTTTTCAAAGTGCACATCGAAACCGGGACCAACCCAATGGTAAACCCATATACATCCTTCAGCTGAGTTGACTATCGTCGTGTAATTCCAGCATATCACAAATAGGTGGTCGCATAGGGCTATCTGCCTTGCTGATTTCCATTTTTGAGCCATATCTGACCATTTTATCGCTTTCACATTTCCTGCGACCGGAAAACGGCAAGGGAAACCAAGAAGTGACATGAGTGGTCGATTAACATCAGTCTTACTCAGTATTTCCTTGCAACTCCTCGCTGAGAAAAGTTGTACACAAAATTCGAACAAGGATGACAGATTAAAAGGTTTGGCCAACCGAAGCAAAATTGTAAGAGCAACTTCGGCTACCTCGTCGTCGGGGACACCCCAGTAAAATTCTGCCCGGCCACTTCACACGTATTCATACACTCGTCTAATTAGTCGTTGATCAGACGGCAACGAGGTAACATAAACGAGACACCTTCTCTGCACGCTCCTAGGTTTGCAGTCTGTGTCAGAAGAAAATAACAGGTTTTGCTTTCTTGTAACTTCAAGACATATTTCGTTCTGCTTTTTGCTGTGTAATATTCCCACTCAAGGGCTACGACGCCAGTGCTTCAAAACTTTCCCGTTAACGCAACCAAACAAAAATGTGTGAGAAGTACGCGAAGCGTTTCGAGGCGGTATTTTTGTGGAAACAAGAAAATGGCGTTACAGTTATGGACTGACCTTCCCATTCCGCAGACGCCAACCCCATTGAAAATGTGTGGGGATTTATGAAAATGCATCTTGGCGGTAGGCCAGTCCATGATTTAAAACAACTCGTGCGTCAAGTTCTCAAATCTGGTCCTGTTTGTCGACGAGCTACGCAGAAAAGCTGGTTCAAAGCATGCCGAGAAGTTGCCAGGCTATACGCGACAACGATGGAGACTACACGGCATATTGAGTACTTGCGACTCGTAGTTTTGTAGATATAATATTTTCATTTAAAAAAAAAAATTTAAGGCATATCTTTTATACTTCATGAATAATCGCGGTTCCTCTTTTCTGACACAGATTGTAGGTACTTCACACGGTGTAACTGAGAGAAAAAATTTATTTTGAAATGCAACGGTAGCTGCGTTGGTGTTTTCTTATATCAGCCACATAATCTCAGGTTTTTCGTAAGCAGATCACTGTCATGATCCATGTGACGTCAGCCAATCAGCTGATTCCTTCAAAATCACTGAAAGCCGTTTAACAGTCTGACGTTGGTCACACCCGTGTCTTCTATACCTCGTGGGATTCGAAAGTTGATGGCAAAAATGCAGATTTGTATAACACCAAACCTCTGGTGAAAGCTTTCTCGGTCTTAATGGCACATCAAATATCAACCACCACAGAACTGAAAATAAATCCTCAATATGTGCATGTATGGGAGATGCAAATAATAAATGCGTAACATGCCCGGCTATAAATAAATTTTTTTTCAATAAATGTAAACATTTGTGTCTGTATGTTTTCGCTCATATTTATTCATTTTGTTGTTTAAATTTTAATTGCAGCAAATCATTTGTGCGCTAATGAGTACAGATCAAAGCATTTGTGATAAGCATAGAGATTTTATCGCAGCGAGAAATAACTCCGAGCTAATAAAGAAATGGCATATCAAAACAAAAAAAAAAAAAACAAAAAAAAAAAACAGCAACAAGATAGAAAAAATGGTCGATACATATTTAAATAGCATTCAAGAAACAGTTAAATATAGCAC
The DNA here is from genome assembly GCF_028408465.1 of Anastrepha ludens. Classification (NCBI taxonomy): domain Eukaryota; kingdom Metazoa; phylum Arthropoda; class Insecta; order Diptera; family Tephritidae; genus Anastrepha; species Anastrepha ludens. Next base: position 132,175,369 of record NC_071498.1, on the reverse strand, counting down.
AAAACAAAAAAACAAAAAACCACTAGAAACGATTAAATAAGTAGTCGCTGGCGCAATGTTTGAGGAAAAAGAAAAAATTATGAATTCAGCAATTCAATGCTGCTGCTACGACTACCGACAGACCCCCACTTTACATGCAAATTGCAATCAAAATTAATTAGTCAACATTTTTATTGTCTGTACAAATGAGCAAAATTAATTTGCATGACTAATAAAAACGCGAAGTTATCAAAATGCAAAAAAATTTATAGCACACTTTTGTTTATTGTTTTTTTGAGCTACGGCGTAAGTTTGTGAGCGTGTTCGCCTGTTCGCTCGCTGAACTGGTTGACCACCCGTGTATTTCCTGCACAAAAACAAATATTGCCACTTTGACATCAAATACAACTCACACCTGATTGGCATAATTTGAATTGCAAGTTTTTAGTAGTAACCTTTTATTGCTGCTATTTGCTCTTCATTTGTAAGCCAATTTAAAGATGAATTAAAATGCCAAGAATTGGCACCTTAGCCAAGAACTATCAGATTGCTTTTTCTAGTACTAACTTGGCTCATATTATTGTATCCAATATTTAGCCCTCTGTGCTTTTATGGACATTGAGGGTGCATTCGATAACGCGAACTTTTGAAGTAATGGAAATGACACTCTCTAATAGGGGAGCTGATTCCGATACCCGAATCGTTGAAGAACTGTTATTCCGCTACCCGTCCATGACGAGGTGAGAATAGCGATAACGTGGCTAAAGAACAACATAGCCGCGGGTGCCGACGGACTGCCGGTTGAGCTATTTAAACATACCAGGGTGGAGCTGGTAAGGTTCATGCATCAACTTCTATGCAAAATATGGTCGGATGAAAGCATGCCTACCGATTGGAATGTAAGTGTGCTCTGCTCAATCCATAAGAAGGATGATCTTGCAATCTGTGCCAATTATCGCGGGATTAGTCTTCTAAATATCGCCTATAAAGTTTTAGCGAACGTATTATGTGAAAGGCTGAGGCCCACCGTGAACCAACTGATAGGACCTTATCAGTGTGGTTTTAGACCTAAGTCTACCATCAAACAAATATTCACCATACGCCAAATCTTGGAAAATACCCATGAAAGGAGAATCGACACACACCATCTTTTCGTCGACTTCAAAGCTGCATTCGCCAGCACGCAAAGGAGTTACCTGAATGTCGCGATGTCTGATTTTAGTATCCCCGCAAAACTAATACGGCTATGTAAGATGACGTTGCTCAACACCAGCAGCACCGTCAGAATTGGGAAGGACCTCTCCGAGCCGTTTGATACCAAACGAGGTTTCAGACAGGCACAGATAGGTTTTCTTTCAGGCACAATATATAAGAGATATATAAGAGCTTACAATTGTTGGCGTATGCCCATGATATTGGCATCATTGGCTTTAACAACCGCGCTGTTAGGAGAAGGCCTCCAAACTGAATGAAGAGGCAAGACGAATGGGTCTGGTGGTGAACGAGGACCAAACGAAGTACCTCCTGTCATCAAACAAACAGTCAGCGCACTCGCGTGTCGATTAACAGTTATGATTTCGAGGATCTAAAAGACTTCATTTATTTAGTAGTCAGCATTAACACCGATAACAATGTCAGCCCTGAAATCTAACGTAGAATCTAGGCAAATGAGTAGTAGTAGATCGGGGACGCTTGAGGGAACTCCTAAGGCTAACAGGTTTGGTGGGTGTACCACCAGCTCTCGGGTTTGGTGGGTATACTTACCGGACATTGTTCGTTAGGTGTTCATGCGGTGAGACTTGGGATCGCCTCAAGTCCGTTCTGCAGAAGAACGAAGTGGAATCATCTCAACACCTTTTTCTCACACAACGGACGAATTTTGAATATTTGTCCAAGTGGGCCCAAGCTAGGACGGCCATTTAACCTAACCTTACCAAGAACTGAACCAGGTTTGCCATTATAAAACAGCGAACACAAAATTCAATATCAGTATATACTTATTTGGCCATTGCCCATTAGTCATACAAAAATAAATGTTATTCTCTTAATCCTTTATCCGAACGTACTAAAATGGCAAGAATTGAGTGTATCTTTATTTGTTCGCTCATTTTTAAGTTCATCTCTCATTACTATCTGCCAATTTTATTGTGTATTTGAATGTTCCCACAGTGCAACTGTGGCCGCTGAGGTCTATTCTATGTACTATGCGACTCAATCGGCCAATGTGAATGCACACACACACACACACACATACTTACAAATGTATGGAGTTGCTTCCACGTACCTGGTGTATTCCGAGAATTCCATGTAGACTGGTTCGGCCATTATTGCTATAATTGGCCAATATGCATAAATAATGTGAAAGTGTAGTATGTAGCTGCCGAAGCAACAACAATAACCGCAGTAACAATAAAAGACGCAGACACAGCAACATTCAAAGACGACAGCAAACAGTGACCATTGAGATAGCGGTAGCAACATTCCTGACCAGCACTCCACCACTCACAGCCGCTGCGGTGTGTACGAGTAGGAATATGCGCCAGCAACAGCAGCGGCGACATCGCCGCCTCCACCTTCTCCACTACTCGCACAGCGCATTCATATGTTGCAGTGCAGTGTGGACGGACGATAAGGTGCACGAAAGGGGAAGAGGCGAACATGTCAAACAAACAATAATCATAAAAATACGATGAACTTAACTGAAGCGATTTGATGTGCGCAGAAAACAGTGGGCCAAACGGCGCTGCTCTTCTTGTTTCTGTGCGCTGTATTCACCTTGCTGCATACGCTCTTCCTGCTTGTTGTGGTCCCTCGTTGTTGTTGCTGTTGTCAGTTTTGTACGCATTTGGAGCTCAAATGGTTCATTAACTGCTGAATGGCGATGAAACATTCAAAAGCAAAGCAAAGAGCTGCCAGAAAAAGAGCGGGCAGGTGGCGAATAACTTTTCCGTTGCTACTCTTCAGTTACATTATCGGTACTCGTTGTGGATTATGAATGGGACCAGCTATGCAGGAGTGTGGCTAAGTTGTAGTATTGCATACGGCGCTTGCGAGTCGATTGAGTGCGCGCGAGTCAAACAGCGGCTGGGGGACGCAAATGCGGATGAAACAGTTCCATTTCCATTTACAGCAGAGCAGCAATTGCCCAAGTAACACCATGGGAAATGCGACATCATTGCCGGCCGCAGTGTGGGCCTTATAAATCAGCGAGGCTGTTTAACATTAGAAAACCATTTATGTGTAGTTGCTCTAACTTCACAAACTTGTTTAATCATCTTTTATGTGTGTGTGTGTGTGGGTAGTTAAATGCCTGCTGATACCGGAAACTCATTAAGTACGCGAATTCCGCAAATTTGTTAGAAGACTTCAATTAAATAGAGTTATTGTTAATGAAATTCATTAGAAAATTCTAACATAAATTTCTCGTTGTTGTTGCTGTGCATGTATGTGAGTGTGGTGTTGAGTTTGTTATACGGCTGCAACACGAATATAATTAGCAATAAGATAATTACTCTGGGTTCCTGCGTGCAAATCTATTATTTAACTTTTCCGTTTTATTCCAAAGTCAACCAAGAATTAAAAAAATTAACTATAAAATAAACAAGATAAACAAGACTGAGCTAAAATAAAAACGACAGGAGCTTCGTTTTGATAACTTCGAGTTTATTTGTTCAAATTAGTCCCCTCTGGCCTCGATACACTTCTCCGGGATCTAAAAGCTTTTCGGCGGGCGCCGTAGCCGAATGGGTTGGCGCGTGACTACCATTCGAAAGACACAGAGAGAACGTAGGTTCGAATCACGGTGGAACAGCAAAATTAAGAAAAACATTTTTCTCATAGCGATCGCCCCTCGGCAGGCAATGGCTAATCTCCGAGTGCTGCCATGAAAAAGCTGCTCATAAAAATATCTGCCGTTCGGAGTCGGCTTAAAACTGTAGGTCCCTCCATTTGTGGAATAACATCAAGACGCACGCCGCAAGTAGGAGGAGGAGCTCGGCCAAACACCCAAAAACGGCTCTTAATGCTTTGCCGTACTTCTGAACTTAGCGATTCAAAAAGAATACGATTTCTGTACTGTATTCTTATGGATTGTGGTATGAGAATTGGAGTTCGGTACACAGAGAGGTGTTTACAAGGCTGCCAGAGCATGTTTTTTTATTTGTTTTTTTGATATAAAAAAATTAATAAAATAATTGGCGCGTACACTTCTGCTAGGTGTTTGGCCGAGCTCCTCCTCCTTTTTGTGGTGTATGTCTTGATGTTGTTCTGCAAAGGGAGGGTCCTAATGTTTTGAGCTGACTCCGAACGACAGGCAGATGGATTTTTTAATGAGCTTTTTCATGGCCGAAATACACTCGGAGGTTTGCCATTGCCTGCCGAGGGGTGACCGCTAGGAAAAAAACTTGTGCTATCATTTTGCTATGCATTCGAACCCACGCACTCCCGAATGGTAGTCACGAAGCAATCAATTTGGTTACGACTCCGCCTAATTACAAATTGATACTTGGAATCTCTTTGTATGTCGTTAGTTTTTCTACAAGGGAGCGATGGAGAAGCCCAGACACTCTGTCGGAGAGCTCGCTAAAAAGTTTCTACACCGAAGGCACCAAGATTAAAAATGGTACTATAGAAGGATGGCATTTGAACTATAATTTCAGTTGCTTCACTGCTTTGTGTTCGAGATCACGGCCTTTCAATCAAAAATTTTTCCAATACTTAAATTAGCCAACTGAATATTTAGCGAAAGGAGGCAAAGAATTCAATTAGAAACCATTTGCACTAATTCAAAATTTGTTCAGGAATGTAAGTCAAGCTAAACTCTGTTGGAAGGCGGAATGAGCTTGAACTTATATGGGTGCCGGAACACTGTGGTGTTCAAGGTAACAAACTGACGGATGAATTGACAAATTGCTGTTCATTGGAGTGGGTTTGGTGTAGTCTTCACAACAGCAAAACAGCCAAGTGTTTCATAGAAAGGCCTGACAGTGTGGAATCAATATTTCTCCTCAGACAAAGGAGGGGTCTACGAGTGCTGATAAGAAATATTGCTTCCACAATATAATATTGATAGACAATCCATGGAGACAACACGTCGTGTGTAGATCTCGTTTGGAGTAAAAAGATAATACAGATCACTTCCTATGCCGCTGTTCGGCTTTAGCCAAACTTAGATGATCAATTTTTGGGTCGCATTTTTTGAGAATGTGCTACATTCTCTGTCCCGCGACAAACTGCAAAGATTCATCAAAAAATCTAAAGAATTTATTGAGGAGTAATCCCTATCCTTTAAAATCCTACCTTCTTTTTCTGCTTGTTTGAGTGGCGGGATAGCAGCTTAAGCGATTTTGGTCGAGTTTAACAAACCGGCGCTAGTTGGAAATACCAAGTGAAACCAAGTCATGCCAGCTAAGAGGACAGCTCCATATAGAAATTGTGTATCCACCCATCCACGGAACGGCGGAATTGGTGGGCACCCAAGTACTATGCGGAGATTACCGTACCGACAACCTGGCAGGATGTATAACATGCATTTCCTTTCTATAATGTGGAGGCTAACCAAGAATATTTCTGCACGAGGTAATCCTCCCGGCATGGGGCATCGGATGTGCGGGCTGGAACCCCACATCCCCGTACTACTACTAGTTTTGAAAAATGGCATATTGGCTATGTCAATAGAGAGCCGAGTGGAAGTGAGCTATACACCGTCGTCGAAACGATTCGAAGCAACTGAACAACTTGTGGAGGATGTGGAGATGACGGACAATCTCTCAGTAGACTCAGATGGATCTCTGGTGCCGTGTAAGTCTTTGACTACGGTCAAACCTGGTGCGAATCAGATAAGTACTGGTAAACAGACTGATGTTATTGGAGATTCGAACGCAGTTGCTGGTCTATTCGCAAGGCAGATCAAACGAAGAAAACAGAAGGCAAAGAAAGCCGAAGCATTAGCTAAAGCAAGCACTGCAGCTCCGTCAACTTCGACACCTGTAATGGAAACGGGAAAGCGCGAAGAAACGAAACGGAGTCTGTGCCATCGACCGGGAAGAGGAGAAAGGCGAAGAAGAGGAATGTCGAGAGACGGAACTCGGAAATGCCTGCATCCTCGACTCAATCCAAGGCAAACAAACCTTTACCTGACAAGGCAAAGGCTAAGGGACCTCAAATGTCGAATGACACTCTTCCGTCAACGTCTGGCGAATCATTCGAGAGAGTGGCAGCAATGACGGTAGAGATACATACCGACAAACAAGACGGTCTACTGTCCAAAGGGCAACAAGACTATCTTGACAGCTATCTTTGGAAATATGGAAGTAATATTTACGCAGATAAATCTGCAGCATAGCAAAGTGTCTACGGCTCTCCTGTGCTGTAGGCATGCAAAACTGCAAACAAACACACACATAATACAGGGTGGGCCATATAGCGTTTGCTTTTTGAACCACCTATTTTTGTGAGAATGATAACACAAATGACATGTCAAATGTGTTCATAATTTACTTAAACGTTTGACATTTACGAAATGGGACGCTATACGCTTGAACAAAATTGGGAAATATTGAAAACCTATTTCCAAAGTGGTGAGTCTTCTTCTTCTTTTCTGATTTTCACATCGGTGCCTACGTCAATAAGCAAAATTGTCGGATTTGGGGCTCAGAAAATCCACACGTTACTGTAGAGAAGCAAATGCATCCACAACGAGTCACTGTTTGGTGCGGTTTTTAGTCTGGCGGCATCATTGGACCATTTTTTCGAAAATGAGCGAGGAGCGGCGGTTACAGTAAATGGCGAGCGTTACCGTGACATGCTCAACGAGTTTTTGTTTCCAAAAATTGAAGAGGATGACATGGACGACATTTGGTTTCAACAGGACGGTGCAACTTATCACACTGCCAAAGTTACACTCGAATTTTTGGCTACCGTTTTTGAAAACCGAATAATCAGCCGAAATTCCGATATCAATTGACCGCCTCGGAGCGGTGACTTAAGCCCGTTGGACTATTTTTTGTGGGAAGCCGTTAAGGACAAATGCGAACCATCCAGAGACGATTGATGCTTTAAAACACGAAATCGAAGTTGCCATTCATGAAATTGGAGAACAAAAAATCGAAAATGTATTTAAAACTTGGGTTCATCGAATGGCCTACTGTAAAGCCAGTCGTGGCAGTCATTTGAACGATATTGTTTTTCATTCATAAATGACAATGTTCAATCTTCAAAATAAAAAAAAGTTTGAAAAAATATTAATTAGTTGTTTTTTTTTTAGCCGACTCAAAAAGCAAATTTTACATGTCCCACCCTATATAAGAACCATGGGTATGTCACAAGCGTATCTCTGGAATCTATTCACTTCACATTTTTTAGAATGTTGTCATAAAACGCTCACGGAAACATTGTTTCGCACGCATCTTCATACATATTTTTATGCAGGTAGCGCTTATTACCTTAATTAATTGGAATCTAATCTCTGACGCTGATCGATATCTCGAAAAAGGCAAGAAATAAATAGAATCTAAAAACTGAAACATTTTGCTGTAGATTATCAGTAGTCTACACACTAAATAATCGGTACCAGGGGCTTCCGTAAGCCGCACGGAAATATCGAAAAACACACACGCAGCCTCACGCAATCAAGTTCAAATTTCAATTTGTGCGCGTATTTTTAATTGCACCAATAATTCATTGAAAAATCAGTGGAACGACACGCCAACTTGGACACCCAACCGAATTGCTCCACCACTCACACACATACGTACATACACATACGCGCTTATTCAATACAAAAATACACATACAAACACATGTACACGCCTGTGACACGCAACGCTGGAACTCCTCGAAAAAAATAATGATGACAATAAAACGAAATATCCAAAAAACAGTAGCTACAAAAAAAAGTTACCAACAAAAAAATTACCTACAAAAAAAATTTACCAACAAAAAGCAAAACAAAGCTGAATACTGAAACAACAGACAAAAACCTTCGAAAATATTCTGGTACTTGAAGAAGAGATGAGGAAAAAATGCCGTGAAAACAGAAAAAGGCAAATTATAAATGACGAGTGATCGTCGGTCGCTTATCGTCGATAATTGAAATTCACGTGAAAAAAATACCCCGCATATACAAGCAATACAATAAAACATACGGCAGCACATACAAGCAAACACATAGCCACTTGGTGGAGATAAAAAATATGTGCGACGAAATGTGGATGCATGCAAGCGGGCAACCAAAAAACAATCGACAACGCCAAATTAGCCAACATTCGGAATCTGTCAGCTACTGTTCTCCCTAATTAATAGCGAGATGCCTGTTCAATTTTCAATTCCGTTTTGTCGTCGCCATTCGCATTCGCATTCGTATTCGCATTTGTATTTGTATTCGTAATCATACTCGTTTTGATTTGTTTCGATTTAAGTTGTTTGTCGCCAGAATGGAATTGCTGATGAACAAATCGATCGAAGTGGTCTTTGCTGGTTGACAGTCATGTGGGAGGAAATAAGATAATAAAGGTTGGAGTTTGGCTTAAGCGGTTATAGTGCCAACCAAGAAGAAGAAGAAGAAGATTGGAGTTTGGTGAATTCTATACAAAGTTAATTTTGAACAGGAAAGGCTCATTTTGTTCCCCTTCAAACTACTTCCTCTGTTCCACTCTTATCGACACTGCTAATGCTAACGCATCTAGTTTCTGATGATTATTACACTTTTCAACAGAATTTTTGTAACCATCCAACCAATCATCCATCATTTGGGTTCTCGGTCACAAAGGCATAGAGGGCTGATGAGCTGGCTAGACAGGGTACTTTGAAATGAGAGGATTGGGGTTCCCTTAAGAATCTGTGGTCTGCTCCTGGAAAGATGGGCTAGTGCGCTGGGCTAGTGCGCAAATGTGCAAGGTCGCGAGATTCTTCTGGTCACGGGTGGGTCGTGGACGCTCGAGAGAGCTCCTAATTCTAACAAAGCCCCAGCTCTCGAGTTTGGAGGGTATTCTTACCGGGCACTGTCCGTTAGGTATCCTTGTGGTGAGACTTGGGATTGCCTCAAGTCCGTTCTGCAAAAACTGTCTTGAAAACGAGGTGGAATCATCTCAGCACCTCCTTCTCAGCTGCCCTGCTCTCGTCTGGCAAAGATTTCGATATCTGGGCTCGCATTTTTTCGCTACGCCTGCGGATATAGTGGGTTTAAATATCATACATCTGGTGAAGTTCATCAGTAGCTTGTTGCGGATAATTACGAACGTAAATCAGCCACCGTCGGCGTCGTTTTAAGTGTATGCTCATCATCCTGTAATCCCAAGGGTCCTTCGTCCTTCCCTTCTCCTGTCTCCTGTATGGCATCACAACGAACGAATTTTGAATATTTGTTCAAGTGGGCCCCAAGTTAGGGCGACCATTTAACCTAACCTATTCATGGTATACTTCTGAAAGAAGGTATGCAACTGAAACATTTGGTGCACACATTGTAATCGGGGTTTAGATCCAGTTAGCGCTGCCCCACGGCACTCTTAAAAATGTCGGATGACATAAGACTAAACATTGACAAAAAGCGTGTGACTTTTCAGACTTTAATCCACCATTCCAAAGCATTTGATTCTATAGATCATGAACTTTGAAGCTTGAAATTGCAATTTAAAAAGTCGAGCCAAGAGGCACCGAGCGATTTGGTAACTCCCAAAACACTCAGGAGAAAATGCCCATTATATTTAAAGCTCTGGAAAGTGAAAGGGTAGATGGTCTAGGAGGAAAAAGGTGGAATGGAAAAGAGAAATAGTGGTAGTTAGACTTGTGAGAATTTTCCAGATTCTTTGGTAAATCTGCAAATACCCTCCAGTTTGAGAGAACGAATTTTACTCGTGCTCATGGCATCAGAACCCAAAATCGCAGCCTTGGCAGAGAAAATGATCAGTGCAATCCTCCTACTCTAAGCAACACAGACAAATCGGGTCCTCACTGATTCCAATGGTCGTCATATGCTGAGTCCATGGGTTGTGCCCTGTAATAATACCGACCATCGACCGAACGTCTTTTTCACCAAGTATTAGAATATAGTTCGAAAGCTTCCTATTCGGTGTTGCTGAACAACCTTCAATTTAGATATCTCGGCGTTCTTAACAATAAGGCATTCATAAAAGGACTGCTTGACGGATTTTCCTAAAGAGCCGCTTATGGTGGACATTTAATTTTGATATAATTTTTTACATTGTTAAGAGCCGTATCTTGAATAAAAAATAGTGAAACCTGAAAGAATCTAAATTTTTACCTATTTTATTGGGTATGCGAATAAGTTTCCGTCCTTTCTTAGCCAATGTTACGAATTATTTAATCAATTAAATGGTAAATGATATTATGTGAAATATGTGCCATTGGAAGCCACAACTTTACTCCATCTTTCAGGCAGCATACAGATTCCTCTGACGAAAAATTCGAGTCGTTTTGACTTCATACATTCCTTGAGCCAGTTTGCGATGCTCTCGTAAGAAGTGAACCACTCACCAACAAGGGCTGACTGCATTGACCGGAACAGATGGTAATCCGAAGGTGAAATGACTGGGGAATACGGCGAGACAAACAAGATTTCACAATTCAGTTCCTCTAAATATTTCTGGACCGATTTAGCAACGTGTGGCCTGGCGCTGTCATGCAGAAAAATCTGTTGATCATGTGTACCGTCCCATTCCGGCCACTTTTCTTTAAGAGCTCGATTCAAACGCATTAGCTGCAGTCGGTAACGACCGCCAGTAATGATTTCAGATGGTTTAAGGATTTCAGAATAGATGACACCTTGCTGATCCCACCAATAATATATAAAATAATAATAATGAGGCATGACTTCAGTCAAATGCTGTTTTTTCGGAACGAACGTGGACATTTTTGACGTCAGATAAAAAAGGATCTTTACGCTTCGAACGAATGTCAACTACTCCGATCGAGACCTCACATATACACCTTCAAATCGCCAGTATATCACTAGAGCGAACACAAAAACAGTATCAGCAGTGATACCTCTTTTACGAGGGCGGAAACTTATTCCCATATCTAAATATTTTAAAACAACTTTTAAGGGTCTTTATAAAATCCTTTTGCTTATTTCACTGACTTTCACAATATTTAATGAAGGACTTTTACATCAAAATATGACAGCCAATTCGAAGGAGTTTGCAGTTGGACCCACCTTTAAAGATTCTTTCCGATGTAGTTATACACAGCGCACAAAGTCATCCTAGGCGATTTGTCACTAAGTCTTTCTTATTCAATAAAGTCACCTTAGTAGGTAGTGAAACAAACGGCGCATGTATTGGACGAATCACAAAGCCTTCCAGCAAATGGTCAAATGATTGTTGTATCCAAGCTTTACGCAAGTTCTGTTAACTAAATGGTATACACACTTATTTTTGATAGGGAATATTTCTCCTGAAAATGAATCAGCTTAGCTTTTAGATTTGATATGATTTTGAAAATTTTCGTTCTTCAACTTCCGTCGAATATATTCTCCAACTTTCTCATACATACAATACCTGCAGTAACCGTTTGATATTAAGTAGTATTCCGGTGAGGAGTCACAATGTTGACTTCTGGATGGCTGCCAAATCTATAATCTAAACTTTTGCTCGCACAATATTCTAAAGCTAATTTGAATATTTGAGTGAAAATGTAATTAGTACTCCTATTGGAGTATCTTGGGTTGAGGTTATCAAGCAACAATCTCTGGCTAGCTCATCGGCTACCTCGTTTCTGGGGATGTTTTGAAGGTCAGGAGCCAACATTTACGATTAGCGGTGCTGGCTGAAAACGATTTTCAAAAAAGTTCTACATCAGCAAATTTTTTTATATAATCGATGACTAGAGACTTAGTAGACAAACATTTACAAATGCTGCCCCTTATCGTCTCAATCAGTTCAAATCGGTTTTATTTTGTTGACATGAATGTAATTGAGGGCTATCCACATCCAGTGGTATTAAGAAAAATAACACAGCCAAAATAATTCATTTCAAAAATTACTATCCTGAGGCATCTCTGATCAGCAGAAGCTCAAATAATAATCCGATTTCATACAGCGTGCGGTATGTGAGCTGATTTTTGATACAAATTTAGAGACCTAAAGCATTATTCTTTGCCCTTCATGCTGAAATTTCCAATTAAGTCCATAATCTTCGCACGGCTCCTAATCGACGTACGTTAGATATATGTAACACTTCAGGGGCGTGCAGCAGGGCTATAACACAACTTTTGCGGAGCCAATAGAAGAAGTTTCAGCGCTTCAAATTAACAAGGCTCCACTTTGACCTTGTGACAATGTTCACGCAAAATTCTTTACAGATATTCCCAATTCCTGCGAACCGCAGAATCGGCTAATATGGCTCATTTTAAAATCAAGTTGCTGTTTGTGGGGCCCGTTTATTGTGAATGTGCTGTTTCCAATTATATAGAAATATCGCGTATTAGATTTCTGGTGGAATGATTGCTATACCTTCATATAGAGTAAGCGGTTTTGATGGACTAAACTGATGTTAACTGTTATGTCCGACCTACTGTCGCTAATCCTTCTGTCATTAAGCAGAAGGGACTGCAGACAACTGGTTGGACTGATGACGGACCACTTTCTGTGGGCGAAGCACATGGAAAAGGTAGGCATCTCAGTCAGGGCACTCTGCCCAACTTGTGAAGAGAAGGATGAGACGGCGGACCACTTTCTGTGCATCTGCCCGGGTTTTGCTCGAATCAGGCTTGAGGTCTTTGGCATTGATCTGTGAAGAAGCGACCACCTTGACTCCTTGGCACCACAAGATCTACCCAGACTTCCTCGGAGGTCGGGTAGATTTAAAGAAAATTAAGAGGGAATCCGAGTGCAGTAGAATGGATTAAATTGTGTCTGAGTGCTGTTCTCTTGCTTGTTCTCCCGACAAAAAAAAAATAAAATAAAAGTGCGTGTAGCGTAGTACACATAACAAAAGTGAAACTTTCAAGGTAAACAAAGAAAGAGGAAGAGACCCGAGAGAGAATGAGAGAGAGAGAGAGAGAGAAAGAATATATAACTAAATAAATTCACAATATTTGCAGAGAATACAAATAGACAAAATTTTCAAAAAACGGAGAAGGGTCGACCGGTGGACCGGTGTAGGCAAACGCCGGACACAAACCGTGGCAACAACGCGCACTACTCCGAGCGTTTATCAACCGTAAAAACGCAGCGATTCCAGGAGCGCATCTACGACATAAATTATCGCAAGGCAACACCAATAAATCCGACGCCTTAATGGATAGCACTTTATAGTACGAACAAGCACTAGCCAGGAAAGAGAAATAAGCGCCGAAGAGTAAGCACTAAACAAAAAAACGCCGAAAAAATTGACACAAAAAAAAAAAAACGCCCCAAACGGTAGGCACCAAGGACGTATAACGCCAAAAGGTAGGCACCAAAAATATATTTCCTACAAATTTGCACCAACAAACAAGCGCCATAAAGTAGGCAGTGTTACTTCTCACTAGAAATTAGCAACCACAAGGAAAAACTCAGGAAAAGTAGCCTAAAGTGTATATAAGATATATATTTTTAAGGTATAGCTCTCTCTCCTTTTCCTCTACGTTATATCTTTTTTCTCTCTCGCAGAACGAAAATGCCCAAAACATTGCATGACCTTGAAATTCTACTCTCCATTAAACATTAACAAACATAAACAGTTAAACATCCACGACATTTGATTCCAACAAAACGGCGCAAGTTGCCATAATCGATTGCCTAATAATCAATTTATTGCAATATTCAAGCCACCATTGACGTCATATGGCCAGATTTATTGCAAAAAGTAGTCAAAAATTGGGCTGATCGAATGGACCCTGTAACTCGTAACCGCGGCGGATATATGTATGCCGGATATTATATTAAAAAAATAAATGCTATGAAATTATAATAAAAAAAACATTCCAACAATGTTTCTTTTTTGTTTATATGTATTTTTTTTTTATTTTTCTTAAATAAAGCTTGCAAGCATTTTGGTAGGTAGGTAGGTAGGTTTGGCAGCCGCATCGCACATAGAGACAACGATGCCACTTAGACCACGGAATGGGTCCGTTGTGAGCCGCGGGGGCTGGGCTACATTTCCCTCTCCATATTGAACCATCCTGAGGTTTTGACAAAGCGGAAAAGGTTGTTGATATCTAAAGTGTATAGATTATCTATATTCGTAAAGAAGTAGGATTTAAAAATCGGTTTCTGCTTCTGGCTAGAGCCGGGCATGTACGGAAGAGGTGTTGAATTGTTTCCAATTCCTCCTCATTTCTGCAGCTACGACAGAAATCATGCGTGTAAACGCCTAATCTCCTTGCATTTTGGTAGCTATAATTCAACCTTTTTCTTGTCGTCATTAGTTCTGAAATTTTTTTTGAATAAACATTAAGTTTAAAAAGAAATAAATAGCAGTACACTTACAGCGAAAAATGTTCATAAAGAAAAATCTTAATTTAATTTTTTATTTTTCAGTTTTCATAATTTCATATATTTCAGCTAATTATATCTGCTCTATTAGCCGCTCTAAAAAAAGTAGCTTCAACTGCAAAGCTTTGCTAAATAACTGACAAAATGAAATAATACCAGTTACAAATTTGTACCAAAAAATTTGCTTTTGAACAGCTTTTTTAAATACTAAATGAAAAAAGGAATTTCGAGTGAAAGAACTCTTTTGCGCGTTCTATTGCTTGCCTGCTTGTATACCACAGCTGCCTCTCAGCTGTCTTCAAAACTGTCAAATATGATTGGTGTACGACACCATTTGCTGAAATTATAAATCTTCCACTTCTTCTTCTTGATTGTGCGAATTTAACAAAGTACGCCACTCGTTTCACCAAGTGAAGCCAAGTCCTTCACCTCTGCTACCACCAGCTAGTACCGCATCGAATAGAATCTTCCACTAGAGTGTTTAATTTTGCGCCACGTTGTATACATACACGTTTCAGAAACATCTGGTTCATATTTTGTACCAGCGCCACTCAAGGAGTTGGAGTCGTGGTTGGCACAATTTAATATTAATCAATTTAATATTTTGGCTATCAATTTAACATTTAAGTTGTAATTAAGTAAAAACTTTTATTCACATTTCATGATTAGTCTTACAACATCCGCATACTATTGAGCCGAAAGACTTATTTGACTTTAACAGTTTTAGCTTTTTCATATATTAGTATATACACAGTTAATATGTCAATTCAACTGCCCTACTCTCAAGCTGCAAATAAGAATTTTTAATACATAGAGCATCGCATGAGAACCCAGCTATTTATCTCTTGCCTACTAAACAGCGTTAAGTTGCTTTAATTTGTTTTACATTAGAGTTTACATTTACGTATTATAAATAAACACACCGTCGGCAGGTGCTCTATTTAACTCCCACTTAACCGCTCCAACTTAAACAGTTGAGCACATGCAGTGCAGTGTTAACAACAACTAAATGCAATCACAAACGACTGCCATTACGAGCAACGCACGTTGAAAACGACTCTCCACCTCTCAATAGCAAGTGAGAAGAGGCCTAACTCTTTTTTGGAGTACCTGTTACAAGTGAGTTTGAAGTGAAGTTGGAGAGGCTTATTCTATAGTAAATAGGAGAGATGTTGAGTAGGCAACCGTTGCTCACACACTCACTCGTTGGTATAATACATTTGATGAATGTGTGCGTTTTGCGACACCACTTGGCAAATAAAATTGAAACCAGTTTCATTAACTCGCTAGAACTTACTGGCTCTGTGTGTTGTGAAACCAGTTTTCAGGCAAGTTTTTGTTAACTTTAAAGTTTTTCGCTTTTCCCCGTCAATTTGTTCATAAGAAACGCCTACCATAGGTGGAGCTTAGAACCGGTGGCATTGTACGCGTATTGAAAAAGAGTGCATGTGCTTGTGTATGTGTGTGTGCATTGGTTACTAGACTTTCAACTTTTTAACAAGTCTTGCTTGCCATTACTGTTGTTGTAATTGTTTTTGTGTTTTTGTATTGTTTCTTTGTTTTTGGCCGTTGAGGTGTTGACAAAATTGCCAAGATGGTGTCAAAACAGCGCAAAAATGGTGTCTTGTTTACATTTATTACCTATTATTGTTGTGCATGTGTGCATGTGTGCGTATATTGCACCTTTATATGAAAACCTATATGCGATAGTATGCCATTAACGATGCGCTGATGGTCGTCAGGACCTACTAAATGGGTTGTAGCAACGAATGTCATGAAGCTTAAAATGTTGATAGCCGAGTATTGGTTGGCAAGATTTTTCATTTCAAGCAACTGATTGTCAATTTACGAGCATTGACATCTACATATTGTATGTATGTATGTATGTAAATGCAATATTATGTATATAAATACAATACAAACAAAATGTATACTTATACCTATACTCGTACAAGTACATCGGGGCATTTATTGGTATGCGAGAATTATGCTTAAGTAAGTGAGGCGATATTTTTTGTTTTATTGCGTTTGGGAGGCGCCTCTGTTATGTCCAATCGGCGCTAGCATTTCTTGGAAATCGCTGCTGCAAAAGCTGCAAGCGTATTAACAGAACAAAGTGACAGTTTTGACACAGTGTGTCTTCCATTGAGAGTGAGGAGCAGTGTGGTTAGCGTCTACGCTGCACGATAAATTGGCCTGGACAACTTCATTAAGGAAGATTTATGGTAAAAGTTCAAATGAAATCTCGGACTTTATTCTATTTACTTTTATATGCCATTTGTGGCTGTAATTGGGCTATGAAATTTTTAAGTTGGTTTCCTTAATTACAGAATTAAGAATAAAAAAAACTTTTAAGCACTCTACCAATTGTAGATATTTTAGAAGTAAGAATAGGAAAAAATAGTTTCAAGAGCGATAATATTAATATAACATTTGAAAATATGGTACATTCTATCAAATAAAATATCGGAAATTGTTCCTTTAAAAAGCGCGCGTTACACATACATTTGTGGCATTGTTGCGGGTTTTTTTGGTCCACCTCCATAGAGTTTTGCAATGCTACCAGTATCATTGTAACGTTTTATAGTGCGATACACAAACATTTTATTCACTTTGAGGTGACTGAGCTCACGAACAATGGCTGGTTGTGACTGTCCAGCCAAATATAACGCAATCACACTATTACTTTTGAATTCCATCACAGAAAAAAAAATTCAACTAAGCTGAGACGCAAATGCTTTTGATGGCTTATAAACAACATATTGAACTGTCATTAGAACAGTTTTGACGTTGATGTCATGAGCTGTTTTACAGATACAAGCAGTGAGAAGTTGGTAACACTTCTTATCGTTCACCCTGTACATATGTCTAACTTTTCTTTACTGGAATGTTGGCTTAGGTGTCCTCTATAGTGTCGCAGAGTTTGAGCGTGATCTGTCAGTTAGCCTGTTTTTGGCACTAAATTATATCAGTCAACCGCAGTTGTGTTGTGTCATTTTCACTATGGATAAAAATATCGAATAAAAAATTTGTCTTAAATTTTGTGTTTTGAACGGGATTTCGAGAGCCGAATCGTTGAAAATGTTGTAGAAAACCTACGGCGAGTGTGCTTTATCAAAAACACGGGTCTTCGAGTAGCTTTTGGCTTAAGGCTTTTGTGGAGAGGGCCGGGAAGACGTGGAAGATTTGCCCCGATCTGGTCGCTCTTCAACGTCTTCAACGGATGAAAACGTCGACAAAGTCAAGGAAATGGTGCTAGCAAACCATCATATAAAGTTGGGAGAGGTAGCTCGTGACCTTAATGTGTCTCACGAATCAATTGGCAACATTTTATCCTTTCAATTGGGTATGAGACGTCAAGACGCGTGGCTGCTCGACTCGTTCCAAGAGAGTTTAATTTCTTTAAAAAAATTCATCTGAAGAAGGTGACTGCTAGAGCAAGTGAATTCGGACCCAACGTTTATCCAGCGCATCATAACAGGTACCGAGACGTGGATACATGAGTTTGGCACGCAAACCAGTCTACAGGCGGCTGAACGGCTAAATGGCGCTATCCACATGAGCCGAAACCCTAAAAACTAAAAGTGAAAGTCATGCTACTCGGTTTCTATGAATCTCATGCTGTTGTGCACTCGGAGTCTCGGAATTTGTTCCAAGTGGTTCTACGGTAAATAAAGAATATTATTAGGAAGTAATGCGACATTTGAGAGGGAATGTGCATAGGAAACGGCCCAACTTGTGGAAAGAAAACTCATAAATCTTGCACAGTGATAACGCACCGTCTCACAAGGTTCATATTGTGAACAATATTTTGACCAAAAACTCGACAAATATCATCGAACAACCACCGTATTCACTGGATTTAGCCCCCTGTAGCCCCATGTAACATTTCCTCAAAACTTAACGCTTTGAGTCGGTTTAAAGGGTTCATAACAGAGGACGCCCTTCTGATCCCACCTGATGCACAACATAACCTTTGAAGCTGAAATTTTTTTTTTTTTGCTGCCACCTGGCAGGCTCCAACATTTTCGACGCTTAGGGTTATCATAATAAATCCATTTTTTATCGCCAGTGACGATGCGATGCAGGAAACCTTTTCTTTTCTGCCGTTCAAGAAGCATCTCACACGCCACCAAACGTCTCTCGATATTCCTCTCCTTCAATTGATGTGGCACCCAGTTACATGCTTTCTGGACCATTTCAATCGCGTGCAAATGTTTACCGACGGTTGGTCTGTCAACGTCCAACTTTTTAGACATATGAACAAGGGTTCGACATGTGTCTTCATCCAATAATTGTTGTGGTTGAGTATCTTTGAATTTTTTGGGTGCGACTACGCGAGCTTTATCACTCACGTCGAAATTGCCACTTTGGAAGCGTCGAAACTACTCTTTAAAAGTTGTATTTGATGGTGCGTGATTACCGTAAATATTGATCAATATGCGACACGATTCAGCTGCACTTTTCTTTAAAAGGTAATAATGAAGCTTGACTTCCCGCAAATGCTGTTTTTCCGGGACGAACGCAGACATTTTTGACGTCGGACGAAAAAGGATATTTACTCTTCAAACGAATGTCAACTACTCCGATCGAGACCTCACATATACACCTTCAAATCACCAGTATATTACTAAAGCGAATACAAAAACAGTATCAGCAGCGAAACCTTTTTTACGAGGGCGGAAACTTATTCCCATACCCAATATACAAATATATGGGTTAGTAGCAATGCCCCATCTTAGTGAACCGCAAAACTTATCGAACATCTTATAGCCATATTTTGGGTGCTTTGACCAAGCTCCTCCTCTTGTGTTGAAGATATTCCACAAATGGGGGAACCTACAGTTTTAAGCCGACTCCGAACGGCAAGTGGTTTTCTTTAAGAGGAGCTCTTTCATGGCACAAATACTCTCGTAGGTTTGCCATTACCTGTCTAGGGGCGATCGCTTGGTCTTCTATGCCCAGAAATTCGAACCCGTGCACTTCCGAGTGGTAGACACGCACCAAACCACTCGGCTACGGCGGCCGTCCACATAATAAATCTATAGTTTGCAGTGAACAAAGCTCCAGACCTACCGAAATACTGCTATCAGGGCAGCCATATGACGCCTTCTGATGCCCACCCTGCAACATCTTCACATCGAGGCTTCCATACTCCCGGTAATCAAAACGCTCAGTAAGAAATTTCTGTTTGGGTGTTACCATAGGAATTACCCTGCAGACATTACTTGGAGCTTGAGCCACCTCTCAAGCGAGTCAAGAGACATCGCTTCTACTACATTGACGAGATCCAGGACAAAACACAACTACAACTACTGAATCGGACAGTATATTAACAGACGTTAAACGACATTCATCGGAATACTCTGACTACCTTCGTAATCTCCCGACCCCCCAATGCCCTCGATAACGGCCAACCACCAGCTATTGCAGGCGAAGAGCTACAGCTGCCTCGTGAGACCTGCGTAACTTTGGCTCAATTACGATCTGCTAGACGATCGATTCAGACTTACTCAATGCATGTGAAGGTACATTTGTGGAACATCAAGACGCGTGCCACAAATAGGAGAAGAAGCTCGGCCAAACACCTAACAGTAGTGTACGTGCCAATTATTGATTTATTTTTTATGTGAAGGTACACCGCGCGATATTAACCACCTATTCACATGCCTTATCAAACCTACTCAACCAACATCAATCTCTCTTTGGGCTCAACGTGCCGAAACAGCACATTTCCTAGGCCTTCCGTTAGGCGAAAGCGACTGGTGACTACACCATACTGGCAGTGCCTAGTGCACTGCTACAACAACAACAACCAAAAGGAATGTGATTGTAAAAAGGCGTTTATATGGAGAAAATATATTAACTACGCCTCGTATACGCAAATTCATAAAGAAAGTTCGAGAAATTGGCTTGCTAATGAACAACACAACCTTTCCGGTGTTCATTCCGTCCGTTCAATTAAGAATATTTCTTATTGCAAACTCCCACATTTTCGCTTGAAGCAAACTAAACTTTCTAGGAAATTATCAACAAAACGGACAAAACAAAAGATTGAGGCGCAGTGGTAAAATTTTAGCAATATCGCCACTATCTAAACTGACCAGACGGATCTAAAGTGGGAGGAAATGGGCTCCAAATGTAGCCGTGCATGGAGCCTTAAGCATTTAGCTAATTATCTTCGTTGAACGCAAAGTTTTTATTGGCTAGGCTAAAAATACGACTGCAACAACTGCACTGCGGTAACCACAGCATTTCAGTAAGTGCAACTAAATTAAGTGAGCAGCAGTTTTATAGCTGTGGCACGCAAATTCAATGTGCAACATTAACGGCGCAACGAATTGACAGCACCAACGAATGACGGGCCTACAAAGCAGACGAAGCGTTGGCCAGCGGTGATGGCCGCAGTCAACAATCCACCTATGCAGCGGTTGTTGCAACTGGACATGCATGCCACAATTCATAAACAAATAGGTCAACTCTACATGCACACAGCCACACACATGTATATATCTCATATACATACATACCAATAAGCAATACGGAATTGAGAAGTGATGCGCGAGCTGCGACTTGGAAGTGGTTGAATGGATGGATGGCTGCTTTTTGACTGGAGGACGTTTGTACATCAGTTGTCGCCATTAAATGCTTTAAAGAAAATTATCTTGTTAAAATTACAAATAACATGAACTCAGAGTAATAAAATTTACGCGCATACCCAAATGGCGCAGCGCCGACGTCAGCGTAAGCCTTGGCGCGCATGTTAGCTCCACTGCATTTAAAGAGTGTCGCTGAAGCTATGCTGCTGATTGATAGTCTCTGGCTGTACTGCAAGAGTCCTTAATGTAGTTTCAGTTTGTTTATGGCTGCCTGCATTTCGGAAGTTTACGAGCTTGAGGTCTTGGTTCGCTGCGTGCCGGAGGCGTGCGCGCTGAAGGTGCAATCGCATTGCTGTTAATGTCGCTATGGCGTTTTAGTGATTTTTGGTGTTGGTTTTGTTTTGTTTTTAATTTATCAGCAGCCAAACTAGCTACAAAAGTTAATTGCTCGCTGCTGATCAGTGTATTGCCAGGCAACCATATCTCCTCCTTTAAATTTGCTGCCGCCGCAGTTGTTGTTGGGCGAAAATGGCAGTTCACGATTTTATGATTTGAACACGCCAGGCTTTTGGCAACGAAATGGCGATCTTAAAACACACTGACATGCACATACAGTGAGTCACAAAATTGTTTGGGCTATGCAACAATACAAAAAAAATCAAAAAACAAAAAAAAAAACCGAACAAAATCAATTGAAAGGCATCAGAAACTCAAACAGAATGTTTTATGTAGCAGTTTGACGAATAATACCTACTGGATCTTCATTTTGAAACCTCCTGGAAACTATTTATGAATTTCTGAATGATAGAAACGTCACATTGGTGCAGTGTTGCCAGCCCTTTATATATATATAATTGGCGCGTACACCCTTTTTGGTTGTTTGGCCGAGCTCTTCCTCCTATTTGTGGTGTGCGTCTTGATGTTGTTCCACAAATGGAGGAACCTACAGTTTTAAGCCGACTTCGAACGGCAGACATTTTTATGAAGAGCTTTTTCATGGCAAAAATACACTCGGAGGTCTGCCATTGCCTGCCGAGGGGCGGCCGCTATTAGAAAAAAATTTTTCTTAATTTTTGTGTTTCACCGAGATTCGAACCGACGTTCTCTCTGTGAATTGCGAATGGTAGTCACGCACCAACCCATTCAGCTACGGCGGCCGCCGATTACTCTTTGCCAGCCCTTTACTCTTTGCCATAAATTGTTCTGCCTTTTTTACCCAAAATGCGAACATTTTTGAGTTTGGTGTTTGTTTCCTTTCAGCAAAAAATGCTGAAGAAAGTCATTCTTCCAATTGAAGCTTATGCTGAAAAGATTACAGTGTTATGGAATCTTTGTTGTTTCTTATGAACTTTGATGTTTTGAAAGAGTATGTCTCATTTTTTGCTCACTTTGAGGTTATGCAAGAATATTGGATCTTCTTCTCTCAACTCCTTTTAAGATATTAAACCTTTTTACAAATTTTAAATGGCCTTTGAATTCACTGAATACGAATTAAAGCCCCAAAACCGCATTCATAGTAAAAAAGAAATACCAGATAATACAGAAGAAGCGGCGTTTGATAGAGTATCAAGAAACGCCTTGATATATAAGCTGCACCATATTGGGCTTGCAACGAAACTAGTGAAGTTCATAGAGAATATATACAGCGATACAAAGCCAGTTATATGGAATGGCACAGAAATTTCAGATACATTCAAAACAAACGCAGGCGTCAAACAGGGATGCTTATTGCCGCCAATACTTTTTGATCTTTACATAAACGACTTACATGAAAGCTTAGAAAGAGGTTTAAACATAGAAGGGGAAAATATTAGACTGCTAATGTATGCGGATGATATCATTTTGTTAGCGGATCAACCAGGCAAACTACAAGAGATGATTAATTACCTTGAAAGCTACTGCAACCTATGGAACCTTGAAGTAAATCGCTCAAAGTCACAAATAATGGTGTTCAGAAAAGGTAGGAAACTTAGTAAAGAGCAGAAGTGGTATTATTTTGGGTGCACAACTAAGTTCTCGCTGTTTTTTTTGATGAAAATACAACTTTATTCTGAATAAATGGTTACAAGTGAATCATTGATATTACTGCCCATCGCTGGCTACTACTTTTTCTCATCTTTCTGGTAGATCTCGTATGCCATCGCGGTAAAATTGTTAATCTTTTGAGGCTATCCACGGATCAAGCCATTTTTTGATGTTTTCATATGAATGGAACTGCTGGTCAGCTACCCGTGCGCCATCGATCGGAACAAGTGATAATCGGACGGCGCAATATCTTGAGAAAATGGCGGATGGTTTTAACGGGTTTAGCAACGTGAGGCTGAGCGTTGTCATGCTGTAGAATTACTTTTTTATGCCTATCCGCGTATTGCGGCCGCTTCTCGCGCAGTGCTTGACTCAATCGCATCAATTGAAGTCGATACCGATCCCCAGTGATGGTTTCGCTTGGTTTTAACAGTTCATAATAAATAACACCAACTTGGTCACCAAATACATAGCGTAACCTTCGCAGCGTGAATATTCGGCTGAGGGGACGACGTAGAAGCATGACCTGGCAGTCCCCATGACTTTCTTTTCTTTGGATTGCTGTAATGAATCTATTTTTCATCACCCGTCCCGAAGCGATAAAGAAAAACCTTCATTTTTTGTCGCTGGAGCAGTTGTTCATAAGCGAAAAAGGGACGTTCAACATCCCTTGGTTTTAACTCATAAGGAACCCAAGTCCCCTGTTTCTGAATCATTCCCAAAGCATGCAATCGCTTGGAAACGGATTGGCGGGTAACTCCTAATACTGAAGCAAACTCTTCTTGCATTTCACACGGATCCTCATTGAGCAATGCCTCCAATTCAGCGTCTTCGAAGGTGTTTAGCCTTCCTTCACGCGGACGGTCGTCAACATTAAAATCACCGTCTTTGAAGCGACGGAACCAACCTCGGCACGTTGTTTCACTTAAAGCAGCATCTCTATAAACTTTTTGTAGCTTTCGATGCGCTTCAACCGCCGTTTTTTTCGAATGAAAGAGGAAAATCAACACTTCCCGCAAATGACGATTATTCGGCACAAAATCAGACATTTTCATAAAACCAAAAGTGTATAATACCAAAACAAAATCACTAATGTGTCGAAGCAGTTTGTTTACCATATGTTTAAGCTTGGTTTATGACGTTTAGGTTATGTTAGAATCGACTAGCACACACTGCTGGCGGTATCTATTGACAAACAGCGGGAACTTAGTAGCGTACCTAATAGTAAGGAAGAAATACAGGAGTGGAAATAACACCTCAGATGAATTTTAAAAAACGTTGTGTAAACAGAACAGGTTCAGCAAAAAGGGGTATTAATGCTTCGTGGACTTGTCTTTTAAAAAGAAAAAAAAAATTCAATTGAAGCTAAACTTTTTGGAAACCGGCTGCATGAAAATCATTTTTTCACTTTAAAGCTGTTCCTTAAGTATATGCACCGAATTTTGTTTATGTACTCAGAAAATCGGCTTCCACATTATCTGACCAAAATTGTTATAAAAAAAGAAGTCTTCTGGATTAGAGATCAAAATAACTTGTTTAGTAAAAAAAGAAGTTGTCTGTAAAGTCGGTTTACTGACGATAGTTTAACGTGATAACGTCATAAGAAAATATTGATTGAATGGTTGCAATTTTCAAAACAAAATTTTAATTTTATTTGTTTGATAGATATTTTGTATGGATATAGAGGAGGAGGTAAATGGAATTGCAATGGAATAGGTCAAGTTACATTTACACAAACGTGAAAAATTACGAAACATTTATCAAATTCATGAAAGATATCTTCAATTTCGATTGTGCATCAGACGTTAATAAGTCAACAACACTAAGAAGCACCATCATCGATTTGCCTTTTTCAAGACTCTTTACACTCGAAACACTCCCTTTCATTGCCTACTTTTTCTATCATCGTCCTATTCTCAACAGCGAAATGGTTCATTACTATGCACACAGGAAGAAGGCATATGCAAATACAAGTATGTGAATTTATATACCTACATATGCGCATATACATACATATATATGCCCACTCAAGTAGGACAGAGCCAGATGTCGAACGTTGCCGTCGTATATTTGATATGCCCATATGACTTGTATGCATCTTTACATTTAGATTTGTTCTTTTTGAAAATTGCGCTAAATTGTATATGTATATGCATGTTTATATACATATATTAGTATACAACATATCTTGTAAGGTATATGGTAAATATTACCATACATGTTTTCTTTCATATATAATAAAAAAATTAATAATAATAACATTAAAACAACAGGTATTATTAACAAACTTGGTTTTATTTTAAATTCTTCAAGTGAATCAAATTAATAATAATCAATAAGAAGGCATATGCAAATACAAATACGTGAATTTATATATGTACATATGCGCAAATACATACATATATACGCTCACTTAAGTAGGAGAGAGCAAGATGTCGAACGTTGCCGTTCGTTTGCTTTGTTTGCTTTGTCGTTCGTTCCGCGCTTTCGCTTGCAGTTCATTCAATGCAATGAGCAAGGTAACGACAAATGAGTAAGGTAACGGCAATGAGCAAGGTAACTACATATGAGCAAGGTAACACTAATGAGCAAGGTAACTACATATGAGCAAGGTAACACTAATGAGCAAGGTAACACTAATGAGCAAGGTAACGACAAATGAGCAAGGTAACACTAATGAGCAAGGTAACGACAAATGAGCAAGGTAACGACATATTTTTTCGTGCGTGCAGCCGGCTAAATCGAATTATAAGACTTTTGCGTTTTATTAAATATGCCTTTCGATGCAGAGATTACTTAATGAAAGATTTTAACTGGTTTTAAAAACCGAAAACCGGATAATTGTTTTGCATTAAAAATTAATCGACAAACGGCTCAATTATTGTAAATACATTTTTGTTTTTCTTAATATTGCAATAAGTAAATTAAATTTTTTTATATATTTTACTTTTATTTGCAATAAATACTACTGCTACTACTACTACTACAGAAGAAACCATAACTACCTTTATTTTCACATAACCTCAAATATAGCAAAAAAGTGTTTTTCGGCCTTTTACTTTGAGAAATTCTCTTAACATAAGTTTTTAATACGAGGACGGGTTTTTTAAATTCTTTTCTTCAATACAGTCTACTGTACATAACCATAACACAATGATTTTATAAAACGCACACAGTAAAGACAATTTGCCACGCATACAAAGTTCTTTAAGTAATTCAATACAAATTTGGTATTTTCTTATCTGTAAATGGGCCTTTTAGTGCTTTTTAATATCCAAAACTAGGAAGCACTGACGTTGCAAGGGAGAGATTTCACTGCTCGAAGAGGAAAAAGAAGAATAAACTTGAAAAAAAAACGTAAATAAAACGAAGATATGCCACACAAAAGTAACACGCGATAATCACCAAAACCAACAACAATCGCAATCGCCGACAATGTAACCAGAAGATTAAAAAAAGTGAGGCTTATAAGAACTAAGTGAATTGTTGAACTGATTTTTCAAAAAATTATATTTTACATAAATATAAACATCTCATTTAAATTAAGAGGCTTGAAAATTATCAGAAAAAAGGACCTAAAACTCCAAGGGTAGAGAACAAAAAAACAAAAAAGTGCGTGTATCGTAGTACACATAACAGACAAGGCAGACAAAGAAAGAGGGAGGGACCTGAAAGGGAATGAGAATGAGAGAGAGAGAGAGAGAGAAAGAATATGTATCTAAATAAATTCACAACATTTGGAAGATCGACCGGTGTAGGTAAACGCCGGACACAAACCGTGGCAACAACGCGCACTACACCGAGCGTTTATCACCCGCACAAACGCAGCGATTTCAGAACCGCGCAACGGCACAAATTACCGCAAGGCAATACCAATAAATCCGAAGCCGGAATGGAAAGCACTTTATAGTACGAACAAGCACTAGCCAGGAAACGCAAATAAGCGCCAAAAGTAGGCACCAAAAAAAAGAAAACGTCAAAAAAATTGGGACCAAACAACGCCCCAAACAGTAGGCACCAAAAACATATTTCCTAGAAGTTTGCACCAACAAACAAGCGCCAAAAAGTAGGCAGTGTTATTTCTCACTAGAAATTAGCAACCACAAGAAAAAACTCAGGAAAAATAGAACAAAATGGATCTAAGGTATAGCTCTCTCTCCCCTTTTCCTCTACGTTGTATCTTTATTCTCTCTCGCGGCACGAAAATGCCCGAAACGTTGCATGGCCTTTACATTTTACTCTCCATTCTCACTCGTTCATCGATACCTAAGAAGTTTCACTTCAAAAATTCTAAATGTAAGTTACGAAATGGTAATCTGGTCACACTTATCACCAATTAGGCTAGTTTGACGTCATAAAAATCAGCTGACCCTTTTAAATTCGCTGAGAGCAAAGTAACGGTACCACGATCGGCACCTCTTTATTATTCTCTCCATCGTGGCATGTTACCGAGTTTCAATAGGGACACACAAATCACTTTTAAATTTTTGAATGATTCGAAGACTTTATTCAAGGTTTACCTACGAGTAATTCATCGAGAGTAGCCCGTCAGATATTCCTTTGTTGGGACTTAGAAATAGTTTGGCTTGACGATGACCGGCAGAGTTTAGCCAGTGTGCAGTAAATTTACTTTCTTCCTATTTCCTAAGGAAATCATTAATGTGGCCTTTTGTGAGTCCACAGAAAGGCTAAGGATAAGTTAGTTGCATATTTGCTCCTTGTTTTGCAAGGTCATCAGCCATTTCATTTCCCTCATGTCCTTCATGTCCCGGAATCCAGCCTAGTGTTACTATGTTGTGGTTTCCTAACGTGTTGAGAAGGTTTAGGCTATCATTTTTCGTATTTTGTCGAAATTCTAATACGATTTCATGTTTGACACTGGATATTCGAAACATTCGCGAAACCTTGAGTTATGGTTTGAGGTCTCGCAACACTAAATTTGTATTTAATCAATGGGAAATTGAATACCGAAAAACTTCAGTCTGATAGCCTGATCAATATTATTAGTCACTGTAAATGTGTTGTTGCTGTTGCGGTTGTTGCGCATTTGTACTTGTACTTGTCTTTATTTCTCTTTATGTCTTAATTAAAGTTAACAGTCTTCAGGGCGCGTCAAGTAACGTTCGTTCGTTCGTTGCCATCCATCCCATTTAATGGGCTGAGCAAAAAAATCTTTATAGTCCCGATGCGCAAAAGAAGTTGCGAAAGACGTGTTGCAGCAGCTAACAGGGGACAAATTGTGGGGCTGATCGCCATAACGAATTTAAGTTAATTCCTTAAGCAGCTGATTGCGGAAGACTTAACCATTCCGATTGAAGAGCGTAGAAAATTTGACTGTAGCGACGTAAATAAATTTGCGAGTAGTATTTAGAGGCGTATTGGCAATGCCAACTCCGGGGTTCAGTGTATTGTGAGAAAAGTACATACTTACAATTGTGGGCCATTATGTAGCTTGCTTTATGACAAGCTGCTCTTGTTGTGGGATCCCTAGCAGGATTTGGATTTGTAATCATATTCGGGGTAAAATATATAATAAACTTGCAACAAAACGTTAAAGAAAGTGAGTAATTATTCAACGTACCCTCTCTAACTTTTACATTCAGTAGTAAATTTGCATTGCTTGCTGGTGGAAAAGTCTGAATAAAAACCTTGATGAACCGTTGATGAAATTTCCCACCTAGCAAGGAGGCGTCATAAAGATTCCCATGTGAACATTTTTGACCGAACTGCATGACTGTTTAAAGTAGACTTGTGCATGAATGATTCAGCAAAGTGTGGCCAGTAAACAAAAGAAAATGAGAAAGAGCTTTTCTTCAAGGTAGGTATGGGAAATGGTTTAAATACCACTCTGACACTCTCAAGTAGCACTAAAGCGCCATTTTGATATTATTATGAGACCTCCAACAAGTAAATATCTACAGAAAGCCAGACCTGTTGAAGTAATTGAGGAGATTGATGGGACTTAGGCCCTCGCGCTGCCCCAGGCTGTCGAAAAAAGGAGCACCCAGTTGCCTTAATGGTTTAACTTCCAAACCCGGACATTTACAGACAAAGCGCTCAACAGTCTCCTTCTCTGAGAGGCGTTGGAGCAATTCCCGATTTCTTCATGGATCCCTCAGTGAAGACAGAGGTACCAGTATCGTTAGAACTTTTCTTCCAAGTCGACTGGATTGAATTGAGGAGAAAATTTGTAACCGAACTCCTCCTCCTATTTGTGGCGTGCGTCTTAATGTTGCTCCACAAATGGAGGGACCTACAGTTTCAAGCCGACTCCGAACGGCAGATACTTTTTATGAGGAGCTTCTTCATGGAAGAAATGTACTCGGATATACAGGATATTTATAAATAATATATATAGGGTGAAGTCCAAAATAAAAAAGAATGGCGTCATAAAAATGTTCTTGATGGCGCCATCTTTTTAATGAGTAAATGCGTTGGAAGTTCCATTCCTAGCTGACGTCCAATGAAAGCTGGTGACATTTGGTTCAGTGGAAGCGAAGTTATTGCGTCTAAAGTGTTAGTATGTTTGTGTCATCGGTACAAAAATCAGTTTCGAGCAAAGAGCTAATATCAAATTTTGCTTTAAAATCGGTAAAATGTTTACTGAAACATTTGAATTGATGCAAAAAGTTTATGGCGATGATTGTCTATCTCGTGCCAGAGTTCATGAGTGGTTTACACGTTTCAGAGATGGTTGTGAGGACAGAGATGGTAAATGACAATGAACATACGGCCACCCAAAATCAGTAATCACCGAAAACTCCATCGAAATTGTTCGTAAATTTATCAAAAATGAACAGAAAGCATCATTGAAATTCATGGAATCGGAGTTAAATATCTCCAAAATATCGATTTATCGCATTTAAACTGATCATTTGGGCTTACGAAAGGTCTGTGCACGTTTCATTCCGTACAAGTTAACTGAGGTCCAAAAATTGCTTAGAATTCAACATTCGAAAGAGATCATTAAAGAGGTGAGTAAAGTCGAGAACTTCCTTTACAACATTGTAACGGATGATGAAACGTGGTGTTTCCAACATAAACTTGAAACTAAGCGTCAAATTGCCGAATGAAAGGCCCCAGACGAGCCACCACCCAAAAATCGCGTATGAAGAAATCAAAAACCAAGTCGATGCTCATTTGTTTTTACGATTCCAAGAAAATTGCCCACAAGGAGTTCGTGCCAAACCGTCAATGCAATTTTCTATCTTGGCGTTTTGAAGCGTTTGTTGCATCGCATTCATCGAATTCGCCTTGAATACCGCGAGGTTGGAAGCTGGCGCTTATTGCATGATAATACACCTTCTCTTCGATCCACTTTTGTGACTGATTTTTTGACTAGAAGTCGCATTTTAACCATCAATCACTCACCGCATTTGCGTGATATGGCTCCCTGTGACTTCTACCTATTCGGAAAATTGAATTTGGCCCTGAAAGGAAAACGTTTTGCGTCCGCAGAGGCCATCCAAAAGGCTTGTACCGACATCCTGAAGGACATTCTGGTCAATGACCTGAAACACTCTTTCGAAAAGCTTTTAGATCACGAAAAACAGTGGGGACCATTTTGAATAAATAAACTCGAAGTTATCAGAACAAAGCCCTTGTCATTTCTATTTTAGCTGAGTCTTGTTTATTTTGGACTTCACCTTGTATATACATATAGGTATACATATGTAAAAAGCATGGGACAGCTAGGATTATAGGAACCTCTCGTGAGCAACAAAATGGACCAGGCAGTTCATCCAACCCTACTTTAGAAGCGCAAAACGTAACACTTTTCATGTACTACCTCCCTCAATGAACCACTAAAGTTATAAAATTATACTCCTGCAATGCGTATATATGTAGAACGTGTACATGTGTTGTATTGGCCTTAATAACTCAATTTGCCTTAATTTAGTCATATTCACATCTGCCGCCCCTTATAACCAACGGATGTTGCTGTATTTTATGGCTTGATCAGCTGGTTCTCATCAAATTAGCGCAAATTATATTTTCTTACTTAAGTCTCAGCTACGCTATGATTCCTTCCGAAACCTTCACTTAAATGTAGTAACAAATCGATCATTACAAGATCACAAACCACTCAGCCCGTTGCCTTGTGATATGTGATGGGCGACGACGAGCCCTGAAGGCACGTCTTAAAGCCTGTAATCTGCAGCAATAAAATTACGAGCAGCATCAACGCTTCTGCATGCGGCAAACAGTTGGGTATGCCTCAAAATGTTGCCGCTACAAGCTGCGTGATTCCAAAGCGCTTCGTGGCTGTTAATACGCCAATTTATAATACAATTTATTTATTTTTTCTCCCCTTTTCGCTAAAAGTGCTGACAGGCAAAGTGCAATTTGTATGAGATAATCGAAATCATAAGCATTACATTTATGCGCAGCCTTTTTATAACCACCTAATTTTGAAGGTGGCTATTTTTTTTTTTTATTGAATGCTCAGTGCCGTCGTTTGGGATGCTCAATTACAAGGCAGACAATGGAAGTAAACAAGTGTGCGAGTGGATGTGTTAGTAAACTCTTTGCTATTTTTTCAGCTGGTTGGGAAAGTTTTCCAAGTAACCCATTGTGGCTTAATTTCCTTTGGCATACCTTTGGCCCTATGAAATACTCACAAGCGAAATAGTCATCACAATAAATAACTTTATGCACATCAGTCAATAAGACGATCAGCGGTGTCAGCGAGAATTCCATCAATATGGTAAAATTTTCAATTAAAAATGGTAACTGCTTTTGCTACCTCAGCTCCCCGTCACTCGCCGCCAACTGTCTATTGCGTTTGCTCTAGCTTGGCCAATTTTTGTTACGCCCCACCCCCCGGTAAATGGGGGGCGTAAACAAAACCGATGTCGTCACTTGAATGATTTTTCAACATTCAAGCAACAATAAAATCGACAACAACAACAAATAATATTACAAAAACAATAATGAAAAACGCTTATAAAAAAGAGAATGCACGAAAGTGTCGGGTGGAAGCGCGCAAATACCAAAGTCCTCACACCTATGCACACGCCCACACTCATACAGACGTAGCTTGATACACAATTGGCTTGGCGTTATGAGTGCGGCAAAACAACAACTGACAGGAAATTAGTTTCCATTTTTTGATGAATGCTTCGACAGAATTGCGCTTCTTCCTCTCTATTTTTTCTGGTACAAACGATACCCCAGCTTCGATATACGCACACATACATACAAAGCTTTTTTGTTGTACGCCACATTCCCCTGTGAGTGCCGCAAGTCAAGCAAAGGTCAAAAAGAATAAATTACTTTTTCACGTTTTTCTGAATTTATGTGTCACCTTATGGCCATCAGTCGATGTAGATTTTTTGCGCTGGCTTAATGATTGGAAAAAAGGATATTGTATCTTTGTGTCTTCATATCCTGCCATCGGAAGTTCTATCGGTGTGCTAGTCTTACGGTTTAATTACATTTTTTATAGCCACAAAGGGTATCTTATTGCTCATCAATTGTCAAAATGATAAAAAAGATTCACAAAATGTAAATGTCCTTTGGTGGTCGGACATTGCATTCCAGAGCGTTTGCATATTTATTTATTCATATATACCTGGAACTAAAACGAAAGCTTAAGAAAATTAGCTATTAGTTGGCAAGAGTTGAATGGAATTTGAATGAGACAATTTTTAAGGAAATTTTGTGCCTTTTATGTTTTTATGGGCCAAATTCTCTGTAGCTGCATTTAGTTTAGAAAAGACATACAAAGCGTTAAATAACTGTAGCACAGGAACTTAGTGACATCAAAAATCGGTCCTCTTCTGTGACGATTCTCAAGTTATTAAAACATTAATTTGGCAGGCGCGAAATCGACAAGATTATCGTCTGGAGCGAAATTAAAAAATTAAAACCGCACTTGTGCGATGTAAGAATTTAAGTGTTTATTTTTACTATTTTCTATCCTTTTGTAATTGGCGCGTACATCCTTTCCGGGTGTTTGGCCTAACTCCTCCTCCTATTTGTGGCGTGCGTCTTGATGTTGTTCCCCAAATGGAGGGCCCTACAGTTTCAAGCCGACTCCGAACGGCAGATACTTTTTATGAGGAACTTTTTCATGGCAAAAATACACTCGGAGGTTTGCCATTGCCTGCCGAGGGGCGACCGCTATTAGAAAAAAGTTTTTCTTCATTTTTGTGTTTCACCCAGATTTTAACCTACGTTACGAACGAATGTAAGCTTACGTATAATTTATATATTCATTTACATATTTAATTTTCATTTGATTTAAATTATTTTAAGGAGCAAAAATTATTTATATTATTTATTCCCCACAATACCGCCATCTGGGGCAATGAAAAGTTGCATCCGTCCTGGACAAAAGGGATTATCGTGACGCTGCTCAAGAAAGGCGATTTACGTGACTGCGGGAATTGGCAAAGAATAACCCTGCTAAACGCCACGATCATACAAGACAGACTCCAATGTATCGAACGCCCCTTAAGCTTTTTTTTTTAAGGAGGTTGAACTCAAAATGTCAGAAACATCTCAAAGGTGCCGTCACACCAATGGTATGTGGGGCACGCTCCCACTATTACTATAACAATCCTCCACCTCGGCTAGTTCTACCCTGGAACCACAAAAGTGTAACTTCTGGGTAGAGCCGCGTTTATGTCCGAAGACACAACAGGTACCCGCGTCCAGGTTCCGCTCCTGTAGACGTATGAAGGCTATACACCGTCGATAGTCTCAATTAATCCCACTATGTTGTGTTTCAAAGTAAAGGAGGCATCGGAAAGCTTGCAGTAGTATCTTAAGTGCAGTAGTTATCTTAATTCACTACCGTCTTGTCTTCTGTATGATACTGTATTGAGTGTTTCACTCAAACGTCTGTGCATGTTGGCGGTTCGTCAGAGACTGTCCACCTTCTCTGTTGCTGAAACGCTTTGCGTTCCCAATCAATATGGCGAAGTCGCCGCATAATCTTACCTGCAAACATTTGCGTTGCCTCCCACTTACCGCTGGTTGCGCACATATATCGTATGAGGGTGCTGGAGGACGGTTGATGATCCAAGGCTTGCAGTATAGCTCGTTCCTCTCTAAAGCGGTCGCAATAAAATATGACGCGTTCTGCATTTTCGTCTGTATTCGGGCAGTTTGGATAGAAAGGGCTGTCTGCCAGCTTAAAACGGTGCAAGTATTCCTGAAAACAGCCATGTCCGCTGAGCAACTGTGAAAGCTGATAGTCGGTGTCTCCATGTTTTCTCATTAACCACTCATCAACACGTGGTATGAGTTTGTAGGTCCAACGTCCGCTTTGTGACTCATCCCACCGCTGCTGCCACTGGCCTATTGTCAGCAGTCGCTCCGCTGCTTTTTCTCCAGGTGTAGGCCGCGTTCCCTGTCTGTTATAGAGCGGAAACATTTCATCTGCCAAGAGGTTTAGGGGTATCTTTCTCGCGATTACGCAGATTGCATCATCAAAGACCATTCTATACGCGCAAGCTACACGCAGCGCGCCTTGGCTGTATGTCTGGGTGACTTCCCGTACAATAGACTTTTTGGTCCCCGCCCAGATAGGTGCTGCATAAAGAATTATAGAGTCAGCAATCAATGACAGTAGTCGTCTGCGATTTCCCTGGGGCCCTACTATATTAGGGAGAAGTCGCGTTAGGGCACCATTGATAGAAGCCGCCTTCGAACTTACATTTATTAAATGCTGCCTGAAACAAAGTGTTGTGTCGATCGCCCCTTAAGCTGGATTTCACCATTACCAAAACTGTGTTGACTAAGCCAATACTCGTCGTCTTCGAGAAGATGGCTGGCGTTGAGTAGAAAGGGAGTTCCCGCTAAGATAATTCCCCTCATCAGAGCTCTTTACGAGAACTCCGAACTGGCAGTGTTCCACAACGACAACATCAGCGACCCACTCACCACCAACACAGGCCTAACATCCCTTTTCTTCGCCATCGTCCTAGACGATGTTAAGAGCCAATTTAGCCTGCACAAAAGAGGCAACGTATGAAGTATCATCAGACATCGTGAGGTCCTGGACTTTGCCGACGATATCTGCTTTCTCTCCCACAAACTCACTGACTTGCAAGCGAAGGCGAACAGCCTAGTCCCGCTGACTGGAGAACAACATGGCCGAGAGTAAGGCTATGAGAGTCAACCCCAATAAAGCAACACCTATTGGATTTTGCAGTGAATTGGCGTAAGTTTTTTAAAGTGGTGCAAGCATGAAGTAATTCGAAAACTGTATAGTTTTTGGAACTTTTGTTTTTTGCTGGCGGTCTTTCCTCCATGCGATGAATGCTCGACATTTTTTGATGTGGAAGAAAAGATGTGTGGGAAGATGGATGTCTTCCCTCTTTTAAGTCAACTAACGAAAACCGGCCAAGTGTTGTCAAATAGAAGTTTGGGCTAATTAGATCTTCATCAATGCCATATGCCACTTGGTGAACAGCGAACAGCACAAAACTTGTCTGAAAGTCGCTGCGCAGCTACACAATGCCAACACCGCTAAAATTTGAAACATTCAATGATCGATAAAAATGTAAAAAAAGTATATGAAAATATCAATCCTACCATCATCATCAGCCTTAAATAATATTAATATATTTATATAAAAATTACAAAGAAAATCAACTCTGCCTCACTACACATCTTTGACGGTTTATTCTCTCAATAAAAAAAATTGTTTTTAAATCCGTATTATGACTGAGGTCTCACAAAACACATTGCGAGGCTTACTATGAGTTATGACTTTGGCCATAAACAATGTTTAATAACGAATTAGAAATGAAGTTATTAAAAGGCAACACCTTTAAGCGATTTTTGAGAAAAAAAAAAAATTTAACAGGTTTTTACGACTGCATCAACAAGATTTACGACTTATTTCTTAACTATTCTACTTACCCTCACGCATACTTGTACATACTTATATATTCATGGCTGCAAATAAAGATGAGTAAATTTAGTTATTAGACATTCAATCCAATTCGGTAATTTGTGACTTTATAAATCTAAATTTCTGTTGAATGAAGTGATTAACTGACAAAAATTTCATTTAGTTCATAATTCAGCCGAAGCATAAAAAGAAGTGTGGAATAAAACGGCATTGTGGAGAATCATCAGTGGGTGTGTGTGTGTTGAGTATGTACTTGGGTACCCAGGCGCAAGCGCGCACTGAGACTAACGAGCAGTGTTGCCAGTGCTAAAACAAATAGAAGTTAAATTGATTTACAAAAAAGTTCGATTATATTAGAAGGCAAATAAAAACCATTATTTTTTGTATAAAGTTCATTCAGTAAATTGTCGATTTGTACAGAAGTTAATGAAAAAAATTCAGAATCGGTCATGTTCTTGGCTACATTAACACCACAATTTAATGAAACTGCTTCGACTTCAGGCAACGATAATTTCGGCTTTGTCACAAACAAATTAATCAACTTCTGATCTTACTTTGGAGAAGTATTTTTTATTTTGGCGCCTCGTTTAAATCTGGTATATGAACGTCTTCGACTTCCTCAAACGTTTTGCTGCAGGTGTATGTGATATTTTTGGACCTTCAGGGTGTGTACACAAGAACACTTCTTCAAATTGTTGGCCGTTGCAACTACTTGTTAACAACGGGATTATTTTAAAAATTTCATCTTTTATGTAAACATGAAATTAAAACTTTAAGGGAAAAAGATTTGAAATTGCCACCAAGCTGGAGTTAAAATTCTAAGCTCAGATCACAAAAATTCCAAACCTGCCACCACAAAAGCTAATCTGGGTATATTGAAACAGATACGAGTACATTAGCTGTGTGTAGGATATCTAATCCCGTAACAAAACCTCAATCCCACAGTATGCAGGTAATTCATGATTTGTTGGTAGAATTTGGTTTTAAACAAAATGTATTTTAACGTTGGACTGTGACTACAGGCCATTGTGCTTTGCATTTAGATTTATTAGAAGCTATTTTTAAGATCCAGTTAAAGTAAAAATTTAAATGAACACTATTTTTATAAAACATAACAATTATGACTAACTTCTTTTAAATACTTTTCATGCCTCTGTCTATGTTTCTGCATAAACTCATAATGAAAATTAAACAAATGAAAAACCCAAACTAAATGAAAAATCCAAAGGTGAGTTCATTCAAGGTGATGGCACTAAAACAGCTGATTTTGCTGTTTTGTGTCACAACTGTCAAATTGGACTGCTTCTTTGTTGCTGCTTTGTTTGTTAGTCAAGGCGCATTCATTAAAGGTGGTAGCACTAGACCAACAAAAATTATTGTTCGTTTGTTTGTCAAAGCAAAGTATTGGAAAAGTAGAAAGCCTTGATTCATTCTGTGCTGACAGCCACATGGACACGGCGAAAAAAAAAACAAATCAGCTGATTTGCCGATATTAGCTTTAATAGATTCGCCTTGTTGTTAGTTTATATTCTCTCTCTACAATTAATATATACGTGGACAGTTAAGCAGCAATAAAAGCAATAAGCTCATATTGTGTTAAGTCCAAAAATGTTCTACGGAGCAGTGAAGCCATAGAAAGGCTAGCCGCAAGCAGTAGGCTGCATATCTACTGGGTACCTGGTCACAAAGGCATTGTGGGGAACGAAATAGTAGATGAGATAGCAAAAAGTGCTGTTAGACTACGTTCTGAACAAGAATCGCTAAATACAATATACAATGAAATGGACGACTACATGAAAAGGCGAGTGGAAGCCAGGTGAACTAATCTGACCACATGCAAAACAGTAAAAGTCATGTGTAGAACTAAAGAAAAAAACTGACTCAATTCGTACTTACGCTCTCACGAAAGGACTGCTGAACTATCATAGGTATGCTAACAGGTCATTATCTATTGGCTGCACATGCTAACACGGAAATGCAGAGAGAATGTTGAGGAAACTTTAGAACACCTTCTGTGCGTTTGTCCGGCATTATTAAAAACGCATTTAAAATGCCTGGGAGCCCCATCGTTTGAGGATCTGGGGAACGTCTCAAAAGCGCATCTCCCAGCGCTGCTTAGAGTCGCCAAAAGGGCTGACATCTTACATGATGTCTACTTTCGGTATTCATAGAGGTCAGTCTCCATCTGGTATCGCTAGGGACCAAAAGGTCTATGCGTGGCTTATTGCCAACCAGCCTAACCTAACCTAACCTAACCTAGTTTATATACTCAAGGAAATTTTAAAATTAAGAATTACTTTTACAAAAACAAAATATACTGTCACTTTTAGTCGCATTAAATATTCCATACAAATTCAAAGCTTGCTTCAGTTTAATGAGGCAAAATATTGTTTTCCGTGAAGAAAGTGGTAAAGGATGCCAAGACTAATCAATATTTTTTCCTTTTTTTCAGTCCCGCAAATCCCGCGGATCCCCGCACAAGCACCCTAGTAGTGAGCTAACAAACTCAAATCTCTTCTTGTGGTCGATTCATTGTGAAGGAAAACAGCTACACACCCGTACGCAGTAAAAGCAGCAGAAAGCTGGCGGCACAAAAGCAATAAAGAATGATTTAATATCATAAGCATATGTAAGGATATTTATACATACATATTTGTGTGTACGCCTAAGCACTCATAATAATTTACACTTCATTTTTATGAAAGCGGATTAATTTGATCATTGGGCTGCTGCTGGCCACTCTTCCAACGCATGCGCATACCCCCTTCTGGCAAGCACAATGAAATAAAGACTTGAAAATAATAAAAAAAGAATACAAACAAAAACAAATATGTCTACTTTTTATTGCCCTCGTTGGAGTTTATTATAAATGCCTAGTTTTCATAACTTCAATTGACTGCCTCCAATTTCCAGCGCTTCACTTCCAAGCTGGCCTATTACTTATTTTATGTTGTTGTTGCTTACTTAAATTTCCCCTTTTAAACAAATATAGTTTTCTGCCGTAAATCTAGTGCGACGTTTCGCTGTCAAAGGCTGCAACTGTAATTAAATCCGTAACGATCAGATTGTTGATTACTGTACTGTGGCAGGCAGCAGTAGACTCCTTTTGGTTTTGCAGCGACTATTTGGTTTATTTTTTTATTACCATAACTAAATTAAAATTGTCGGTTAACTTGTTGGAGGCAACAGCAAAAGTGATTAGAAACCATCAACAATACTTAACGCACATAAAAGCAAGTTCACTTGAAAAGCGAGCATTAAGCCGCGTTCCATTACTTTGCGCTCACTGCTTGATGGCGAAGCACATAATTATTTCTAAGGTGCGTTTCATAATCATAAGGCACCATTAATTTTTCAAAGTATTTTAATTTATAGGTTTCAGAGGAAAATAAAAATTGTACACATCGATTAAAGTAACAAAAGTTATCTGTTGCATTATAGAATGTAGAAGTTTTTTTAATACATAAAGAAAATTTTTAGCAAAAACGTATTCCCAAGAGTTTCAAAATGTTTAGATACTGTTTAATTCAAATGATCGTTTAACAAAGGTATACTTTTTTCGATTTTTTTTTCTGCTAGCATTCCATGGAAGCATCATTTTCTTTAGCGACACAAAATAACCTTTTTTTCATCGATTCTGCTAACTTTTTACGTAAATTTACAGAAGCCCATTCTGTCTTAATTGCCGCTTCAAGCTCGTTGGTGTTGTCAAATTGGCTATTTTTGGCGTAAACTCTTCTGACTAATATAACCCAAATGTTTTCTATTGGGTTTAGATCCGGAGAACACGCCGGCCAGTCCATAGTTGCTATGGAACAATCGGTCAAATACTGCCTTGTTTGCCTGTTTACGTGGATTCGGGCGTTGTCTTGCTGAAAAACGAAGGACACTTCCCGGTTATCCAGAATAAAAGGAAGGATACTTTTTCCAAAACGTTTTAGTAATCCTCACTACGCATTCGCCATGATGTTAACTGTATATCAAGAGTAAAATGCACCCCAAACCATAACAGAACCTCCACCGAAGTTGCACTGGGAAAATAAAGGGGGGCTCTTGCGCAAATCTCTCCAGCAATTGGGTCCATGAAGGTTCCATTTTTTTTATCCGACAATATAAACTTTTTGAAAGATAATATGAAATTGGGCAACATTAAAACTATTCCAAATAAAGGGTGGTTAAATTTCAATGGCCGATGTTGAATGTAAACCACACCTAAACGTCAAGCTTTTTTCTGCATTTCATTTTACATTTTTCAATTTCAGACTAATTCAATTTGAACCATGGAAAGATACACAATCGAGCAACGCGTTAAAGTTATTCAGGCTTATTATGAAAACGGACGTTCAAATCAAAATGCATATCGCACACTTCGTGATTTTTTTTCACCTCAGTGGATTCGTCAATAAGCAGAATTACCGCATTTGGGCGAATGATAATCCAAGAGTGATTGCCGAAAAACCAATTCACCTACAAAGAGTGACTGTTTGGTGCGGTTTATGGGCTGGCGGCATCATTGGGCCGTATTTTTTCCAAAATGAGGCTGGTCAGGCAGTTACTGTGAATAGTGTTCGCTATCGTGAGATGATAACGAACTTTTTATGGCCCGAATTGGAAGATATGGATGTGGACGATATGTGGTTTCAACAGGACGGTGCCACTTGTCATACAGCTAACGAAACTATAGGTCTTTTGCGCGAAAAATTTGATTGCCGAATAATCTCACGTCGCGGCGATGTCAATTGGCCGCCATGATCATGTGATTTGACACCGTTGAAGTTCTTTATTTGGGGATATTTGAAAGAAAAGATGTACGTCGATAAGCTAGCAACAATTGAAGAGCTAAAGGATGAGATAATTCGGCACATTAACGGCATAGAACCTCAATTATGCCTCAGCGTCATCGAAAATTTGAATCATCGGATGGAGGTATGCCGCCGAGACCGCGTCGGCCATTTGGGAAATATTTTGTTCCATGCGTAATTGAACCATACCAGTATTATCATAATAAAGAGAAATGACAATAATTTCTTAAAAAAATTGTATTTTATTCCAAATCAACACCGGCCCTTGAAACTTAACCACCTTCTATATTACTGTGTCCCAGTTGGTGTCTAGGTGTTTTTCTGCAAACTGAAAACATGTCAGCTTGTGCCGCGGCAATTATTTTTGATAATTTGAAATGATTTCACCTCTGTAATGTGCGCCAAACTGTTGTTTTTGAAACCTTATTTTGAACAACAGCGGTCAAGTTGGCGCAAGACTTAGTCGAGTT
Source organism: Anastrepha ludens (assembly GCF_028408465.1). Classification (NCBI taxonomy): domain Eukaryota; kingdom Metazoa; phylum Arthropoda; class Insecta; order Diptera; family Tephritidae; genus Anastrepha; species Anastrepha ludens. The sequence continues at coordinate 132,134,194 of NC_071498.1, read as the reverse complement.
AGAAGCTTTTCTTATGATTGCTCGCTGTTTTCGGCTTGATAGTGATAATTTTCTTCCAACGGGCCTCAAAATGTTGTAATTCTCAGGACTACGTAAAAAATTCCGGATAACACAACGACTTTTGCCTGTTTTTCCAATTAATTTGTGAATCAAATCTTTGAATCTTTGTAGGCCAAAATTTTTCACGCTCCTCTTCAGATAATATTGAACCCCGCGGCATTTAAGGTTAAATTGAATAAAATTGTAATTAAAGTCATAAAAAACAACAATCAGCACCTTCTGTCTCTGCAGCAGCTTATTTTCGACTAATGTCTTGCCATTATGAAACGCCGAAAGGCTATCAAAAGTGCAGCTTCTTGGAAAAAGATACCGGTTCTACAAAATAGAGTGAGCTTCTGCACCAGAAACAATTGATGGAAGTCTTAAGTCTATAACTGTTAAAATTACGCCAAATAAAAGCTACTCCGGAAAGTAAAAGCGAGCTTATGGTAATTCAAAAATTGTATAGCAAAGGTGTCTTATAATTATGAAACGCACCTTATATATGGTACATACTCCGTTGTATGTGTGTACTTATACGTATGTATAACATATATTGACGTGAAGATTTGAATTTATCGTTGGCTTATGTAATTTTTTTTAATTCTACCTCTTTAGAGTTATAAGAGTTATAAGAATTTGGCCGCAATTCTATCGAACGAAATTTTTGGTTTTTCCAGCGAAACGGTGCGCGTTTTTTTGCTCAGGGACGCAGATACCTTATGAAATTTATTATACGTCTGTATCTCTGCAATATTAATTGAAATTTCTTCCTTTGTAATCGAAATCAAATTTATTGCTTTTGATTTGAAATGGAAGAAAGCTCGTTTCACATCCCCCATATTTTACAAACTTGACTTCCTTGGATTTCGCGGACTCCTATTTTCCCTCAAATTTGATTTTCAGCGTTAGACAAATCCTATTACTCGGACGGGACCAACAAATTAGAACAGTGTTAAGGGGGTAGTATGGTATTTTTTTTTTTTCATTTTTTTTTTTTTTTTTTTAAATTATTCTATAACATCTTAAGATTATTGTGTGAAAGTTTGAAGTGCATTAGAGTAAAATTGACAAAGACACAAAGGATTAAGTATCTACCTCTCCAACCGGATTTCACGCTGCCGAAAATAGCTACCTAACAGACACACACACTTGCCTTTTTTACGGTCGGTGTCCACTGTAGATTCATATCTACAGCACCGATTCTTTTCAAATTTGGTTTTTTTGTTTCTTTACTTTATTCACGAGGTAATGACGTCGAGTGTTTTTTTTTTTTAAATTTTGTCATATTTTAAAACAACAAAGTTTTCAAGTTTTTTTTATGAAAAATCGGTGTTTTGACTTCAAAGCGCTTTAAAAAATTTAAAAAAAAAAAAAAAAAAAAATTCGACGTTGTTACCTGCGAAACTTTATTAGCTGATGAAATCAATTTGGTTTTTTGATTTTAGTTGATCCAGTAATGAGTTCTGAGGGACACCGCAATAAAACTTTTTTATGAGACGTCCGCGAAGATTCGCTGCCACCAACTCATTTCTTCATAAAAATCAATGAAAATTTCACACAATATTCTTTAAATATGACTTTATAATGAAGTAATTTTAAAATTTTGAATAAATCAACTGTCTCGACAAAAAAAATTTCGAAAAATATGCTTGTTTTACATCGAATTAACCATACTACCCCCTTAAGGGAGACTATGTCCAACAATAAAAAAAGCATAGGCATAGCGCAGCGAGTGAAGATCCAGCTGCTACGTTGGCTGGGTCATGTCGTCCGAATGCATACAAACGCGCCGACTCTGAAAGTATTCGCTGAGGTACCAGCTAGTGGTATCAGCGGCAGAGGAAGGCCCCGTTTGCGTTGGAAACATCAGGTGGAGAAGGACTGGACTTCACTTGGTGTGTCCAATTGGCGTCGGTTAAGCACGAGAACGAAACGACTGGCGTGCTTTGTTAAACTTGGCCAAAATCGCGTAGGCGGTTATCGCGCCAATTAAGAAGAAAAAGAAGAAGACGGAACGCTTGGGGCTCACGGCAGTCATAACTGGTTTCTGGTCTGTCGGGGAACAAGCAGCCAAAAAGGGCATCTCTCACAACACACACTGTCACAGTTGTAAACAAGCCGAGAAAAAGGCAACGGTTTTCCATTTCCTCTGTGAATACCCTGTCCTATGGAAGGAGAGGATGTCATCCCTGGGCAAATCACTGTTCCAGACTCTCGAAAAACTGTCTGGCTTAGATGTCAACAATCGAATAGGTCGTATAGTCATGCTGTAAATAACCTTAAGGTAGTTGGTTAGGAGGATGTGGCAACAAAATGGTGCAGAAGCGGTAGTTGGATGCTGAAAGTATCACCACTTTAACCAACCAACCAACAAACCGAAGCTCGGTCATGGTCAAGCTTTGCAGTTTTTTTTTCTTATATCTCCATACATGGACCATAAATGAGGCTAATTATATTTCGTTTTCACAGCGATCGCATAAAGTTTCCATTTACTATTTCTAATTATATTATCCCTTGGCGTTCCCCAGCACCGTTTGTATATAAAAAGAAAAAATAACGAAGTAAATCTGCGAAAATTACTCTAAATCGAATAATAACCAGGAACCACTTTCGTTTAATTCCCACTCATATCCTTTCGGATGCCATAAAGAAACTCCACTAATTCTTCGCTTGTTCTTAAATTGCGCTCATTATCGTTTTCAGTGCTAACGCTTAATGATGCAATCAAAATCGCTGCGGCATCAGCTGGTGCCATAACAAGAATTGCGATACATAAACTCCGCCAATAACAAAAACACCAACTACAATGCAGAAACAAACAACTCACTTGAAACAACATTGCCATTAAACGCAAATAAAGAACAAATTTCGCTCTTAATTATGTTGTCAGCGGCTATTGGCTGCTGTCTGCTAGCTGCTGGCTGCTGGCTGTTGGTGTGGCACGACCATGAAACAGCTACACAAGCGTACACACGCACATCGCAGCGTTACTTAAGGGAGTTGGCAGTGTTGGCGATGCTGGTGTGGTGTTGGTGGTGGTGGTTATGTTATTGGCGCTGAAGCTTTGCTGAGCTGTTGTTCCTCTTGTTGTTGTAGCTAGTGTGCACGTTGTAGCGATGGCTAAGTAATTATTCCACGCGCACTGCGGCAGTGCGCGCTTATTATGGGGCAACAACGGCAACAACAACGCCAGTGTGGCGAATAGAAAAACGCATGCATTATTCGTACATGAGGCTGCGCGCGACATGCGGCATGCAACAGATAAGATCGTCTACTAGCCGAAGCGCAAATATGTAGGCATTGCCAGTAACAAACAACAGCAACTGGGGGCAGCAACAGCAACATCAACATTATCCATGCAGCGTCGCGTCGCTTATCGCTGGCAATATCGCATAGAACATGCAAATTTCCTGCTCCGCCTGCCTAGCTGCTGCAACTGATTTTCTGCCATTGTGCTTTTTGTTATTTCTCTTTATTTACTTGGTTGTTTTAAGTTTTTTGTTGCTGTATAAAAGGGCGATACGGGTAATGTGGCATGTAAACAAAAGCCACTTACAAAATTAAGTGAACTACCAGCAATGACAACGGCAATGTGAATAAAACAAACGATAACAACATTTTTTAAGTTGCTCATATGTGGTGGCAAAGTGCACGCGCTACGCTGAGATGGGAGCGCTGCAAAACTTTTTGCCGCGTCCACAAAGTGCAAGCTTTTACGGCCACATCCTGCTCGATCTGCGCCGATCAGATGCCCGAGTACGAGCGATATGATCGCTCGCTTGTGGCAGCCTTTTCGCGCTATTGTTGTTTTTGTATCTATAAGCATTGTGTTTGTGGTTGTTGTTGTTGCAAGTTCGTTTCTCAGCTATCGTTTTTGTTTTATGTGCTATTGTTGCCTGCCTTTAGGAATCCTGTTTATGAAGTTATTATTTGCCACGTTAACGCGCAGCGCGCCGCTGTGCACGACACAAACACTCGTCGTTTCACCTCCCGCTATACGGGCACATCTCAGACCTGATCGCTGCACTATGGGGTGAATATTAAATTGTTCTGCCGAAAAAGATATTTTCAAGCACATTTTTTTTTTTTGCATTCGGTTATAAATATTATTATGTGGCACTGCTCACCAGCGCAGTTTCTTCTTAAAGATATTTGGCGCTTACCCCCTTTTTGGGTGTTTGGCCGAGCTCCTCCTCCTACTTTTGGTGTACGTCTTCATGCTGTTCCTTAAGTGGAGGGACCTACAGTTTTAAGCCGACTCCGAATAGCAAATATTTTTCATGAGGAGATTTTTCAACACTCGGAGGCTTGCCATTGCGAAAGCTATTAGATAAAGATATTTCATACCCGTACGCATACACCAGGGTAGCTATTTATATTTCTGGCCTCAGTCACTTCTAGTAATGTCCGGCGCCATCTCACATCTCCATTCGAAAGTTTGACAAATTTTACTAAAAATGCACTCAGAATGTTTTGTTGTTTGCGCCTTTAACACTTGTATATTTACAGGGGCTTTAAAAATTCACCTCGGCAAAAAAATGCAATTAAAACGTGAACGTTTCCGTGTGACTATTTTTAAAAAATTTCGACTTGCATTATCAAGAAAAGAACTGAAATCATTGAGCATTGTAAAAAGCTGGTAAATTTAGAGAGAGAGAGAGAGAGAAAGAGTCCGTACAAAGTCAGAAAGATGGCACTACTGGTGCGTATCAGGGTCATGCTTAGTTAATAGCATCTCTTGGAAGTACACACACTAATTTTCCGCCAGATCTGTGTATTTCTTTGTGTTTGACATTTGTGTCAATCGAGGAAGTCGATTTATTTTCCTTCTCCATCATGACAACGTAATACAAATAGGGTTTCAAGTCGTTTTACTTTCCGCCTATGCTCCAGAATTGACTCACTCGGATCCCTCAGACTACTATTTATTTCCCAATTAGGCTGGAAATGGCTGTCGGGGAAAAAAATTTTATTCAAACGAGGAGAAGATCGCAGTATCGAAAGGGCTGTTTTTCAGACTAGGGCAAATCCTATTATTCGGATGGGATCAACATACTAGAACAGTGTTGGACGAAGTGAGAGACTATGTCAAAAAATGAAAAAAAGTTTACCCCAAACAATTAAGTAGCTTTTATTTTTGCACGGACTTTTCAAACGAACTTCGTCATGGAAGCGCGACTGAGGTAAGTGCTGCGAGATTTGGTTCAGGTGAATGCGAAAGAGATTTGATCAGCACAGAGAGTATTAAAAACAAAAAAAATGTCAACTACCAATATTCATTTTCTCAATGTTAGGACAGATATATAAATAGAGACCCTCGAATAACTTATATAACTTACGTAAGCCAAGGGGTGTTTAACGGTATCCGTATATTTTTTTTCTAATGGGTAAAGTCGAACAATTACCTAGTACACCTACCGTACAATGGTAAAAAATTATTGGTATCAAAATACTAAGATTACTACTCTCTTCTTCTTCTTGATTGGCGCTATAACCACTTAAACGATATTGTCCGAGTTTAAGAAAGCGCGCTAGTTGTTTCTTTCTCGTGCTAACCGGCGCCAAGTGGACACACCAAGGAAGTAAGTCCTTCTCCACCTGATCTTTTCAATGCCGAGGAGGCCTTCCTCTTTCCCTGCTACCACCAGCTGGTGTCGCATCGAATACTTTCAGAGTCGGCGCGTTTGTATCCATTCGGACGACATGACACAACCAATAGAGCTAATTCAACTCATTGTTCCATCTTCTGTGACATTTGGCGTCGTAGAATCTTTTTCTCAAACACCCCAAGGTTTGGGGGAAAAATGAGTTCATTGATTTCTCGGTAGATGGCCATAGTGATCGGCCAAGCAATTTCAAGTTTATACTCGTTGGCAAGGTGACATTTCACACTAAAAAATTCTTTTGTTCAACTCAAAAGAAAAAGCTGTTAGAGAAACACTGTTACCATATTGGAATTGATGACTAATTTGCAAGTACACCTGCCGAAGCAGCTAATTTATTTACAGACTTTCTTATGTGAAATTATGTCCCGGCTGATGAGGCGTTCCCTGACTTTTCATTCGTCACATACAGATGCTGATGGGCGTTTAGCTATGTTGCTTAAGAATTGCCCAGCTTTGGCAATTCCTCTTGAATTTATTTTAAACAAATCTTTATCTAAGAGCATTTTCTTAAATGAATGGAAATTTACAATCATCCCACCTTTTTAAAAAGCGGAGGAAAAAATTATGTTCGTAATAATAGGCCGATTTCCAAGCTATCAAGCATCTCTAAACTGTGTGAATGCATGGTAAATGACAACATTTATTTTGCGGTTAAGTTTTTAGTTAACCCAAACCAACATGGTTTTGTAACTGGCTGCTGTAGAGTTTGGAATCTTGCTGTTTTTAGCGAATTTTGCATTTCATCGTTTTTCAAAGGAATCCAAGTTGATTGCAATTACGCTGACTTCTCTCGAGTAAAAGAGTAAGATGGCTTAAGCTTTCATTCCACTGTTCCGTCATGGCTCAGGCGGTGCGTGGTAAAAATCGATTGAGTTTTTTCGAACCACTTTGTTGCTACTTCAGGGGTCCCACAAGGGAGCAACTTAGGGCCACTTCGTTTTGTAATTTTTATCAGTGACATAAGCAAATTTTGCACCTTTTCGTATTTCTTGATGATTTAAATATTTTCTCAGCTGTTAAGGACTCAGTGGATGATCAGAAGCTTCAACTCGACTTGTCGCCGTCTCGCTTTAAATATTACAAAATATTTTCGTTTAACATTTCCGAGGCGTCAATACATTTTTGACACATCCTACAGCATTTCTATAATAATTTACTACAAAGTGTAACAGAGTTTAAGGACCATGAAGTATTATTCTATGCGAAATTTTCCTCCAGTGGCCACATTAATTCTATTCTTTCAACTTTCTTTCATACTAGGTTTTAGGCTTCATTCGTCGGATGTATCGAATTTTCTGATCCGTATACCTATAAACTGCTGTTTACGGCTCTGGTTCGTTCCCACTTAGAGTACTCTTCTATCATTTGGATACCTTACGACCAATTTTCGATTAATATTTAGAATAGAGTGCGGTCAAAAAAGGTGTTCTACGATTTGAGGTCCCTGTTACATCCTTTAATTCTCGGCTCAAGCTAATTCATTTCAATCTCTAGAAAAGAGAAGGGCAGTCCTTTCACTTTACTTTAATGGATAAGCTTTAATGTTCCACAAAGAAGTTTTCGCAATTTGTAACCATTTTTACCCATGGGGAAAACTTTAAGACTTACTTCATGGGACCCTGTAAATAAAAAAACACTTCAACAGAAGTATTATTTTCGTTAGTTTTAGGGCTTGTAAGCCACAGACAAAATTTCAAATTTTACAGGCATCTAATTTTGATTAGCAACATCTCCATTTGTGGAACAACATAGAGACGCTCACCACAAACAACAGAAGGAGCTCGGTCAAAGCACCCAAAACAAGGGTTTAAGCGCTAATTATATTATATGCTAGGTTGTTCAGTAAGTTTTGCGGCTCACTAAGATAAGGCGCTGCTATTAACCCACATCTATATTGGATATGGGAATAAGTTTCCGCTCTCGTGAAAGAGGTGTCGCTGCTGATGTGAGAGATGCTTCTTGAACGGCAGAAGAGAAAAGGTTTTCTGCATCGCATCGTCACTGGCGACGAAAAGTGGATCTATTATGATAACTTTAAGCGTCGAAAATGTTGGAGCATGCCAGGTGAATCAGGTCCATCGACAGCGAAAAAAAATATTCATGCTTCAAAGGTTATGTTGTGCATCTGGTGGGATCAGAAGGGGGTCTTCTATTATGAACTTCTTAAACCATCTGAAACTATCACTGGCGATCGTTACCGACTGCAGCTAATGCGTTTGAATCGAGGTCTCTAAGAAAAGCGGCCGGAATGGGACGGTAGACGGTAGATCTGACAAACTGATTTTGCTGCATGACAATACCAAGTCACACGTTGCTAAATCGGTCCAGAAATATTTAGAGGGACTGAATTAGGAAATCTTGTCCCACCCACCGTATTCCACAGCCTTCGGATTACCATCTGTGCCGATCAATGCAGTCAGCTCTTATTGGAGAGCGGTTCACTTCTTACGAGAGCGTCGCAAACTGGCTCAATGAATGGATCAAGTCAAAAAAACTCGAATTTTTCGTCAGAGGAATCCGTATGCTGCCTGAAGGATAGAGTAAAGTTGTAGCTTCCAATGGTACATACTTCACTTAATATCATTTATTATTTAAAATAAATAAATAATTCGTAACTTTGGCTAAGAAAGAACGGAAACTTATGCCCCTACCCAATAAAAACGTAGTTTTGCCAATTTTTAAAAATCGACTTTATGCCACAAAAAGTGTAATTTTTCTCCACAGTGCGCTTAGGCAAAACGTGCTCAACACTCGAGGCGTTGCTAGCGGTTTCGTTGGGCTTGGGCAAGCACGGACCTGTTGTCAACCTGATTTGCATTGTACGACGTCTGTGCCCACTCCCCCACTGCAGTCAGCGCTGCCACATGTGTCATGCGGGAAATTATGACAGCCGCGACGGCTTGGCTGTACAAACAGACTGGATGTCGGCGGCGTGTTGCACGACGCGCACATCATACTGCATCAGCCTGAACGGAGGTTTCGCGGTAACATCAACGCCAGCAACATTATGTTGCTACAACATCATTATCATTATTGTCATAACAGAGTTTGACTTCTGGGGATAAATGGAGACGTGCAACTTGGCCAGCAGCAGCCACCGCTAATGTGGCATTTACGGAGCTCTGCGGTCGTGAGGCCGCTGCACGATTTTTGTGCAGCCAACGCAAAATACTGGCAGGGCAGCCTGGCAAAGGCACAGCGTGCAACCGCATCGCAAGTTAAGTTGTAAATTTTGCAAATATTTAGTTTTTTGTCACAGCGCACTGCACAATACAGCACTCGGCTGGTTGTGCTATGTACGAGTATGTACGTGATGTACTCACTGTTATTATTATGGTGACTTCCATTGTTGTTGCCTGCTGTTGCAAGAAAGTGTGGTGCATTAGTATGCGCAATTACCCGTGAGCGCGACAGTTGCACCAGCCACAAAACACCAAATTCACAGCCATAGCCAATAGCCAACGAATTGTCCCCTACAACATCTACGCCGCCACCCTTTGCCTTGCCTCCTTTCTAGCAGTAGCGTTACGGTTGTCGTTGTGCTCTGCCCATACGTTCATCTTTTGTCAGTCATAAAAAGATTCATGGACACATTGTTTAAATAGCTGAGCGCTTGGCAGCAACCGAAGTCACCAAATTGGAAGAATAAAACTATTCAATAAAATTTAGCTGAAAGATGATTTGTTGCAACACGACACAATCGAAATTTGTGGCGCGCTAAGACAGCATGCGCAAACACAGAAACAATGCTGTTATTTTCTGTATGCAAATGCAGTGATATGAGTTGAAAATAATTTTGGATTTTATTGAAAAAGAAATTTCCCAACAGTTCTTTTTTTTTTATGTTTATGTTGTTGAGAAGTTTGGGGATAGACAAATTTTTAAAATATGTGGGGATAGAAAAATTTTAAGATACTTATATAAAGATATTCTCTGATATGAACCTTTTACTTCAGCTTTAATCCTTTCGAACCTCCTGGTACACCATATGTACCACTAAATGTTTATAAAGGTCTAAATCCCAAAAATCGATGCCAAACTCAATATAAAATGTACCAAGGCAAACTTTTTATGTTATCTAACGGTACATGGAAACATTAACTCATTTTCTCTCTCGTAGCGTGCACAGTTTTGAGTGAAATAGCGAAGGCTTATGACACGTTTTGATTTTGTGCTAAAAATATTGTGAGGTGCCAAAAAAATTAATTAAATTGGATATAATCATTCCCTCTTCAAATGTAAGTATAATTATTGAAAATAATATTTTGATTTGTATATTCTTGAAGGGTTTTAAGGGCATGGTACTTATACGTACGCTGGTACGTCTTTTGTAGCGGTACTTATTGTTCCAGCAGTGCTTATTTGCAATAACTAAGTGACCTCTTTTTTTTGATACCATGTCGAAAAAACTAAGGACAGATGAATTAACGGAAATGCTGCTGGATGAAATACTGGACTCATATGCCGAAAATGTAGAAAGTAATTTTTCCAGCGGAAGTGATGACAATTATGAGCAGAAATCGGGTTTGCAGGACGAGGAATCTAGTTCATCTTCATCGTCGAGAAGTGAACTGTCAGAAGTTGAAAGCACCATTTCGATGGATGAATTAGAAGAACCCCATCAACAACAAGGAAGGTTATGATCTTCTCCTGAAGGAAATTTTGTTCCTAAGCATTTTATAAGTGATTACCGTGAGTGTAATATGAATCCAGGAATCCCCGTACTTCTTCGCAATCGAAATTTTTCATAAGCTGTTTCCTCGTAGCCTATGCATGTATATCGTACAATGCACAAATGAGCGCATTGAGGAATTTCGAACAGCAAAAAAAACGGACTAATATTTTAAAAACTGATGTTGGAGAAATACAAATTCTCCTAGGCTCTATGTTTGCTATGTAACGGCATTGAAACATTACTGGTCAAACCATCCGTCCATGAGTAATAATTCTATTAAGTCGGATATATCTCGTGACCGCTGTCATCCCAATTATATTTCGCACCTCCTCAAAAGCCAATGGACTGTAGCAAAACATACCATATAGATGATGTTCTCGAGTGTCTGAAAAATACATTTCAGAAATACCTACAGGATAGTACTAGGCAGAGTATTGATGAATCAATGACGAAATTTAAAGGAAGATCGTCCTTAAAACAATATATGCCACTCAAGCCAGTAAAAAGTGGTAAAAAAATGTGGCTGCGATGCGACTCTGAGACCGGGTATGCATATCATTTTAATATATACAGTGGGCCATATAGCCATATGCTTTTTGAAACACCTAATTTTTTGAGAATGGTAACACAAATGACATATCAAATTGAAGAGGATGACATGGACGACATTTGGTTTTAACAGGTCGGGGCAACTTGTCACACTGCCAAAGTTACACTCGAACTTTTGGCTACCGTTTTTGAAAACCGAATAATCAGCCGAAATTCCGATATCAATTGGCCGCCTCGGAGCTGTGATTTAAGCCCGTTGGACTATTTTTTGTGGGGAGCCGTTAAGGACAAATGCTATGCGAACCATCCAGAGACGATTGATGCTTTAAAACACGAAATCGAAGTTGCCATTCATGAAATTGGAGCCCAAACAAACGAAAATGTGCTTAAAAATTGGATTGATCGAATGGCCTACTGTACAGCCAGTCGTGGCAGTCATTTGACCGATATTATTTTTTATTCATTAATGACAATGTTCAATCTTCAAAATAAAAAAAAAGTCTGAAAAAATATTGATTAGTTTTTGTTTTTATAGTCGATTCAAAAAGCAGATTTTACATGGCCCACCCTATATAATGGAAGGGAGCAAAATCAGTGCGATGGTACTTTGGAAGAACGTGTGGTTAAAAGCTTAGTAAGTACAATTAGAGAACGTGATGTGACGGTATGTTTCGATAGATTTTTTACTTCAGTGAATCTACTTGAGACTCTAGAGTTCCCAGCTTTAGGAACATGCATGCGAAACAGAAAAAATCTAGCAGTATTAGATGAGAAATTAAAAAGCAGCGATTCTTCATTCAGGGTTAGCACATCTGGCCTTCTTTGCGTTAAGTGGCAAGATAGAAAGGAAGTTATGGTGCTAAGCAACTGTCATACGTCAACAATGACAACAGTTAATAAAACGTTGAAAGATGGAAAAAAATATCAGTATCATGCCCTGAATCTATAAAGTTTTACCGAGAAGCAATGGGAGGAGTAGATGGCGCCGACCAAATGGCAGGAATTTACGAATACGATAGGAAGTCTACAAAATGGTGGAAAAAGTTTTTCTCCGTCTGCTAATGTTTTCCGCAGTAAATTCCTAGATAATTTACTGCGACCCTAGAAGAGAAAAACTTCTTTCCATCGAATTTCTGATAACATTAACTGAGTCATTAATAGCAGGAGGTAAGAAAACTGCAACCGTCCGCAGATCCCAATCATCAGGTCGTTTATCTAAACGTCAGAGACAGCTGGGAAACGTATCTTTGCATTTGCCGGTGCCAATTCAAACTCGCAGACGTTGCTCCAAATGTGCGCCAGAAAAAAGCAAACCAGAACAAAACAAATTTGTCAGCAATGTAATATACCACTTTGCATGAATTGCTTTGCCACTTATCATACTGAAAATCAGTAGATTCCGTACATTTTGTATAAAGCTAAGATACTTTACGTTTATTTCGAAAAAAATCTGTTTGAATAAGAATACTATTTTTGTATAATTTGAATTTTTCACCATAAAATGATATAAAAATTTAATTCTATACTTAGTTTTACTACTTGTCGATAGAGGACTGATGGTACACATGTAATACCACTCAAAGGTGCTGATGGTACCACCCCAATGGCACTGAAGTTGAACTTCCTGAAAAATTGGACCCGGACGGTGTTGTTCATTTGGCTCTTCTATTTATCTGAAACACAAAAGCCAAAAAAATTATTAATCAGTATGACGGTAGCTATGTTCCGTACTTGAATAAAATACTCAAAAAAAAAATTGACAAAATGGCGTGGTTTTGAATTTGACACTCTAAAAATCGGGGTTTTTTCAGTTCTTTATTCAAAAGAGTATGAAATAATTGAAAGAATAATATGATTCTAGTACGGACGATAGCCATTGATGTTGTAAACAATATATTGAAATTTCAGACGATTCGGTTGAATAGTTGTTTTGTTTTTTTGACAACACCAGACCTAAAAAAGTAGTTTTGAGATAATTGAGTTTAAAGTTTTGACCATTAAAATGCGAAAATTGATGCCGCCGCGTGACGAATCTGACTCTACCTGCTAAAACGGCTGTGGAATTGAAAATACTGAAAATACCCTTTCAAAAAATTTACAGTATATTCTTAAAAGCCTATACTTTCGAAATATCAGAAATTGATATTTTGAAAAGTCTACACCACCAGGACCCCTTAATGCCCAAAGACGATAATGAAAGAATCCAATAATCATCACCATTACCTTAACAGTTTTTGGCAGACCCTAGCTTCCGTAGATACATTCCTCCATTTAACTCGATCATTAGTCAGCTCCTTCCAATTGGCAACGCTCATTGTTTTTAGGCCTTTTTCGACAGAATCTAGCCACCTTCCCCACGGGCTTCCTCCGCTTCTTTTTTCCACCGGAGCTTTGTGATACGCTGTGCCATGTAGTTGCTCTATTTTTTGGCATTCTGCTAATAAAGGATGATCAGATTGGAGGGACTTTTTCCAATAAGGCTTTTTCGACAGATCACGTATGACTACTATCAAAGTAAATCCTTATTTTTTTTTTTTCAAGTATTCATCGACATTTCATCATGGAAAGACTTACGACTCAAAAACTTTTAGAAATAGAAATCGACACTCTGTGAAAAGTGTTCGTCGCGCGCTCAGGCCAACTTATGGTGTTCGATGATGGCGATGAGGCCCATTTTTGGCTTAATGGCTATGTCAATAAGCAAAATTGCTGTATTTGGGCTGAAGACCAACCCGAAGCTTTTCAAGAACAGCCATTACATCCATTGAGAACAACCGTTTGGTGCAGCCTATGGGTTGAAGGGCTCATCGGCCCATATTTCTTTAAAGACGATTTACTTTTTAATGCCGGATATTGAAGCCCGTGATCTCTAAAACAACACGGCGCTGGTTTCAACAAGTCGGTACTTCTTGCTAATCAGCCTTTTGGAACAATAGATTTACTGCCTCGTCGTTTCGGTGAGGCATTTATCTCTCGTCTCTGACCAGGAGGTTGGCCCCCAAGATCGTGTGATATCACATCTTTGGATTTTTCTTTGTGGTGGCAATGTTACTGGTAGCATCGCGAAACGTCATGGAGGTGGCCATCAAAAGGCTGCAACGTCACGTGAAATGGTTCGAAATTGAAGAAGCGACTTGAGCGAAATCCCCGTCGAAGTGCCGATCAAATGGCGGAAGAACTGAAAATACAAGATCCAAACGGCTAATGATCTCACACCAAAGCAGCAACAAGTCAGACTGGAAAGCAAAGGAGTTGCTTCGCAATTTCGGAACATTGTGTTTTCTGACGAGAAAATTTTTCAAATTGAGCAATTCGAGAATTTGAGTCATCGATTGGCCACCAGGAGGCAGTGCCCGCCGGCAGCACAGGTAATGGTTTGGGCCACTGTAACCGCAGATGGGTGCTCTCCAATCGTTTTCATCGAGCCTGGCGTCAAGATAAATGTGAAATATTATCGGGAAAGTATTCTGGAGGTTGCTTTGAAGCCGTGGACAGTCAAGCATTTCAGTGGCATACTATGATACCATGGACGTTTTAACAGGACTCGGTACCATCTCACAAAGCTCAAGCGAACCAAGAATGGCTAGAAAATATTGCTCCAAACTTCATAACGTCCAAACAATGGCTCTAAAACTCAGCAGGCGCGAGTCCGATGTATTATTCTCTTTGTACAATTTGGGAGAGGAGGGCCCGAGTTAAAAAATTCATCAGCCTCGAGGCGCTGAAAAAAGCCATTGCCCGCGAGTGAGCCAAAACACCTGCAAGTCACATTCGGGCAGCTTGCGATACGTTTCTGGACAGTCTCAAAGCTATAGTCAAGGCAAAGGTGTTCATATCGAGCAAAAGAAAATTGATTCTTAATTTTGTATTATTTTCACACATTTTTTATTTGAATTGAATACATAAAATAACTGCTTGTCTAGTTGAATGCTGCAGCTGTCCATTTGCAAAAATTGTAATCCTTCCAATGGAGTGACTAATTTAGTATAATATGAAAAAATCCTCTTGCCTGTTACCTGTTTGATGATGGATAGGAAAGGATTTCTACATGCAAAATATTACCTCTTTCAGAAAAGACATACAAATATAAACGGCTGTCATTCTTAGGAGAATGGAATTTAACCACTCCTTTTTAACTCGTTTTGCGTGATGCAGACGATGTTACTTTAATGTGTCCGATATCGCTGCCAAAACATGCGCATAAACTTACATACCTACATAAGAATGTGAAGACCACTGTAAATAACTTTTTATTATTTTGTATTTTTAAAAATACGCTGAAAAAAATTTTTTTTTTTTAATTTTAATTTTTATTTAATACATTTTTTTGTATGTAACGCTGCCAGAACGTTTTTTTTTATAACTGCATATAATATATATCACCCAAAAAAGGCAAAGAAATATGTGCAACAAAAAATTTGTTTAGCTTTTAAATTCTCTTCGAATGCATTTTGATATTTAAGTGAAATCAAAACTTTAGCCGAAAAAAAACTCTAACTGTGCAATTATTAATCTGATTTTCCGTAAGAAGGCAACTACACCTTGTGTGTTTTGCTTATCATCTAAAACCTTTGAATAAAATTGAAGATTACTTACAACCGCAGGTAGTTTTAAAGTAGTCACTTTCTTAAAACAAATCTGTCTGGATGCCTAGAACTTTCTTTGTCATATTGAGATCAGGCTTTCTCTGCACTTAACCATACTAGCGAAGACGGCTCACGCATATTTTTTGTTGAATCGGGGCGATTTCTTTCGTCTAACTTTTTTATCGGCCAGCATTCGGCTCCATATAACAGGGTGGAACGCATAACCGTTTTATACATTTTGCCTTTGAGATGGAGTGACATCTTTCTGGTGCATAGTACGCACCTTTTTCCAATTTAACCATGCTGGGTTTACGCTATGCTGTACGACTTCATTGACTTCCGGTATTTGTTACAAAGTAGCCTAACTACTTAAACATAGTGGGATACCACCCAACAGAATCGGTGATCTGCTTATTGATGTTGAATTGGTGAAAACTCGTAAAGCATGATCTTTGTATTCCATCTGCTTATTTTCAGCTAATGAGACTCGATTTTGTTTTGCTACTTATTGAGTTTGGCTTGAATATCGTCTGCGTCTTCGCTCAATGGCACAATGCCATCCGTGTACAACATAGAGTCCACGGGGCGTTACATTGAGTGTTGAATAAAAGAGAACTCAATGCGGAACATTATGTAGGGAACCCCCCCTACTTTTACAGCAAACTCATCACTTTCGCTAGCTGTTGCTCTAACTTTTGTAGTTATGTTGCCATACGCCTCCCGTTTTACTTTGTCTTGGTATTCTGGTACTTTCTGTGCTGTGAGGGCCTGCCATATTAGCTTACACGATACTCTGTCGAATGCTGTTTTGTGACTTTTCCATATTCAAATATTTGTTCAAAACTAAAATTACGAATCTATGTTCGCACATCTTCACTCTCCATGGGACCAATTTTTCATATAACCACATCAGTTGCACTGGTACGAATAAAGCAGTAATGAGTGATTACAAACGCAAATAGAGGGTTGCCATAATACTTATTAAGCATTTGTTTGGTTTGCTGAATTGTTTTTTCGCACGAGAAGTAACGACGAAGCTATTTCTTTATTGTGTACCAGTCTCAGCGCCTTACGACTCTGCTTTTAAGTTGCTCAATAAGTTTTGCGGTTCAATAAGAAAGGGCGTTTCAACTACTTTATTCTTGTTATGTGGGTACACTCTTCATATGAACGTAAGTGAAGTTTCAATTCAATCTGTAAATTCATTCTTTGATTACAAGCCATTTAGTACTGACGTGCCACAGTATTTTCTTCAATGGAAAAAATCAAGTGTCGTGGTGGGACTAAACATTTATTTTTAGAAGGTTTCAAAGCAAGGGAAATTCATGAACGAATGTTGAATGTGTATAAGGACTTTTCACCACCGATTAGTAGATACAGTAGAAAAATGGGTTGTCGCATTTGCTAACAAAGCCACGTCCCCATCAACATTTAGAACGTTTTTGAAATGATAAAAAATGACAAAATCCACTTTTTGTGCATCGATTCATCACTACGGATGAGGCTTGGGTCCATCATCATGATTCTAAACCAAAAGAAGAGGCTAAAGAGTGGTGTGAACTTGGCTCCTCGGCTTCGAAACGAGTTCATTTCCAGAAATCGACCGAGAAGGTGTTTGTGATGCGAAAGGAATTTCGTTCGTGTATAACCTACAAACTGGTAAAACAATAAATTCCGATTATTGATGTCACCTTTTAGTTTAACTTAAGGAAAAAATTCGTGAAAAGATATTCAGTTTGCAAAAGAAAAAAAATATTTTTCCTCAGGACCATGCATCGTGTCACAAGAGCATTTTGACCATGTCTAAAATCCATGAATTATGCTTAGAATTCTTGGAGCACCCACTGTATTCCCCAGATTGGGCCCCTAGTGGCTTCCATCTGTTTGCCAGACCTAAAACAATGCGCGCGTGGAAAGCGGTCCGCAGCCCTTCCAGATTCTCACTTCAGGAATGGAATTCACTAATTGGAATCTCGTTGGACCAAGTGTATTGGTGCTCAGGGAGACAATACTGAATAATAAAGTGCAGTTCAAACCATATAATAGTGTTTTTCTTATCAAACCGCAGAACTTATTGAACAATCTAGGATTTTACACCCGAGAAGTTGGACTAATGTATTGCAAGACAAGCTAAGTTAATTTTTTTATTATGTAATATACAAGTATGTATATATGTGAAAAATGTGTATATATATTTTTCCGAGGCTCCTAGATGGAGCATAGGGCCTCAATAAACAAATTATAACTAATTTTATCTAAGGCTAGACATTTAATTTCGTTCCACGCACGGCCTGCTTTTCTTGCTTCTGCGTCGACCTGACGTCTCCACGCATTGGCTGGTCTCCCACGTCTGCGGCTGCTTTGGGGGTTCCAATCCAGTGCTGCTCTTGTTATGTCATCGTGGGGCTTTCTCAACGTGTGACCAATCCATTTCCACTTACGGCGTTGAATTTCTATATGGACTGGTGTTTGCTTGGTCACGATCCATAGATTAGCGTTACTAATAACCTGGGGCCAATATATGCACATAATCTTGCGTAGGCAACGATTAAGAAAGGCTTGCAGCAACTGTAGTATGTTCCACACACCCATACAACACTACGGATTTCACGTTGGCATTGAAAATCTTCAGTTTGGTATGCCTGGAGATATGAGACGCTCTCCACACCTTATCCAGCATGCCAAATGCAGCGCATCCCTTGGATATACGGTTACGTATGTCAGCTGCTGAACCGCCTGTTTTGGAGATAATGCTCTCCAGGTAGCAGAATTCATCTACATCTTCCAGGGGGGTGCCGGCAATCTGAAGAGTTTGCGATTCGCTGGTGTTGATGCGCATAACTTTAGTCTTCGCGATATTGATTTTTAGTCCAGTTTGTGCTGCGGCCTCGCTCACCGCATGAAGTTTTGCTGATATGTGCGAATATTTATGCGACAGCAGACATTTGTCGTCAGCATAGTCTAAATCCTCCAGGTGACACATACCCCAGGATATGCCTCTGTTAGTCGCACAGGCTTGCCGCATTACTAAATCCAGAACTAAATTGAAAAGCAACCCTGCCTCACACCGGTTTGCAAATTGACCCCGTTACTTAGAACGTTTTCGTGTTTGACGCGACAGCAAGCGCCCGCGTACAGCTCTTTGATGATATTGATTATTTTTTCAAGCACTCCTTTGCAGGCGAGCACTTTCCAGATAGCTTCGTGCTTAACACGTTCCCTGTCCGCTGAGCCACATATGGTTCAGTAAACGTGCGCCTGATAAGCATTGATACGTTCCTGAGCCATATGTGCGTCAGGGGGTATATGAACCACATGTGTTTCATGAACGTGCAGAAGCAAAAATGTCCCTCTACGCTCATGGACCATATGTGTTTCAGGTAGAAATACCCTACATCCGGTTTTTTTATTATTATTATTACTAAAGTTATCCTATGACTACAAAAAAAAACAAATTATTCAAAAAACTTGGACTTGTCGGTCAATTTTGCATTTTTGTATTGGGACAGGGAACGTGTTAAGAGTGTCGAAAGCTTTCTCGAAGTCGGTGAAGCATATATAAAGAGGCGTTCGCTACTCTACTGATTGCTCCACGATGACTTGCAAGGTGTAAACATGATCAACTCACGCGCAATGTGGGCGAAATATGTGAAAAGTGGATGAAGATTAACTCCTTTTGGGTGTTTGTCCGAGCTCCTCCTCCTTTTTGTGCTGTGCGTCTTGATGTTGTCCTACAAATGGAGGGGCCTACAGTTTCAAGCGGACTCCGAACGGCAGATATTTTTAATGAGTAGCTTTTTCATGGCGCAAACTCACTCGGAGGTTTTGCCATTGCCTGCCGAGGGGCGAAAATTTTTTTCTTAATTTTGGTCTTTCACCGAGATTCGAACCTATCGTAATATTTGCTATGGGTCACATGAAATCTTTTACCTATTTGCATGCACAAGAAATGCAACACCAAGTATGATCAGCGCTCTGAATTCACTCGAGGCCAACAGTGCAGAACCACTTCTTCCCCGTACTAATGTCGCGGTCGCATACTAATACTCAAGATTTACATACAATACATACCTGTATCCGCTTGTGTGTAACTGTGTGTCCTCATAGCTAGATGTTTGCTGAATGTTTGCATATTTTGACATTTGCGTTCAATTCAAGTTAAATTAATCCTGGTTTATGAGTGTTGAAATTTTTTGAAAGAAATCTCTTTACGAACTTGAGCTGAGACTTCCTGTCTGTTGGCACAACGACTTGCGCCTGCAGCGGATATTTGCAGCATTTGCGCGGAATCGTTTGCAAGCAGCAATGGTATGATATGAACAACTACACTAACACTACAACAATAGCAACAACAAAGTGATTTGCGCACCATTGTTGTACTTTAGGCTAGACGCAATGTCCACAAGCTAGCGGACATTTTAATGCACTTCAGCAGCTCTCCACTTATTCAAGCCAAATAGTCAACTATACCACAGGTCCAAACTTCCAGTGCACCAGCGGCAAGTCACAAGCCGGCTGCGCATTGAATTGCTGTTGTTGTCTTTTGTTGTTATGGCTCTTGCTATTGGTGCAGCGTGTTTATTGTTGCTCATGACATGATGGCCATAAGCCCGTGAAGCGTTAAATGCGTTTAGTCCAGTCCAGTGCGGTTCCGTCCCGTCTCGTCCCGTCCACTATTCAGTTGCATGTTCTGCTATGCTTTTGGCCATTTGATAGTTGACACTTTGCCGGCATAAATTCTGGCCAGCTCATGGCAGCAGTCGTCCTTATTATTGTTGTTGTTGTCATCTCTGCTACAACACTTCCCATTACCCAGCCATTATTGTGGTGTGTATGAATTTCGTTTAATATTGCCTCGATTTTTTGCGGGATTTACATTCGGATGGTGCCTGCCACGCCATGGCAAACAATGGACAATTGAAATTGAATTGTGTGTTGGCACAAATTCCATGTAAATGCGAATCCGTTTAACATATGCCTGCCACACAAGCAAGCATATATAATTGATATAAAAATACTGATGCATACACACATAAGCACATAACTCGTCAAAATGTTGTGTTATTAAAAAAAAAACAAAAAAAGTACAATGCAGTAAAAGTACGTTTTTATTATTAACACTGTAAAATGTTGTTTTTAATGACTTCGATAAACGTATTCGCACACATATGTTACTTTGATTTATAAAGGGTGGCACGGATATAAGCTATTTTGAAAGATAATAACTTAAATTAACAAAATAAATTAAATAGTAAACATTAATTTTCTTATTTCTCTATGTAAATTTGGTACGGCTATTTGTAAATTCTCACTAAAATCCAAAATGAAGTTATAAGTAAAGAACAAACCATCGCCCGTATGGTAAAAACGTGCGTTACACATATGTCTAAATTTTATTTTTCTGCAATGTTGGTACAACTGCCATTTATACTGTCCCAGAGTTTGAGCATAATCTGCCCATTAGCTTGTTTTTAGTTATATCAGTCAACCGCTGGTGTGCCCTGTGATTTTCGCTATGGATAAAAATATTGAACCAAGCTATTTAGCCATAAATAATTTAATGCATCATCAAAACAATATTACAATATTACTATTAAAGGGCGCGAATTATATATATATTTATATAATAGGTGTGTTGAGGTTGGAATTAAAATCTCCCTTCCCTTTGCAAAAGAGTATTATTGGCTTCAGTGGTATTTAGTTATAATTTTCTAACGTAATATGAATTTCTATACTTAAATTTTTAATATTATTAAAATACGAGACAGATCTGTGGGGGTTTTGAGCTTTAGTGTTCTTAGTTGCAATTCCATTCCGATAATAGTCTAATTTTTAGGTTTTTTTGCTCTAGTATCTGTGTCTATGTCCAGGTCGTGGTGTATATCGTCATTTCTTATGTATTAGTCTGCGTTTGGGATTATTTTTAGTATCTTACATTGACTTTACTGTATAATTTGTAGGTTTGATTTACTAGCAGTCCTCCATATTTCTAGTCCGTCTTATTATTGATTTATATATATTATTTGCTCATTAAATAAGCTTAGGTTTAATTGTTTTCCTAGTAGTCAGTAGCGCTGTCGGAATTTGTTTTTCATCTAATCTCTCGTATTCAATGGGTTTTGTTTTCATAGGAGTTTTGAGTCAATCGTGATGTCTAAATATCATAATTTATACCTGAATGTATTTTTTGTCTTCTCCGTTATGTTTGTCTGCATGTTTTGTCTTTATTCACTACGATGCCCCATTTTTCAAACCAACCAAAGTTTTTGTAGCGTGAATTGTATCAATTTTATGTCTGCTATTTCTGTATGGGCTAATGAAAACTCTTTATGTCTGAACGCGTCAAAGTCATATATCTTACCTACATATATGTTATAGTGTGGTGTATGTTGACAATATCCCTAAATTGTGGATAGGTACTAGTTCCCCTTACCTTTACGGATAAGGTAAAAAATTTGGGGTTCATTCTTAACCCAAAACTTACCTGTGCTGACCATATAAATAGGGTTGTGGGGAATATTTATCCTACATTGCGTAAGCTGAGAGTCTCTGCAACATTCACGTCAGAGAAAACGAGGCGCAAATTAGTTCTCCAGCTAAATATGCCTCTCATTACCTACACTGAAGTGGTATACAGCAAACTTGACTCCACCTGCCATAAACTTAATGTGGCATTTAATAATGCCACAAGGTATGTATGGGATTATCTAAAAAGAGGTGTTAATTTAATATTCAAAGAAAAATGCTATTTATTAATATAAATGATCGGATCTTTATTTCATTATAAAGAGGAAGGTATGCCGTTAATAGTGGAAAATATTAGGTGCAGAACTAAGTTGTCGCTATTTTTTTAATGAAAATACAATTTTATTCTGGAAAAATGATTACAAGTGAATCATTGAAAGTATTGCCCATCGGCTATTACTTTTTCCCGTCTTTCTGATATATCGCCTATACCGTCGCGGTAAAACTCTTATATGGCGGGTGGGGAAGGATTTCCCATTTCAGTGTTTCCAGGCAGGTTTTAACGGATTTGGCAACGTGAGGCCGAGCGTTGTTATGCTGTATAATCACTTTTTCATGCCACTCCGCGTATTGCAGCGGCCTCTCGCGCAGTGCTCGGCTGAATCGCATCAATTGAAGTCGATACCGAATACCAATCCCTTGTGATGGTTTTACTTGGTTTTAACAGCTCATAATAAATAACACCACCAAATACATAGCATAACCTTCGCAGCGTAAATATTCGGCCGAGGCGACGACGTTGAAGCATGACCGAGCAGTCCCCATGACTTTCTTTTCTTTGGATTGCTGTAATGAATCCATTTTTCATTACCCGTCACGATGTGATGAAGAAAACCCTTCCTTTTTTGTCGCTGGAGCAGTTGTTCAATGGCGAAAAAACGACGTTCAACATCCCTTGGTTTTAACTCATAAAGAACCCAAGTCCCCTCTTTCTGAATCATTCCCAAAGCATGCAATCGCTTGGAAATAGATTGGCGGGTAACTCCTAATACTGAAGCAAGCTCTTCTTGCGTTTGTCACGGGTCCTCATTGAGCAATTCTTCCAATTCAGCGTCTTCGAAGGTTTTTGGCCTTCCTTCACGCGGACGGTCGCCAACGTTAAAATCACCGTCTTTGAAGCGACGGAATGAATTTCGACACGTTGTTTCACTTAAAGCAGTTGTTTTCAATTCAAAGCTTTTTGTAGCTCTCAATGCGCTTCGAATAAAAGAAGAAAATCAACACTTCCCGCAAATAACGATTATTCGGCGGTAAATCAGACATTTTCACAAAACGAAAAGTATATGATACCAAAACAAAATCACTAATGTATCGAAACAGTTTGTTTACCATATGTCTGAGCTTGGTTTATGTGGTTATGTTAGGATCGACTAACTCACACTGCTGGCGGCATCTATTGACAAACAGGGGGAACTTAATTACGCACATAATAACATCAGGCAAATTACTATCACGACCACGCTTACGGGACAATATCCTTTACATGGAATTTTCCATAACCGAATTGCAAAGTGGCTGCCCTATGCTCTCGATAGCCTCACGAATTTCATCTTTGAGGTCTGGAATCGACCCTGGGTTGTTGGCGCAGACCTTCTCTTTCACGTGGCTCCAAAGAAAAGAGTCACAAGGTCTTAAATCACAAAATCTCGTTGGCCAATTGTGATCACCTCTTCGGGAGATTACACGGCCCGGCAACTTTTCCCGTTAAAGATCAATGGTTTCGTTGTTTGTGTGGCACATAGTGCCGTCTTATTGAAAATAAACCTTGTCCAGATAATACCATCCAAAAAAAATCGTTAATCATCTCTCATCTAATCTAAATAACACCTGTTATTGGAAAACCCTATATAGGGGATTGTTAGATATGATCATATCTCTGTCTGGCGAACAAGGTTACTGGGCTGTTGCTTTAACAATTATTTGTCTGCTAGAAATTGCATAGTTATATGCAAACTTACATTAGTCAAGTCACTTCCCTACCTGACAGAGAAATTGATACCGGTAAGGTCTCGCAGATACAACAAATTCATCGTTCCAACATTTAATTACCTAGCATCATCTAGATTATTTTTCATTCACGATGTTAAAGTGTGGAACTCATTACCCGACATTGTGAAGGCTGGACTTAACAGATTTTACTACAGGGTACAAGTCTACATATAATTACTTTAAAAGTGTTTGGCTGTATTGAATTACTAAAGGGGGCACACACTCTCTTCATAGGTTCTAAATCTTTTTGCGGGGTAAATAACAGCTTCCAAAGTGCCTCTCTACGTGAGCAGGAACAACGAGACCTGATCGATTACTAGAGAGCCCAATCGGGCATGCGGCAATCGAAGAGACTCATCGATCCAGGACGGATAAAGGCAGAAGCAATCCTTAACCTAAGCAGAAAGGACATAAAACTTTACTACTAACAGGACACTGCAAACTTAATTATCAAATGAAAAAATAGGTGCAATAGAAAACGATTATTGTAGACTCTCCAAAGAGGCACAAGAAACAGCAGAACACGTTCTGTGCGACTGCCTAGAAATGGCACGACGCCGACTAAATTACCTGAAATAGGGCTATAAATCCAAACCTCCTAGTAGAAATTAACCACTTATCTTCTTATTATTATAGTTAAGTTACATGTATTGGATTGATTTGTTAATGAACTGGTACAAAAATTTAGATTAAGAAACTTTCATGTTAAAATCATTCTAGTTGTATATAATATTGCTGAAGTACTATTAAAAGTCCTTAGTCTTACTCTGTACTATTGATATAAATAAATAAATAAATAAATAAGTAAATAAATGTAAAGGACCCTTAGAAGACATCGTGGTACCTGAAACAGATCTGTTATTTTGTCTTTAATCTTTTACCGACTGATTTACGAAAGGTTTTTCGACGATAAAGTGCCTTTTATTTTTCAAAAGAAAAATATGTAAGTTAACACAGAACAACAATCATTTAGGCATTTCTGAAGAGGGTCATTCACATTGAGAACAAAAATTCTAGTTTTATTTTTTCCCCTATTATCCATTCATTGGACTACCCAAAATGTGAAAATCATGACTTTCTAATCTCTTCGGCTCAGTTGCTAACTTCAATTTCAAGCACTTCAATTTACCTAAGTACGTAGCTACTTTTAAGTAGCTTCAATACAATAAGTCAAATTTCTGTAATAAATTCAACAGTCACTTCTGACTTCAGAAATTCTATGATCGCCGAGAAAAGGAAAAAAAAAAACAATTTAATTGGTCATTTTGAATGTCAAGAAGTTACTCGCTAACAAACACAAACAAATGAATTGTTCAAACTGATTGAAAGTCACAAGAAATCACTTACATATGCATACATATAAACATATATACATACATACATACCTACAATCATACCTTTACACATACGTGTGTATGTAGTCAAAAAAGCAGCAAAAGAATCACGTCACGTCCGCGTGACTGGCGTGAAAAGTGCCAACCGATCGAGATGATGCGTCGCGGCTCCAAACTGTCTGCCATGTCCAGTGCAGCAACAATAGATTAGCCAAATTGATGATGTGGCCGGTGAAGGGTGATGAGAGTGTTGATGATGCGACTGATGCCATAGGCTGATGGTTAGTGATTCCCAGGCGAGCGCAATATTTCTCAATCGGTTTCTTGCCAATGCATCTAGAAATATGTATGTGTGTATGCACATACACAGCCATATGCACTATGTACATCGATGAGTGCATTAGCGTCGGCGTGCCGCAACTCTTTCGTGACAATTACGAAGGCTGCTGCAACATTTCGTGGCATACAAAATCAAAGTCAATTGTTGCATTTTTTATTTTTATTTTTTTTTTCAATTTCTTTTTCTTTTCGTTACTTGAATTTGCTTCTTCTTCTTCCTTTCATCATTAATGCTTGTCTGATTGGCGTTTTGAGGTGCATCAATGGTGCGATGATTGATTTATTGTAGGCGATCATCAAAAATTAAACTGACTCAATAACCATTCAGTCAATTGGTGAAATCCGTCAAACGGTTTAGCTGACGGCGAGACGGCAAGGCGGCTAGTTACTTAGTCACTTTGTTGAATGATAACGATGAAAAATTATATCTCGTCAATCAAATCGCTTTGTTTTGTTTTTATGTAATTCGCCGCTAAAGTTTTTTGTTGTTGCTGTTTCGAACACCTACGCTATAGTTCAAGCACTACGTGCTTACATATTTAGGTGTTTGAGAAGGGGTGAGGGCGAATAAAATTGAATAACAAAATAAAGTGTGGTAATTGGAGGAAAAAAGCTATGCTATGCTGAATGACTAATATTGGATCAGTGAACCCAACTGAATGAGATTCAATGCTCATATGATATGCACTTTTCAATTGTAGCGGATGGATTTATATGTGACTATTATTTGGTTGGTCCAGGCTTTGAGGCTCGCTGTAGGCATGAAGCGTCAAATAAAAGTGGCAGAAATCTATAGGATTTACATTGGAGTAGCCAAAAAATAGTAGGAAAGCGTCAAGGTCAAATGGCTTGGCGAGCCATTTTTCCTGCCATGAATGCAAGCTTCCTTGCGCATTGTCTGCCGTTTTGAAGTGGCTTTGTTTTCGTAAACTTCAGCATACTCATTTGTCATTAAGTTGATTGGGAGCAGTCCTGCAATAACCATAATGGCCTTTTCTGATACCAAATGCCTAAGCAGGTAGGTAGATTTGGCAGCCGCATCGCACATAGAGACAACGATGCCACTTAGACCACGAATGGGTTCGTTGTGAGCCACAGGGGCTGGGCTACATTGTAGCTTCCTGATTGAAGCATCCTGAGCGTTTTGCAGAGCGTTAAAGGTTGTTAGTACCTAAAGTGTATAGATTATCCATACTCATTAGAAGTAAGATCTTAAATATCGGTTCCTGCTTTTAGCTAGAGCCGGACATGTGCCAAAAAGGTGTTGAATTGTTTCCAATTAAATCCTGCAAAATCGACGCCTAATCTCCTTGCTCGCTTTCCTAGAATAAAATTCTGTGAAGGCTCCTACTAAGGTCCTAATGTGAAGTCTATTCAGTTTTATAATATTCTTGGGCAGACGCAGATTTAGCCTTGACCATGTTTGCCTATTAATTTCCAGGTATTGGCACTAATCCATCTTTGATTTACAGAATTGATTAGTACGTCCATAAAAATAAGCTTACAAGTTGTGAGAGGTACCCTCATAAAATTATTTATGTCTGGTATGCAGGTAACTTGTCTTGCCAGCGCTTGGCCAGCCCTTCTATTCCCTGGTATATCTCTGTGGCCTGGAACCCAGCATAAGATAAAACGATTCTGTTTAGCTCTCTCATCAAGAGATTGGCCACAATGGAAGACACTGCTTGAAGTTATTTGGAATGCATCCAGAGCGCATATGACAGCTTGCAAATATCTTTTGTGATATTCTGTTTTTCTCTAACCTTGAAAAACATTATAGTGATGTGGTAGTTTAAAGGATTCATTGATAAAATGATCTTCGCAGTTTAACCCTGATCCTACATCAGTATCCATTTTAAATTTGTCCGTTTAGATCTTACGGGGGTGGTGGGTGATGGATCTTCTTCAAGCCATGATGTTACTCCCACTAGATGTTACTCACACCTCCGCCTGCAAAGTGTTTTTCATTTAGTATAAGAGCGTCGAAGTCTACCTACCATTTTCCTTATATCCCTTTCGAGCAAAACTTTTCAAATCTAAGTTAGTATGGGGAAAAATGAAAGAGTGGATGAGTGTGCAAGGAAAGGCACTGACCTTGACCTTCAGCAAGTGGCAGAGTGCATAAGCATTCCTCTAAATGAACTGTACTCAGCGATTGCCTTGAGCATAATCGAGAAGGTGGTCTCTGACTGCTAACTGCAGGGTCTTCAAAGCGCTCTAGTCAGCACTGAATTTTAAAGAACAATAGCGGGTGACTGCACTATTGGCACTCTAGCCAGTAGAATGGGTGTGCTTCACAAAAACAAAAAAAAAAATTTGTTTTCAAATTTAATCAAAAATACTTTTCTCAAAAAAAGTTTTTAAGTATATTTTAACACATTAGAAAAGGGTCAAAAACAACCGAAGACATTTTACTTTAAAAAACTATATACCAAAATCTTTAACGTAAAATACGAATGACAATAACTTTTTTTAATTGTTTTTTAAGAATTACAATAATTTGTTTTTTACAAAAATTT
The DNA here is from genome assembly GCF_028408465.1 of Anastrepha ludens. Classification (NCBI taxonomy): domain Eukaryota; kingdom Metazoa; phylum Arthropoda; class Insecta; order Diptera; family Tephritidae; genus Anastrepha; species Anastrepha ludens. The sequence continues at coordinate 132,105,970 of NC_071498.1, read as the reverse complement.
TAAATTAAAAAAATTGTTTCCAAAATTTAAAAAAAATATGTACCAAATTTAATCAAAAATAATTTTGGAAAAAACATTTTTAAGTCTACTTTATTTTAAAACATTAAAAAAAGGGTCGAAAAGAACCGAAGATATTTTACTTTAAAAAACTATATACCAAAATCATTTTACATAAAATGAATCTCAAAATTTCGAAATTTTGTTTAATTTATTTTATATAACATATTCTTTATTATAATTTTTATTATAGTCAAGCCTACAAATACAGGGTTTGATTGAAAAGTAATGAGTCTTATTTTTTTAAGCATTTTTATTAAGCCTTTTGGCTTATTCAACTAATATTCTTCAAAATAGGATCCTTGAGCGTCAATACACCGCTGGTAGCGGTCCTTCCACTGCAGGAAACATTTTTTTAACTCATCCGCCGGAATCGCGTTCAATTCGGCTGTCACAGTTTTTTGGATCGCCTCGATGAAGTCGAAACGCCTCCCCTTCAGCTTTCTTTTCAGGCGCGGGAACAAAAAGACTGGACAAAGATTAGTCCCCATAAGCCTCCTTGAGTAGCTCAATGGTTTCGGTACTCGTTTTGTTTAGCTTTACGCAAAATTTGATCGAGTAACGTTGCTCCAATGATCGCTGCATTTTCGCCGCTGCAAAATCCCAACACACTTTTAAAACAGCTTTCACGCGCGGAGCGATGTTGACTGCACCGCCGTTGCCAGCGAACTGGGTCCGGTTTCTAGTTTCATTTTCCCCCACCAGCCGATTCGGTTGATCGCTTGGCAGACGCTCCGCGTGGGAAGGTTCATTACTTTTCAATCAAACCCTGTTACCAATAATGAGAACAATTTACAAAATGTCTAAAATACGTGGATCACTCGAATATTTCGTGAAGAGGGAGAAGGGGCCTTCTTTATTCAGACAGCTAACAATGAAAACGTTGACAGATGAGCTTTGTGATTTCAAAAAGGGAATAAACATTCTTTTGCGACAACAATGTTTTTTAACTTTGAAATTGGTTAGTTTTTTTATTCTTGTTTGTTGTATTCTTTTATTTTCAAGTAAGAATTCTTACAAAAAAGTAAAAGAATAAAATGTCTGATGAATTTAACATTTGATATATATTTTTTTTAATTAGAGCCGATCTGGTTTAACTTGTTTGCATTTGTATGGAAATAATTGATTCGCTATACGGCTCTTGCTTTACGTCCAAATTTTCCGCAACCTATCTGGGCCGCTAAGCGAGATATGGGTGTACATTTGTCCTATGTAAAGGGTTTTCCAGTAAGAGGTGTTATTCCCGTAAAAGATCAATGGTTTCGTTGTTTGTGTCTTGTTGAAAATAAACGTTGTCCAGACCAATACCTTAAAATTTTGGCCATAAAAAATCGTTATTCATTTCTCGATAGCACAATCTATTCACCGTAACTGTTGCTTCAGCTTCATTTTCGAAAAAGAAAGGTCCACTGATTCCGCCGGACCATAAATCGCACCAAACAGTCACACGTTGAGGATAGAGAGGTTTTTCAACAATAACTCTTGGATTGTCTGAGCCCCAGATCCGACAATTTTGCTTGTTTACGAAGCCACCGAGGTAGAAATGGGCCTAATCACTCAAGATGATTTTTCGATGGAATTTCGGATCATTTTAATGCGTTTCAATGACGCAATCAGCAAAGACACGATGTTGTTGATAATCAGCCGGCTTGAGTTCTTGTGTTAACTGGACTTTATAAGCCTTAAGACCCAAATCTTTATTCAAAATACGGTGTAAGGACGTTTCGGGAATGCCTAATTCCAAAGAACGACGAGGAGTGGACAAACCTGGGTTTTCTTCAACCCTTTCGGCTACAACAGCAATATTTTCGGCTGCTCTTGAGCGACGTGAAAGGGTTTTATTCTTCACATCACTAACTTGTCTCGACAGCTCGAATTTTTTCACCAAATTTTGTATTGCGGTCCGACAAGGTGCTTCAGGATGACATAAAAATGTTCGAGTTTTACGAACCGTCTTTGCCAAATTTTCACCATTTTTATAGTGAATTTTAGTAATTTCAATGCGTTGTTGAAACGTATTTCGTTCCATTTTTATTTATGGCGTAGTTTCTACTTGTCAAATATCAAAAAATTACAGCTTCAAAAGTGACATCTCCTGAAATAGTGGGCTATTCAATATAACACCTGTTATTGGAAAACCCTTTACTTTCTAATTCTTGAAAAACTTATAATGGATCGATTTCGGAAACAGCTCCTTCTACGAGTTCTCCTTTACGTAGTAGCTTCATTTAATATCTGATGAAGACGAAACGTGTGGAACGGTACTAAGCTTGTTTTTGGTCAACTACAAAATGATATCTGTAAGTCGATGCATTTGTATGTTTGGTGAACACGAGCAATGTTTCAAGAATTCTTTTCATAAATATTTCCTGAACCCTCTAATATGAAAAATTTATTAAAAAACAAAACAAAAAATACCCACCAATCTTATCGGATGTTGACCTTTCAATATAGCTGAAACTTCTTGATTTATTGAAAGGAGTTGTGTCCAATCGATTTGCAACTTAAAATGTCAGCAACTCTCTCATCTTTCCTGGACTTTCTGTCAAATCACCCACAATTTTCTCAAATATGAACAAGTAAAATGTCCAAAGGGTGTGAATAATTATTTTTTCAATTTCTCTCATTAATCTCAAATTGAATGGAAATGTAAACGAACGAATTATTTGAAATTCCAAAAATTAATCAACTAATGTGTTGATTGCCGTAGAGTTCAGTGGTCAACAGTGGATTCATTGAATGTGATAAATGAATAAGAAGTATGATTGAAATAAAAAATATGAGCTATTGAAAGCGTTGAGATTTCAGTTTTTTATTTATGTATATATGAAGAATAGATGAATGCCTAGGATGATAATGCAAATGACTAGACGAGAATTTGAATGATTTTAATTTGTCCGCGGCTAGGATGGATAGCAGACGGTGAATTGGTAGATAAACAAAGGTTTGTTGGAGTTTTCAACTCGGCTTCATTTACGTATTAATGACCAATTATGAGACTTTATGCTTCCAGCGATAAATTCAATTAGCCAATGGTAATTATAGATAGGAATGTTGTGTGGAAGTCATTACCAGGTAAATAAATATTCATATAAATTTAACCCTTATCCTGTATGGGTCAGTATTGTCCAATATATGGAAGAAAATATTTTAATTATAACTCAGATATTATAGCATTTTTTCATTTAATAAATTTAAAAATTAATTTATAAAATTAGAAATCTGAAATTCTTAGGTTTGTTTCAAACAATTTTTGCGTTTAGTCGGTGTCTCAGAATGAACTTAACAAATGAATTTTTTACTATATTTTGTGCTATTGGATCGAATTGATCAAATGCAGCAACATCCACGTTTTAAATTTCTAGGTTGTGGAATAATTTTGGCAAGTTTTTAAAGTATTTCGGTAGTTTCTTACCATGGCTTTGGCTGGACCGGTACGAGAGATGGTAGTTCTACGTGATTTTTTTTAGGAAACTGGTCCAATTCCAAGCTCTTCTTGGAACATCCTACGTTAGAGTTTTTTATTTTTATTGCATTTAAGTAAATAAAAAGTAGCAAAACAGCAACAACACCGGAAATCGGAGAAAAATACAGGATATCGGATTGGAAAAACGTCGAGTGACTGAAAGAGATTTAGTAGAAGCACTAGGCATCTCATTGGGCAGTGTAAGCAATATTTTGACTGAAGTATTAGGTTTCAAAAAGCTTTGTGCAAAATAAGTGCAGCATTCCCTAACAGTGGAACAAAAACACATTTGAATGCGACTTTCTCAGCAATATTTAGAACGTTTTCGAAAGGATACAGTTGATTCTGTGTGTAGATTCTTCGTTATGGATGGGACTTGGGTCTATAGATGATCTAAAATCAAAAAAAAAAGGCTAAAGAGTGGTGTGAATCTGGCTATTCGGCTCCGAAACGAGTTCGTACCAGAAATCAGAAATCGGCCAAGATGGTATTAGCATCAGCTTTTTGGATGCGAAAGGAATTTCGTTCAAGTATTACTTGCAAACTGGTAAAACAACAAATTCTGAATACTATTGCAACATTTTAGCTGAAGAAAAAACAAATCGTAAAAGAAACAAATTATCTTTCAACAGGACAATGCACCGTGCCCCAAAAGCTTTTTGGCAATCGCAAAAATCCATGAATTAAAGGTGGAATTGTTGGAGCATCCAAGAGTATTCACTAGATTTGGTCCCTAGCGACCTCCATTTGTTCCCAGATCAAAACAAATTCATGCGTGGAAAGCATTTTTCAGCAAATGATGAGGTTATAACAGCCGGGAAGCGTATTTTCCAACCCTTCCAGATTCTCACTTCAGGAATGAGATGCGTAAATTGGATTCTCGTTGGGCCAAGTGTATTGATGCTCAGAGAGGTTATACTGAATAATGAAGTGCATTTTAAATCATAGAATTGGGTTTTTCTAATCTAACCACAAAACTTATTGAACAACCTAGTACATAAACACTATAAAGAAATATTCATTGCTAAAGGCGGTTGGGGCAATTTCGACCCATGAATGCAGGGTACGTGTTAAATAGATTTGCTTAGGCGTGTGTTTGAGTGCTTCTATTTCTTAATGTGCAAACCATGATAAATTAACATAGCATACGTAGACGTGGGCAACAAACCTGAAGCGCAGAAAAAATTAAAGTTTCATTGCTCCTACCGCTTAAACAACTGCACGGCAATCACTGGCCTTTTACGCGTTCATCACCCTTTTGAGCCAATCAATTATGAACTCAAACGCTATACACTTGCTGAAAATATTTCAAAACCTTATTAACTCAGTATGTATAAGTAAATAAATGTGTATGTATGTATATAAATTTCGTTTAAAGTCAATGAAGCAATTTGGTAAATTAAGTTAAACAAATTTTATAACACTTTTCCGCAAGCGAACGCGCGTGCAAAAAACAAAATCGGACCCAACAAACAACCAAGCCAATTGCCGCGCGGCGTGTCCGCAGCGCATCATTGTGCGCGCCGCATTAGTACTTAACCCCACTTATAACAATAAAGTAAATTACACCTTTTTTCGTCTTGGAGCGTCTGGTTCATTACATGTTTTGCTTTTGCTTTTTTGCTTTGATTTTGCTAGGTTGTGCGGATGGTAGGTGGTTAACTGTGCTTTCCGCACTTGCCACTCGCGACTGTGGCGGCAACCACAAAGTTAGTTAGCACCAGTTGCTGTACATAACGTAAATCAATGTTCGACAGATGCGAGCGAAAGCGTTGCGATTTCAGGCCGATTTGTGTAGTATGCGTCCAATTGCGCGCACACCAAACAATGCGCTGATTATTGCGCCGGCTTATTGATCGCGAAACGACGCGCAACGATCGGTGTGTATGAATGCGCGCGCGTCTGTTCAATTCACGCGCTTCCCGCTGGGTGTATGGCGAGGAGGTGGGCGCGGAATAGCTTTGGCTTTGGCATAATAGTCGGCAATTTCAAAAAACACCTCACTGCCGTTGCTAACGATTACGAGTGTTGCGGAGCGTTGCTTTGGTAGGATCATTCCGGAAGGGTGGAGATTGGCGGTACTGAGGGGCAGGTGTTGCGGTTGCGAAGTGTATGCGTTTTTTGTTGTATTATTTTTTGTTTGCATACGCCATGCGTTTCATCAGCGTATATCTTTTATGAACTCAGATATATTTTTGTTTGTTTGCGCTCAGTCTTATTAAGATTTGTGGTCCACGTTGCCATCATTGGAGGTTCGTTAGCGTGACTGCAATTACTTACTTGTATTGGCCGATTGGTTGAATCAATGTTTTTGTTGAATTCAATTATATTACAAATAAGTGAGTCTCACATAAAAAAATTGCAATTGAAAATCGTTCATAAAGGGTTTTCAAATAAGAGGTGTTATTTTGATATTAAAAAAAAAAGCTACTTTTAATATAAATTATCGGATGTTTATTTCATTATAAAGAGGAAGGTATGCCGTTAATAGTGGAAAATAACAACAGGCAAATGACCACTACGACCACGCTTACAAGACAATATCCTTTTCATGAAATTTTCCATAACCGAATTGCAAAATGTGGCTGCCCTATGTCCTCGACAGCCTCACGAATTCCAACTTTGAGGTCTTGAATCGATCCTGGGCTGTTGGCGTAGACCAACACCATCCATTTCCGGCCAAAAAAAATCGTTAATCATCGTTCGATAGCGCAATTCATTCACCTGTAACACCTGTTATTGGAAAACCCTGTAGTATTGGAACTTGTCACCAAGTGGGTATTCTGGTAAATGGGCGAAATTTTTTATTATTTTTTAAGAAACTAGCCGGCCTTACATTACTTTTGTCGAAATTTATTGATCCTTTTATAAATATTTTACATTTTCCTCTACTAAGCCTTTAACTGTGGACAACGGGCCTCACAGACGACGGTGATTTCTGAAGGGAAGTGAAGAAGACTGAAAATACGATTTGTGCTAATTTTAAAAATATTTTTATGTTCCTTACAATAAAAATTAATTATTTCAACATAAAATCTTAGACCTGTTTAACGCCTTCATAATCTTTCTTTATTACTTTCACTAGGAGTTTGTGCCAATGTGTTCCTCCAAATTTAATAGTCTGTGAGACCCCTTGTCTAGGCTAGTTTTATGAAGAAGAAATGCTGATGCTTAATGATTAAGAACTGAAATTAAAGCCACACTCTAACCATTGGATAACCTATTATTATTATTAGAAGGCCATTACGCACAGCGACCAGAGCTGATCTATTGTGAAAGGCCTATTTTTGAAACCTTAGAGTTTTAGGCTTTTTAAAAATTTTAGCATGGAGATACTACGATACATGGATTGCATGGAGATACTACGATACCACCAAGGTTATGAAGTCTCTGTCTGCCCAACGCAGGACATTCACAAACCACATGTTTGGAGCTTTCTATGCCCATTTCGCAAAAGCGGCAGTCATTGGTCTCAGATAGACCAATATTATTTAGATGATACCTCAGGCTGCAGTCAGCTGTAAGATATCCTGTTAAAAGACGCAGATCTACTCTGCTTAGTGAGAGAAGCTTGTCAGATATACCTTTGTTGAGACTTAGGAATAGTTTGGCTTGACGCTGACCGGCACAGTTTAGCCAGTGTGCAGCAAGTTTTCTTTGTTCCCATTTCCTAAGGAATTCATTAATGTGGCTTTTTGTGAGTCCACAGAAAGGCTCAGAACCAGTAAGTTGCATATTTGCTCCTTGTTTTGCAAGGTCATCAGCCATTTCATTATCCTCGTGTCCTTTATGTCCCGGAATCCAGCCTAGTGGTACTATGTTGAGGTTTCCTTACGTGTTGAGAAGGTTTAGGCAATCATTTACCAATGTAGAAGTGATAGTTGTTGATAGAAGGGCTTTTAGAGCCGCTTGGCTATCTGAAAGTATGTACATGTGAGTACCTCTCATTTTCCTCTCTCACACATATTTCAATGGCATGTATTTCTGCCTAGAATATTGTTGGGTAGAATCCCATCGGAATCGATTCTTTGAATTTAGGCCCATTGATTCCTGCCCCTGTTCTATCATTTTCCAATTTGGACGCATCAGTAAACCATAGCTGGGAGCCAGGTTTGAAAGTGATAGAATTAGTTCTCCAGTCTGTGCGTTCAATTATTATAACTTGGAAGTTCCTGAAGAGAATTGGTTTGGGTGATAGTATATCATCCCTATGAAGAATGGGACTATGTAGGAAGTCTTCTAAGATCTTTAAATGTCCTTTCAGATCCCCACTTTTCAGTTCAGATATACCTTTTAATCTTAAGGCACTCGAGCGAGCTTCCCTTTCTATCAAGATTGGAAGCGGTGGTATGTTCATGAGCACACCCAATGCATCCGTGGGACATGTTTTCATAGTCACTGCAATACCAACACATATCAGGCGATGCAGTTTGTTTAATTCGTTTGCTGCCTTTCTTTGCTTGACCTTGGGCCACCATGCTAAGGATGCGTAAGTGACTATGGGTTTCACAACTGTGGTGAATGTCCAGAAGGTCATTCTAGGGGTTAGTCCCCATTAATGGAGAGCCCTTTTTCCGTGCACCATTTGTTTATTATTGTAAGGGCTTGCCGCATGCGATCCGAAATGGTATCCTCATGCCAGCCTAATATATAAACTACGGTTCGGTGCTGATCGTCCTAGATTTCAGCATGAATATTATCCATCTAGTGATGGCGGCCGCCGTAGCCGAATGGGTAGGTGCGTGATTACCATTCGGAATTCACAGAGAGGTCGTTGGTTCGAATCTCGGTGAAAGCAAAATTAATAAAAACATTTTTCTAATAGCGGTCGCCCCTCGGCAGGCAATGGCAAACCTCCGAGTGTATTTCTGCCATGAAAAAGCTCCTCATAAAAATATCTGCCGTTCGGAGTCGGCTTGAAACTGTAGGTCCCTCCATTTGTGGAACAACATCAACACGCGCACCACAAATAGGAGGAGGAGCTCGGCCAAACACCTAACAGAAGTGTACGCGCCAATTATTTATTTTTTTATTTTAGTGATGGGTTCAGGTACCTCCTTTAGATATAGGGCATTATAGATTGCCTCATAGGAAGTGTTATTAAAAACCACTGATATGTCAATAAATGCACATAGAGCTATCTGTTTGAACTCAATAGCCTTTTCAATAACTATTACCAGGCTGTGTATTGCAGTCTCGGTGGATTTTCACTGTTGATAGGCAAATTGAAGTCGATGCAGTGGGTTAGCTAGATTGTTTTCCCTAATATACTGATCAACTATCTTTTCCATTGTTTTAAGGAAAAATTAGCTGAGACTAATTGGTCTGCATGATTTAGGCAATTGTTCGGGTTTTTTCCCTACCTTTGGAATAAATACAACCTTAACCTCAGCCCATTTTGTAGGTAAATATCCTAGCAGTAAACTTGCTTTGGATAACCTAATTATGTGACCTGATTTTGTTGAATTATTAGTTTGGAGAAAAAGAAATCCATTATTTTTGTGTAAATTTTTGCGCACTTGCGCCAAGTGAATGAAATGTTCCGAGAATATCGGCACCTTCAGAAATCTCGGAATTTACAAAGTGGTCCGGTATTTGCAATCTAAATATGTACTCAACAAAACAAAAAAAAAACCAAAGTATGCCAAGTATGAGCATCGGTGAATAACAACTGCTCCACTGTGGATGCAGTTAAAATCGTAGCTAAGTACTGAAGAAGCTCAGATTTGTTAAAAAAAGACCAAAAGGCAATGCTTTTCAGCATTTAAAATGATAAGTATTATTAATTTGTGCTGATTTGCAGCTACTAATGCGGCAACATAAATTTGTCTGCCTGTCTGACGTAGTTCAATTGTGAATTAACTAAAAGGTGCAGTTTTGGATGTCAGCGCAAGCGCAACTGACCGGCAACTCCTGCCGGCGAAGTGTGAATCAATGAATCAGCAGCAGTAACGCAATGATATACGCTAATTGAATTGAATGCAAGAAAGAAGTATAAAAATAAAAAAATAAAATCGTTAAAAAGGGAGAAAAGAGCGAAAGGCGGCGTGCTAATTTGTTAGCTGGACAATTGTTTGTGCGTTGGCATTGAATTATTGGCGTTGCGTGGCGAGCGAGCAGCTTGAGCAGCAGCGGTAGCACAATGGGGATCGCTGTTGTATGCAAAATGTGCCATGATGCGGGAGGCGATGAAGCATCTTCGTCTCAATGCTGCTAATGAACGTTTGTATGGCTTTAATCCGCTTTCATGGTGATCGTTACTGTGCGGTGGTTCCTTCGTCTCGCAGGTCGACCAATACAAGTGCATGCACACATTTGAGAATGATTACCTGTGGTGGTTAAATGAATGCAACGCTACAATTGTGTTGTGATTTACGAAACTATACATACAGCCGCATTTCTTGTTTTTGAAAACGTCGCCACGGTAGTTAAATTTTGATAAAAACATGAGAAAATGGATAGTGATTTTCGCTTAATTTGACCGCAATTGATGCGGCTCATGGATTAATCAAAATTAAGGCGAATAATTTATTGAGTGGGCACGTAGTTGAATGGTTTTGTGCATGACCACCATTAGTTAGGTGCCGGGTTCGAAAAGCACTCTTGCTCCTCGACAAGCAATCGCAGCATAAAATTCTAAGTCCCTGTATTTGTGGAACAACAAAAGCCTTCTTATGACTCTCGTTTGCTCCTAATAGCCCTAAGACCTTAAAATCTAAGAGAACTGTACTCTCACTGTTCTCTACGAGGTGTGTTCAAAAAGTAAGGTGAATTTTCAAATTTCGCGGGCTGCGTACATTCGACTTTCGATTATTATTTTTTTATGTTGGCACACTCGTCTCGAACATACGTTCACGGGCTTAGCACGGCACGTTTTTTATTACAGGGCCCGCCATCTATCGTTACGGATTTGAACTAGGTATTATTTAAAGAATGGTAACACTTAGCTGTCATCTGATTTGACAGAAAACCAGTTGTATTCTTCCGCTGAACGAAAATGGTTGTGTATACGCTCAAAGAACGCTGGGAAATATTGCGACATTACTTTGAAAATCATGGTACTGTTGCAGAATGTGTGCGAAAATTACGTACGGCAATGGGAAGAAGAAAAGCACCGAATGAAGCGTATGTGCGTTACTTTGCGAAAAAAGTAAGAGAAACTGGGTTGCTTATTGACAAACCAACGCGTGACCGACAAAAAACCGTGCGTACACCCGAAAATATTGCTGCTGTGGCCGAGAGTGATCGTGAATCACCAGGAACATCAGTTCACCGTCGTTCTCAACGCATATAATCGAAAATGTGTTGTAAAATTGGACCGATCGTATGGGATGGTGCATGGCTAGCCGAGGCAGCCATATGAATGAAGTTGTGTTCCATCATTAACCGGAAGGATTGTACTTCAAAATAAAAAAACAGTTTGGAAAAATATTGAGTATTTTCTTTTTTATAGCATTTTTAATTCCGTTATATGGCGGACCCTTTATTATTATTTGCTTAAGCGCCGATTATATGGCGCATAGTGCCAAAGTTAATAATTTTCACATATTTCTATCGCTTGCATTTTGTCTCAATTGAACACGAAACAAACAAAACACGAAACGTGCGTCAGCTGCTTAAACCAACTGTTTAAAAAGATAATAGCTAAAAAATCACCCGTTACAAGCTTTTAATAAATAAAATAAGTTTTTAAAAATATTAAAAAAAAGACGCATATAACTAATTGGAGCACAAGTTCGGTCAAACACCCAACAAAGACTTACATACATTGCCTCACAAAAGTATGTGGAAAAATTCACTCGGAGGTTTGCTACTATTTTGTGCGATCTTAAAGCTTTTCGAAAGAGTGTTTCAGGTCATTGACCGGAATCCGGAGGGTCCTTCAGGATGTCGCTACACGTCTTTTGGATGGCCTCTACAGACGCAAACCGTTTTCCTTTCATGACCAAATGCAATTTTCTGAATAGATAGAAGTCACTGAGAGCCATATAAGGTGAATACGGTGAGTGATTGATGGTTAAAATGCGATTTGTAGTCAAAAAATCTGTCACAAGAGTGGATCGATGAGATGCTGCATTATCATGCAATATGCGCCAGCTTCCTCCTTCGCAGTATTCAGGACGAATTTGACGAATGCGATGCAACAAACGCTTCAAAACGCCAAGACAGAAAATTGCGTTGACGATTGGCTCGTTGGCACGAACTCCTTCTTGACAATTAATTTGGAATCGTATAAATAAATGAGCATATACTTGATTTTTGACTTCTATAAACGCGATATTTTGGGTGGTGGCTCGTCTGGGGTTTTCCATTTGTCACTTTGACGCTTAGTTTTAGTTGGAAACACCACGTTTCGTCACCAGTTAAAATGTTGTAAAGGAAGCTCTCGTCTTTTCTCGCCTCTTTAATGAGGAGTTTTCGGTGATTACTGATTTTTGGGCGGCCCGTATGTTCATTGTCATTTATGTTCTCACAACCGCCTCTGAAACGTGTAAATCACTCATGAACTCAGGCACGTGATAGGCAATCATCGCCGTAAACTTTTTTCATCAATTCAAAGGTTTCGGTAAATGATTTAAGCAATAACTTCGGTTCCACTGAACCGAATGGCACCAAGCTTTCACTGGAAGTGACATCCACTTCCAACTCATTAACTCATTAAAAGATGGCGCCATCAAAATCGTTTTTATGACGCCAGTCTTTTTTATTTTGGACTTCACCTTGTATATCATCAGCAAATGCAGCTACTCTGCTTCTAGTAAAAACTGGTAAGTCTGCTGTATATAGTAAATATAATACTGATGTACACCCGCTCCTTCTTTTAATGCTTGAGTAAGCTTGATTTTGTTTTACTCCCAAAATACCTATCAGCAGTATTTGATTCGAGCAGCTCGGTGTATTGGTATGGCAACATCGTTTTTCGTTAACAGCTCAGGCCTTCACACCATACTTTATCAAATGCCGCAGCTACATCAAGAAATATTGTTGAAAAACTTGGTGTTTTCTTCTTTCACCTTTTTCAAAGGTGTGTGTTATACTAAGCGATGTATATTATCGATCATGGAAACCAAATTGGTGAGACAATAATAGTTGTTTGTGATCTATTATTTGCTTTATCCGTTTGGAAAATAGTTTTTCAAATACCTTTCGAATCACTGGAGGCGTTTTTTTCCGGTTTTGGAATCATGTTAATTTCAGAAATTTTCCAGTACATTTGTATATATTTGAGTTTCAAAGATGCATTAATTATTTAAGTGAGCTTTATTAAGGCGTTCTGCGATATATTTTTTAGCAAATCAGCAGTGATTAAGTCATACCCTGGACTTTTCTTTAATTTTATGTTTGAAATTTCCTTGGCGACATCATTAATGGTAAAATTTCAAGAGATTCTTGGACAGTAGGAGGAGGCAAGTAACTGATTTCTTTTTCATTTGGTTCAAGAATGTTTTGAAGGTGTTGTGTGAACAACTCGGTCTTATCCAGATCACTTTTGGCCCATGCTTGATTACTATTAAGCTGTTTGATTAGGGGATTGTGTAAGACTGGTCGTTTCAAGCAAGCCATAGTTTTCCAGAGTGAGTAATCTGAAGATAGGCTTGCAGTTTTGTATCTAATGTTTTATTTTAGATCTTCTATCTAGCATTTCACCACCAGTTTAATTCAGTTTTAAGAGATGTGGACCTGATTGCCTGCCATCTTTTTCTAATTTTTCTTTTTTCTTTTATTAGTTCAATTATATCTGGCGGATATCTGTGTTGATCAATTTTTTGTTCAGTTAATGAAGTACTCAACCATGCGGCTTGTTGAATCTGTGTTGTCAGCTTAGCTGCTCCATCTTCAATTGCGTCGACTTTGCTAATTTCGTTAGAAGTGTTTATAAAGGTTGTCAAAAAAGTCTTACGGTATTTCCGCAAGCTTGTCTTTGCAAGCGCGTAGTTCTAGTTGTATTCACGCTAGAGCTTTTTGGAAAGCTCTTTTCACGTGCTAACACGTGTTTGATTAATTGTTGTTTCCTTTTAGTCGTTCGTGAGTTATAGCGTCGCAAACATGGAGCAAAATAAAGAGAAAATACGGCACATTTTACGGTACTACTACGATAAAGGCAAAAATGCATCTCATGCTGCCAATAAAATGTGTGCAATTTATGGACCCGATACAGTTTCCATTTCCACCGCACAACGATGGTTTCAACGTTTTCGTTCTGGTGCAGAGGTGATCGAAGATGCGCCACGGTCCGGAAGGCCTGGACATGAGTCATCAAACCGTTATAAACCATTTGAAGAAGCTTGGATTCAAAAAGAAGCTCGATGTATGGGTGCCACACGACTTGACGCAAGAAAACATTTTTGCCCGTATGGATGCATGCGAATCGCTTCTGAATCGCAACAAAATCGACCCGTTTTTGAAGCGGATGGTGTCTGGCGATGAAAAGTGGGTCACTTACGAAAACGTGAAGCGCAAACGGTCGTGGTCGAAAAGCGGTGAAGCTGCCCAGACGGTGGCCAAGCCTGGATTGACGGCCAGGAAGGTTCTTCTGTGTGTTTGGTGGGATTGGCAGGGAATCATCCACTATGAGCTGCTCCCCTATGGCCAATTCGGACCTGTACTGCCAACAACTGGACCGCTTGAATTCAGCACTCATGCAGTATAGAGTCCTAAATTCGTGACCACCACTGTATGCAAAAGTGAACGATCGCAATCGCACATCACCTCCAATCTCGTTAATAATTTAAATTGCATTCATTGTGGCTAATTACGCTAAACGAGGCGCTTGTGTGATCCTCATTTACACCCTTTACCCTGCGATCGATATTGGTAGGAAGAATGCCACAGGCCAATTATGGCGCGAACAAATGTCAGCTTCAGCCGCGCCGATCGATTGTTCCATCATTACAGTGCGAGCGATAACTTACCTGATGTACGACGAGATGATGGGCACAAGGGTTGCATTTTGGCGGTCGCCAACAACAGCTGGTCAATCAGTTCTCGCGTGTGTTTGGTATGATTACAACACATTTGCGGTGTGGGTGCAGCTACATGCCGCATATGCACATTCGAGTGGAGTTTGTGTGTGTAAGAAAAGACGGACATGGGTACGAATGGTACGCTGAAATTAGGGTCAAGTTCCTTCATCAATCAGCGCTCAACGCGGGTGTAAATGAAATCAAATTTGTGTGTATGTGTGTGTGTGCGTGTGCGAGTGTGTGTTGTACACACAAATGTACCTTTAAACACTTTAAATTGCAATCGCAAACAAAGTGACACATGCCCCGATAAATATCCATTTAGCAATGGTATCACCAAATGCTCGAATTGTGATTGTATTTTCGAATTTATTACTGATCTCATTTCACTTTTTCATTTTAATGTCCTTGTAATCCTTGTCAGCAGTGAGTTTCGCTTTTATTCATCAGCTAGAACTAATTTTTCTTTTTTTACTTACAATACAATTTTCATCTTATTTAAACTGTCGTTTTGTCACCTTTTCTTTTTCACGTAGAATAAAATAAAAGATGAACGTTTTTTTTTATATTGCTTCTTTTTTTATAAATCTTCCAGTATTTGTGTATTCTTTTTGTTCTCCAAAACTTAGTTGTTAGAAGTTCAATCGTGCGTTAATAATCGCATATTTTTGATTCAATAAATTGTTTTAGTGTGTGTATATATATTGGCTGCATACTCGCTTCTCTTTTCCTTGGCTCAGTGTCAACATTACAGCGAATACATGAAAAATCCTCAAGGGCCAACTAAGGGTAGGCCATCTGCAGGTTTATGTTTTTTACCAAAAATGTTATAAAAAACCTTTACATTTGATTTCGATAATTTTCGCTTCCTTAGAAGGAGCAGGCATTCTAATTAATTGTGAAATATATCGCTTATTTGCTGCAAGATTGGCATAACACCAAAATGTTTTTTTAAATAAGATCCAGCGGCTGACGTTGCTGAATGGGTTGGTATGTGACTGTCATTCGAAAATTCTCAGGCTCCAATCTGCATGCATGAAAATCCAAATAATAGAATAAGTGGTTTCTGACAGCGGTCGCCCCTCGGCAGGCAGGTGTGAGTGTATTTCTGCCATTAAAAAGATCCTCATTCGCAGCCGGCTTAAAATTGTATGTCCCTAAATTTTTGAAACAACATCAATACGCACCCCACAAATAGAAGAAAGAGTCCCAATTAAGGAGTCCCGGTGGTCTAGAGTTCGAAAAATTTAGGGTACTTTTAGGAATTTTTTTTTAATAAAAAAACAAATTAAAAAACGACATTTTAATTTTTTAGGCATTTTATTTAACTTACTTTATATACAAAAATTAAAAATAGTTTTTTTTTTGAATTTAATAATTTAGGATAAAAACAAACAAAAACTTGAGAATATGACGCGGCTTTGAATTTGACACTTTAAAAATCGGGTTTTTTGAGTGTTTTAATAAAAAAAAAAACGAAATAATAATATGATTCTAGTACGGGCGATAGGCATTGATGTTGTGAGCAAAATATTAAAATTTCGTTTAGTTTTTGTTGTTTTTTTTGACAACAGCAGACCGAAAAAAGTCGTTTCGAGATAAATGAGTTGAAAGCGCGGACCGCTCTCAACCTAGTTAATGAGCCGTAGAAGCTATAATATTGGGAATTTCCGCATGAAAATTTCAGAGTATATTCTTCAGATAATACACTTTCGAAATATCGAAATAACAAAAAATCGATTTTTTGAAATTTCTAGACCATCGGGTCCCTTTAAGGCCGTAAACGCCTTTTATTCATATATATTTATATACATCGATAAGAAGTTCCTAGAATATATTCAGAAAATTCAAATACAAGTTTATTCCTCAAAAATGATATTATCGCCTTCAAAGTACTCCTCATCAACTACAACGTACTTATGCCAGCGTTTGATGCAGCTCTTAAAGCATTTCTGGAACTCTATTTTCGGTACAGCCATCAGAGCCGTCTCTGCTTTTCTTTCATTACTTCCTTTCGGTTATTAAAACGCCTTCCACGTAGTGGTTTTTTGACTCGTTCAAATAGAAAAAATCGCAGAGAGCCGCATCAGGTGAATTCGATAGCTGTTGAATGCTGTTCGCTTCGTTCCTGATCAAAAATTCACGGAATTCTGTAATGATAACACAGTGCGGCGGTGCCTTATCATTGTGCAAAATTCACGAGTGCTTTTCCTACAAATTCTTTCTGTTTTCCCAAATAATAATCATATTAACTGTCCTTCTAACAAAAAATTCGTGGTGTACAATACCGGTGTAATCTATAAAAAACAATGAGGAGTAAACACGGCCGCCGTAGCCGAATGGGTTGGTGCGCGATTACCATTCGGAAGTCACAGAGAGAACGTTGGTTCGAATCTCGGTGAAACACCTAAATTAAGAAAAACATTTCTCTAATAGCGGTCGCCCCTCGGCAGGCAATGGCAAAACTCCGAGTGTATTTCTGCCATGAAAAAGCTCCTCATAAAAAATATCTGCCGTTCGGAGTCGGCTTGAAGCTGTAGGTCCCTCCATTTGTGGAACAACATCAAAACGCACACCACAAATAGGAGGAGAATCTCAGTCAAACACCCAAAAAAAAGGGTGTACGCGCCAATTATACGTGGTTTTTTGGCCTTCGTTCATTCGGAGCTCTCCACTCACTCGTCTAATGTCTGAATTGCGTGTTGTACTCATAAACCCACTGAGACTGTTTTAATTGAAATTAAGGTTCTTTGGGATCACCTTTCCAGCAACATGGCGCAAACCCAAATCATTAGCTAGAATGTCCTGAATGGATCCATAAGCAATGTTCAAGTCCTCTGCCAGCTTTCTGAAGGTGAATTTGCGGTTACTGATAGACTCTTCTTTCACTTTATTGATTTTTTCATCAGTTTTCGATGTCGTAGGTCTGCCACGACGTTCATCATCAGCGATAGCCCCACGATCTCTTCTGAAGCGTTCATGCTACTGTCAAGCGGCCACTTTATAGTATCATTGCCGAAACAGTTTCCCAAACTTCTAAGGCTTTCACACCATTGAATCCATTTGTAATGCAAAATTTAATACAAATTCAAATCCATTTTTAAAACTGTAAAAAATCGGAAACACTTGCAGAGGTAGATTTGCTCAAGACGGCGTGACTTTTACAAACATGTGCTAATCACAGATATGGCAATCTAAATAAATAAAAAGAATATAAATCAGTTGACTTAGAGCGTCTCCTAGCGGTTGTTCTGGGAGTGTTTTGCTCTGTGCTCTTCGTTTGGCCTGTGTAAACAATTCATTAGATGAAAATGTAAATGTACATATTTTTACTCTTTAAGGTATAGTAAATTTCACTCCACTCTTTTAAAATGGATTAAACTATCTCTCCTCTTGGAAGTGTGTTATTGATGTTGATGGTGCTTCATTTATTTCTTTTATTGCATACTCTGATGTACCCCAGCGAAATATACTGGGCCCGCTACTTTTTATAATTTTTGTTATTTCTAAATTAAATTTATTTCTAAAAAAACTAGATACCTTTATAAACAAATACTATTTCATATTCAATAATTTATTTAAAATAATTCTGACATATTAACATCAATAAATTATTAACTCTCATCAAATTGAGATTATTTATTAGCACATGGGCTCAAAAGTCCCGGGCCTAACACGTAAATTGGGCTTAATCTGCATAAAAAGCGATGGTCCGGTTTAGAACGCTGCAGAGCTGCAAAGTGTTTTGTGACAAATCCGAACAGAAAACTGTCAAACTCTCTACTAAAACTTAGAAGGAAAGACATTCGGTTGATGGTCGGTATTATTACAGGACACAACCTATGGGGTCAGCATATGACCATTATTGGAATCATTGAGCACCCAGTGCGCCTGTCATGCTTGGAGGAGGCGGAGCACTTTCTCTGTGAGTGTCTTACCTTTGCTAGATCACGGCTACGAGTTTTGGGTTCCGATGTCGTGAGAATGAGTAATATTCGTTCTCTAAAACTGGAGGATATTTACAGGTTTGCCAAAGAATCTGGAAAATTCTCACAGGACTAACTATCTCTATCTCAGTCTCTATTCTTTCCTGTCTCTTTCTCTGATACTTTTCTCCTTCCCTCCTTGACTATCCACCCCATTTCCAGAGCTTTAAATACAATGGGCTTTTTTAGCCTGAGTGTTTTAGGAGCCACCAAATCTCCTGGTGCTCCTTGGCTCGACCTTTTCAAATTTCAATTTTTTCCACACGTAAATGGCACTAGTTTTATTGCATTCACCTCTTTTTCAGTTAGTACTAACCTTAAAAAGACAGCTGTTCAAATTTCATGATTTCTATTAATTAGTTCGAGAGTTATTGTGCTAAGAGTGACGCTAATTTTGTTATTTTCAGAGCAATGGCCCTTAAAGAGTGTCGGGTTTTAATTTAACACTGATTCTTGGTGGGGAAAAACGCCGTTCATGCGAAGCAACGGCTAGAAAAGAGTTATGGGGAACAAAAAAAAAACGATGGTTTGCTGACTTCAAACGTCGCCAGATTTGGCTCCCAGCGCTCAAATGAAGAGGTTATCGCTGAAAATGAAGCTTATTTTGAGGCTAAAGATAAATCGTTCTTCTAAGCTGGTATTGAAGTGTTAGAGCGGTGCTGGAATGATTACGTTGTTCTTGATGGAAATTACGTTGATGAATAAAGCTAATTTTGAATAAAAAAGCGGGTTTTCTGTTTTAGGCCCGTGACTTTTCAGTTCATGTGTTATTTGCTCAACCCTAGTACACAAGGTACAATAAATAAAAATTTCTTTTAGAATAAAAAATTTCCAATATTCTTTCACAATACATAATAAACTATTATAAACTAATTTTTTCTCTAAAATTTACAAAAACATTATTTTTAATTATTTAATTATTAAATATTAAATTAATAATAAAAAAATTAATAAATGAATTTAAACATTCGTTTTAAATTGATGTGCACAAAAATCTTTTCAATGTAAAGGAAATACTTTTTGCACATCGATTTGCCTTATTGCCTCAAAGGCAATTGCTGCTCTTAAAGTTACAATTACGAAACTTAGCGATTCGAGCAATTAATAACGATTTCCATTATTGCTCTCCGTATACCTAACTCTAGCATAATTGTATTTTTACTCCTTGCTACGTAGCAGAAAAAGAAGGGTAACATTTAAATCAAAGCACTTCGGTATTTCGTAACCAAAATAACGACAACATCGTCGACATCTGGCACGCAAAATATAACAAACAAATACGCTCATTATCCCGCCGTTTAAGTGGCCAATGAAATTCTAAATCGCAAGCTAATAAATTTTTACAAAAATAACCGTTGTCATGGCGCGCTCCCCAAACAAGGCAAGCCAAACCGAGCCGAGGCAAGCCAAACATTGCCAATTCAAGCAGTAAGCCGAGCCAGCCAAAAGGC
Source organism: Anastrepha ludens (assembly GCF_028408465.1). Taxonomy (NCBI): domain Eukaryota; kingdom Metazoa; phylum Arthropoda; class Insecta; order Diptera; family Tephritidae; genus Anastrepha; species Anastrepha ludens. Next base: position 132,086,046 of record NC_071498.1, on the reverse strand, counting down.
ATTTCAATACAACTAAATTCAATTTAATTTGATTCAAATCGCATTTATAGCTATTTATTATTATAGTTGGTGTTATTGTTGTTGTTGTTGGACAATGCACCACGACTCTTTGAGTTCATTATAAATCATGTACAAAATTAAAATTCATCGCCACTTCGTAACCCCTAATGACTATACGAATGTATGAACAAAATGTAGTCCTTACATACCCACGTATGTATGTGTGTACAAACAAGAAAACAGACAAGCAGACAGACAGACGGGTGAGGAGTTAAATGGGCTTTGGTAGAATAGGACGAGTTGGATGAGCGGCATAAATGTGGGCTTTTGTACGCATTCTCAGGCAGAAAAGTGTCGATGTGACCGATGTGAATCGAAATCGAATTTACTTTATATGAACAAAGCGCAGCAAGAAAAATGTTAGAGACCGGTGGAGGGGCAGGGTAGGACTGAAGAACGCATAGACCGTTTCATTGGCTCGTAAATTAGCTAGGAGCGGCTGTCGCCTGCAAGCGGCGATCCGGAGGGTTGTAAATAAAGGTGCAAAATGCTCACAAATGAGAATAAATATTTTCACAATTAACAAAAATTAAAAATCACCAACATTATCCCTTATACAACAACAATAACAAAGCAATCAAGGTAGCAATAGTAAGCGCGCCAGCAGTCGCATCAGCAGCAGCAATAGCAATCAATTTCAAAGCAACAAGGATAATAATGCACAGAAGATCACACAGCATCAGTGCGCTAAGCAACAACAAAGGATGAAAGTGAACTTGACAATAGCTATCAGCAATAATGGCGAAAGACATAACGACAAAACGACAAAACAACCAAATAATGAAATAACAACCACTTCATCTCACTTTACCCTGCACTCCACTCGACTCCCATTCACTTTGAAGTATCATACTTCACTTCTCCTTTAATAATGTTGTACTTATGCATGTACGTAGTTGTAATGCAAGGTACTTCATAAAGGACAATGAGGTACACAGGCAGGGGATCTTCATTTAATAGACTGCCACCCCAGCAGATTCTGGCAGAATAGGCTGCAGCAAGCGCGCGGGGAAATTTGTTATAAATATATAATGAATTAAGTGTACATTTAGTGGAAGAGGAAAAATTCGAAATAAATTTCACTGCTACCAAGCGTGAAAATCATTTGGCATTGGGCGCATGCGCGCCAAGTATACCACCGGTGCGGCGCATGCCCAGTAGGGAAAAGTTGTAAGAGCGTAGAGTAATGAATGATGCAACTAACTTTAGGAACTTTGTTTAGGATTGCGTGAAAGGCTATATACCAAGGGGGTCAAGTTGCGGCTCTTAGAAGGATTATTAGTGGCTCTCGATAAATGTACCCGAGTTTCCTTTTTATTTTTTTGCTATTATATTGTTACGAATTTGTTATGTTTTTATCTCAATAAAAGGTCTCACAATAATGCTTCTGAGTTCGATCACTGGATTGCTAAATAAATATCACAAATTAATGGCAACACAACTTGCTTTAGTGAGTCACATTATTATTTTACTATTTTCGTTTGCACGCTTAACTTCATACTGAATGCCCTATGCGCATGCAAAAGGACATTGAAAATAAAACGTTTTGTTATTTTCGTCGAATTACAAAAATTTATTCCAGTGTTACAAAAAAGAACCTATTATATAAAAAAGCTAGCAGGAATATTGATGAAATTCCCAAATGGATTTCACGCCTTGAAAAAATTTTAGATCATCTCTTGATTTTTTTTCCGAATCCATTGCAGCTAAAATATTTCAAGGGGAGTTTTTCATTTCCAATATAATTATGACCCAGAAAGCATCTGAAGAATGAGAACTAATGGATATGCAAAAAAATCAAATTAATTAAAATACCTCACAGAAATAAGTGTATGAGCAAAGTTTTTTATATCGATATCTTTCTTGATAGTAACGGTACATTTTTGTTTGGTATGCCCAAGTCCGTATTTGCCGTCCAATTTAACTATTCGCTTGCAAGATTCTTGTTTAGTCATTATTCTTAGTGCCGTTATTACAAATTTGTGTTGCGAGATTTGGTTTTCATATGAAATAAGTAAATGTGCAATCAGAGATTAGTATTGATTTGGCAAGCATAGAGAGCAAGTTGCCAAAAAATTTTGTGTTATTTGCGTTGGCATCATAAACAAATGTAAGTAAAATAGATTACTTCTTTTGAACAAAGAATAATTGAATTATTGATGGGTTAATCTGTAGAATGCCATGTGGAAGACATTTATCCGATGAAGAGCGTGGTCTAATTAAAGGGCTAAGCGAAAGTGGCAAAAGTATTCATGAAACTACTGCTAGCGTAAATCGGCATAGGAATACCATCAGTAACTTTCTTAAAAATCCAGAAACATACGGTCAACTCAAACGAAGCGGCAGGCCAACTAACATCTACAGCAGATGCAAATGAGAAATTCGTCGTTTGGCTGCTCAAAAAGAAATGTTTTGCAAAGAAATCAAACACCATTTAAGTCTTAAGGTCACCGATATACACGAAGAATACATCAAATTTTGGTCGAGGGCGGATGACTTAAATATTGTTTGCGGGAGCCGGTACCAAGACTATTAGCACGCCACTTTAAGGCTCATTTAGCATTTGCCGGAATATATAAATTTTGGACTAACGAATTCCGAAACGTTGTATTTTCGGACGAAAAAAAGTTCAACTTAGATGGTCGAGATGGTTGCCAGAAATATTGGCGGGACCTTAGGCAACCACGGCAAACGCGTCATAAGCGGAACTACAGTGGCGGTATTTGATAATTTGGACCGTTTTCGGACATGGTGGAAAGTCTCCAATTTGCTTTATTTCGACAAGAACCAACGCAGAATTCTATGTTGAAGTATTAGAGGATGTTTTCATTTAGTTTGCGGGTTTTCCAGCCAGACAACGCCTCAATCCATACGGCTCGTTTAACCAGGGCCTTCCTGTCGTCAAGAAAAATGTCAGTTCTGAATTGGCCATCACTAAGTCCCGCTTTAAATCCAATTGAGGACCTCTGTGGAATATTGTGTTTGAGACAATCAAAGACTTTAAAGGTGCTTTAGTGGAAGCGTGGGATAAGATAGGTGATTTCGCTTTTCAAAACTTGACAGACTCTATGCCTTGTCATTTCTCAAAATGGAAAACATATTAATTATTAGAAAATCGAAAGTTACAGAAACGTTGAAAAAAAAGTGTAAAGAAGGACCAATGCACATATACTTATTTCATATGAAGTTAATATATTTTAATTTGTTTTTTAATTTAATAACAAGTTGACTTTTTGTTGCACAATTTTTAGTTCCTATTTTTTCTAAATATTGTATATATTAAAATTTTTGGTTGAACCTTTCTCCTGCTTCTTTATAGTTTTTCATATGAAAATACCCTTACACATATACTTATTTCTGTGAGGTATAAGTCGACGGCGATTACTGAATTTTGGAAATTTGTACTAGAATTGAAGTACTTTGAATTAAAAAAGGTTGCTTGTCGAATTATTTTAATATTCGGAACAACGTACGTATATGAATCCTTTACTCAACTTTAAAACTCGTGCAAACACCGTTCGGTATTAACTAATCAGCAGCTTAAAGAATTGCTGAGAAGTGCTGTGACAAATTATTCACAAATTTTAAAGAAGTAAAATAAATGTGTTTAAGTATATTACTTAAATTAAAATGGCTCGGACTATTATTTTTTGTATGGGCATAGGTCACCTTTAACAATTTAATTGGTAAAATTAATAGAAAAAATAAAAAAGAAAAACATCTCTTAAAATTATTTAATTTTTGTTTTATTTTATTACAAGAAAAACAAGAATAAATTATCTGCCTACCTTAGCCGCAGAACGGCATATGGTTTTTTATGAAGAATTTGTTCATGGCAGAAATAAACTCGGAGGATTGCCATTGTCAGCCAAGAGGCGACCGCCGATAGACAAAACTACTTCTATCATATGGTGTTGATGGATAGAAAATGAATTCCCGAAATCTGCAATATCTTGACCTTCCATAGCCGATTATGCAGAGGCATCTCGATAACGGCTGACGAAACGTCTGTTGAAGGGTTCGCGAGAAATTATTGAAATATTTTGTCAATTTTGCATTTCAACGCTGAAAAATACAATTATCGAGTGATCTGCCACGACAAATTTTATGATTATGAGGGTATTTTGTAAAGTGCATGCAAAAATACCATAAAAACTACTTAATTGTTCGGGGTAAAATATTTTTATTATTCGACATATTCTCCTTCTAAGCTTATACTCGTACACGTCGTCCAACGGTGTTCTAGTTGGTTGATCCCTTCTAAATAATCGGGTTTGTCAAAATCTGAAAAGTAGCCATTCGTTTCTGCAATCGCCTCTTCGTTTCAATAACATTTTTTTCCCTCCAACCATTTCTTCAAGTTGGGGATTAAATAGTAGTCCAAGGGAACCAAGTGTGGAGAACAGGGGGAATTTAAAGGGAGTTAGAACTCTATTTCTATTAATTTTGTGACCTGAGCAGCTGAGGCGTTGTCGAATGCCAAACACAAAGAAATATACCGCTCTGGGTGAAACTTAGTGTGCATTCTTCCAAGAGATGCTCCTAACTATACAAAACCTCGATACGCACCAGTAGTGCCATCCCTCTGATTATGCACGGATTTTTCAAACGTCGTTATTTGCAATCGTAAGTGTCTCATGCATTTTTGTTTTATTCTTTGTACCTTAGAGAGGTCGTAATGTCTCTCTTTAGGACAATAGAAATATCAAAATAAGAAAAGTAGGTAGTTCATGCATGAATTTACCCTCGAATATCTTGAAATCGGTCATAAATAAATGTAAGATTTGTTACCTTAAAGTGGATTGTTTCTTGTAGCTTTTAATTCCTTATTATTAACTTTTAATATTTTGTCTGCAGTCGGACTTCTAGAAAAGCAGACGAACTGGCGAGAGGGGGATTTATATCCGGCCAAGGACTGTCACTCCAGCAGCATTCTCCGTATGGAAGTATGGGGAATGTTTATGCTACTACAACAACAGAGGGGGATTTTTCTTGAACAATTTTATTGCAGAATTAGTATTCATACCTCTGGGCGCAATCAAGCAGTTTTCTCAAAATACCTCCGAATCGCGGATTGAAGTTAGATGGAGAGACCAGACGACACGCAAAATTAACAGACAACCTCCAACTAATGTCATGAAACAACGGGACGCCTAGACAATCACGACAGTCATAACTGGCTTGTGGTCTATCTTAGAGATCACCATAAGCCAAAATCGGCATCCCTCACAACACACACTGTTACAGTTGTAAATAACCGGAGAAAAATGAAACGATTTTCCATTTCCTCTATAAATGCCTTGCCCTGTGGAAGGAGAGAAAGTCAACACTGGGCAAACCACTCTTCGAGAATCTTGAACAACTGTCTGGTTTAGACGTCAACAAATTACTAAGGTTCTTAAACCGCACAGACTGGATATAGTCGTGCTGTAAATAACCTTGAAACAAGTTGGTAATGAGGGTGTGGCAACAAAATGGTACGGAAGGGCTAGTTGGATTCTGGATGAAGTACCACTTCAACCGATTAACCCACCAGACATTCTAGTGGAAATACCCAGGTAGCATTTTCCATTAATCTAATTCAAGTAATAATAAAGCAAGAAAAATGGTCATAAACAACAATCGATGCTCTAAATTTCCGATTGGGTCTGCAGCCAAGAGCAATAATCCGCGTCGGGTATATTAAAAGAAAAGTTAAAAAATGTAGTTCATAAAACGCTGCACGAAAATATTACATATGTACATGTGTGGCGCTTTTGTGTGTATGTGTGCAAGGACATCATCAAATTCATATTCGCTATGTCACTCGATGCGACGCCGTTTAAACACTATTAAACGTTTTATTAATGAATCTTTTTTGCCCCGCTGCCAATGTCGCTCCTGCAACTGCATCATCCGTTGTCCTTTCAAGTGTGTATGATGCGGCAGCTATAATGGCAGCCATTTAGGAGCAATTAAATGGATTTACTCGTACGATGAGAAAACAAACACTCACACGCACATACACACACAATCGCACACCCTGTTAGCTACGCTACATACAGTAGAGTGGAAAGGTAAAACACACAACGCCACTCAAATAACGCATTTAAAACTTAATGATGCAGAAAGTATTGAAAAATCCATAATCATTGGCAGTGGTCCTGGATTTTCTCGGAAACGAGCATAGCTACGAGTATACTCGCGTGTGCGATCACAAATGGAAGTGTGTATGTATTGAACTTATCGTATGTGTATGTGTGTCGCATATGTGTGACAGCGAGTTTTGTATGGTTGCAGTCGTTATAAATTAGGACTCATATTTCTTTAGCTACCGAAACACTTGGGCGACAAGTCAAAATGCCAAACGCCAAAAAGGATAACACACGACGGCACTTAAATGCACTCGGCACATCGGTAGCATGAAAGTGAAATCAGTGAAAGAGCCGACAACAGCCGGTCATCAGCCGGCTTGTAAACAGTAGTGGCTATTCATTAGCAACAAAAAAGTAAAAACTAGACATAAATTTTCTAACTAAAAAAAATCAAATGAGAGCGGAGTTGAAAAATGAAAATATGTACAAATGTTTTCGTACATCCTACGCCTTTTGCACTCTGTGCCATACATTTCGTGTAATGGGTCACATTTTGTTTCGAGTTGTATTGTCATAAATTCTGCCACTTGAAAGACACTCAAGATGACATGACATTCTGCTTAACCGCATTGTACAAGTTTTACTAAATACTATATTACATCAGACTGCTCGCATGCACACGTCTCGCGCATTTAGTGGGATTCTCGTGTAATTTGACTTCCTTATTGTGGGTGCGGCCGAAGGTCCATAAGAATAAAATGATTTCACACTTAACCTTAGCAAATTTTGTAATTAAACAAAATTTTCCATGACTATTTAGAAATGTCAGTCTTTGTGCTACAACAAAACATTTGTAACCAACAATGCATAGATTATATGTGTGTGTGCATCTACGTATAGTATGTATATATGTATGTATATAGAAGAATATTGTAGAAATCAGTATTTTTCTAGGTCAGCACATCTGTCACTTGTTAACGCATCACTTTAGTGTGCAATTTATTGGTGGTATTGGGAGTACTTGGTGAATTTCGCTACGTCGAATTTAGCTGAGCGTCAAGGATTGCAACCATTTTTAATATCTGTATTAAATCGGTGCCGTAGCCGAATGGGTTGGTGCGCGACTACCATGCAGAATTCACAGAGAGAACGTCGATTCGAATCTCGGTGAAAACACCAAAATTAAGAAAAACATTTTTCTAATATCGGTCGCCCCTCACCTCCGAGTGAATTTCTGCCATGAAAAAGTTCCTCATAAAAATATCTGCCGTTTGGAGTCGACTTGAAACTGAAGGTCCCTCCATTTGTGGAAGAACATCAAGACGCACACCACAAATAGGAGGAGGAGCTCAGCCAAACACCCAAAAGGGGTGTACGCGCCAATTATATATATATATATATATATTAAATCGGTGCAGATCTTTGCTGGTATATGAAGCAGTGACTGATCCAAGGTGGGTCCGGGTGTTTGCTTGATTTGTAAATCATATTATGAAAGATAGTTCAAAAAGAAGATATGCTTATTTCCTGTCATCGATCTTCTGTTCTTTATGTTCCCTGATATGTTGCCACAACAAAGACTGCTGCGGTAATTGTGCTCAAAAATTATAAATATCGCACATAGGTACATTCTGTCAAAAAAATACCGAGAATGATTCAATAAAACACAAAATAATTGTTTAAACATCAAAATTTATTTTGTCGCCCTCAAAATAGGCTCCATTCGAAGCAATACACATATGCCAATGGTTAGTACAGTCATAAAAACACTTTTTAAACGCGTTTGAAGAGATCTTCTTCAGCTCCTTCAGCGATTTCTCATTAATGACCTCTATCCACTCAAAGTGGCGTCCGCGGAGTGGCAATTTAAGTTTTGGGAAAAGGAAAATCTCACAGGGGCTATATCCGGTAAATATTCCGGTTGTTCGATGATATTTGTCGAGTTTCTGGTAAAAAAAGTATTCACAATATGAGCCTTGTGAGATGGTCGCATAACTTCCAAATAATATTCTTTATTTGCCTTAGAACCATTTGTAATGAATTCCGTGTGCACGATACCATGAGAATCAAAAAAAAGCGCCCAATTGATGGTGCAAAATGTTGCGAATTGATTCGTGAGGCACGCTAAGGTCACGAGCTACCTCCCTCATACTCAAATGATGGTTTACCAGCATCAGTTTCTTGACTTTCTCGACGTTTTCATCCGTTGAAGACGTTGATGGGCGACCAGATCGGGGAATTTCATTAACGACTCCTCGTCCCTCTGCAAAAGCCTTATACCACTCGTAAACCCGTGTGTTTGATAAATCACACTCGCCATAGACTTTCTGCAACATTTTCAATGATTCGGCACACGAAATCGCCTCCAAAACACAAAATGTAAGACGAATTCTTTTATCCACAGAAAAAATCGCAGAGCACACCTGCGCTCGACTGATATAATTAAACGCCAAAAACACGTTAATTGTCAGATCACGCTCAAAATCTGCGTCACTATAGAGGATTGTTGTACCAACATTCCAGCAAAAAAAAGGACGTACACATACGCACGCTTTTTAAAGGAACAATTCCCGATATTTTTTACAGAATGTAGTTTCAGTTGTTATCTGACGTAATATTTGTAATTGAATAAGTTTAAATTGTCTTATCGAAACACACATCCTTGTAATAACTTTTCAAGAAATGAAGTTTCGTCTTTATTCATTTCGCATTTCAACTTAGATTTTCCCTTAAATTATGCAATCCATCATTTGAACATCTAATTGAGATAAGTGCGTCGTTCTTTGTGTCGAAATTAGTCGGGGAATGCCTGACTTTTCTCTCGATTGCATCCGAATACTTCGATATTAGGCTCGTTTGGGTTCCCGGTCCTAGAGGAATATGGGGAAACTCCTGGGTGATGAGATGGCTAGACAGGGAATGCTGGAGGCGATTTCAGCGCCAAAGTGAGACAATTGGGGTTCCCCTGAGAACCCGCGTTCTACTCGTGGAAAGATGGGCCGCGCGTCAACTCTAGTGCGCAAACATGCGAACTCGCGAGATCCTTCTGGCGGATCCAAAGCCGCAGCTCTCATCGCCCGTTAGGTGTCCAAGCGGTGAGACTTAGGATTGCTGCAAGTCCTTGCTGCAGTAACTGCTTGGAGGATAATGTGGAACAATCTTAAGACCTTCTTTTCAACTGTCCTGCTCTCATCGACCAAAGATTTTGACATCTGGGCTCTGACTTGTTTGCTACATCTGCGGATATTGTTGGTTTAAAAATAGTTTGAAGCGGTTAATATGTACGTAATTGGCCAATGTTGGTCGTCATCCTCTAATCCAAAGCCCATTCATCCTTTCGCCACCTGTTTGAAATTGAAGTTTGAAACGGTCGAGCCAAGGAGCACCAAGAGTTTGGGTGGCACCTAAACACTCAGGCTAAAAAACCCATTTAGAGCTCTGGAAAGAGGGTAGATAGTCAACGAGGGACGGAGAAAAGTATCAGTCCTCAATGATTCCAATGGTGGTCATAAGCTGACCCCATGGGTTGTGTCCTGTAATAATACCGACCATCAACCGAACGTCTTGTCTTTTAAATTTTAGTAGAAAATTTGACAGTTTTCTGTTCGGACTTGTCACAAAACACTTTGCAGTTATGCAGCGTTCACGGCCGGACCATCGTTCTTTATGTAAATTGCTTACATAATCGCTGATCCACTTATTGATTCCTGCCGAATCGATTCCGATTATTGGCTCTGGTCCCTGTTGGGGAACCGCTGATCTACAGTGGACAAATCCATCGGGAATTTCATTCCCTTGAATACCTCCGCAAATGTTGCACCCCGTCCACTCCTCACTTGAGGTAGCATGAATGGTACACCTAAGTACCGCTCGGATCCAGTACCATTGGGGTCATTCAAAGCGCTTAAGAAAACTAGAGTGTCACGGCCCGAATACCTCTATCTAATTGCGGCGCGTGCAGCGGTAGTTTTCCCTGCGGCGTCCATGTGTACCACATTTAGCATATCGTTAAGCGCTGGAGTAGGAGTAGTACGAAGCGCCCCACTGATTCCAATGAGGGCAGACTTTTGGACCACCGCCATCATTTAGTACACCACGAATTGGTACTCTTAGTCACTAAGGGAGAAAAAGCAATGTATAAAAGGCAGTGCGTCGCGCGTAGGGTCGAAATCTTACATTCCCATAAAATTTCTTGCGACACTAATGTCTGGATCTGATCTATATGAGATGAGTACGTTGATCAGGCAAGTTAATTTAACCTAACATTAATTCATAAAATTATATTAAATTAAAAAATAAATTTTTTTATGAAATTTAATAATAATTTGAACTTTCTTATAGATTTTCTTGAAACTGCATACCATAAATCGTGCCCGGTATCTTACCTCCTACCGCCCGTGTGCTCAACTGTACAACTCGCGGTGTTGTTGCGGCGTTTGCTTGACACGCCTGACAGTCGATGATTTATTAGTGCGGTCAAAACATGTGTTGGATGTGACAGCTACTTCACAGCAACCTGAAACCGAATTCGAATCCAAACACTACCAACACGTAACGCATCATCAGCTACAAGGATATGCGCAGGCGTACACAATACAAACATACGTTATCCGCACATATGCGTGTGAGTTCTACCCACGCCTCTTCTGTCCGTCTGTGATCCTCCTGGCGCAACGCGTCAATTCAATGGAATTTGGTGTTGTTACGGATGCGCCCCCAACTTGTCTGCCACAGGCGCTACAACTCCCATGGTGGCTGGAATCTCCGGTTGCCATAAGGGCTGCCGTTGCTGATGATCCTTGCGGGAAAAGGGAATACAAATTTGATTGCAACACGAACCGATTTTAACATTGACGGCGCTTTAATTATATACATTGAACATCTAATTTCGGCATCGAACCGTCAAAGAAACTACTGCAGATCGAAGGAACAGCTCATTACTGCGCTTTACAGATGTGAGTACGAGTGCGCAGTAATGCAGGAAATTTGAGGAAAGCGCCTGCCTGATTAGCTGCGGTATACAGAAGTCAGTACAGACGTCCAATAACAGCCACCAGCATCGTTGAATGCGTCGAAGTGTCTGGTTTGCCGATGATGTTGGCTGCTCATTGTCTGGCTGGCTAGAAGCTAAAGGAGCGAGAAAATAGGGAAACCGAATGTGTTTTTTTACTAAATCGGAACGTTTGATATTTAAGGAATTTAAAAAGTAGATGCTCAATTGGCTGGCAGTTTGTAATTGAAAATTAATCACTTTTAACATTCCTACGAATGTTTTGTATTCCTCAAGCAGGAAATAAAAAAAAATTAAAACAGGATATTAACGGGAAGTTTTCAAAGAACAATGCTGTAAAAAAGTAATAAAGAGAAGGAGAATACCATAACAGGTATAAGCATCGAATTTTAATTTAGTTAATTTAAAATAAATGCTTGTTTTAGTAGCCACAATAAAGCCAGACATATAATGGTTGACGGGTGTCCGGTGGAAAGCTTCTGCTACTTCGGCTGCACTATCACGGCACATCGCGAAGCAAATGAAGATATCAACTGCAGGCTAAACAGAGCAAGAGCGGCATGCGGCCGAATGCATACAGTATGGGCGAATTCGCAAATCTCCAGGCGCACTAACCTGCGAATATTCAGTCCATGTTGAAGTCAGTATTTTTGCATGGAAGTAAAGCATGGCTGGTCTCTAACACCATCACACAGAGGCTACAATCTTCCGTCAACAAATGCCTCCGCATCATCTGTAGAATATTCTGGCCGGACACCATCAGCAACGACGCGCTGTAGAGTTCAACGAATAAGGAGCCCATCCTATGGCAAATCAAATGCAGAAAGTGGCGATGGATAGTTCACACGCTTAGAAACTACCAGATATTATGGCGAAAAAGGCACTGGACGGGAATCCGCAAGGGGACAGAGGTCGCAATCGGCCAAAGAAGATCGATGTGGTCGACATCGCAAGGGACGGTGCAAAAACCATGGCCCAGAACCGTGAACGATGGAAGAATCTTGTCGCGGGCCTTTGCTCCCGGGCGGAGTGAAGAATAAAGAATAAATACAATAAATAAATAAAGAAGAAGAAGTTAAAATTGTAGTAATATAGACGACTAAAGACTGAAAGTACTTGTGATAAGTTTTTGGCATTCACTTGTGCTCACATAACTAAGCCACTTCATCGTTTATGTAGTTTTATAGCCCATTCAATTTCAGTACCATAGAGTGTAGGTTTGAAGTTCATCAAAGGTTAACAATCTCGTCTACAATTTCGTTTCCTGCAATGACCTTATGCTCGGGGACCCAATAGATATGCAACCGTTTGTCTGCGGCTAGTCTCTCTAGTCTTGATATTTTTGAAGTTTTGTGAATTTTGTACAAAGCTTAGAACTTTGATTTATGCGGCTTTTGTTATACAATAAAGTACAGGGTGGTTTTTAAGAGCTTGAGAACTGAAAATGATAATACGAAACAGAAATTTTATTGCAATGAATTTTCTTATTATAATGTGGTAGATAAGAGAGACGTATTATCAGAATAAGGTAACGAGAGGCCGAAATACAACAGTGTCAGGAGCTTGAAATGTTGGCGAACAGAAAAAACGCCCGAAAACTCTACCAGAAAGTTCGGCGGCTTACAGTAGGTTTTAAGACCGGGGCGATTGCCTGTAAGAACAAAGACGGCGATCTGGTGATTGACATCAAACCTGCTAAATAGTGACAACTGCGCATGTCACAGAGAACGTGAAGATCCCGATACCCCAATCATTGACGACGGGATTGTCGTTCCGCTTCCCGACCATGACGAGGTGAGAATAATGATGAAAGCATGCCTGCCGATTGGAATTTAAGTGTTCTCTGCCCAAACTGTGTCAATTAACGCGGGATTAGTATTCTAAATACCGCGTATTAAGTTCTAGCGAAGGTATTTTATGAAAGACTGAAGTCCACCATTTAGACGTGGAAAATCCACAATCGATTAGATGTTCAAAATACGCCAAGTCTTGGAAAATATCCATGAAAGGAGAATCAATACCGTGCATTCCACAGCATGAAAAGGAGTTGTCTATGTAAATGCCGCAATGTCTGAATTTAATATCCCTGCAAAACTAATACGGCTATGTAGAATGATGTTGCTTAATACCAGCAGCGCCGACAGAATTGGACCAAACGAGGTTTCAGACATGTCGCGTTCGCGTGACTTCTATGTATAATCTGATGCTGGAGAAGATCGTGTGTGGCGCGGCACTTAACCGCTCCATCGCACAATTTTTTATAAGAGCGTACAATTGTTGGTATTTGCCGATGATATTGACATCATCGCGTTAACAACCGCGCTGCTAGTTCAGCCTGGGCCTGGGGGTGAATAAGAACGTGCAAAAGTCCAAAAATCTTCCGCACAATCTCTCTCTCTCTCGAACACTTCAAGGGAGGCCTCATCGGATGTTGTCATCGTCTAGGCTTCCGTTTATTTTATCGGGTAATGAAAAGTTTAGGTATGAAAATGTAGCTCACATTAAAGGGCAGCAAGTGTAATATGGCATGAAAGAATTTGGTCGCACCCGCGAGCCTAAAATAAATATTTTTTTGTTTTTGCTTACTGGCAAAGTTTAGTGGGCATTCCGGTACGGGAAGTAAAATACTGGCAACTAATAACTCAGTCATAGCTTGCTTTATTTATAATTCCCAGACATATTCCTTGTCAGCTTAAAAGCTCACTTGTGTTAACTATTTTATGCCTTCAATGCCATAAATACAATCACAAATTACACAAATTTGGAATTTAATTATTTGAATGGCAAAAATGGAATTACGCCATTTTATTCAATCCAACACATAAATGCAGCTGTTAAATATTCAAAAGCAGGTTTAGCGAATTTTGCAGTCACGATGGTGATGAGCAGACTATTGGGGTAAATGGGAATATTTCACGGAAAATCAAATGGAACCCTTCAATTATTATGAATGCTTCCAACTGTGAAGTAATAACGCATTCGCACAATTTCCTTGCAAAGACACACTTACATACGAGTATATATGCGTATTAACATACGTATATGTGTGTGCAGCATGCAAATGGCCACATGTGGCATGCCTCATTATCCTTGATTGCTGTTGCTGTTGCAGTCGACTTTTGAGCGCTATTGTTCCATCCTTTGCATGGCGGACATTTGTATTAGATCGCAAATAATCGTTGGCAATAAGCGCAAATACAAAAACGCATAAATGTTTGCTGTTTGCTGTTCGACGTCCGTCATTCATTGGTCGCTGACATTATTCGCATTCGTATGTTTTATTGCGTATGCGGCTGCTATTATTTTGTATCACATTCAGGATTGTGGCTAGTGCGTGTTTAGTGGTGGAAAGGCCTTTGTACTCGAATGCAGGCACCAGATATTCATCTGCATTTAACGCAATCAACCTCCCTTTGGCTGTTGTTTTTTGTTCACTGTTCACACATCTGAAATGGCTGGATTTTGGGAAGTGTAATGAATATGGGAATTTCATGCTTTAGTAAATTACAGTATGTAAATTATGGATTTGAATAAAGGAATATTTATTTTAAACGGCAGCGTTCGTATAGATTTGTACAACTAATTTGTAATTATTCGTTCTATCTTAGCAAAAAAGTGGTTCGAGGACTAATTTTTGCTATTTGTAATAAGAAAATGAAAAAGTTGTATTCTCCTATTTGAAGGTATGGAATCAGTATAGTAAAGGGTCTTTCAAAAGTGCCAGTGGTGACATCTATTTTCAGTTACCTTCAACTTTCTAGACGTTACCTTCTTTTCATGTCATCTTTGACATTTGATGCATAATTTTTCACGATAGAGCAACGCTTTAAAATTATTGAAACTTATTATGAAAATGTTCGATCTTTAACGATCAAATAAGCAAAACTCGTGTTGGCTAAAAAACTCATCCGAATGAGTCGACAATTCAAAGGTTGGTGAAAAATTTCAAGAAACTCGTACTGTCTAAGATAGAAAAAGAACTGACAGGCTAAGAACTGGCGTTCTTTACAGAATTAATTAACTCGACTGTTGCCGGTTTTACATTTCATCAAATTTTAAATCATTTTGTACCGTTAAAAAAGTGTTCAACATTCAAAAACACAAATAAAGCCACATTGCAAGCTTCCAGACCAAACTCTGTAATTTGACACTTCATTTTTGAAAACGTCCCGTGATGATCTAATGGCGTTCCAAACAAATGCTTTCACATTACGTACATTCTGTCAAAAAAGTACCGGGAATTGTTTAATCAAACGCAAAATAATTGTTTAATCATCAAAATTTATTTTGTCGCCTTCAAAATAGGATCCATTCGAAGCAATGCACATATGCCAACGATTAGTCCAGCCATCAAAGCACCTTTCAACCGCGTTTGAAGAGATCTTCCTCAGTTCCTATAGCGAATTCTCCTTAATGGCCTCTATCGACTCAAAGCGGTGTCCGCTCAGAGGGAGCTAAGTCCGGTGAATACGGTGATTGTTCGATGATATCTGTTTTCGGTAAAAAAGTATTCACAATATGAGTCTTGTGAGACGGTGCTTTATCATGGCGCAAGATCATTGAGTTTTCTTTTCACAAAGTGGGCCGTTTTCTACGCACATTCTCTCTCGAGAGTCGCATAACTTTCAAATAATGTTCTTTATTTACCGTATAAACATTTGGAACGAATTCTGAATACACAAAGTTCCATGATAATCAAAGAAAACGAGTAGCATGACATGGTTTTTTGGGTTTCGGCTTATGTAGATAGCGCCATTCAGCCGCCTGTTGACTGGTTTGCATGTCAAACTCATATACCCGCGTCTCATCATCTCTTATGAGGCGCTGGATAAACGTTGAGTCCGAATCCACTTACTCACCCTTATCTTCAGCCAACTTCTTGGAACGAGTCGAGCAGCCACGCGTCTTGGCGTCTCAAATTTAAATGGTGGTTTCCAGCAACATTTCCTTGACTTTTTCAACATTTTCATCCGTTGAAGACGTTGATTGGCGACCAAATCGAGGCATATCTTCGACGTCTCCTCGGCCCTCTGCAGAAGCCTTAAGCCAAAACCCAGACGAACTCACCACAGGCTTTCTCCGACATTTTCAACGGTTCGGCACACGAAATCCCGTTCAAAACACAAAATTTAAGACAACTTCTTTGTTCGATATTTTTATCCATCGTGCAAATCGCAGAGTCCGCCTGCGGTTGACTGATATAATTAAACGCCAAAAACAAGCTAATTGACAGATCACGCTCAAACTCTCCGGCACTATAGAGGACAGTTGAACCAACATTCCAGCAAAAGAAAGTTAGACATTTCTATGTGTAACGCGTGATTTTTAAATGAACAATTCCCGATATTTTTTTGACAGAATGTATATAATACACCTGTGTTCAAAATAATCTACAACCAAAACCATATAACGCAATTACTGTGTACAAAATTCGCAGTAGAATATTTCAAAGTCTGCTGTTTATAGCCCATTAAATTTTAATAAATTGCAGTGCAAGTCTGATGTCGCTCAAAAATCGGAAGTCTTTGATATGGAAAGAAATGCTCAACACCTTAAGAAAAAAAATTGTAAGAGCGATTTCTATTTTGGCGATTTCTAAGCGCAAATGTCCAAATAATAGTCCCTATTAACCATCTGAAGCGTTATATGTTGATATACGTATATGTGTGTGGCTGCGAACTGCTGAGCCACGCTAGTATAGTGAGTATTGTAGTATGTATACTACACTGCCTACTACTTGCTTTGGTGTTTAGTTCAAGCGTCATACGTATGTATGTTTGTATGTATGCTAGTACGTATGTGTGCGCGCCTGTGTATTACGGAGCCACGGTGAGCGAGAAGGCATTATGTATACCTATACTACACTACCTAATACTTGCTTAGACCAAGCGTCCTACGAATGTTTGTGTGTATGTTAGTACGTCTGTGTAATATACGCGTTACGACGCTCATAATAGCAACCGCGTGTGCTGTATTGCGTCCGTATTTTTATATTCGTAAATATTTTCATTTTTAAATATTTACCGCAGTTGCAGGCTGTGTTGCAATATACCACAATCAAAATGACGGTGCTCGTATTGTAACTCCGCACATATGTAGATCTGAATGCACAGCAACTAGAATCACTGTCTGTTCAGCTCTCTAAAGTGGGAGAAATATGGGCATGCGAAACCAGATTGAGCAATGGAAAAACAGTTTTAATTGTGGCAATTTATATTTCACCGAATCAATCAATAAATAGCATCACGGAATTCATACACGAAAATTTAATAAAATATACACCAGAACTATCGCGGATACTTAGAAAAGATTACGATAAAGTTCCAATGATTTTAGGTGGCGATTTTAATGTAAATTTTGCATTGGACACAGCGGTTCCTTTAATTGACTTTCTCAATACAACATTCAATTTAAAAATGTGTAACAATCGCACTGAATCGACAACACGATCAAAAACAACAATTGACGCGGTATTTCAAAGATATGTTGACAACATCGAAACCAAAGCATTTGTATCATATTTTAGCTATCATAAGCCACTCGTATCATTAGTTGAAATTGAAAACATTGAGGATGAATAATAATAAAATGAAGAAAATAAAATATGAACTTTATAGCAATATTATAATGAACCTATAATTATCCCGCTCCTAATGCTGCTTCCGTCTCATTCTCTCTCAGTTTGTTTTACGGAAGGTTTCACTTCTATCGCCTCTAACCGTTAGACTGGTACTTTTTTTTTTTTTATTCTGGTTCATTCGGAGCTCTCCACTCACTCGTCTAATGTGTGAATTGCATGTCGTACTGATAAACCCGCACTGCATCTCCAGTAATGTTGCTGTTGGGTTTGATGAATGTTGCAATATTCAAGTCTTCTTCCATCTCTCTGATGGTTAATTTGCGGTTATTGATCAACTTTTCTTTCACTCTATTGGTGTTTTCATCAGTTTTCGATGTCGTAGGTCTGCCACTATATTCGTCATCCTTGACGCACTCACGATCTCTTTTGAAGCATTCATGCCACTCGTAAATGACTGTTTTTTTAGAGTATCATTACTAAAACAGTTTTTCAATATTTCTAAAGTTTTCGCAATACTGAATCCATTTTTAATGCAAAATTTAATACATTCTCGTTGTTGCACATTCAAATCCATTTTTAAAACTATAAAGTACGTGAAGATTTGCTCAAGGCGGCGTAACTTTTACAAACGTCAAGTAATGGCAATACAACTTTGGAAAGAATGTTAATCATATATGTGGCAAACTAATAAAATAAAGCAAAAAAACAGAGTTTGACTTAGAACGTCACCTGGAAGTTGTTCTTCGTTCCCGTTGCTTTAAACTTGGCGAAACAAATAACTTCGTTTAAACTTTCACATAGTTTTTCTCTAGATAAAACCTAATACGAGGGTCCTTGACAATACCGTGCGTCTCGAGGCTTTGTTTAGTTCATAGCATCTCTTGGAAGTACGCACACCAAGTTTCAGCCAGTTCGGTATATTTCTTTGTGTTTGGCATTCGGTTGAATGGAGGAAGTAGAGTGATTTTCCTTTTCCATCACGACAACGCACCAGCTCACGCCTCAGTAGTTGTGGACGCAAAAATTAATGGAAATAGGGTTCCTACTCGTTTCACATCCCTCCTATTCCCCAAACTCGGCTCCTTCGGTTTCCTCCGACAGCTATTTGTTCAAACGAGGAGATAATTGCAGAAACGAATGCATATTTTGCAGGCTTGGACAAATCCTATTATTCCGAAGGGATCAGTAACTAGGACATCGTTGAACGAAATGTATAAGTCCAAAAAGAGACTATGTTGAAAAATAAAAAAGGTTTATCTCAAACAATTAAGTAGTTTTTGTTTTTGCACTGACTTTTCAAACGATCCTTGTATATACTTACAACGAAACCTCCATTGCCGTGAATCCGGGCGGCTCACTGCGATTTAGTCACGATTTTTTTGGTGTAAGTGATCCATTTTTCATCCTCACTTATTCTCCGAACTCTCCCATGAATATTGTAGAAGTTGTAGGAAGAAACAGTTGAGCAGTTCCTTTGCAATTATCCAGTCTTAGTTAAAATCAGAGCAGGTTGCCTAGGTAAATATATTTTTAGATCTCTTCCGGGACTGTCTGGCGTATGGATGTGACTAATCCTGCGCTTCATAAGAGCCACAAAATGGTTTCATGAAGCTAAATAAATCAGGTTCCCGCGTAGCGCCGTGGTATCACAACGGACTTGTAAGGTCTGAAAGAGTTGGTCGCACATACCGACTACCAGCCTAACCTCACCTAACCTAACCTATTCAAAAATGAATTGACTTCGTTACGTTTCAACAAAAAAATGTAATTGATAATTCAGACCAAAAGTTTCTTTTTCGTTTGTTTCTTTTTAAAATCAGCTTTATGCAATCGGTTTTTTAGCTAATCTTCAGTTTCTAGGCAATGAAATAAATGCTCACATGCCTAGCCGAATGTACGATTTCCATGTTTTTATCGACATTTTCGAAGGTTGGTATACCTGAGCGTAAGCTAATAAGTTTCTCGAATTGAATTGCGGGAAAATACTGATTGTTCATTTAGTTTACTTCTCCTCGATTTCACAAAGAATCAGCAGCTGAACCATAAACTGTGTCACCGCCCATCATTGAATCTTAATTTGATTTCAATCGATTGCGTTTTTGTTATTTAGCTCATTGTTACGAAAATGTTGCCACTTGAAAGGCAGTTCTTAGGAATGAGGAAGGCGATTGGAGCGCCTGTGTTGCCGCAGGCAATTTGTCTCGGTTCATTTCAAATGCATTTGAGAGCAGCAGAGAACAATGAGAGATGGCGTTTAGTGAGGTGATTTCTTTTGTTTTCGTTAGATTTTTTTTCAACGATTTTGGTAAATTTGAAGACGTGAAATTGCCGCCCGTGTGTCTAATGTGCGCCATACATTACATTGTTGCAGCAATCAGCAAATATGTGCAACAAAGTGCGCTAACAATGAGCGAGCGGCGATTTCACAAAAACGCACATACACATGCAGACACATGCATGAGCATTGAAGCACGCCTTCTACAGATTTTTGACAACAAACGAAGACAAAACAGAGAGAGCGAGGCGGGAGGCGCATACGAACAATGCACCACTGCCAGCTTGCAACGCTGTTGGAACAATGCGCAAATGGCACAATATTTTTCGTTTAGGTAAGGATTTACCCAAGTCTTTGCAGCGCACAGGATGCCTTTTCGATGCTGCTATGGCAAGCCAACTGATCGTAGCATCTGTTTTGAGCGTAGCGCCCACCTACTGGCAAAATTCACACCTTCTCGCTGGTGTTGCACCTGAAGTGCTAAAGCGGCTAACTAAATGCAACGGGATGCGTAGGCCAGCAGTGAGGCCCATTTTTTCGTAGATGCTGACAGCAAGGCAAGAATTCGAGGTTTGCCGCCATTTAAGTGAACAAAAAAATCAACAGCAACAACAACAAGAGATGTTGAAATTAACAGGAAAACCCAGTCACGTTGTACTGACCAAATGTACAGTAAATGCACAGCCAACAACAACAACAACTGAAATGCTATTGAGCGGCATTTTATTTGCAGCCAAGCATTCGTCGCCATGACCATTTGAGGCATTGTTGTTGTACTGGCGTTTTATATTATTTCAAGTCTATTTTTTGATAGCATTCGTGTAACAAATCTCTCGCAATTATCGCATTAAACCGCAACGTACCCAACAACAACTACAACCACATCTCAAACAACAACAACACGCACACAATATAGCCATAGGAATTGCAGTCGCCTCGCAACTTTGTTCTGCAATCGCTAATGCGCAGGCGTGCGTGTTGCAACTTTCCACACCTCTTTACATCACCTTCATCAGCGTCTGCCCGTCCGTCCTCCATTCATCAGTGCGCCCGTCTGTCTGCCAACAGTGCTTGTGGTCGCTACAAGTGTGCGCTAGCGCGTTGGCTGGCAATTTTCCCATAAAAATATAATTAATAAAAATTAAATTCGTTTTGCGATTATGGCGCGCCAACGCAATATCCACCTAATTTATATACTGCATACATGCACATAAATACATACAGGCAACAAAAACAAATAATAAACAATAAAAATGTACTTAATGCCATTTTGAACTCGCTGACAGGCTACAAATGGCAATGGCAGGCGATTAGCAGCTCAGCCTAAAGCGCTTTGTGGGAATGCTGAGATGCGAGTGTTGGAATTGGGACAGTGTTAACTGACATTAGGTAGGTAAGCATATAAAAAGGAAAAACGTAATGCCCACGGGACGCTTCTCTGTCGGGAGAAAATACATAATTTCCCATAATAGAGTTTTCATATATTTATTATTGATGAAGGCGGCTGCCGTAGCCAAGTGGGTATGTGCGTTACTATCATTTCGTTGGCTTCGGTTGCACGAGCTCCTGTAGACATGAATGACAATGAAAAGTCTTCGATTGACTATTCGGAAATGGTATGAAACTGTATGCGTGTTTTTTTGTTGAACAATTGCAAGACCCAATTCAGATTTTGGAACAAAAGTTGGATCAATAAAAGTGAGTGGGTGTTGTGGAAGCATCATGCGGCTGCCGAGCTTTTCAGGGTGATGCTGCTGGTGACGTTTCTGTTGATGAAATTTATCCTCAATGACCTAAACTTATTTTGCTCATATTTCATGCTCATTAAACAGTACTCTTACCTTGAAAAATATTATGCAGATTTTTCACTACCGATTGAAATCAGTCGCAATACCGTTGCCCCGGCAGTCAGTGCTATATTACTGGAACCACCCGGATTTAGATCCGGTCAAGAACAGTGACTCCAAAAGCATTCCCCGTGTATGTATGGGTATATTTCAGTAGAAATTTTCTAGAAAATTTCGGCCATTTTCGGCAATAGCCGAGCCGAAATCGAAGCGCGCTTTTGCTCAATCTCTAACTTACCAGAGCCCAGACATCCATTGGTGCAGAGGACTTTTCGCGGTGATTCGAAGCCAAGAGTGTTAAGGTAGAATCTGGTGGGCAAAATTATCTGGCGGCGATTATCTAAACAAGACTCTTCCATGCTACCTTAACCTAGACGATTTATGAAGGAATGGGCTGGGCTGTTCCATGGGTTTGCTTAGGCATACAATAAGGGTCACCCATGTTGGGGAGGACATCTTCAGGATCGCCAGGTACTAACTCCTAAATAAAAAACAGCAAGACTGATAGAGAGAAAAGTTACCATTGTGCCTGATAAAATTAGATTGACGCTAACAGAAACTACCACCCGTAAAGCAGCAGAGAAGCCCCAAGTCACTGGACTCCAAGGATGCTTCAAAATCCAAAGTGACTATCCTAAATCCAAGTATATTATTAATACTGGGCAAGTTTCTGTCTCAGCTGCGGAGAGGACAGAAAATAGAAAAACATTTAATGTTTAAAGGTTTTTTACAATATTTTATTTATTTTGTATAGCACATAAAAGGAAAAAAAACATACGCTCAATGTTTAGAAGAAAAATTAGTAAGAATTTTAATGAAAAAAAAAATTAAATCCATGTCACTGTACAACAAATAAATACATTTAGCCGCTTGATATTGAAAAAACCTATAACTGATTTCGACTCGTCGTTTGTTTTCAGCAAATTTTTCTAAAATTATTTCAATTGTGGGAATTATGCGACGTTCTGTACTTTATAGCCATGTAATTCAAGATCCTCATCTGAGGCTTTTTGATTTCGTTTTCATTAGAAACAATTTTTGCGTGGCTGATCCTAAGCTCAGCGCACAACCAGATATCCTAGATTGCTTCGCCTTCTCACATTCGTTTACTCTCGAGTGGTTGTTCGGAAGCTAGCCAGAGGATACTTGGGCCCGAAAATTGTGAGCTGCTGGGATCATATGTAGAAGAATCCTCCAGGCTTCTCCCACGTGAATGGTGATTGGGTACTTTCCCCACTTGCGTGGACCTCTACATCTGGAACCATCCTTCGTTGGCTAGGCCATGTCAAGAGCTCTGCCTCTGAAAGTATTCGATGCGGTACCAGCTGGTGGTAGCAGAGAAAGAGAAAGGTCTCCTCTGCGTTGGAAAGATAATGTGGAGAAAGACTTGGCTTCACTTGGTGTGTCTAACTGGCGCCGGTTAGCACGAGAAAGAAACGACTGGCGTGCTTTCTTAAACTCGGCCAAAATCGCTTAAGCGGTTATTGCGCCAATCAAGAAAAGGAAAAAGCCAAGATCCGTAGGCTTACGGGAGCCACGTAGTCGAAGAACTAAGGTCAATAACTTAAGAACGACAATGAATCGACATTTCGACGTATTCTTCAACACTTCGCTCTATGAGTTTAGCGAAAAGATTTTTTTTTTTCTAAGTAAATCTCCTCAATTCCGAAGACTTGTATTGTTAAATGATTCCCAATGACTTGCCAAACTGTATTGAAATTAGCCATTCTATGGGCGGTTAATGAGAAAATGATGCGAATAACACAGCCACTCCTCTCCAAACGACAACCTTCACCCACTGTGCAAGACGTGTTGTTCTGGATTTGGTACCCTCTGTTTTTTGCTAACGAGACTCTGTCGAACTAGTGACGGCGGTATAACCATATCATCACTTTAAGCTAAGATGTTGAGATGCTCGTGCCGTGATCTGCAAAGCTGATAGTGCCTAAACAACCAGTCTCTAGCGGTTCCTTCCAATGCCCAGGCAAGGTCCGTACGCTAACCCAAATCCCAGCAATTTTCTCCATTACATCAGCAGCTCTCGTTGACTGTAGATATCTGCCTGTTGCAGGTCTCATATTGGTATCAAACGGCGCTTTAGTGCTACTTGGGGAGGGCCAGAGAGGTACTGCAACCATTTCATCTACCTACCTACCTTGCGCTTCTCAGCTGTTAAATCAAAGTTATCGATAGCAATGGTTCTCATGCAGCCAAAAAAAACCCGATACATGTAAAATTTATTCTCAATGTAGTGTTTTTTGATTCCGGCTTAACTGTTTAACTTAAGAATTTTAAGTATGCAAACACCGCCTATCCGCTCCACAATACTTTCAGTTCAGTTTTTTCACACCATTTTATTTAACCTCTTTCCACCACAAATACTCTTATCGTTCTCGGTGAACGACCGCTAGTTTATAATAATAGTTTGTTTTTTTTTTTCGTTTTTTTTAGAAACAATTAAGAAATCTGGAATTTGTTGCCACTTGAAAAAGCACTAACTGCTCACTTGTGTCACTTTGTGTTTTTATTGCTCGCACTTTTCTGAAGCGAATAATGCGCAACGTTGTTGTTATCTCCCTTAATGTTGACTATTTACTTGGCAGCAATAAAAAGGATATCTCAAAGGTCAACCAGCATCCCAGCGAATGCATGTGAATACAATTGCCTTCTTCTGCAACTGTGTGTGGGTATGTAAATGGAGTAAGTTTGTATGTGTGTGTGCCTGAACGCATACATTGCGAAGCCGCTCGTCTTATCGCGCCACAAGGCCAAAATGTGCATAATTGATATTTGGTTGTAATCAGTAGGCATAACGCTTGACTTCACGCCACGATTTAATTGTGGCAAGCAGCGGTCGTGCGATTGTGCCACATCGCACAAGTGGCAGCCACTATGTATGTGCACAACACGCGAAGCAAACAGCTGCCTGGCTGCATAAGTCACTCATCTTTATCTCTCGAATAATGTGAAGAAAAGCGATTAATACAAAACGCAGCGCATTACTGAAGTTTTTGGTGTGTTTCACCATGAAAGCAGAAGGGGAGCGAAACAATGGCACTCTGGAGGAAACTATCGAGCACTTGCTCAGCCGATTGATAACCTATGGAGTGGGCACTAAACTGTAGCGCATTAAGACCCGCTTCGAACGGCTTTCAATGGCATTTCACTGCCAGGGTCGCGAAAGATTTATGGCTTTCGTCATTGATCTGTATACCAACTAGCGACTAGTCTTGATAAGTTCTCGATTGCTTGCTTTCGTTGCAGGCGATTTGTAATTTTTGTTTAGAAATGTATGTGCGTTTTTACATTTGGTGATAACGGTTTATTATTTTCTTTATTTGTATGCACTTGAAACAAGAAATTAATACTAATAGTCGTAAAATATTATTCATAATTAAATGCATGTCCGCTGGCTGTTTTGTATTCCCATATAGGCTGAGGACGAACATAATCATTATGACATTTCATTCTCAAGAGAAAATTAAGGTCTATTTCATTTACTTAATTGAGATACAATATTTTAATTTATGACTTTCCAAGGCCAATAAACTTTAAACACAGCCAACGAACAAAAGTATGTATAGAGTGTTTTTTTAGCTGCTTTAGAATCATCGACGCCGTTAGCTATGGTTTGACAGCTGAGAAACGCAAACTGTGATGACATTTCTGTTCACTAAGGTTTGGCAAGTCATCATGAACCGTTTAACTCCAAACAATGTTTACCAAATTGCCTTACTTTGCAAAAACAAAACAAAACACAAATAGTAAATAAAACTTTTCGCGAACTTCATAGAGAAATGTCGAACCGTCATCGTTCTCAAATTGTTGGCATTTGTTCTTCGACTACGTGGAAACTTTGACGTAAGGATCTTGGCATCTTGACTTAGGTTCCTATAAAATACTGCTCGTGCAAGAAATGAAGCCAAATGCCAATCGTTTGCGGCACATTTTTGCTGGTTGGGCTCATTTTGATTTATTATTCAGATTCCAATAAATCTGAAGTAGTCAGCAAACAAACAGTCGGCGCACTCGCGTATTGACACCTACGTCACTGTTGACAGTTATGGGGTTTCGTTTACCTAGGAACCAGCATTAAAGCCGATAACAATGTCAGCCTTGAAATACAACGGAGAATCTCTCTTTTGCCAACAATTGCTAATTTGGACTAAGTAGGCAACTGAGTAGCAAAAAAGACCTCTCTCGACGAACAAAACTAATTTTCTACAAGGCTCTCATCATGCCCGTGCTAACGTATGGCGCAGAAGCTTAGATTGTAACAATACCCGATCAGGCGAGAAATATTCTACGCAAGATTTTTGGACCTTTGCACGTTGGCGAGGGTGAGTATCGCGGGCGATGGAACAATGAGCTGTATGAGCTTTACGACAACATAGACATAGCGCAGCGAATAAAGATCCAGCGCCTACGTTGGCTGGGTCATGTCGTCCGAATGCATACAAACATTTCGGCTCTGAAAGTATTCGATGCGACATCAACTGGTGGTAGCAGAGGAAGAGGAAGACCTCCTCAGCGTTGGAGAAGGGCATGGCTTCACTTGAAACGACTTTGTTAAACTCGGCCAAAATCGCTTGAGCGGTTATCGCTTTAATCAAGAAGAAGAAGCAGTTCGCGGCGGCCTATTCCGGATATTATACTCAAAAAATAAATGCTATGGAATTATCTTTCAGAATATAACGAAACAACTTAATTCCAACAATATTTCTCTTTTATATTATCATTAAAGCTCTTG
This sequence comes from Anastrepha ludens, assembly GCF_028408465.1. Classification (NCBI taxonomy): domain Eukaryota; kingdom Metazoa; phylum Arthropoda; class Insecta; order Diptera; family Tephritidae; genus Anastrepha; species Anastrepha ludens. Next base: position 132,059,449 of record NC_071498.1, on the reverse strand, counting down.
AACTCCTAAAAAACACCAGAAAGAAGCTGGGAAATACAGAGTGGTTCATAAAGAGCGTATGCAATCCATTCGATTATAAATAAAATGGGCATGACTATTTTCTAATAATTAAAAAAAAATTTCAAGAGTAAACATTGCCATTAAGCATGGAACAAAATGTGGTTCAACTGAGTTCAGCGGCTGTCTCTACAGTAGCCCATTCTGCCTACAATATCTCATAGTTCAGTTCCTCGAGCTTTGGCGCTTATATAACCAATGCGAAATTAGATTTCAAAGCTCTTGAAGTGTCTCTGGATGGTGAAGTAACATATGCAATTAAGGGCGTCTCACAGAATCCTCTCGAATGTAGCCAAATTGTACCTTCTAGGCGGCCAATTGACTTCACTTTTCTTCTAAGTATTCAATTATCGATTTTCATAATATTTGCCATCTTTTTTCACACAAACAGCGACCTGTCTTAAAAATAGCTAACCATAAACTAAATCTCTGAAAAATTACGAATGTTCTTATTTGTCAAAATCAATAAATCGGTCCAAGTGCCAGATAAGGCACCCTGTAATTATAATGTCACTTGAAACTTTCACTTTATTACAATAAAATTCTGTGGGCTATGAACTGGCATATGAAGAAAAATTCCTGAACGTTTTAGGGTTGCTCTTCGCCCACATACGGCATTTTCTCTTATTGGCCAAAAATGGGCATCCTCGCTGTACACCATAAGTTGGCCTACGCGCGAGATGAACACTTTTCACAGAGCGTCCATTTTCGTAATACAATTGCACGATTTGTAAACGCTGTTGACGCGTAAGTCTTTCCATGATGAAATATCAATCGTTACTGAAAAAATTATGTACCTAGTTTGGCAATAGTCACGCGTGATCTGTCACAAAAAAAACCCTTTTAAAAAAATTACCTCTAATCTGATAACTCTTTACATGCCATAGGCCTCTGAAGGGCTTTATATATGTATTTTTGTAATCTGAATTTCCACAGAATATCGATCTTTCATGAAATCCCACAAGAAAAGAAAAACAGAAAAACGACGGTGGGGTTAGTAGAATGGGATTCTGCGTCACAATCATTCGGTCGGATCCGATTTCAAAACTCTCTGTGGGCATGAATCAATATATTATAGACACAGTTTTTTTTAATAGCGGCCGTCACTCGGCGAACTTTCGATTGTATTTCTGCCATGAAAGACTTTCTCATGAAAAAACATCATCCGTTCGGAGGTGGCATAAAATTGTAGGCCTTGCATTTGTGTATCAAAATCAAGATAAACGCAACTACAGGGTCCGGCCCTCGAAGTATAACCAATTAAAAATGCCATACATTTAGTTTGGAACATTTTTTTTTTCAATTCAAAGTAAAAATGTGTGAAAATAATACAAAATTAAGAGTCAATTTACTTTTGCTCGATATGACCACCTTTTGCCTTGACTGTGGCCTTGAGACGGTACAAAAATTAATCACCTGCTGCTCGAATGTGACTTGCAGGAATTTTGGCCCACTCGCGGATAATGGCTTTTTTTAGTGTCTCGAGACTGGTGAATCTTTTAGTTCGGACTTTGCCCCTCCCCCAAATGGCTCAAAGAGAAAAATCTATTGGATTCGTATCTGGTTAACTTGAGAGCTATTGTGTGGACGTTATGAAGTTCGGTTCTGCGGTTACAGCGGCCCAAACCATTATCCCTGGCGGCTGCTGCCCCTGGTGGCCAATCAATTACTCAAATTCTCGCATGAACGGTCGGTCAAATAAACCGTATCGTTTTGTGAGTTTACGAATTGCTCAATTTGAAAAATTTTTCCGTCAGAAAACACAATGTTCGGAAACTGACCGATTTCGGCCAAGCGAAGCAACTTCTTCGCTCTCTCTAGCCTGACTTGTTGCTGCTTTGGTGTGAGATCATGCGAATTTTGGATCTTGTAAGGCTTGACTTTGAAATCGTTTTTCAGTATGCGACGGATGCTATGCCCAGATACTTTCAGTTCTTTCGCCATTTGATTGGCACTTCGTGAGGATTTCGCTCAAGACGCTTCTTCACTTTTTGAACCATTTCACGTGACGTTGCAGTCTTTTGATGACCACCTCCAAGACGTTTCGCGACGCTACCAGTATTATTGTAACGAGTAATGGTGCGATAAACAAAGACTTTATTTACTTTAAGGTGTTCGAGCTCACTTACAATCGCTGGTTTTGATTTACCAGCCAAATATAATGCAAATATAAATGTTTGCCGCGCAGATTTTCAGGGAGTTATTCTATATATCAACAACTTTTAAGCTCCACTAAACAAATATTGACGAAAAAAAATCAAATGGCCTAACAAGTCATTAAGTGAAATGATAAGCATTTTACTAAATGAGCCTCTGTGTTAGAAATTTTGTGTGGGTTGTCAACGCTCTCATCACATAATCTCCATATAATTGGCATATTTCGGTGCTGTGCATACGACGGGCACACAATTTAGGAATTTTGTTAAAAATAAGTACAATATACAACTACATATTTACATAAACATTTAGATATTAGATATTAGAAAGCCAATTACGAAGTATTAAGCATTGGGGTTGTTTTACATAAACCGTCTACGAGCACTCACTCCCCTTCAACATTCGGCATTCAGCACTTATGTGGCAAATACTTAGTATAGCTATGCGCCTATTTTGGTTGTTTTTATTTGTACGTTATCACTCCATCATAATCATAACGAAATGCCAAAGAATTTAAAATTAACTTGAAGCAGAGAACAAAGGCAATGCCAATTTAGATGTTCACTCAAATCATGAATCAGATAAGAATCTTCATAATGAGCGGATTTAAATTCTTCCCACTCCTTTTGTGAGGAATAGAGCGCAGTTTTTTATATTGCCATGAGAAACCACTGATAGGCCACAACGCACACTCGTGCGAACCTTTGTGTGTGTATATGGATATTTTTGAAAAAAAGTATGTGTGCACACATAAGGATTAAGGATTGTCATCATTATTGATGTTGACATATGTGCGAAATTTTATTATCATTCAATCAGTGTCGATTTCCATTTATGTGTAGGCAAATATTGGTAAAGTGAAGTACAATACTATTCTCTAGGTATCAATTATATGGAATTGTTGTCCAGGCGTTGATTTAATGATTCGATTAAAATTGAGAAAAAAGTTTTACATCGTTCTTGTGTTCGGAAGCAAGGAATATTTTCCAATATAATGCAAGAAAGACACCATCAGACAAAGAATTTACGAATGATTAGTTATCTAACGAATAGTTACCGTCGTAGCCAAATGAGTTGGTGCGTGGCTACCATTCGGAATTGCTCAGGTTCGGATCTCCGAGCAAGAACTCCAAATGATAGTACAAGTTGCCACTCGGCAGGCAATGGCAAGCCTCCGAGTGTATTTCTGTTATAAAAAGCTCCTAATAAAAAACCATTTGTCAAGACCAACGGTGATAGTATCCACCGAGAGAAAATCCCAGAAGAGCTCTCCAGCTTGGGTATCAGCGACAAACTTATTCAGCTAGTCATGGCAACACTAACTAACACCACTGGAAAAGTAGTTGTACAACAAGCAGTGTCAAAGCCCTTCGAAATCTCCTGTGGCGTAAAACAAGGCGACGCGCTTTCGACATCTTTATTTAATCTCCTTCTTCACTATGCGATAAAAAACGAAGTGAAGTTTGGAAACGTTTTTAGTCGCTCAGGAATAACAATCGCGTACGCGGATAATATCGCAATAGTGGCAAGGAACAAAAGATATCTCTTTGAAACCTTCTGTAATATTGAATTTCGTGCAAAATCAGTAGGCCTTAGAATAAATGAAGGCAAAACTAAATATCTGAAGGTCTTCCGCAGCGAAGAAAGACGAAGTCCTGATAACATCCAAATCAGGACATTAACCTTTGAAGGTGTTCAACACTTCAAATATTTGGGAGTGTTAATAAAAAATGACAACAGTAGTTACGACACAATACAAGACAGAATAATGGCAGCAAACAAAGGATATTATGCCCACACAAAATTGCTGAAGTCCAAACTGCTCACACGTGAATATAAACTCCGCCTCTACCAGTCAGTAATACTACCGGTGCTGTCCTACGGCTGCGAGTGCTGGACATTGGCAAGCAAAGATAAAAGTAGCTTAAGAGTTTTCGAACGAAAAGTATTCCGAAGGATGTTTGGCCCCTTACGCTGCAACGATGGAACGTATCGAATACGATACAACGATGAGTTGCTAAACTTATGCCTGGGAGAAGACGTCGTGAAATACTTTGACGTCGTGAATACACTGTGCATGGAAGACAGCCGCCCCCAAAAATCTTTTTTATCAACGATTTGTCTAATGACCCGAGCCCGAGGACGTCCAAGGTTAGCCTAGCTTGACCAAGCCATAGAAAAAGCTACGAGTTAGGAGCTGGAGATATGTTGCTATGAACCGTGCATATTGGAAGAGGATTGTGGATGAAGCTAAGGCTCACCCTGAGCTTTAATCGCTACCTGATGGTGATGAACCCTCGTAGCATTGCTTCCCGTTCTCACTCTGACTTTAACTTAAGACAAAGAATAATATCACTAAAAGTTGTTCGGTTCGTTCTATTGTAAAGAATTCACTGACACTTCAACTTCGAATGCCTTGTAAACATAAAGGGTTTTCCTATAAGAGGTGTTATTTTGATATTCAAAGAAAAATGCTATTTTTTAATATAAGTGATGTATGTTTATTTCATTATGAAGAGGAAGGTATGCCGTTAATAGTGGAAAATAAGATCAGGCGAATGGCCACCACGACCACGCTTACAGGACAATATCCTTTTCATGAAATTTTCTATAACCGAATTGCAACGACCCTGGGTTGTTGGCGTAGACCTTCTCTTTCACTAGGCCCCAAAGAAAAAAGTCACGAGGTGTCAAATCACAAGATCTCGGTGGCCAATTGTGATCACTTCTTCGAGAGATAACACGGTCCGGAAACTTTTCCCGTTAATGATCAATGGTTTCGTTGCTTGTGTGGCACTTAGCGCCGTCTTGTTGAAAATAAACATTGTCCAGATTAATACCATCCTTTGGATACCAACAAGAATGGGGAGTAAACCTCATAAAAAATTCCAAATAGCCAGGCTAACAACCTAGTAGAATGGTAACTTTGCTCTCAAAGAACTAAACAAAGCTTCGGATACCACAACAACAACGAATCAATGGCAACGAAAGACTAAGCTAATGAAACATAGAAACATTAAGAGAATTGGCTCATGGAGCATTGAAACTTGGGTAAACAAAGATCAAGAAATAATCCAAGAAATTAAAAAAAAAGCAAATCAGTATTGTATGTACTTTATCAAAAACAAAAATTAAAGGAAAGGGCAACATAGCAGTAGATGATAATATTTTTTTTTTTTTTTTTTTTTTTTTTTTTTTTTTTGTCGGGACAACTAGCAAGTGCAGCACTCAGACGTTAATTGAGTCCATTGTACTACACTTGGATTCCCTTTTAATTTTCTTTAAATCTACCAGATCTCCGAAGAAATCTGAATATATCGTGTGGTGCCAAGGAGCCAAGATGGTCGCTTCTTAACACATCAGTGCCAAAGACCTCAAACCTGATTCGAGCGAAGGCGGGGCAGACACACAGGAAGTGGTCCGCCGTCTCATCCTCCTCTTCACAGGCTGGGCAGAGTACACTGTCTGAAATGCCCAACCTTTCCATGTGCTTTGCCCACAGAAACTGGCCCGTCATCAGTCCTACCAGCCGTCTGCACTCCCCTCTGCTTAATGGCAGAAGGGTTTGCGACAGTCGATCGGACATGACAGGTAACATCAGTTTTGTCCATCTGCAGCCTCTCTCAGCCTGCCAAGCTCGCTTGTGGGTAGTAGTTACCCATTTGCTAACCGTGGCCGTGATGGCTGCAGAGGGGAGTGGCAGAAGTTGGCCTCAGAGCCCATCTTAGCTAAGGAGTCAGAGGTCTCGTTACCCGCGATACCCACGTGTCCCGGGACCCATGTTAGCATCAGGCTATTATGTCTGCCGACATAGTTCAGCCTGGATTTACAGGACTTCACTACCCCTGATGTGGTTTGAGGGCTGTCTAAGGCCATAAGCGCTGCTTGGCTGTCGCTGCAGACACATATAGATCTGCCTCTCCATCGTTTTTCCACAACAAAGTTCATCGCTTCTTGAACTGCATACACCTCCGCTTGAAACACAGATGCATGCATTCCAAGAGCAAAGTGCAGTTTTGTCCCGCTGGATTCCACGTAGACCCCAGAGCCGGAGCCATGCTCGGTCCTGGAGCCATCCGTAAAAATTCGAAAACAGTGTTTGCCGGGCTCATTTTCTGAGTCTTCCCACAACTGAGCCTCTGGTAGCACTACACTGTATCTCTTTTCAAGTACGACCCTTGATGGCATGGAGTCAAGGGGCATGGAGAGAATCGTTGGATCGATGTCCATGCCTTCTCTGTGTTCCAATGCCGGACAAGGGCCGTACCAGTTCCCACTGTGTTTCAGTCTGCAGATGGCCTTCAAGGCCTCTCCTCGGATGAAAGCATCAAGTGGTGGTAAACAAATCAGAGCACCTAGTGCCGGGCCTGAAGTAGTCGGAAAAGCTCCGGTGCAACAGATGGCCACAGTGCGTTGTAGTCTCGATGAGGTCCTCCTGACTCCCACTAGGGAGAGTCTGCTCATCCAGACCACTGATGCATAGGTGATAATGGGTCTTATCATAGCCGTGTAGATCCATAGGACCTTGCTAGGAGAGAGACCCCACGTTTTCCCAAAGACACCTTTGCACTGCCAGAAAGCTGTCAGCGCTTTTGATGCCTTTGTTTCAACGTGTGATTTCCATAGGAGCTTGCTATCGAGGATTACTCCAAGATATTTGATTTCCTTGGATAGCTGGATTGTGACTCCTTTTAGCATTGGCAGAACGAGTCCATCAAGCTTCCTCCTTCTGGTAAAGAGGACAATACCAGTTTGGCGGGATTTGCCGACAGCCCGTTCGCAAAGCACCAAGTGTCAATCCGATCCAGAGTTTTCTGCACTTTCCTGCAGATGTTCATAAGCGAAGAGCCTGTTACCAAACAAGCAACATCGTCCGCATATGCTTGTGTGTAGACTCCCGATTCGTTTAAGGTGGTGAGTAGAGGATCGATTACCATGCACCAGAGCAACGGAGACAGCACACCGCCTTGGGGGCAGCCTCTGTTAACCCCAGATGACACCAGCAGATCTTCCTCTGCTCGCACCGAAATGATTCTTTGGGCCAGCATCGAACGAATCCAATTTACTAGCATCCGGTCTACGCCGTGCCTACTAGCAGAGTTACACATACTATCAAAAGTGGCATTATCAAACGCCCCCTCTATGTCTAAAAAGATACCCATAGCGTAGTCCCTCCTGTCGATGGCCAGCTCTACCCTAGCAACAAGGTTTTGCAGTGCCGACTCGCAGGATTTTCCACTCTGATAGGCATGCTGAAATAGAGACAGAGGGTGAGCCTTCAGCGACTTCTGACGTATGCGCAGTTCCACCAGTCGTTCGAGACTTTTCAGCATGAAAGAGGTCATGCTGATGGGTCTAAAGCTTTTGGGGCTGGTGTAGTCGTCTTTTCCAACCTTTGGGATGAAGGCGACCCTCACCATCCTCCAAGAGCGTGGTATGTAAGCCAGTGCCAGGCATGCCGAGAAGATTTTCTTCAGGGCTGCTGTCACGAACTCTGCACCCTCCTTCAGCATGGCAGGATATATGCCATCTGGTACGGGCGACTTGTAGTCGCCAAAAGATTTGATGGCAAATCGAATGGCGGCCTCATTCACCACAGATCTGGCAATGAACCAGTCATGCCGAAAAGGTGTAGCAGCTCTGACAACTGTCTCTATCAATAAGGGCTGTTGCCGGCTGATGCTTATCTGATTGCCAGGAAAGTGAGACTCCATCAGCAAGCTGAGTGTCTCACTTTTCCGCTCCGTGAAGGAGCCATCAGATTTCCTAAGTGACCCCAGCTTTGCCGTTGGGTCCCTTTTCAGGATCCTAACCAATTTCGCCGTGTCACTCAGAGATTCAATACCGCTGCAGAATTCCCTAAATGAGGCTCTTTTCGATTCCCGAATAAGTCTCTTGTAGTTCTTCTGAACATCACGGTATCGCTCCCAGTCCTCTGCAAGGTTAGTCTTGAGGGCCCGGTTTAGAAATTTTCTCGACTCGCGCCTCAGCATCTGGAGCTCTCGATTCCACCAAGGAACGGGAGTCCGGCTGGGGAGAGGTCGAATTGGACAGGCTGACTCAAAACATTCGGTTAGGGCAGCGTTGAGTTTCTCAACAGCCGCCTCAATGGCTTGTTCTTTTCGAAGTCTTGGTGGCGCAACGCCAAGGTCCCGCAACGCCTCCCTAAACTTCTGCCAGTCTGTTTTTCTTGGGTTTCTAGAGGGCAATGGCATTTGTGCCTCCTCGCCACACTGAAACTCAATGTACCTCGGCAGAATCTTCGGCAAGGGCCCTCCAGTTCTTGATTGACCACCCAAGTTTTGAGTTTGATAGGGTTAGATCAATCACCTCCTGCCTTCTAGCCGTTACAAACGTTGGCTGTGAGCCCTTGTTATGTATGTCTAGGCAGGAGGAGGCGATAAATTCGAATAGTCGAGAGCCCCGTCCATTGCACTTGCTGCTGCCCCAGATTGCGTGCTGGGCATTAGCATCGCAACATAGGATGAGGCCCAGACTGCGCCGCTCACAGAACCTCACGAGACTAGTGGCCTTCCCGGGTGGTGGCCCTTCCAGAGCATCGTAAGGAAAGTAAGCAGATGCAATCACAAACTTCGACCATCCGCGTCTATCTCTATAACCCACCTCAGCCGCTACCAGGTCTTGGCAACAGAATTGCTCAAGACCCGTCACAGTGAGATGGGATGAAACTATAAGACCGGTCCTAGGTCTGCTAGAACTCCTGTCATATAATAACGTGGCCCCTTTCAGCGCACTTAAGCCACAGAGACGACCCCTAAAGACCCAGGGCTCTTGCACAGCTGTTATGTGGGGTAATGTGTGCAACTGGGAAAGCCTTCTACTTAGTAGTGCAGTAGCGGCTTTGGAATGCTGCAAGTTAATTTGCGTCACCTTCAAGGGACGATAGCTACAGGAATCGTCCGAGTCAGTCATTTGGGAAAGACACGGAAGCTGACCGTCCCAAAGAAGAGACTCAGACGGTTCCCGTACCGTGAGCCCATGACATCAACACTGGCCTCGTCCACTCGCACCACAAGAGCAGCCCCTTCCTTCCCTTCCCGGTTTTTGCCCTTGGTGTACGAGACGACTCGCCAAAGCCTCGTGTTGATGCCCGGATTCTGGGCACGTAGACAGGATAGGACATCCGCCGTAGACAGGTCTGGATCCGGAATCCAGCAGATGGCCTTCCTGAGGGGTACACTCTCCTCGCTGTAGACTGCGAAGCAATAACCCGACGCATCAGCTGGCTTTTGCAGTATTTGATTTCTGCATCAGTCAGCTGATGGTCAGGCCCCAGTTTTCCAATCACAGCCACAGGTCGTAGGCAGGCAGCCTTCTCGCTGTAGGATGGCTTGGCCGCACCCTTGGATGTGCTTGGGCGAAGGTCCAGCTCCCTATCCTCCACTGACGAAGCTTTCGCCGGGCAGACAGCTGTGCTGGACATTTTGTCGAGGCGCCGATAGGGACGTGGCTCAGCAGAACCTTTTCCCGCCACATTGACTGGCGCCAAGACCGCGCTCGTACCTTGGGGGGTCGTGGCTCGGTCATTGGCGGCAACCGCAGGGCAGGGAGGTGTGCTGCTTTCAGCCGCCGTCTTTCTCCGCTTGCCTCGAGAGCGAGACAACTTGGGAGTGCCTGTGCCCACCGAAGACTCGGTAGCTTCCGTGGGTGTCACTTCCGCTGACTGAGGTCGTTTGGAAGGCACAGACACAGAAGGGCCGGCAGAGCCACATGAGGATTTCTCCCGCATGAGCTCTGCCCGCCGCTTTCTTCTCTTCCTCCTTGCCGCGCTCTTCGATTTCCCTGCTTCTTTGGGAGGTCGTGCAGCCACCGAAGAGACCTCACAACTCAGGCCCTCAGAAGCAGGGAAACGTTTTTCAGACTCTGAAGGAGAGGAGATTGCGATAGCAACCCCCGTCTCCTCCAGGATGCGCTCTCGCTCGTAGAGCTGAGAGACTTGGGTAATGGTTGGGGCCTCCAGAATCCATGCCCCTGCCGCCGAAGCGGGTGGATTGCCACTTGTGTGGATTCCACCTGGAGTAATTAATCCATCGTTTTCCATTACCTTTTCGGTTTTTGTTCAGGACTCCTCCCTAGCCAGTTTGGTTCGCGGATGGCACCCTGATTCTATGCCAACTTTGAGTCATCACACGAGTGTTGAACCCACCCCATCAGGGAAGGCCACTCTTGTGATGCCAGGGCTCCCTATCCACCACCTGGGACGCGCCCGATGGGAGATCAGGCAACTCCACACGGATGATTTTAATATACATATATCGGAGTGAGCAAGAAGATGAGAGCAAACGCGGGAGTTGGAGTTTTAGTGGTCGCGGAAATGAAACCGAATATTAGTGAAATTTTTTATATAATATAAATAAACATCTACTGCATGTAAGATTCAAAAATGAGACAACTTATATTAATCTGATTAGTGTTTATGCCCCTGACATCACAAAATCGAAAGTGAAACGTCTCAAATTCTACGAAGTGCTTCAGAAACACATAGATACAATAGAGAGTAGTAAAACATTTTATAATTATGGGTGATTTAAACGCTAGAATAGGTGGAACAGCATTGACTGGTGTAAAACAGAGGTTTAATGCAGAGGTAATAAATGATAGCGGTGAAATGCTAGCAAACTTCTGTGTACATAATAATCTAAGAATCAAAACCACTTTCTTCGTTTATGTCGAAAAATGCAAATATAGAAGGTGAAGCCCAAAATAAACAAGACCGGCGTCATAACATTACGACGTTATTGCTTAAAGCGTTTACCGAAACATTTGAATTGATGAAAAAAGTTTATGGCGATGATTGTCTATCTCTTGCCAGAGTTCATGAGTGGTTTACACGTTTCAGATATGGTTGTGAGGACAGAGATAGTAAATGACAATGAAGATACGGGCCGCCCAAAATCAGTAATCACCGAAAACTCCATCGAAATTGTTCGTAAATTTATCAAAAATGGCCCGAAATCATTATTGAAATTTATGGAATCGGAGTTGAATATCTCATTTTAACAGATTAGTGACTGATTTTTTCTTTTTTGACTGATTTTTTCTGACTAGAAATCGCATTTTAACTATCAATCACTCACCGTATTTGCCTCATATGGCTCCTTGTGACTTCTACCTATTCGGAAAATCGCATTCGACCATGAAAGGAAAACGTTTTGAAGGACATTCCGGTCAATGACCTGAAACACTCTTTCGAAAAGCTTTTAGATAGCGCAAAACAGTATATCGGGGCCAGAGGGGACTATTTTGAATAAATAAACTCGAAGTTATCAGAACAAAGCTCCTTTCGTTTCTATTTTAGCTCAATCTTGTTTATTTGGGACTTCACCTTATACTTACGAAAATGCAGTCAATAATCCACTATATTATTACAAACAGACAGTTCACACCGCAAAATATACTGGATGTATGAACGTAAGAATGGCTACATGTATTTAAAAAAAAAAAAAGCGAACGAAAATAGAAAAGTTCAATCTAAAAGCTCTTGAACACGAAAGTACTAAGATTCTACTAACGAACAGATTGTCGCAAAAAATTACTAAAAATTATGTAAATGAAAATGATGATCCGAATGCAGCATGGAGAAAATTAAATCCAATATTTTGGAAACATCAGAAGAAGCTCAAGGCAAACGACTAATAAATATTTCTAAAGCTAAGAGGAACAAAACTCCCTGGTTCATCGAAGAATTAAAACGAATAACTGAACAGAAGAAGAAGGTATTTTTACACTCCAAAACAAGCGAAAGCAAAGAACATTGAACAAAGAAATTTAACCAATAAGACAAATAAAAGAATCGTACTCGGAAAGTTTCACAAAGTCCAAGGAAAGTCATATGTATGGTGCGCAAAGAAAGGTATGAAAAATGTTAAGAATTCAGAAGATAGAAGTGAAGGAAACAATAAAAATGCAACCAATACAAATTAATAAATGGGAATCATACTTCAAAGAATTATATTGTACAAACATGACACTACATGATTATGAATCGAGAGACGTAAATATAACTACTAAGGAAGTTGAACTTGCAATAAAAGTGCGTAGGAATAGAAAAACTCTTGGTCCTGATGGTATATGGTGGAGAGTATCTTAATCAGGAGATTGCAAATCTTTTCAACGGTTCATTGAGAAATGAATAAATACCGCAAGAGTAGAAATCAAGCGTTACGCTAACAATTTTTAAAAAAGGCAAGAAAGATGATCCACAGAATTATCGTGGTAGAGCCTTTACAAGAACAAGTGGAACAACAAGGCTCTCGTCAAAACTGGTCCACAACAGACTGTGTATTTATTGGGTATGGGAATAAGTTTCCGCCCTCGTAAAAGAGGCTTACTGACACTATTTTAGTGTTCGCTCTAGTGATATACTGGTGATTTGAAGGTCTGTATTTGACGTCTTCATCACAGTAGCTGACATTCGTTTGAAGCGAAAATATCCTTTTTTATCTGACATCAAAATGCCTACGTTCGTCACGAAAAAACAGGGAAGTCAAGCTTCAGTATTACCTTTTAAAGAAAAGAGCAGCTGAAACGTGTCGTACATTGATCAATATTTATGGTTATCACGCGCCATCAAATACAACTTGTAAAGAGTGGTTTCGACGCTTCCAAAGTGGCAATTTCGACGTGAGTGATAAAGATTGCGAAGGGACACCGAAAAAATTCTATTCGAAGATACTCAACTACAACAATTATTGGATGAAGACGCATATCGAACCCTGGATGATATGTCTTAAGAATTGGATGTTGACAGATCAATCGTCGGTAAACGTTCGCCCGATTCTCGAGTTCTTTACATGTTTGAAAAGGTTGATGTTTCCGTAGATTTGTGTAAAAATTTCAGGCAAATCAGACAAAAACTGAGGGAGTTATACAACTTTGACTGAAATGATTTAGCGTTGCTTTCAAAACGTTTTAAGATCTACAAATTTTCAATTTATAGGTATACCATTCCATCCATACCTTCCCTACTATTTTTGTTTTAATCTAACTATAACAACGCTTAAGCAACTACTATAAACGTAAAACCAAAATTTCTTCAGTGACCGCTTTTAAAGTCAAAATATTACATAATAAACTAATCAATGAAATCCTCAAACAGGCAAGGAAGCAAACAAAAGGATGCTTTTCATCGCTGCTGCCGTCAAATATCCTTGGCAACTTTAGTGTGCAATCGTCATAAAAATCAGACATCTGCTGCACGCTTATCAACAGCAAAATATCAGACAGTAAACGATGAGGAGAGAATGCCCGGCGCTGCAATGGCAAATGCACGCAATCACCATTCGTACGATCAGCACAGAGAAGCGGTGGATGGGCTGATTGGATGGGATATATTGTAAGAAAGGTCGATATGCTTGCCACATACCAATAAATATCTACTAACAATAAAATCAGGAGTATGTCGAGTGTGTTAAGGACAGAAGCGTACTTTCTTGATTATACATACGAGTACAAGGCAAGTAAATATAGCTAGCGAAGAAGTGTATAACTACGCGTTTAACCACTTTTTTATACCCGGCGCATGTTTCTATTCATATTCGTATAATCATAGTCAAGTTAAAGTCGTCTCTAATTTCATGAGAGATTTTTCATTAGACATTTCAAAAGTTTACTTTATAGGCAAATTAAACGAAATCTCAATTTCCGTGTATGTTCGGAACGTTTAAGTACTGATTTGTTTAAACAAAAACGATGTTGTTGCAACAGAATGATGACATTTGCCACACTGCGCATGAAACAATGGCCCTATTGCGCATGAAGTTACCAGGACGCATTATCTCACGAAACAACCGGGCCAAATAGTCGACGAGATCTTGCGAGTTGATACCATTAGTTTTCCTGCTCTGTGGCCAGATGATATTAAGCGTACGGTGTATGGCAATAAGAATGGACAGGTTCGTTTATAGTGACTTTGACGAATTGAGGTTGGTTTAGCTGGATCTACACGTTGTTCTGCAGTAGTAACATCTTCAACTGAACGACCACTGTGAAGGCGCGTTTCTTTTGATTTTCCATTTTCAACGAACGCCAAACGAAAACTACGCAACTGATCAAAAAACTTTTTTTTACTGAATTTCCAACTATCAAATAACACAATGTGTTTTACATTTGTACTACCTCTGCAAACCTAAAAATTCAACTGAAGCCATCTATGAGTGAAATCCGCAATTACTTAGTTGCCAAACACTGCTTTTTGGAGACAATTGCTTATGTTTACCGTTCGAACATTTACCAAGGCTTCTTTTAACTCTAAGGCTGCAAACATAGTGCACGCTGAGACGAAGACGAAGATGAAGACGAAGCTGAAGAGAAATTGCTTGCGTTGCGAGTAAGCGAATAGGTTGTACAGTGCAAGACGAATTGGTTGCGCTTTTGTTATGTTAGTCGCAATGGATTCCTCATTAGATGATGACCTGCTGATTGAGCAAAGCTTATATTTTAAATTAAAACGTGTAAAAGTAAATAAAAAAGTACACCCTATAAATTTGGGAAGAGAAGCATTTGGTGAGTTTCATCATTTGTATGATGAGCTGCGCCACGATGAAAAGAAATTTGTGGAATATACCAGAATGACAATTAGCACATTTGATTATATTCTAATTAAAATTGAGCCACTTATTATTAAAAATTGGACGAATTTTAATAAAACGCCAATTATATGTGCTGAGAGGCTATTTGTGACGTTAAGGTAAAAAATAATTTAAAATATATTTAGTTATATGCCTTTTATTGATTATTACTTCTCATTTAATTACTTGTTTATCGACTGTCTTAACTTAATTAACGTGCCAAAGCATAGACAGAACAAACAAACAAAAACCACGGTAACTAGCAAGCGATTCGTCTTCAAATTCAGTACAGCAGCGTTTGAAGCTGATTGCTTGCGTTTCCTCTTCATCTTCGTCTTCGTCACAGCGCGCACTATGCGTACGAGTCAGCGAATTCATACGATTTGGTCTGCACTGTTTTTCGTCTTCAGCTTCGTCTTCATCTTCGTCTCAGCGTGCACTGTGTTTGCAACCTAAGACATCTCTAATTCATTTAGTCGAGGCAGTTTGTATGCTCACCGGGATATGCTTAACTTCGATCTACATTTTCTACAATAAATTTTAAAATTTCGGATCCATTCTTAATCTAAAGACTGGCAAACTGAAGTATTACTAAGTAGAAAAACTATTTTGATATTCTTTAGACGCATACCACGAGAGAGAGACGCTACGTTATCCAGAAATAATAATACTTTTCTCCATTTTTCGGTCGATTGCCATTGGCCATTGTATCGTCACTTGCCTTCTTAGTTGATTGCCGCTTTATAGGAATTGTTTTAAATCAACTGACGCAAACGCTCATGAACAAGCAGCTTTCCCCCACAACAGTGATTTTTTTCTTTTTCTCCTGCCATATTTGCACGAAATAGTACAGTAAGTCTTTCCTTTGATAATTTGCCTCATTTTTTAATGCTAAAGAAGTGATTTGTTATGAAAAGAAGTCTTAAAGCCTTTCGATTAAAAGTTCGCATCAACGCAATAGAGGTTTTTATGAAAAATAGCTGTCCGCGGTCGGCCAAGAGAGTGTCCGCTGAAGAGAAAGAAATTTGATCCGAAATGTGTACTTAAAACTTGGTATAGGAAAAAATGTCCGCCCAAAGGAGATGTCCGTCTAATAGAGGTGCTCGTTAGGAGAGGTTTTACTGTACATTAATCTTACTTGTTTTATTTTAAAACAACATCTAGGCGCGTCTTTTGAAAGACCCTTTATAAAGGGTTTTTCAATTGGCGCGGGTCGATTTTGGCGCCCTGTGGCAGCCATTTTGTTTTGGTGACATCTGTCAAATCTTTTGTTTTTTATTCAGTTGTTTATGCCAAATCATCATGGCAAGTTACACGATTGAACAGCACGTTCAAATGACAAAACTTTATTATCAAAATGAGTGTTCATTAACGCAAACGTTGCGCGGATTGCGCCCATTTTTCGATAGACGTGGTGGCCCTTCAAAGTCGACTCTTCAACGTTTGGTGGCCAAATTTGAGACGACCGGGTTAGTAAACAATCAGCCAACACCCGTACGTTCAAGGAACGCAAGATCACCCGAGAACATTGCCGCGGTCCGTGAAAGTGTACAGCAGAACCCGAGGCAGTCTATTCCTCGCCGTGCACAAGAATTTGGCCTTTCGCAGACTTCCACTTGGCGAATTTTGCGTCGGGATTTGGGCCTACACCCGTACAAGATCCAACTGACCCAGGAGCTCAAAGTTGATGACCATAGACAACGCCGTTTGTTCGCTGACTGGGCTTCGAATCGTTTGGAAGAGAACCCCAGTTTTGGGCGAAAAATCATCTTTAGTGACGAGGCGCATTTTTGGATGAATGGCTGTGTTAACAAACAAAATTGCCATATATGGGACGACATCAATCCACACGAGGTTCACCAGGTGATAATGCATCCTCAAAAAGTTACCGTTTGGTGTGGATTTTGGGCCGGCGGCGTCATTGGTCCGTACTTTTTTGAAAACGACGTTGGTGAGGCGGTCACCGTCAACAGCGAGCGCTACACAACGATGATAACCAATTTCTTATGGCCCATATTGAACCATATGGACCTAGACGACATGTGGTTCCAGCAGGACGGCGCTACGTGCCACACAGCAAACGCCACGATTGACATTCTGCATGAACGATTTGAGGGTTAGGTTATCTCTCGCAGAGGTGATGTGAATTGGCCACCAAGGTCATGCGATTTGACCCCGCTAGACTCTTTCCTGTGGGATTTCTCGAAGTCTCAGATCTATGCAAATAAACCACAATCGACCGATGCTCTAAAGGTGAACATAACACAGGCCATCGCTCAAATTCAGCCGGACCTATGCGGAAGAGTCATTGAAAATTGGACCACTCGGATCCGTTCCACCGTAAGAAGCCGAGGCGGGCATTTGAATGACGTCATATTCCACACTTAATGGCATATATGCGCCTTTCAAATAAAAAAATAATTTTGTTAATAACTCACACACATCTTGTTTTATTCCATTTCGACATCTACCCGCCCTTATTGAAAAACCCTTTATTTGTGCTTTAATATACGTGCCAGCATACTTTTTTTTGTGCTGCGGCATTGAACTATTGCAGTCTCCAATAAAACCGCCAATCAGTCACACACAATTTACGAAATATACGAAAGATAATATTGCGCCAGCGTTGTGTAAGAAGGATATTATGATTTTCAACAGCCAAGTCGTTTTGTCGTATCCTTAAGTGGCTGCAATTCAAAGTGGCTGAGGTGCAACAATGGCGCACTTCTTGTGGCTAATTCCCGGAATCGAATTGGCAGCTGTTCACCTTTCATTTACCTAAATATATTGAAAACATAATTAAATGGAGCAACACAGAAAAGCAGACGGGCATATTTGGCTCGTTAAATCCACAAGGCATTGCACACAGTGGAGTCAAAGTACTGCACAACAAGCAATTTCAGCTATCAAAAGTCAATGAGCGGCAGCAAAAGAACAGCGGAGACAATGCGAATACCGAGAAATATGGGTATAAAAAAGTATCGAATAAATCGAACTCGTCTGAGTATTCACAGTTTGAAAAACGAGTCGTGAAACCAATGAAATCAGATTAGGTTGTGCACAAACAAAGCGCCCAAACTGTAGCCATACTTAATCCCATCACTAAATAATGCAAAAGTCAATTTAAGAGTCACGAGTCCTTAAGCCGATTGTTGTGTCGACCACCCGAAACTGTAAATGCTATTTGAAAACATGCAATTAATGTTGCTTTCTATCCCTCGCTCTCACTTCTTCCCTCTCATCACTTTGCTGCAATATTTAAAGTGTCAAAAATCTTTCAGACAAAAAAAAACTCATTTGAAATGTTCAATATTCATCAGTTATCATCAGCGATACAACAAAAAAAAAAGGTGTTCGTCTAAAATCCGCTTGACTTTTTGCCCTTTTTGCTTTCAGTTTTCGTTAAGTTAATCGAATAACAGGGATAACAAGGATAACAACACAAACAAAACAAATACTTCGTCACTCAAGTGTGTGTCCTTTGCATTGCGAAACAATTATTAGAAGTAACTCTCACCCGAAAACAAAAACAATAACAATGACTAAGTAGATTATAATAAAGAGTCCACTCGAGAGTCTCGTGACCATTGAGCATACGGTGACGAGGCGAGACAGCAGGGCGCTGCCTGACAGGGGGCTCTTCCACTGTATTATTAAACAATTTTTGGAAACAAAATCTACGTTTTTTTCTGGGCCTTAACAGCGGGTCGTTTCTTGAAGACTGCGTGGCACGCGATGTCTTTAGGTGATTTGGTCATTTTGTTCGAGAGTGCACGTGTTATTGCCGCATTTAGCCCTTCTGAGATGATTGGCAAGAATGCATACATAAGGAGAATTTGAAAGTCAGCAGAAACTAGTAAAACTAATCGACATTTTTTTTTTTGTTTTTTAATTTTTAAACAATCATGCGGTAGTCAATCAATCTTTAAGGTATATTTGCTTAGTCAAGCTGAATGTCGTTTTCCAAACGATATAATTAATAGCAACATAATCATTTCAACAAGAAAAAATTTATGAATGAAGTCTAGGTAAAATAGTTCGCATAATTTGCGTTACAAAAAACAGCTCGTGAAAGAAATGAAGCAATCAGGGAATTAGTAAAAGATGATCAGACTAGAGGTACCTTACTCAATAGGGTTTTTGACAGATCACACATGACTACTGTCAAACTAACTACACAATTTTTTTCAGTATTCATTTCATCATGGAAAGACTTAGGACTCAACAACGTCAACAAATCATACAATTAAATTACGACGATCGACACTCCGTTAAAAGTGTTCATCGCGCGCTCAGGCCAACTTATGGTGTACATAACGGTCTTACCGAACGCACTAGTCGGCAAACCATAGGCAAATCTAAGAATAATTCTACATTATTGGATGACACTCGACCGATTAGACCAGAATATTGCGGCTGTAAATGAGAGTTTTGCCGAAGACCCGGAAGAATCAATTCGGCGCCGGTCTCAATAACTTGGCCTATCTTATGGCATTACTTGAGTCATTTTACGCAAGCATCTGGATTTAAAAACGTATAAAATACAGCTAATCGAAGATTTGAAGCCGACCGATCTTCCAAAACATCATAATTTTTGGCGTTGGACTCTTGAAAAACTCCTGAAAATTCGTTGAAACCCGTAATTCAACAAGACGGCGCTACTTCCCTTGCAACCCTTGAAACAATGGATTTATTGCGTCATCGTTTCGGTGATCAATTTATCCCTTAGCTTGGACTAGTAAATTGGCCACCTAGACCGTATGATATCAGACCTTCGGTTTTTCATTTGTGAGGATATGTCACGTCTAAATGCTTTGTGAATAAACCAGCTTCCATTGCGGCTTTGGAAGCCAACATTGCTAAAGTTATTCACGAGATACCGACCGGAGTGCTCCAACGAGTCACTCAAAATTGGTGTTTACGGATGTCCATATTACGGCACAGTTGTAGTCAACATTTTAAATTTATTACTTTATAAAATAAATGTCATGAATGCTTCTACACAAATATAATAAATATTGCGCAAACAATTTGAATTTTCGCTGTTTTATTTCAATTTAAAATCCGATACCTCTAAATTGATACCTGTGTAATTGATCGAGCGTTGAATGATGTTTTCTGAAACCAAATTGGTGAGTAAGAATCAGACATTTATGTTCAGTGAGTAGACGTTTTGAAGGTGCAAATATATCTTCAAAAAGCTTCGACATAACTGATAACAGAGATATTGACCTGTCAGAGAACACTTCGTTGGGTGATTTACCTGGCTTAGGTATCGTGGTAATTTCGGCGAATTTCCAATACATAGGTAAGTACCTAAAGCTGAGGCATTTGTTAAATAATCTGGTAAAATAGACAATACAACTTTTTTGGCAAATGTCGAAGGACTTTAGCCGTAATAAAATGAAGTACAGGGGGCTTTTTAAATTTTGCTTTGTTTGTTTTCTTGCCAACTTTTTCTTGTGTAACTGGATTAATATGATATATTCATCGTACTCAGGGCAATTCCAGCGTTTCCGCACTTTCCGTTTTTCTGCTACTAAGTTTCTGATAAAGGGTTGGCAAATTATATGCCAATTATTAATCTCTGTAACTGATGTAATTGACTTCAAGTACCTTGTCCACTATTTTCAATAAAAACGAACGGGTGAATGGTTAATCGATGTCTACTATGGGTATAACACTTCATATCATACAAAGTCGTTCCTAATAGCTGTTGCCCCTTGATAGACAAAGACAAACTTCCGAATATACTTCTACCATGAAAACCCTTCGTATAAAAACTGTCTGGCATTCGGAGCGGAATATCTAATTGGCGCTCTCGGCATTTCAGCTTTCGCAAGTCATTCTTTTGACATGTTGGTTTCACTCTTTTCGGCATTGCGGGTTCCACTTGGCTACATCATTATGTTCGTACATTCGCTTATCTCATTCGTCATAAGGCATTTGCCGAGAGGCATTGTCCCGAAAACCATCCAACTAATTAAAGCTCAGTACAATAGTTTCACATGCAGGGTTCAACATAATGGAAGTGTATCGTCCACCTTTGACTCTATATCTGGTGTTCGGCAAGGTTGCCTAATTTCTTCTATGCTGTTCCTAATCGTGCTCAATGACTTCAAGATCTGTAGGAGGATGCCGCAAATACATACAATGGAACTTCAGTGAACATTGAAGACTTAGATTACGCCGATGGCATCTGCCTATTGTCAACAAAACACTCCGACATGCAGAAGAAGCTCGACGTATTGGTGGAAGAATCAAAAAACGTCGGGCTGAAGATTAATGGGGGAAAAACTAGATCACTTAAAGTAAATGTCGCGGATCCAAGCACTAACTTTAGCGTTATGAATTCCAGCATTCAAAACGTCAAACACTTCACCTATCTGTAAAGTGTAATTTCTACGGGCGGAGGTGCAGCAGCCGACATACAAAGCAGAACCGCAAAAGCTCGTAAGACGTTTGCTCAGCTGAACAAGATATGGAATTCTACATCGATGTCCACAGCTCAAATGAAAAATCAGTCCTTTTGTAAAGGTGTGAGACCTGGCTCGAGACAGACAACAAATGCTTAAGATGTTTATTGCGGATTTGGTGGCCCATAACCATCAACAACAGAGAGTTTTTGGACGAAGTGGAGGTGAATTAGCCCTTCTTTTCCAAAGGATCCCACAGAAATATGCAGGCAAGCACTCACTGTTGGAACCCGCAAGGCTGTAGAAAAAATAGCGCTCTAGGTGCACTTGGAAGAGAACTCTCGAAAAAGAACTCACGGCTGCGGAGAAATTTTTCTAAGAAGTCAAAGTCGTTGCGAAGGGTCGTGACTGTGGGAAGCGTTTTATAGATAGGGAGGAATTAAGAAGATATCATAATTGGTCTAATGCACGTTTTGTAAATCCTGACTTTAATGCTTTTGCTTATGTGTTTGCTTTTCCACACCACGTTACGTAGGTATCCTGAGATGCAAAGTGCTTTAATAGCTTGTGTCTTAACTTCTGTCGTGAGGACGAGGGTTAAACTCAGAGATAAGTGATGTGCCTCTATTGAGTCCGTGAATCAGAACTCCTGAAGGGCCTTATCCTGCTCGAAGTATCCCTGCTAAAATAGAAGAGGGCAGATCTAGACCAAAGAAGGTCAATAATAAATCCTTTCAAATGATAGCTGCACAATATTCTTCTTCTTCTTGATTGGCGCGATGTCCGCAATTTTGGTCCAGTTTAACAAAGCGCGTCAGTCATTTCTTGCTAACCAGTGCCAGTTGGAAACTTTCCATCACAGAGGAGGTCTTCCTCTTCCTCTGCTACCACCCGCTGGTACCACATCGAATACTTTTAGAGCTGGAGCATTTACTTTCATTCGGTCGACAAGAACCAGCCAACAAAGCCGCTGGATCTTTAATCGCTTCAAAGCTTTCTCTCAAACACTCCAAGGGTCGCTTCATCGGATATTTTCATCGTCCAAGCTTCTGTGCAATACGTTAGGACGGGCATGATGAGAGCCTCATGGAATGTTAGATTCGTTCGTCAGAGAGGACTTTACTACTCAATTGCCTACTTGGTCCAAAGTAGTACTTGTTGACAAGAGAGATTCTACGTTGGATTTCAAGGCTGACATTATTATCGGTATTAATACTGGTTCCTAGATAAACGAAGTCTCTTGCAACCTCGAAATCATAACTGTTAACAGTGACGTGGGTGCCAATACGCGAGTGCGCCGACTATTTGTTAGGTGATACTTTGATAGTATTTCGTTTTGTCCCCGTTAACCACCAGACCCTTTTGCTTTGCTTCTTTATCCAGTTTAGAAAAGCAATATGTGAAAAAGTAAAACAACACCCGATCACAAAACAATAAAGTCTCGGATAAAGTACCAATTTTCTGACTATAAACTGACATTTGTAAAGACGTCTCTTGTAGACCAGTTTCCAGCTACATAAGAATATTTCCCAGAACAGACAAAATTAAATTCCAAAAAAAGTGTATGTCCTAAAGCGATGAGATCAGGCGTAAACGTATTTCACCTCTCTGCTTCATTGAAAAAATTCTGCATATAGGCTTTGTACTTATTCTCTTGCACATATTTCAGCCAAGCAATCGATAATTGCGTTCGAAAATGTGCTAATTAGGTGCATGTGTTGATATCCTTTGACAACTGCCTCGCAACGTTTCACTCGTAGTCAACAGCAGCGAGGAGGAGGAGCACAGCGATGCATACACGAGGTATGGCTATCAAATAGCTGGACTGCCTATGGGATTTCATATACATTTAACTACTTTTTGTTGTCACACCAACCTGGAACATTTTTCTATGCCGCTATTTTAGTACTACTGCCTTCCAAAGAGAAGCTGGCAATCGTTGGCGTTTAACGCATGCACACTACCTGTACAGCAGCGCCAGTCTCATTATTTAATAGACAAACCTCGTATGGAGATATGTACGCATGTATGTATGTATGTGTACTTGACGGCATTGCTTATTGCCACACTTTTCGACACTCAACTGCCAGGCTTCGATTGCCATTGCAGTCGTCCCACCGCCTTCACTAGCCGCACATATCGCTAAGCTCACGCGTTGTGTGAGCATAGTTACATACTCGTACATACATACGCGCAGTGCAATAAAAATACATACATACACACATCCACGTACTTGTAGTGAATTGCACAGAACAATTGCTGCGTCTGTTGTCTACCGATGCGTTGTGACCAGAAGCAGTCAGCCGCGTCAATTGTTCACTCTTTCAGCGCTTTGTTGTTTGTTTATTTATTTAGGTACTCATTCAACAATTCGCCCACTGAGATTTGCGCACTCGAGCGGGCGCAAGTGGCCAAAGGAAGCTAGATACTCGTATTGCCACGTAGGCTGGCGGTATTGGCGGGAGCTACACTTTTGGCCCTTTCATGGCTTCATGATAGTTTTTAGTCGCTGTCGTTGATTGTTTGTTTGCTCAATGGGCTGTCTGTCTGAGGCGATTGCCTCCATCTACATATGCACTTATACTCTATATAAACGTGTGTGTGTGTGTGTGTGTATGTGCACATTCATTTGTTTATATTTATCTGTTTGTCAACTGCAAACTTGACCATGGAGTTTGGCTTTTAGTGTTGCACTGATTGCGTTTGCCAGCCGACAGCGTCAAAGCCAAAGTCCAAGCCGACGTCTGAATTGGTTACATTAGCAATTGTGGGCAGCTGCCGCTACTGTAACTTTGGTGTTTGATATTGGCGCGCCGTAGTAGTAGAGTGCATCTTAGACTTTCTCGTCCTCTGCTTATTCTTCAGCACTGTTTTCATTTGAGACACGTTAAGTGTCATTTTGTGGCCGCTAATTGACATTGCAAATAATGGTACAGCATTTCTCATGTCGCTGACACTTTATTCATATCAATTGTTGCGCGGCACTGCCATCAGACCCCATCGCTTACTCACTCGCAAGCCGATGCTGCTGTACCTTTCCACACACAATCAAAATCTCAATTAGAAACACAAATACTGCCACTACTTAGTATTTTGTTGCGATGCTAGTCATCACCGGATCTTTTTCTTTATTCGACATTATTTATTGGATTACAAGAGTACAGGATTTTTATTGTGTCTTTTGCTATTTGTATGTGGGATCATTTTTTAGGCAAGTGTCCAATGTAACATGCCCCATTTCGGCAGCCATTCCCTTAATTGACCCAAGTGCCAAATTTTCAACGTATACTAGGTAAGACTCCCCTGACTATTGTTAAAAGGGAATTACCAACTTATATCTTATGAAAGCGGAAATCAGATGGAGCTCCATTTCTTCATGCGCTATTTGGAAAACGCTTTGGCCTCGATACAATAGACGGAGGACTCAGAAAAGCCTGGAAATCCACGCCATTAAATTTTTAATCTCGCAGATGTGTATTAGTCATTGGATGATTGGCACATCCGCGGAAGGCTTTTCTTTTATTCAGCTCCCACCAGCTGGTACCACATCTAATACTTTCAGATCATAGGTAGATTGTTAATGACTGTCAGAGCTCTATAAGAAATGTTTCCGAAGGTTGGTGATGGTATAACATCAGTTAAGTCCTGTACAATTTTTAGCCCAAGGTAGCACCGACCAATGCGTTGGTCTTGTGTAAACTCTTGATACTTTTATTACTACCAGGAACATCAGATTTATTCAGCTTTATTAATAGGTTAGGTTACGTTAGGTTATACTGGCTGGCCGAAGCCACGCAGAGACCATTTTGGTCCATAGCGAAACCAAATTAGAGTCCTTCTTTTTGTTTTTCTTGCGAAAATATATATTACATCACTCAAAATGCGTGTACTATTCGCGAATTTTAGGAGACCCTCAATCTCTAGTTCAGGGATAGATTTTTTTTTTAAATTCCAGTTAGATAGCATAGTCGAGAGAGCCGGACTGGTCCAGGGTTTCTCTTGTATCCGGCTCCTTCGTCTTCATTATCATCATCATAGCACTTTTTGCGCCCCATAAGTCTCGGTTCATAGCATAGCATCTTCGTGCACTCATGCTAGCAGGTAGGTCATCTTCCACATCATCTGCCCACCCTCTTTGTGGTTGTTCGTTCAAAATGTGAGAGTTAAAAGTCGCCGCCGTAGTCGAATGGGTGTATTACCGCCATGGAAAAGCTTGTTAGAAAAAACCATTTGCCGTTCGGAGTCGGCTTAAAACTGTGGAGGGACCATTTATGGAACAACATCAAGACGCACACCAAAAATTGGAGGAGGAGATCGGCCAAACACCGATGTTTACGCGGCAATTACTTTTTAAAAGACTTCTTTGCAATTCTCCTGTCATCCAGGCACGTTGTGCCTTCACGAAGTGCACTATGTTTCATCTATGTATTTATTTCATCTCATTGTTATATTTCATTCTATAAGACCCATCAGGCTTCTGCAATTGGCCTCATAAGGGTCGTATAGATCTATAGTGTACACATCCATGACAAGAGTATGTTTGTAAGTAGTTTGAGGTGTGCGTAATAGCTTATATTGGCATCCTGCAATCATGGAGTCCGAATTTCAGGTTCCCGTAACAACCATTGCTTCGAGATCTAACCAAGTATTTCATGTTTTCGATCTTGACTTCGAAAGCTTTGCTTTGTATTAAACTTAACTCAGTGTCGGCAAGTATATGTTGGTTTCTTTCGATGATAGCAAAATCGAGAGCATATTGGGCACCTCGAGAGAAAATAATCGGGCCAGGGTCGATGCCGTTACTAAACAAGTTCTAAACTCAGTTAACAATTAAGGCGGATAGTGTGTTGTGTTACCTTGCTTGACATCCGTGAATACATCGAAAGAGTCAGAGGGGTTTTCTTGTACCATCAACTTAGATACTGTTCCTGTTAGGCGTGCTTCAGTGGTATTCTTTGCCGTCGTAGAAAGCAGTTTTTTGGCTGCCGAAGCGCGACCGCTGTCAGAAAAAACTTTTTCGGACACACTTCTGCTTCATGCACGGCTATTCGAACCCGAGCACTTCCGAATGGTAGTCACGCACCAGTCTCCCAATCATTTATTGAGAGAAAATTACTCTCCTACCAATGCAATAATCAATAAGTTAGAATCACCCTCAGTGGCCTTTTGAAGAAAGGAGATGCAGAGAAGAGTATCATAGCGGACGACTAAGTCGCTTATACTATCCCTTCATATGTGAGATATTATTATAAAATGCTGAAGTATAAAAAGTGAATTGAATTTTAAAACCTTTAACCGTTCTGGCATCGTCTAAGTTGATTTTTAAACTACCTCCGCAGAATATCGTAAAACAGTCGTAGCTAACTGACTATAGAAATCCAAAACAGTTTCTAATAAAAATGGGAATGTGAAGGGTTATGCTTACCGCAGCTCATTGGGTTACTAGAAAATTTAGTTTGCTCTGCGTTGCAGAGACTCTCTTAGAGAATCAAGGGAATAGGAATATCCTGAAAATTTGGATTTTCTAAATAGTACACAGGTTAATGACAGCAGAATATTGTCAAACTCAGCAGAGATTACTTAAGCTTTTAAATCAGCAATTAGAAAATTTTTATTCAAGGCAAAAATTAAGGAAGGGTTGTCTATCAATGAATATATCACAGCCATAGCCCAAAACTTAAATCTAGTAAATTGAATTTAAACACCCACTTGGACCGCAATTAGCCTTCGTTAGATTTCTCTGTGTGTTAGACATGCTTTTCTATTAAGGAAAAGGCTTCGCAAGTAATTGTGACAGTGGTTTGTGTTTAATGGCAACAGTTGTGGAACAGGGAGCTCAGATGCTGAAATACCGAATGCTTTAATGTTATCTCAAAAGCTATTATCAATAGTCGAAGCAGTTTATGGCAGAGTAAGAAAAATTCCAAAATTATATTACATGTCAGTAATCCAACTTTTCGCGCCTCATTACTTTATCAACATTTTCGGTAGTTTAACCATTAAGTGTCCAAACGAGTCAGCGGCTTCGATTTTCTCGTGCGACGAGCGCATTAAAACGCTTGTACTTTAAGCGCGAAAATGTTCCAAATTTTCAAAAGTGAGCAAGTAATCACACACCAACGAAATTGGTTTGTACATACTGACATATAATTTCTGTGTCAAAAGTGCCCAAAACTTTTTATTTACAGGGGCGCTTTTTATTTAGCCTGGCAAAATCGGAATATAAAAATCATGTTTTTCTAGGTTGATACAACTGCCAGTTGCTTGCATGGCTCTTCTGGGGGCAGTCCAACAGCTAATAGGAAATGGGTAGCTTTTAGGAGAATTTCGCTATGTCGAAATAAGTTGAGAAATGAGTACTAACTTGAGTTTTTAATAAGCGTAAGAACTTATAATGTCACAAAAGGAGGCATAGGAACGGTACAAAGAGTTTAAAACGGACCGTAGCTTCGTAGATCATATCATCATTAATCGTTCCGGTCAACCATCCTCCTTTGGAACTAAGGAAAACATCGACAAAATGAAGAAAATTTGAATCAAAGATGGTTATTTTTAGAATCAGAGAACTATCAGCCGATATTTCTGCTTCGCTGATAACACAGAGCAAGCAGATATTTTGGAGTTTAGCCGAATGACCAATGAAGAAAGTCTTACGCTGAAACTATCCGATTTTTTATTGTTCCAAAATGAAACACAGAAATACTTTCTTTCCGTCAAAATGTTTTCGAAGGCTTCACAATCGGTGACGAGACATAGGAATAAACAATCAGCACAGCAGCCAAAATCGAAGAGCCGTGGCAAAGTTTATCTTAAACAGTAAACAAAGATTATTATATTTCCGTATTTTAGCGTTCGAGTAGAATACTCATGTCACAGAAAATGTGAAGATCCCGATACTCCAGTCGTCGACGATGGAACTGTCGTTCCGCTACCCGACCATGATAAGGTGAGAATAGCGATAACGCTGCTAAAGAACAACAAAGCCGCGGGAGCCGATGGATTGCCCTTGAGTTATTCAAGGAGCTGGGAAATCCACAATCGATCAGATTGTCAAGGTAAAGACCCAAATCTAGGTAAAGACACATGAAAGAAAATTGACAACGAACATTCGACAGAATGAAAAAGAGTTGCCTTTATGTCGCGATGTCTGAATTTGGTACTGAATCGAATTACAGATGGACGGCGAAGCTCATTCCTACAATAGGTAGATGGGTTCAAAGGAACTTTGGGGAAGTGGGCTATTTCATGACTCAGTTCCTCTCGGGCCACGGATACTTTCGGAAATACCTATACCGCATCGGTAAGGTAAGTGACCCCAGACGCATATACTGCAAAGCACCGAGCGGTGACACCAAGCACACGTTTTTTAATTGTGACAGATGGCTCGTGGACCAATATAATCGGCAAGATGCTTGAACGCGACGATAATTGGAATTCGGTTAAACGATTCGTTGAACTCGTATTACGGAGAAAAAAGATAGATCTCGGCGCAGTGCAATAAAGCGAAACCTCATAGACAGAGACATTAAAAGGTGAGCTTATAGCATGGAGTATGGTGGACCCAGACGTGGGTGAATAGAATTGATTCCTTTTATGGACGTCGTTGTGCATCCTCCCGATGTAATGCAGGCAGTAGTTCCGGGAAGAGAGTTTCATGAGAGAAAATGAGGAGGGATTGTTTTAGTGGCAGTAGACAACGGTCGCTGAAAATGCGAAAGCATCACCCGCCAAAACAAACATAAGCTAACATTCTATAAAGCTCTCATCGTGCCCGTCCCAACGTATGGCGCAAAAGCTTGGACGATAACAATATCCGATGAGGCAGATTCTGCGGAAGATTTTTGGAGCTTTTTTATGGGCTACTTTGACTGCGTTTGTTAGGCTTCTTCGGCGTTGGAAAGATCAGGTGGAGAATGACTTGAGTAGGTGTTTTTAACTGGCACCGGTTAGCTCGCAAAAGACCGAGGAAGTAACTGGCGCGCTTTTTTATACTCGGCCAAAATCGCGTAAGTGGTTATTACGCCAATCAAGAAGAAGCACTAGAAATCTCATCGCACCTCATCTCTTGAGCCGACCCTTTGCGGTAATCCTTTCAAAAGCTTCATATTCACTTCACCTTCACTTCAAATGGAATCATTTGTATTTTTCTGCACTCCTGGCCTTCGTTAACAATTCGTGGTTAGCATTTTGACATCGTTGAGATGATGAAGGTACGAATTCTCCTTGAGTTGAAAGGGACTAAAACATCGCCCCATGAAGTATTTTGAAGCGAGGAGTAAACATCGGTTAACATGGAGATTTTCCAGTTTAAAAAACAAATGTCAATGCATAATCTAACTGTTTCCGTTGAATTGACAAATTCGGCGCACTTTTGCAACAGAGGTTATAAAATGCTTTTGCACTGCAGTGAACCCGGCAACTCTCGCGGCAAAACTGCGGCGGCGGCGGCGACAACAAATAAGTCGAAATGTCTTTCCACTTAATTGCACTTAATGGCAAGATCTTTTTTACCGTCAAGCCAATACAAATATGTATGAATGTAATAATAAGAGACCAAACGTAATAAATCGGGCAGTTAAGAGTGCTGAAATATACTGGAAAAGACTCACTTCACACGAAGTAGTAGAGTAAAGTAAGTAGTTAAAAAATCGTTTAAAAATATCATTCGAAGCCAATCTTTGCAAATATGTACATAAATGTTGAAAGTAATTTTTTCTTGACTAAGTGCCTTAAATATTTATTTTTACTCATATGCAAAGGAGCGATTTTCAGTGCATCTGTACCGATTGAATGAATTCAGCTACAAATTCTCAAACACAAAACCACTACCGTTTGTTAAGACAAATATTTGCATGAATTCACGCTGAAGATGCAGCAGTTGGAGCAAAAGCTATCGGTTGCCTGATTTTTGTCACACCTCGAAATTCCCTCAGCTCCTACACTCTATCTTCGACTGCACCAATTCAGTTGCATTGCATGCTTGAATGCCTCATCCGATTGCTGCGCAAATAGTTCCGAACGAAATAAAACTTATCCGTCAATGTTTACACCACAGCGTTTATATGTATTAAGAGCAAAAACAAAAGCAATATGAAAATTTACAATGCACAGCATTAACATTTTTGCTTTCCGTAAACAAAACGGCCGCACAACTTTAGGGCTGATGGATTGTTGAGACGTTCGGTCAACGGAACTGCCACTACCATCCACCCCATCAACCAAAAGCTAATGAACTTGTCTCATGAGATAATTGAAGGCATTGATTGCCATCCACTAATTGTTGAACGCCATTAGTATTTTTGCTTGCCTACCGCTTAGTTATTACCGTAGCTACTGCTGCTGGAGATGGGGACGCTTACGTTTATTTTTGTGAAAAATAAGATAAAGTATTATTTCGAAAATTGATAAACACTGTACCACGCCATAATAATACGGATAGCTCACAGCAAAGTTTTCCCAACAACAGGGGATACAAGCGAGTTTTAGAACTCAACGATGAGGAATATAATTATATATGAATGAAGGAGCTAGTGAATGAAAATGAGATTCGCACTTCGAACTCATGGTCTTGTGTGCCCTCTACTCATCACAGTGCCTCAACCAAGCCCAGTTTCCTTAACAAACCTAATATAGTACTAGGTTGGCTGAGCGTAAGTGGCTTTCTTCTAGCCGCATTCGGCCGAGATGTCTCAACATTGTACGCGCTATAGCGTCACATTCGGGAAAAAGGTGTGCTGGAGACTCCAGGAACTGGTCGCAGAAACGACAGCAGTCAGTGAACCTCATTCTGATCCTGTGCTGATGAGTACGCAACCTGCAGCTACCTGAAGGAATTTCCGTGAGCACTCTCAGTTTATTCTTAGGAAGGGTTATGATCTGCTTGAATCTCCTTTAATGAACCCCCCCAGTAAGGATCTGCACGCCCAGTGGATCTGTGTGCAAGTACATGACTTCTGAGGAAGTTGTCTAGATGAGGAAGAGACGATCTCACACCTTCTGTGCCATTTTCGTGCTCTATCCAGACGTTGGTTTACTATTCTAAGTAGACAATTTTTTTTAATTAGAAATTCTGCAGAAATCAAGGAAAATTGTAAAAATTATTTTGAAAAAAAAAACAAATTTACATATGAATTTCCTGCATAAATGTACATTTATACAAATTTTTTTTTTCACTTTCTATATGTGAGCATAAGCCTTACGTACATATATATGTAAGTACACATACATTCATTTTGGTCTTAATATCTTAGCAATTCAAAAAGGATATTCTGCGACTAACATCAACAGAAACACCTTTTCATGTTCATCTCAGCTCAGCTGACATGTCACATCGATCACTCGCCGCAACAAAGTAGTTCTCAAGGTTCGAGTACCAATTCAAGTACCCACATTCTAACGGACATGAGAACATTGAAATAGGAGAATGATATGGGTTGTTAAAATGTGTGCTTCTGTGTGTGTGTGTGTGCTTGGAGAGGCGCCCCGTAGTTTTTGCAATTTGGATGAGCGACTATTTGTCTGATTCTATTATTTTTTGGAAAATTAGCAGTTGGGCGCATATACACACACACACCCGTCTACGCACAAAACAAGCAGCTGGTCAATCAGGCTGTTGAAATTTTTGAAAACAGAAACTCTCAGTGGGCGAGCATAGAGTCCTTATGTTGTGATTGTCTGCTTGCATGAGCCCTTCAGAATCCCAACCACATTGCTTCCTATAAATAACCACGTAAGTATATATATACTCGTATGTTAGTATTTGGATACTGCAGTAGTTATTGCTTGAGCTGTTCACCTTTTTTGTGGCTTGTTTGTGACACAATATGGCTTTTGGATTGCAATTAGGCAATCGTTTTATGCTTTTTAGATTGTGAAGTAACGCTCGAAAGTAAAAATAGGGGACAGAGGAAAATTTTATTATTTTTGTAAATGATAGCTAGACATTTTTACAGTTTCTAATAATTTTTATTTTTCAATTTCTAGCCGATCAGCCGTCTTTTGGAGAGAACTGTCTTATATTCCTCAATATTTCGTGGCCGAATACAATCAGAATCTTTAATTAATGTTTGAATTGTTCAAAGCGGGTGGTATTTGAGGAGCTATACATATTTCTCTAGTGTTAGATATGAAGATTAATAGTTTTGTCAAAACATTCAAGTCAACGTCAAGCATAGTTGGCAACTAACGGCTTTGAGGATTGAGTTTAGTGCTTTTTGAAAATTGAAACGCAAAAAAAAAAATGGTTTAGTGCCCTTTTCAACGTTTTTTTTTTAACATAAGTTCAAAATTTGAGCGCATTTTCAGCGTAATAGATAAGTTAACACACAATATATTTTGCCTAACGTACAATCGTACAATCACCTTTTTCCAATGAACTCACTCAGCAGTTGCGCAAACCCTCAAGCGGAAGCGTTTACTGTTTCACAATATCGTTGTCAATTCTTTTTGCAATAAAATTCTTACTAATTCAAACATGTGAAAATAAATAATGCTTACGTAGCGTCTGGCTTAAGCAACGCCTTCCTGTAGAATTAAGTTATTCGTAGGTGTAGAGTTAAGTAATTTTTGTAAAGTTTTTGAGTTTAATTCGGACAGCTAATAAAGGCGGACGCACCGCATCTAGTAAATTACCGTGTTTTTATTTTCGTTAAGGTTTTCCGCGCAAGGAAACCCAACTGATATTTTTAAAGCCAAAATTCGTAACCATTTGTTCCTCCCTTCCATAAATGGATTGCTTCACATAAAAAACTGCTTAAAGGTAGATAATTTGGGTTCTGACAATTATAATATACCTGCGGATGTTAATACTCTCATCGATGCTAACCTCACTTACCAAATTTCAAAATACTATATGACTTAAAGTAAATTTTTTGGCAGCAAGATAAAAATGGTGAGGAAATATATTTTGATACAGGCATTTTTTTTTTACAGAATTCGTTATGAACGAATACATTTTATGTTATTAAAAGTGAAGTGATACAATACTCATTTTTTTTTTTAAATATAGGGTTAGAGGTGTTATTCCCGTAAAAGATCAATGGTTTGGTTGCTTGTGTGGCACGGAGCGCCGTCTTGTTGAAAATAAACTTTGCCCAGATCAATACCATCCATTTCCAGCCGTAAAAACTCGTTAATCATCTCTCGATAGCGCAATCCATTCACCGTAACTGTTGCTTCAACTTCATTTTCGAAAAATTAAGGCCCAATGATTCCACCGGACCATAAACCGCATCAAACAGTCACACGTTGAGGATAGAGAGGCTTTTCAACAATAACTCTTGGATTTTCTGAGCCTCAGATCCGACAATTTTGCTTGTTGACGAAGCCACCGAGGTGGAAATGGGCCTCATCACTCAAGATGATTTTTCGATGGAATTTCGGATCATTTTCATGCGTTTCAATGACGCAATCAGCAAAGACACGACGTTGTTGATGATCAGCCGGCTTGAGTTCTTGTGTTAACTGGACTTTATAAGCCTGCAGACCCAAATCTTTATAAAATACGTTGTAATGACGTTTGTGGAATGCCTAATTCCAAATAACGATGAGAAATGGACAAACCTGGGTTCTTGTTCTTGAGCGACGTGCACGGGCTTTATTCTTTACATCACTAACATGTCCCAACAGCTCGAATTTTTTTACCAATTTCTGTATTGCGGTCCGACAAGGTACCTCACTATAACCCAAAAATGTTCGAGCTTTACAAACTGTCTCTGTCAAATTTTCGCCATTTTTAGAGTGAATTTTAATATTTTCAATGCGTTTTTTAAGCGTGTATCATTCAATTTTTATTAATGGCGTAGTTTCTACTTGTGAAATATCAAAAAATGGCAGCTCAAAAGTGATATCCACCGAAATGTCGGGCTATTCAAAGTAACATCTGTTATTGGAAAACCCTTTACAAACTGTTATGAATAAAGGATTCTCAGACTTAATTTTGTGTTTTTAGTATGGAAATTTGCTTTTTCTTAAATTTTGCTGCTTCTTGCAACTTATAAACCAGCAGCACTGGCACCAAGTCAGCTCTTTATAAGAGGTTAATATACATTTTTTCGGATCTCTTCCCATGCAATAGTCGTCCAAAGCTTGCAATCGTATATACATGTTACAAATTATATTTTTAGTTAAACTGCTGCCAGGGTTGATTTCCGACCTATTTCTTCTAACAAAAGTTAACCTTACCTCTCCAATTTTCAGACAATTTAGGCTTCTGTCTTTAAAACCATGCAAACTAACTGGCAAACCACCTCAATCTCTATGCGAAAATTGTAACTCTCATTCCATGATATTTTCTCAGCTTTGATATCTCGGACTCGCTTTTCACCATGAAGAAAGCGAAACTTTCTCTCTAAGCAAACGATTGGCCTCAAATTTTTTGCCAACTGATAAATTTTTTATGTAGCTGGACAGGTTTAGATCTACACACTCTCAATATTGGCCAAACGATAAAACAAGAATGATCCATACGAACTATTGCGAACTATGCCATCGCGTCGATTGAGCGAAAGGGAAGCAATTTTTTGGGTTTATCATTAATACTTGAAATGTATTATATGTTGCCATATTCATAAAAACGATTATTTTTCAGGTCAAAGCGTTTACTATTTGCTCAAAATTTTACCAAAGTTTTGAAACTAATATTTAATAAAATTGTTATCGACTTCATTTCATAGAACAAAGTGACCACAGGCTTAGAAATGGAATACCCAAGGGGCAAAAATCAAGATTGCTCTTCTTTCACTTTCATCGAGGTCAAAAAGCTGCCGAAGCAGCCCAGGACATTTGCGAAGTGTATGGAGAAAGTGTAATAGGCGAGTCTACAGCACGGAAATGGTTCGCAAAGTTTAAAAAAGGCGACTTTGACGTCGATGACACGTCCCGCAGCGGAAGGCCTTCTGAATTCGGTGAAGAACGTCTCAAATCACTTTTGAAAGAGAACCGTCACCAATCTAGTCGTGAATTGGCGGAAAAAATGAACTGCGATCATCAAACGATTCTCAATTAGCAGCTACACGGCGTGAATGAGGCTATTTGACTCAAATAACTTGACAACGCCAAGCCCATGTTGCACAAGTCGTCAAACCCGAACTTTAGGAGCTCGAATGGGAGGTCCTTCAGCATCTGCTGTATTCCCTAGACCTTGCACCAACCGATTGCCATCATATCCGCTCCCTGTCAAATCATATGAAGGGCATTACCTTCGATAACAAAGAGGTCCTTAGAAATTGGCTCAACAATTTCTTTGACACCAGACCAGGTGATTTTTGGCGGAACGACTTCAACAAATTGGTCGAGAAGTGGGAAGAGATTGTAAACAGCAACTATATTCTCTGAATTGATTAAATTCTTGATAGATTTATGCTTTTTGTTTAAATAAAAGCCTTCGGTAAAAAAGCTTCGAACTTATTGCTCAACCCAATAGATCATTCGCTCTTCCTTACGAGGTGCTTTCAAATAAAACATGATTTCGTTTATACCTCGCCCCCAGCTTTGGTTTATTAAATTTCCACGCACCCTTACTGGAAACCCCTATATTTATTATTCCTGAGCAAATTGTAATAGAATAAAACTACAGCAAATAACAAAAACAGACGCCCGCCTGCAATATTTTGCGAAAAAGAGGTCAGAACGGTAATTAAATAATTAAACAACAGAATGCCAAAAAGGCAGACGACCGCACAAATTACAATTTCCAGAATACAAACAGTACAAAATACAAAATAATGGACAAATGTGCACTCGAACGCTTCTAAGTAATGGCAGTAAATATGGCCCACAGAAAAGCAAATAGCCCGAAAGACCTATCAAGCCAACAAGGCAGTGAAGACAGGCAAATATATACAAACAGTTAGCCAAACAAACAGACAGACAGACAGACAGACAGAAAACAGTGAATCTAACCATTGTTGAAGTAAATGAAAAATAATACAAAACAATCAAAATTCATTATGACTAACAATGCGCACAGATATACGCTTGCATATGTATATGTAAATGTGAGCGGAGTGGGGCTAACGAATTGGAGATTGCCAAGGAAGGGATTGGGATGGCGCTTGTTTATTCAAAGGCAGAAGTTGTACCAGCCACAGATACGCTTACTTAAAAAAAAAAAGCTCTGGCATATGCTCCACGACCGCCACCACGTCCGTCGCATTTCATGCCACCAGACTAGCAAAGAGGATGATGTGGAAAGGAAGTGACTGCTAATACCAAGGGGGAGTTTACACACTTGCCACAGCGCAAACAAACAGTAAACAAACAAGAATCAACACCCCCACCGCGTAGAGATATGGAACCCACACACACACACACACACACAAGCAATCAGCCATTGACAATGGCGGCGCTCCCCAGGCGCACATTTTGAAAAATTGCAAATTGAATTCAGCCAAAGTTAACTGACTAAATGGGCTTATCTATATGTACGAGTGTATGCTTAATACACACAAAAGCCAAAGGAGTTGTTGCCACCACTCTGTGGAATTTCGAAATCCTGCACGGGTAACGAGGCGAGGCGAGGAGCTGTTGTGGTCGCATCAGTGCTTTGAATCGACTTTTGTATGCATGAGTGTAGCCTGCTTTCGAACATAACGGCATATTCTGTGCACATAAATTACACTCACGCGCAAACATATCTGTGTATGTGTGTGATCACACTTTACACTTACCCTTGGTAAAACACGTATTCTCCGTATTCTTTTGAGTACATCGCCTCGCTTGGCTGAGTGTTATTTAGCCGTTTAAATTATTAAACGATTGTTAGTGAAGTGTTTTCCCTAGCACGTTTCACTCCAACCCCGGCCGAAATTCTTTGCGATTTCTTTTACCGCTCCTTCTTCATGTTCTTCTTCTTCTACATTCTCTATCAGGCGTTAATTGGCTGGAGGGTTGCTTGGCATTGCTTGGCATTGCTGCATTTGGTAATCGCTGTAATCGTCCTGGCAATCGTCTGCCGCATCCTGTCGTTTCGTTTTGGTTGTTTGAGAATTTGATATCTCGTAAATTTATTTGATTATTTGATTAGCTTGTGCCTTTGGCTGCTTTTGTGCCTGTATGCGGTTGGGTGTACTTCAAAGGGTGAGTTGGATTTAACGATTTAACAGTGGTTCGTTTTTCAAAGTCATTTAGGAGGATTGCATGCAAATACACACATACATACACATACATATTCACACATAAACCTTTAAGTTAAAACAATTTGGATAATGAGTGCAGCTAATAGTGAAAGCGATTGCAATTTTTAGATGTATGTCCATGTACAATTATGCAGAGAAAACCTGAATTAATGAGACAAGATTCTAGTTTAGCGCTAGCACCATTTCGCTAATTGTGTACTATTCAAACTGCCATTAAAAAAAAAACGCATCTCCTTCGCGCACTTAACGATCGTGAACTCTTGAGTTCTATGGCTTCTGATATACAGTAGAATGCGGCGGTTTCTAGACGGAATAGAGAGGTTTTGCGACTGATTTTTTCATTTTAATAAAACTTACACCTTTCATAAGTTCTGTTATAAGTTATGGATATGAAGTTATAATACTTTTTATGAAGTTTTTCTTATTTAATCATCTGAATATAAAAAAAAAAATTTTATTTTCATTCGAAGTGGTCATCATTTGCTTTTATGATATAGTACACAAGCCTTAAAACCATTAGGCCATCTAGCCATTGCAGCACGCACGGTTTCAATGAATAGTGACGTCGCTGCGCGAACCAAAGATTGTTTGAGACTATCCAAATTTCTGTAAGATCTTCGACAGGTCATGCTCTCCAATTCTGACCACAAACCGTACTCCAACGGATTCAGATCTGCACTTCCAGACGACCAATCTTCTACGGTTATAAACCCAGGAATATAGTTTTTAGCCACTGTTGGGTGGTTTCTGCCTTATGTGCTGAAGCGGAATCTTGCCGGAAGATTCAACGGTCTCCCTTGAAGAGGGTACTACACAACTGCTTCACCACGCCTTCTAAGACATCCTCTTTTGCTCCGGTCTTAACCCCTTTTTCGCAGAAATGTATAGATGTAACGCCTTTACAAGACACTCCACACCAAACCATTACGGTGGCTCGATTATGGCCACGCTGCACCCTTGGAACAATATTTTTTGCGTATGTAGAAATTTTTGCCATAGATTTCGTCGTTTTGCTTATTAAAAACTTCTTCAAGTTCTTCTTTTCTCATCTGTGAAAAGAATATTTTCGTGGCCGCGAGCCGCGTGCCACTCCAGAAGCCACTTGCATCTGTCGAGTCTAATTTTCTTCAAGCGCGTTGTCCAGTTGAGCGACAGAAGGCCTGGACATGATTTTCTGCTTTCTGAGTCGATTTCGGCGAATTCTTTCTCGAACGGCTTTTATGGCCGCACTGGCTCGAACCTCGCGGGGACGGCCTCTTCTTTTCTGTTTATCTCTTCAGACGTTCGGGGAAAACGACCCGACTAGAAATTTTGGTAAGGCGGTGATTAGGCGCAAATAAGGCAGACCGCATTCAAAATTTGCGCCTCATAAGGCAGCCAAACAAGGCCCAAGTCCCGAAAGGTATCGCCACACATCTGCCTCATTAGGCGCAGGTTCGAAAAACCGAACTTCGGTAATACTCCGGATGCCCTTCTACAAATCAGTTAGGGATTCCAATTTATGCCTAAGTGAGACACTGCCACAGATTTTCGTGACCACAACCAAATTTGGTATTGTTCTGGCATGCCAATCTTTGCCTTGCCTAACGTGGGCCTGGTAAGGTAATAGTGAGGCGTGCCTCAGTAAGGCCTGCCTAATTCGGGCCTGATTCTTCGGCATGCCTCACTGTAATTCTAGTCGGGGATTGGCTGGCACGCTTACATAATGTAATGACAATAATGTAATGCGATTTTCCTTAGCTCCTCACTCCATTGCTAATAAGCGAAATTTGCCATGAAACTGAGTATAATTTATGAGTAGACAATGCACACGACGTAAAGCAAAAATGATGTGACTTTTTTCTGCGAATTTGTTTTCGTCGTGTGCATTCTACATAAAATTTGTCACAGAATTTATGACAAGACTAAGTAATATATGTATGTTATGTTATATTTTAATAATGCTGATTAAAGCTGGAGGAGATGAGTTGGTATCCTTTATTCTATTCCAAAGAAAGGTGACCCCACGAACTGCACCTACTGTCGAAGGATCAGCCTTATCTCAAACTCATATCAAATTCTATCCTGCCTGCTATGTGATAAACTGAAACCTTACGCCCAATCCTTAATTGGGTCGTACCATTGGGGTTTCAGACCTGGTCGTTCCACCGTCGCCGAAATATTCACACTGCGGCGGACCCTGGAGGAGACTTACGAGGACCAAGTTAAGAAGCACTACCTATTCGTCGACTACTAGGCAGCCTTTGATAGACCGATTCACGACCAACTATATCGCATAATGTCTGAGTCCGTGATCCCAGCTAAGCTGATACGGATGTGCAGAATGAAGTTGAGGCACACAAATCACTGCCCAGATAGGAAAGGATGTGCTTTTTGATACCGTTCGAGGTTTCAGACAAGGCGACTCATTGTCATGCGATCTCTTCAACTTTCTTGTGGAGAGTATAGTTCGCAGGGCAGAGGTTGAACGAAACGGAACTTTTTTTGTGTAAAAGTGTCCAGCTTTTTGCGTATGATGATGCTGGATGCTGGACATCGACATCATCGGTCGTACCGAGTGGGATAACACCAGCGCTTTTACGGTACATATTAGATACGGGAATAAGTTTCCGTCATTACTTAGCTAAAGTTACGAATTATTTAAACAATTAAATTAATTTACTCCATTTCTCAAGCAGCATACGGATTCCTCTGACGAAAAATTCGAGTTTTTTGACTTGATTCATTCATTGAGACAGTGTGCGATGCTCTCGTCAGACGTGAACCGCTCTCCAATAAGGGCTGACTGCATTGGTCGCAATAGATGTTAAAGGTGCAATGTCTGGGAAATACGGCGGGCAGGATTTCCCAATTCAGTCCCTCTAAACATTTCTGGACTGATTTTGTAACGTGTGGCCTGGCGTTAGTCATGCAGAAAAATCAGTTTGTCTTTTCTACCGTCCCATTTCGGCCGCTTTTCTTTGAAGCTCGATTCAAACGCATTTGCTGTAGTCGGTAACGATCGCCAGTGATGATTTCAGATGGTTTAAGGAGTTCCTAATAGATGACACCCTTCTGATCCCACCAGATGCACAACATAACCTTTGAAGCATCAATATTTTTTTTTCGCTGTCGATGGACCTGGTTCACCTTTATCACTCACGTCGAAATTGCCACCTTGGAAGCGTCGAAACTACTCTTTACAAGATGTATTTGATGAGGCGTGATTACCGTAAATATTGATCAATATGCGACACGATTCAGCTGCACTTTTCTTTACTTTCTCAAATAATATTCCTCACAATTAGTGCTCGTCAATTCTTAGGTGATCTCGTTAATTCTGGGAGCTCCTTGTAAAGTTTGATTGGCTTCGAAAAAAGGTTAGTGTAGTTCAGAGATACTTCGCAGAGGAAAGATGCATCTTACAGGGCAAACTGCTTAAACTAACCAAAAATGGGAAATGGTATCAAAGTAATTTAATAATGTGCAATAATTCGAGATGAAAATGGAAACATTAAGCACAGAAGAAAGCATCTACATATACAAATCCACTCCTTCCAACTGAATGGCACTTTCCCCATTTGGTATTTCATGCGCCAATATTCGAATGCCGGTATAATCGAATCAAATTACGTGTTAATGATAGCTTTATTATCGCCTACGAACGACCGAACGATTAACCGACTGTTGTTGATGCTCTCACTCTCGGACCTCCCCGCCCTTTGCCTACTAACACTTAAAAGTAAATATTCGTACGAGGAACATCATTTTTCCTTGGGGAATTCACGCGCGTGTCTAAATCTGGCAGTGCACCCAACTGTGTGCTAAATTCCCCCTTACTCCCTCACTTTAACGATGATTTCTGGTGCTAATCTAAATTTCATTACACTCACAATGCGTTAAATCGGCGAACATGGCGTGGCATTGTCGTTTAACTATTGCCACATCTGCTGAACGATGTTGTTCTCATAATCATTGTTGCTGTTGTTGTTGCTGTTTCCTTCTTGGTGTCAGCTCCACCGCAGAGAATGCGTTGACACTTTAACTCTCACCTCATCGTCTTCACTTCTGGTATTTATTCTTGTTGTGGCTGTATGTAGAGAGGGTTGCTGTTGGCTTGGCAGAAACTCTAAGTATTATTCAGTGGAGATTTTGCAGGCAACAAAAAAAACATTTACAGCAACAAAAGCATACAACGAAAAATTAAATTTTATTTAATCTGACAAAGTTGGCTGTGTGACTGCCCTTTCGTGGCTGTTTAGCTTTCTATGACAAACAGGGTAGTCAATTGAGGTTGAGGGTAGTCAATTCAGAGTAAATAAACCACCCCTTAGTGTATATGTGTACTGAGCATGTGTTTGTATTTGCAATTCAAATTTTATTGTCACTGTTGGCGGCAAACAATGAAGTTGCTGCTGCTGCTGTTGCTGCTGCCGTTCTTACTCTATGGCTATAATTATTGTGTTTGTTGTGATATTCTATTAACGACGGCGGTGACGCTGATGGTTATGGTGCCTTTATTGAATTACATCTAAATGGCTGCACCGCTAACCAAATATACTGTACGTATGTGTGTGTTGTATGTATGTGTTATGGAAGAAGAAGAGCGCGCCGCAAAGCTACTTAATAAGGCTCGGCAGTGCAGCTACCCCATCGCTACTCACTCTTGGCTTCGAATAACAGCAAACAAATAAATAAACTTTT
Source organism: Anastrepha ludens (assembly GCF_028408465.1). Taxonomy (NCBI): domain Eukaryota; kingdom Metazoa; phylum Arthropoda; class Insecta; order Diptera; family Tephritidae; genus Anastrepha; species Anastrepha ludens. The sequence goes on along the minus strand of NC_071498.1, from coordinate 132,017,410 downwards.
GATTTCCTTGCTGCGATTTCTTTCATCGGATTTTCTCTGCCGGTCTACGCCTACACACTCTTCTTCTAACTTTATTTGCTTGTGTGTTTGTTTGAATGCTGTGATTTGCCTCAGTCCTTGTTTTTTTTTTCGTTTGAAGGGGGCTGATTACTTTGGTTAAATTCTATGCAAATATTTGCCTAAGACACACGCAATCTTTTACAACCGAAAATGTACCTACCCAGTTGGAAATATTGTTCACATATTGGGTTGGGGAACAAGTTCATAGCGTTTTTATATTTTCTCTTATTTTACAACGATTTGTTTGCTGTTTGGTAAAGGCAAAGTATTTTAATTGTAGTTTTGAGTTATTTGTTTTTTATTAGTTTTGAGGCTTATAAATGGAATACTCAAGAAGCAAAAATCAACATTTTCGACACCTGCTCTACTTTGCTTTCCATCGAGGTCAAAAAGCTGCCGAAGCAACCCGGGACATTTAAGACGTGTATGGAGAAGGTGTAATAGGCGAGTCTACAGCACGGAAATGGCTTGCAAAGTTCAAAAATGGCGACTTTGGCGTCAATGACATCGATGACATGTCCAACAGCTTCCGCATCTGAATTCGATGAGGATCGTCTCAAATCACTTTTAAGGAGAACGGTCGCCCAACCAGTCGTGAATTGGCGGACAAAAATGAACTACGATCACCAAACGATTCTCAATCACCTTCATTCAATGGGATTTATCGAAAAATTGAGAGCCTGGATGTCTCACGAGCTCAACGAAAAATACCAATAAAGTCGCCTTCAGATTGCTTCTCAGCATCTCGCTCGCCATTGAGCAGCACGCGGTCATAAACAGCGCTTTTTGTATCGAATCGTCACGGGAGATGTGAAATGGTGCCCATACACGAATATAAAACAAAGAAAGGAGTGAACAAAGCCGAAAGTCAAGCCGGATATTCATCCAAGGAAGATCGTGATATGTGTTTGGTGGGACTGGGAGAGGGTAGTGCACTAGGAAATGCTCGAAAAGTATGCCACGGTCAACAAAGAGCTCTATATTACGCAGGTACACCGCGTGAATGGAACTATTCGACTGAAAAGGCCTGATCGACAAAGTCAAACCATACTCCTTCGCGACAACGCCAGGCGCCATGTTGCACAAGTCGTCACAGACGCACTCCGAAAGCTCGAATGGGAGGTCCTGCAGCATCCGGCGTAATCTCCAGACCTTGCACCGACCGATTACCATCTTTTGCGCTCCCTGTCAAATTATATGAAGGGCGTTGCCTTCGATAACAAAGCGGCTCTTAAAAACTGACTCAACAACTTCTTTGACACCAGACCAGGTGACTTTTGGCGGAACGGCATCAACAAATTGGTCGAGTGGTAGGAAGAGATTGTAAAAAGCAACAGCGAATATATAATTGATTAACTTCTTGATCTAATTATTCTTTTTTGCATAAATATTGTAAGTCTCCGGTAAACGGTGCGGACTTATTCCCCAACCTGATACTCAAATACAATATAATGAATATTTAAATTATAAGAATCATATCCAAAATGGATTGTGTTGTTGTATTTCCCGCATTCGTTCCATCTTCTGGGTGGTAATCACACATTTGGTTTGTCTTTCATTTCAACATGATTTCGCCATTCTTCTTTCACAAACCTGACAAATCTTGGCATTCGTTTTTCTATCGTACAGAGTCTGCTCGGCGATAGTTCTAAGTGTATGCATTTCAACAGCTGTTGTGTTGCTGTTGTATCAGCTCTCGCCTCTGAAGCATACGTTAGTATTGATCGTTTCACTTTTTATGCGCATATATAGGGTTTTCCAATAAGAGGTGTTATTTTGATATTCAAAGAAAAATGCTATTTTTTTTAAATAAATGATCGGAAGTGGCTGCCCTATGTCCTCGACAGCCTCCCGAATTCCATCTTTGAGGTCTTGAATCGACCCTAGGCTGTTGGCGTGGATCTTCTCTTCCACGTGGCCCCAAAGAAAAAAGTCTCAAGGTGTTAAATCACAAGATCTCGGTGGCCAATTGTGATCACCTGCGAATATGTCTCGAAAATGGTGTCGGTTAAGTAGCCGCCATGGCCTCAACGGGCAGCGTATTAACTTAGTATTTTTGATGGCATTCCGGTGATAATACAAAACAGAAATACTGTTGGAATACATTTTTTTATAATAATCTGGTTTATTTTTAGATGTGATATCCGGCATACGTCCGCCGCGGCTATGAGTTGCATGGTCCATTCGATCAGTCCATATTTTGATGACTTTTTCCAATAAATCTGAATAATAAATTTAAAGAGGACAATCACCAAAAATGCAAAGCAAACGACGATCATTGGCTTCAATTCATCCAAAAGCTATATTTTATGGGCACGTAAGCCAATATCCTTATGTAAAATTTTCACGTAGTCGAAGACAGTTGACGAATCGGCATTTCGGCGTCTTCTTCAACACTTCACTCTATGAACTTCGCGAACAGTTTTTTTTTTTTGTTTTCAAAATAAATTTCCACACGTTAGAAGTGTTCTCTAGCTAAACTTTACTGAACAGAAATGTCAGCACAATTTACTATTCTCAGCTGTCAAACTATGGCTATCGGTATCGATATTTCTCATGCAGCTAAAAAACACCTGTTACTTAGGCTCTCACGATCTCGGTGTTCAGTTATTTGAGTCTGAGCCGGAGAAAATCAAGCGATTTAATTAGCATATCTCCTGATGATCCCATATTGCATGAGCTGAGTGGCATGGAGATCATCAATCTTGTTTAATAATATTTTATGCTAAGATTCAGATCATTTGATTGAGACCAAAATGTTATGTTAGTATTGATTTGTAACTGTATTCGCTGTCTGTTTTGATGATTACAAATTCAGTTGTAAAGAAACTCCCGAAGATCCAATAGCCTTCTCTTCATTTCAGTTGCAGTTGATGAATTTAATTTAACTATTGTATTTTTCACTCACCTAACCATTTATTCATTGTCAGAGATGATGAGTTTTCATTCGCATAAATAAATGTGTGCACAGATTTATTTAATTCAAACGATTGCAACATCAATTTATCTACAACGATTTTATTTGCATATGTAAGTATGTGTGTATGTACGCATGTGTCAGTAAATACTAACATTGGAATGTGTGTGGGATTCATTTCATACGAAGGTATAGCCATCCTTCCTTCCCTTCTCCTTTCTCCTCTCCCCTGTGTAGCATCACAACGGACGAATTTTCAATATTTGTCCAAGTGTGCCCTAAGCTAGCCATTTAACCTAACCTAACATAGCCGTCATTGTTTCATTGTATGCGATGCCGCAAATTACAAAACTTATGTAACTACTCGTATATAAAAATTCACAGAAAATAAATTTAAGGTATGTTGAGGCACGAGGCTTTTATGTATTTTATCTAAATAAGTAAAGAAGTGCATAAATTCCGCTTTAATAGCCGGCACATGTTTTCCGATGTTATAGTCACAGACAAAAAAAAAATCACCAGGGACTGCGAAATATTCCGACCTGTTTCTGAATGACTTAACTTATTTTATGCAAGAAGTCACGAAAACATGAATTCAAACTGTCTACTAAAACCAAAAATTTATGAAATTAATCAGAAAAATTTAATTAAATTTTATTAAATTAATTTAATAATTAAATCACAAAAACATTACGTCTATCAAAATTAAAAGATTGAGTTCAATGATATAGATAATACTTTCTTTGAATCCGAGGATTCTATCTTGTTAGAATTCGTGGTTCAATCTTCAAGCCACGAAAAGCAAGAAAAAAAATTAACCATTGGGTGTTTGCTCTAGAATTTTAAAATATTTTTATTTTTAACCCTCCGTTGGACACCTCTTTTTAAAACCTTCGGTTGTGGGATTACTGCTTGTAAAAATTTTCAAAAAACTGGATATTTTTTTTGCATTTTCCTAAAGTATAATATCTAAAAATTTTGTGAAATAATTTGAAGTGAAACCGACAAATAGGTTTCGAGTTATTCAAAAATTAACAAAGCGAGCTCTGGCGCTCCGGAGCGTTCGAGAGCAAGTAGCTAGCAGCAGCTGCAAGTAACCGACGCATGAAAGTGGCAGATAAGCGCGCTAACGATAACTCTCGAGAAGGTAGAATGCTACGTAGGCAACAGCAAATCGATATTTTGGATGCTGCTGTGATGGCTGAAGACCTAGTATATGGCCCAGGAATAGATGACACATAAATAAATAAATAATTCGTACAACTCTACATAAATCGATGGAAAAATTTTAAATGCGTTTTTCTCAAAGCTATGTTCTTTGAACTTGTGACCTTCTTCTTAATTGGCGCGATAACCGCTTACGCAATTTTGGCCGAGTTTAACAAAGCGCGCCAGTCGTTTCTTTCTTGTGCTAACCGGCGCTAGTTGGACACACCAAGTGAAGCCAAGTTCTTCTCCACCTGATCTTTCCAGCGTAAAGGAGGCCTTCCTCTTCCTCTGCTACCACCAGCTGGTACCGCATCGACTACTTTCAAAACCGGAGCGTTTGTATCCATTCGGACGACATGACCCAGCCAACGTAGCCGCTGGATCTTTATTCGCTGCGCTATGTATATGTCGTCGTAAAGCTCATACAGCTCATCGTTCCATCGCCTGCGATATTCGCCGCTGCCAACGTGCAAAGGTCCAAAAATCTTACGCAGAATCTTTCTCTCAAATACTCCAAGCGTCGCTTCATCGGATGTTGTCATTGTCCAAGCTTCTGGACAACATCTTCGAAATTATAACTGTCAACAGTGACGTGGGTGCCGATACGCGAGTGCGTCGACTGCTTGTTTGAAGACAAAGGGTACTTCGTTTTGTCCTCGTTCACCACCATCATAATTGTACGCTCTTATAAAATATTGTGCCTGAGCGATTAAGTTCTGCGGCTCGTACAGTGCTCTCCAACTTCAGGTTAAAGAAGTCGCACGACAGCGTCATTTGGTATCAAACGGCTCGGAGAGGTCCTTCCCAATTCTGACGGTGCTGCTGGTGTTGAGCAACGTTATCTTGCATAGCCGTATTAGTTTTGTGGGGATACCAAATTCAGACATCGCGGCATACAGATAACTCCTTTTCGTACTGTCGAATGCAGCTTTGAAGTCGACGAAAAGATGGTGTGTGTCGATTCTCCTTTCGTGGGTCTTTTCCAATATTTGGCGTATTGTAAATATTTGGTCGATGGTAGACTTTCCAGGTCTAAAGCCACACTGATAAGGTCTATTCAATTGGTTGATGGTGGGCTTCAGCCTTTCACACAATACACTCGCTAGAACCTTATAGGCGATATTTAGAAGACTAATCCCGCGGTAATTGGCACAAATTGCAGGATCGCCCTTCTTATGGATTGGGCAGAGCACATTTAAATTCCAATCGGCAGGCATGTTTTCATCCGACCATATTTTGCATAGGAGCTGAAGCATGCACCTTACCAGCTCCTCGCCGCCATGGTTGAATAGCTCAGCCGGCAGTCCGTCGGCGCCTGCGGCTTTGTTGTTCTTTAGCCGCATGATCGCTATTCTCACCTCGTCATGGGCGGGTAGCGGAACGACAATTCCGTCGTCAACGATTGAGCTATCGGAATCTTCACATTTAAGCATGCTCTGGACGTCAGTCACCAGATCGCCGTCTTTGTTCTTACAGGAAAACGCCCCGGTCTTAAAACCTTCTGTATGCCGTCGAAATTTCTGATAGAATTTTCGGGCGTTGTTCCTGTTGGCCAGCATCTCAAGCTCCTCGCACTCACGTATTTCGCCCTGTCGTTTCTTCTTTCGGATAATACGTTTCTCTTTCTTTTTTAGCTCTCGGTAGCGATCCCAGGCGGCGTCCTTTCTTTCTGCGCCAGCATGACATTCCTCGTCGTACCAACTGTTTTGGTGAGCTCGCCGGAGTCCGATTTCTTCTTCGGCGGCGGTACGTAGAGAACGAGAAATGTTGCTCCCTTGCTCGTGCATGCCGGTTTGTTGGGCAGTGCTCTCTGAGAGCAGGAGTGAGAGTCGAGTGGCGAATCTTCTGGCTGTCTGTTGTGATTGCAGCTTTTCGATGGCGAACATTCTTTGCGTAGGTAGATGTACGTTTTTTGCTGCACTGAACTGATGATCTCTGAAACTTAAAAACCGCTTGGTAGATTTCAATAAAATGTATACTGCTCTTGAAAAACATAAAAAACTCGTGCCTGATCGAACGATTTTTTTTTTCTCAAAAATTTTGATTTTTTTTTAACAATTAATTGTCGGTTTTTTCTCGAAAATCTGGAAAATATTAACTGGGGCCGCCATATTATTAATTTTGAAAAAAAAACATCGAGCACGCACAAGATTATTTTATATGAATTTGCAAGGACTTGTGATGATCACCGCAAGAGACTTCTGGAGAAATGGGCTCCACCCAATTATTAATTTTTTTTTTTTGTTTTGAAATTTTGCTAAAGTCAAGTCGAAACTGATGTATTAATACTATGTTTTTTATTTTTGTAAAATAAAGCAATTGACTAGCAAAAAAAATTATTGAAAATCATCATATTTTCGGGCCTCTGACTACCCCTAACCCCTTGAGCTACCCAGAGTTGCAAAAATAATCGCTGAAAATATTTGGGTTTCTGAAAAAAAAGACTTTTTTTGTTTGTCCCGACTCATTTCGAAGAAAAAATGGTTGATTACAATGAAATTTATGATAAAATATGAAATGATATTTATTTATGAATTCGATAGAAGGCAAGCAAATCATGTATAAGAGATTTCTGAGTGCTGCTGATATATTGGATTCTGTCGTACAATGCAATAAAAACCTCCTAGACGAAGACGACAGACAATCTCTCTTCGCTGTGAGTGTATCAGCTCGGGTTGGTTGGCTGACTACAATATTCTCACGGATAGTAATTGGTTTGTTGAAAAATGATTTCATAGCCAAAATGATTTCATAACCATACCATTTTCGTTGTTTGCAAGGAACAATGTGTTTGATGAATTCGTCACAACTGAGAAATAGAAACGACGCAGAATTTATATACAGCCAGTACACCAAAAAACACAAAGAACTGAATATAAAACCGGTTTTTATATGTAAAGGTAAGCTAAGTGACCCTAAAAAATAGTCTTAATATAATAGGTCTATTTATAAGTTCGTGCGGTTTTACAACAGATGGCGTAACTTGATTATTATTCCATCGATCCACATTTCCAAACATTCATTGGAGAGCTACTGTCGTAAGGCACAAACGTCAGTATAAGTTTTTTATTTGAAGCGTAAACAACAATATTTTTACCACACTTGAAAATGTCGAATTTCGTGCCAAATAATGTGTTTTTGCGGGGAATTCTTCTTCATTATTTTAATATGAAGAAAAAAGCAGCCGAAAGTCATCGTATCTTGGTGGAAGTTTATGGTGAGCATGCTCTATCTGAGCGAACGTGCCAGAAGTGGTTTGCACGCTTTAAAAGTGGTGATTTTGGCTTGGAAGACGAAGAACGCGAGGGTGCGCCGCCAAAGTTCATGGATACCGAATTGGAGGAATTGCTCGATCAAGATCCGGCTCAAACGCAAGAAGAGGTTGCAAAAACTTTGGGAGTTGATCAATCAACCATTTCCAAACGTTTAAAAGCCATGGGAATGATCCGAAAGGTAGGCCATTGGGTGCCGTATGAATTGAAGCCAAGAGACGTTGAACGCCGTTTTATGGCATGCGAACAACTGCTTCAACGGCACAAAAGAAAGGGTTTTTTGCATCGAATTGTGACTGGCGATGAAAAGTGGGTCCATTACGACAATCCAAAACGTCGGGCAACGTATGGATACCCTGGCCATGCTTCAACATCGACGTCGGCGCAGAATATTCATGGCCTGAAGGTTATGCTGTGTATCTGGTGGGACCAGCTGGGTGTTGTGTATTATGAGCTACTGAAACCGAATGAAACGATTACGGGGGATGTCTACCGACGACAATTGATGCGTTTGAGCCGAGCACTGCGAGAAAAACGGCCGCAATACGCCGATAGACACGACAAAGTTATTTTGCAACATGACAATGCTCGGCCACATGTTGCACAAGTGGTCAAAACATACTTAGAAACGCTCAAATGGGATGTCCTACCCCACCCGCCGTATAGTCCAGACCTTGCGCCATCCGATTACTATCTCTTCCGATCGATGCAACATGGCCTGGCTGACCAGCACTTCCGTAATTACGATGAAGTCAAAAAATGGATCGATTCGTGGATTGCGGCAAAACCGACCGAATTTTTCACAAAGGGAATCCGTGAATTGCCAGAAAGATGGGAAAAAGTAGTAGTAAGCGATGGACAATATTTTGAATATTAAATTTGTAACCATTTTACGTCAATAAAGTTTCAAATTTCGAAAAAAACCGCACGAACTTATTCATAGTCCTATTATAAGTAGATTTAGGACGAAAAAATAGAAAAAAAGCAGGTGGAAAAGTCAATAGTGCATCATATTTCCATAAATTTGTTTAGGGCTCCAGTCAGACTCGAGGTGCCCAAAGGAGGGTTAAAGAGGCAGCCACGTGTGTCACAATTTATTTTAAATCACTGTTCGTTCAATTTGAACACTAGTACGAGGGTCGTTTGAAAAGTCCGTAGAAAAACAAAAACTTCTGAATTGAACCTGAATAAATGTTTGTTATTTTTCGACATATTCTCCTTCTAAGCTTATACGCCTCGTTCAACGGTGTTCTAGTTAGCTTATCCCTTCTGAATACTGAGATTTGTCCAAGTCTGAAAAATAGCCACTCATTTCCGCAATCAACTCTCCGTTTTAATTAAATCTTTTTTCCGCCAAATTGGGGAAAAAATAAAAGTCCGAGGGATCTGACGGAGCCAAGTCTGGAGAATAGAGCGGACATGAAAAGAGTTGGAGTCCTATTTCCATTAATTTTGCGGCCACAACTGTTAAGGTGTGGACCTGCGCGTTTTCGTGAAGTAAAAGGAAAATCAGCGGACTTCTTCGATTCAATCACAATGCCAACACAAAGAAATATACCGATCTGGTTGAAACATGGTGTGTATTCTTCCAAGCGGGGCTACTAAATAACGACTACAAAAGACTCTCGCATGTCAATCGAGAAGAATAAAGAGAATTAGTCAAAGGCCAGATTCATATTCAACGCAAAAAAAATATACACACGAAATACCTCCAATTGTTCTTGTAACTGAAAGTATTTTTATTAGTTAGGTGTAATAGCCTTCAAATATATCTGATGACTAAGTAATATTTAAAGCAGAAGATGGCGCAAAATTAATCACCCTATCGCTACAGCTGACAATGCAGCCAAGCAATGGAGCGTGTAAAAGTCAAAATGAACATTTCCATCATTCAGAATAATTTTTTTTTTATTTAGCAATAAAAGTAAGGATGATGAATTTTACATATGGTAGATATATAATATGAGTATTTTGTCATAATAAAAATTAGAAATTAAAAAAAATTACAAAAATTTATTTTGAGTTAGGTTAGGTTAGGTTGGAATGGTAACCTAAGGAATGGGCAGACTTAGACGAAGATGAAGGGATTCGTCCTTTGTGATACCATTGTGAAGGAGGTAAGGTGAAGGAGAAAGGAGAGGGCGGGGAGGGGTGGTGGGGAATGGTTAGGAGGATAGGTTTAGAGTGCGTGGATTATGAACGATAACTGTGCTGCGTTTGCGTCAACCGCTTAATGCTGCTGATGAAGTTCATCAATTTTTAATGCCAACGGAAGCTATATCAGCAGAAATAGCAAACAAGTAAGCCAAGATGCCTAGATCTGAATCCCGCCAGAGCAGCGTGGCTAATGAGAAGGTGATGAGATGATTCCACCTCACTCTCCATACATCCGACGCAAAACGGACTCGAGGTAATTCCAAGTCTCACAGTATACACCACTCGCGCATAGTGTCCTGTGAGAAAACCCACGAGTATCGAGAGACGAGATTTGTCAACCTCACAAGCTCGCCCGAGCCCCCCCCCGATGCACAAGTGGCCAGAAGGATTTCGCGTCCTTAAAAGTGTGTGTACTTACCCAGCGCTCGCTGATTTTTCGCAAAGCATATCTTTCCAGGAGTAGACCGCAGGCAGTCAGAGGGACCCCAATTCTCTTGTCCCTTGTCTGGCCAGCTCATCTGACCAGCTTCGAATGCACCGTCACTGACCCGAGCCCAAATCGCCACTTGGCTGGTGGAGTAAATATATACTTTCTTGACTGTTGGTACGCACGTGAGCAGTCAATCAGCTGCCTCCTTGATTGCGGCTACCTCCTCCTGGAACACACTTTAGTGGTCTGGTAACATGAATTTGAGTCTGATGGGGAGCTCCTCGCAAATAACTCCTCCGCCAACCTTTCCTATCAACTTTGTTCCATCCGTGAACAAGTTCACCAGGCCCTGTGTGAAAATTTAATTAAGAAACACACAATTTTTCTCACACAAGCTGTGCAATAACACTCGTATGTAAAATTATTTTCGTACGTCCTCAACTCTTGCCAGTCGCATCTGGTGTGGCATCAAGTGCCTATTTCAAAATGTTAAGAATTCAAATAAATTATTTAATTACTTGAATAAATCGGAGATTGTTCCTTTATACATACAGCTCCATGTTAATTTTCATTTGAATGAATTTTGCTTAGAAATACTATAAGTAAAAAAATTTATTCAGTTACAATTTGGCACTGTGTGACTCATTTGTTTACGGAATGCGCCTATGCTAAGAAAATGTTTTCTAGCTATCACAGAAGTGTTGTAAGCATTTGATGTAGAACAACCACATGCACAGATACATATTTAGGTGTGCACATAAGCAACTGCAAAAGAAATCATACCAGCTACCAGAGTGATCACATACAATTTTTTTCATTTATTCTATATTTTAATTTATTTTGGTAAGCCATTTCAGCATTTGTCACAATGCGCCGAGATAAATGGAAACGATAGCCCTATTGCTGGAATTAAAATATCCACATTTAACAAAAATAACCAAGAAACCTTTTATAATATCGCAGCCCGAAATATGCACAATTTAGGGTCATAGAGAACCCTTGCAGAAATTGTTTTGCAAATTCGTAGTTCAGTTTTAAAGGGCCACGTCAAATTTGCTTTTTGAATCGGCTATAAAAAAAAAAAAAATTAATATTTTTTCAAACTTTTTTTTTTATTTTGAAGATTGAATATTGTCATTTATGAATGAAAAATAATATCGTTCAAATGACTGCCACGACTGGCTTTACAGAAGGCCATTCGATCAACCCAATTTTTAAGCACATTTTCGATTGTTTGGGCTCCAATTTCATGAATGGCAACTTCGATTTCGTGTTTTAAAGCATCAATCGTCTCTGGATGGTTCACATAGCATTTGCCCTTAACGGCTCCCCATAAAAAATAGTCCAACGGGCTTAAATCACAGCTCCGAGGCGGCCAATTGATATCAGAATTTCGGCTGATTATTCGGTTTTCAAAAACGGTAGCCAAAAGTTCGAGTGTAACTTTGGCACCGTCCTGTTGAAACCAAATGTCGTCCATGTCATCCTCTTCAATTTTTGGAAACAAAAACTCGTTGAGCATGTCACGGTATCGCTCGCCATTTACTGTAACCAGACCAAAAACCGCACCAAACAGTGACTCGTTGTGGATGCATATGCTTCTCTACAGTAATGTGAGGATTTTCTGAGCCCCAAATCCGACAATTTTGCTTATTGATGTAGCCACCGAAGTGAAAATCAGAAAAGAAGAAGAAGACTCACCACTTTGGAAATAGATTTTCAATATTTCCCAATTTCGTTCAAGCGTATAGCGTCCCATTTCGTAAATGTCAAACCTTTAAGTAAATTATGAACACATTTCACATGTCATTTGTGTTACCATTCTCAAAAAAATAGGTGGTTCAAAAAGCAAACGCTATATGGATTGCGGAAGCACTTGCAGATTGTAAAATCCCACCAAAGCTTATTGCTTTAATTAAAACACATTACCAAAACTTTAACTACACAACGGCCGCTTATCAGAGCCATTCAAGATCAGCGCAGGCGTCAGGCAAGGCTCCCTAATGTTGCCTATACTTTTACTACTAGTCCCCGACAATGCTCTGCATAAATCTCTCGTTGGCAAACTCCGCGGCAACCATGGGGCTTTCTCGGAGCATCTCGAAGATCTCGATTATGCTGATGACATACTTGTATGCTTACTCTTAACGAAACACACTGATATGCAAGGAAAACTTAGTGACATAGCAAGCGAAGCCGCACTAAAGGGGTTGAAAATAAACATTCAAAAGACAAAGGCAATGAAAATAAATGCCAATACATCCTCAACTTTATTATTGAAGGAGAGAAAATTGAACTTGTCGACTCTTTTCAATACCTTGGAAGTGAGATAAAGATGGATGGTGATGCAAAGAAAGACATAGAATCCAGAGTAGCAAAAAGCGCTGCATCTTTCGCCAGCTTACGAAAAATCTGGAACTCAACCAGTCTATCTGTGAAGACAAAATTGAACTTGTCCTCCCAATTCTTTTATATACTTGTGAGACATGGCTAGTTAACGATAGCCTTACAAGCAAGTTACAAGCCTTTATAAATAGAGGACTGCGTCGCATTCTCGAAACTTGGTGGCCCAACACCATAAGCAACTCGTCATTATACCAACGCTGTAACATCTAGCCCGTCGCTACAATAATAAAAAGGCGTAAATGGAGTTGGATCGGGCACACTTTACGGAAACCTCCCGAGAAACTCTATCGCTACGCACTTGACTGGAGTCCCCAGTGCAGTCGAAAAAGGGGAAAGCCTAAAATGTCATGGCGTCGCACTGTTTTGAGGGAGGCAGAGAATGCTGGAAAATCATGGCTGGAGGTAAAGGAGTTAGCAAAAAGTCGAACTCGGTTCAGATGTTCTTTATATTCCTCGGAATTTGAAGAAATGCCTGGCGGAAAACAGATTTCATTCAAACTAAGAGTTGGTTGCAGATATTAATGGCTATTTTTCAGACTTGGGCAAATCCTATTATTCCGAAAAGATCAACTAACTAGAACAACACTCAACGAAGTGTATAAGCCTAAAAGGAGATTATGTCGAAAAATAAAAAAAGGTTTATTCAGGTTCAATTAAGATTTTTTTATTTTTCTACAGACTTTTCAAACGACTTTCGTAAATAGTGCAACAAAAGTTTGCAGGTACCTTTTCCATGCAGAAGATATTGGTGAGTCCAAATAACACAGGACTACATATTCTTTTTTTTCGCTTTTGCTATGGGACTAGCCGCCAAAGTAGTTCTGTGCGCTGAACATGATTCTGTGGTCGCAAAATGCCTACCACATAGGGATAGTGAGAAAATCGAGGGTACAAACCGATGAAAACATGTTTTTGGATGTTTGTATTCTTCGTTATCTCAAAAATCTAGCACGCTGGAGACTTCAACCTATATTCAAATACAAATTTGGATCTCTTGCTATAATAACCATACACGCAAGTTCCAAAAATAAAACTGAAGAACTTTGAATAAAATGGTGTTAAGCTTTAAAGACCAGTGATTACGATAGACTTACAAATTACTACTTTGTGGGTTTTAGGGTCGCTGGCTATAAATGCGACATATGTAGGTATGTGTTTTAAAATTTAAAATTGCGATAATGAGAAACTCCAAAGCTCTCAAAGAGTTCAGCTAGATGACCTTAACTCAAATTTTTTATTTTTACGTTCGGCATTGTGAGTTCGCATACAATCGGACAGATCCAAGTCCCAATAGTCACAAGTAATAAAAAAAAAATATAAATTATGTAGGACTGTGTAATTGATAAATAATCCATCACTCTCCATCTGGACGGATTCAAGATGGACTGCAGCGTTGGGTAGGCCTACATTCTGAGGAAGATGACAGCGTTCAGTTAGAACAGCTGAGACATCTCACGAAGATCTTCCAAGCAGGGACACACATAGGGTGATCAACTTAGAGCTATCGGATTTCAAATTGAAATAAAACAACGAAAATTCAAATTGATTGGGTAATCTTTATTATTTTTGTGTGGACCTATTCATGATATTTATTTTTTAAAGATCATACCTTTCAAATGTTGGCCGCAACTGTGCCGTAATTCGGTCATCCGTAAACACTAATTTTGAATGACTCACTGGAGGACTTCGGTCGGTATCTCGTCAATAACTGTAGTAATGTTGGCTTTCAATGCCTCAATCGAAGCTGGTTTATCCACAAAGCACTTAGACTTTACATACCCCCATGTTCCCACAAATAAAATTCCCACGGTGCACACTGTGACTTTTTATCGTTTTAGGATGTCAAAATTAAAAAAAAAAAAGTTCTGCGAAAATGATTTTCTTTCGGTATGTTGTGTAAAAATGACAAAATTTTACGACAGTGTACTCAAAATGTATCAAAACAATAGTTTTAAGAAAGATAACCGTTTACAAACACAAGCCGGTGCGTCAATTGAATAGTTTTTATTTATTATCCGAACATCGCTGTGAAGTTTGTCAAAAGATATAATACGAATAAGTATCAATTTCATAAAATTGAGTATTTGCTGATTAAATTTCAACAATTTTGTATTTCAGGGGTAAGTAAGAGGATTATAAAGTTTTTACTATCGATACAAATCCGCTCAGTAAAATATCACTAAAACAGCCATAGCTTAATATTATTTTTGATATTTTACTAAGAAAAACTTATATTGGTCCATCGAGTTCCGCCCATTCTTTAACAGCGAAACGACCTTTAGGATTCTGTGTTTCAGATACTGGAATATAATTTTGCTACAATTTGCTACCACAGCTTTAAAAGAAGTTTTCATGGCGATTCCTCGGAAAGAACTTTTTGAAATTTGGCTGACGAGCTGAAAAGAAACGCGTCGTGATGCGGTGTTAGAGAAAATTTTTGCGGTGATCGGAAGAAACGTGGATACTAAAAAGCTAGGAGAGCGTATAAAAAAACTGTGTTACCAATTTTCTTCAAAGTGGGAGGGGTCTTTGCCGAGTTAGTTAATTTGTGATTATCTCCTTCATTGAACAGTATAATGTAGTATAAAAAGGTACCCAGGGGCTGAATGAAATCTTTTAAATATTAGTCATAAGCCTCTAAGCTAAAGTTAAGAAATCTAAACAATTTATATTTAAATTGGCGCTGGAAAATGCTTTTAAAGTAGAAAATATGATTATGTGAAATTTTACCTTATATGTGGGCAAGGTGAAAAAGTGGGCGTATCACGCCCATTTTTATTCTCAAATCAGATTTAGGTATCTGCAACCGCACTGCAAAATTTGAAATGAATTGCTTCATTGGTTTGGCTGTTAGTAATTTTGGCATCCTAAATGTGACAAAAGTCACACTGTGCGGTGTGACATCACATCACTATCTTGTTGGCCAATCCACTCGTCCGAGACGAGAGATAAATTGCTCACCGACACGATGACGCAGTAAATACATTGTTTCACGGGCTGTATGGCAAGTAGTGTCTTATTCCAACCATTGTGAAGATCATGGGCTTCTATTTACGGCATCAAAAAGTCATTGATCATGAGGCGATAGCGTTCGCTATTCACTGTTACTTTGTCGCCAGCCTCGTCTTTGAAGAAAAATAGGCCGATGATTCCTCCAGCGCATAGGCCGCATCAAACGGTTGTTTCCAATAGATGCAATGGCTATTCTAGAATGGTTTTAGATTGGCCTTCGTCTGAAATACGGCAATTGTGCTTATTAACGTAGCCATTAAGCCAAAAATGGGCCTCATCGCTGTACACCATAAGTTGGTCTGAGCGCGCGATGAACACTTTTCACAGAGCGTCCATTTTCGTAATTTATTTGTACGATTTGTAAAGGTTGTTGAGACGTAAGTCTTTTCATGATGAAATGTCAATGGATACTGAAAAAAATTATGTATTTAGTTTGACAATAGTCAAGCGTGATCTGTCAAAAAAAGCCTCCAATCTGATCAGCCTTTATAATATTTGAATTTTAGTTTCATGTTTCAGATTTTGCAAGAGAAGGGTTGTACCGCAATTTATTCTAAGATACAAACCATATAAGTTTGAACAAAATAGAAGCACCTGCGCCTTATCCTGGTTGGAATCATAGTGTGGAACCTCTACGACCAAAATCACTCAATCACCTCCTTGTTAATCGTTATGGGAAACATATTGTACATACTTGCAACAAGTACATACATAATTCTTCCATGCATAAATTAAAGCGAGAACCAGACAGACACCCTTTCTCTGATCATACACCAGCAGCCACATCATAGACAACTGCGAGGTTCTCGCTAGTTCGCGACGAAGTCCATAGAACCACGCAAAAGAAGCTCAGCAGCCAGTTTGTCTACTGGCTGAATTAGCCGTGGTAATGAATGATGGTGGTGGTGGTCTGCTGAAGTGGTTAAAGTTGTCCAGTTGGCTCAAGTCACAGCGGCTGCGCAGCATTCACTACGCTTCATTTCCGTCCAACTCTAACTCATGTATTTGTAAGCCATATGTGCCTATACATACATACGTGTACATACATACATACGCATTTCTATAAGTAGCCACATGAGTGTTTGCATTTACTTAATTTCAGATTTCAACGCCAAATGAATTGTTGCGCTAATAAAGATGAATGACTTAATAAATTGCGACCCTAATCGTAACAAGATGGCGGTCCACTGCTAGTTGTTAGCGCTCGTTGTTGGTGGATGGCGGATGGCGGATGACGGACGCAGTAGTCGACTTTTATTTCTGTTTAATGATGTGTACACATATCGAACGCACCGTGTGAAGTATCAGTTGTCAGCTCACGCAGCAATGAATATCGAGGTGGATGAGATAGTGTTAATGGGAAAGATAGAGAATTATTGTTGTTGATGTTGCTGCTGTTGGCATTGGCAAGGGTACTAAAGCTAATCGTATTGTACGATGGCAAAATGGTTGAAGTGCCTGAGAGGCGACATATAGCCGACCAGACAGTAAATGCACACGGAGGGGGAGACATATTTTTGCTCTTTTATGTGATTTGTATGTAAAGCTACAGCACTAATAGACGAGTTCCAATTAGATGTTGCAATTGCAAAATAGCGTTTTCGTTTAAACTGTACTCAATTTATTGCTCGAGCTGAGTTTTAACTATTTGTTGTTGGCTTTAACTTATAATATAATACAAATTAATTAGCAGCTATGGTTAAGCCGCTTTTTTTTCAAAGAGACATTTTTGAAAGGAGGAAAACAAGTTAGCGTTAAATTAAAAATTGGAGTACTTCTAAGCATTTTTGGCATCTCGTAACTAATCCTGAAAATGAGAGACGCTGACTACTGATGTGTGAACAATTTCCTGAGAGCAACTCTGTTTTGTGATTTGCTCGTCAGAAAAGCACGTCACTGTTCTATTGCCTACTAAATCCAAATAAGCACTTTCTAACACTTTATTATTATTAGTCATCATTAGATAAAGCAAAAATATGTTTATCTAAATAAAATTAAATACACTAGCGGCTAGTGATTCGACTCTATCATTAGAATATTGGTTGCTACGTACAAAGCAGCGCAAAAAACTGAAACAGTCTTATTGAGCAAAAAGAAGAAGAGGCAGAATTTGACGGTAAATGTCGTTCGGAGGTCTCAACATCCAGTCCAAGCCTGCTATACAGTACTTAGAGGTTACGATTGACGCGCGAATGACCTTCAGAGAGCACGCGGTAAAAGCCCGTACGAAAGGCGCCGTTGTTACAAATGTTCTAACA
Source organism: Anastrepha ludens (assembly GCF_028408465.1). Taxonomy (NCBI): domain Eukaryota; kingdom Metazoa; phylum Arthropoda; class Insecta; order Diptera; family Tephritidae; genus Anastrepha; species Anastrepha ludens. Next base: position 131,999,689 of record NC_071498.1, on the reverse strand, counting down.
CGGTTGCTGCCGAACATTGGGAGAGCCCAAGGTGCAAGAAGGAGACTTCTATCTACTGTGACAGACTCTATCCTGTCCCAAGCCCGAGAAACACCCTTGCGAGGGGCCAGACCGGTTTATAGGATGAGTGCTTTGCGAGTAGCCTGTGCTTACCGGCCAGTATCGGATCTTGTAATTTGCGTGATTGCGGAAAAAATTCCACTGGATCTCCGAGCACGTGAACTAAACCATCTCTATAAAAGGCAAGGTGCAAAACCTACAACGGACTAAAAGTTGGCACAGCGAATGGTGTCACTTCACGAATGGCAGCGAAGATGGGATAATTCTTCTAAAGGCCGCTGGGCGCACGAACTTATCCCTGACACGTAGTTAAGGCGAGGACACCGAGAAGTGGATTACTTCCTCTCCCAGATGCTGAGCGGACACGGCTGCTTTCAGTATTATCCGCATAGGTTTGGTCTCTCCGCGTCACCACTCTGCCCTACCTGCCCATAGAAAGTAAGTATTCTTCTACTGTCCAAGATTCGCAAGAGAACGTGAGGAGTTAGCCACTATCCTTGGAAGGCAGCCAAGTGAGACTAATTTAACTGAAAGTATGTGCATTTCAAAACATTGCTGGTGTGCTGCACGCAAGTTTGCCAAGCAAGTATTGCGTACGCTACAAAAGCAGGACGAAGAAAGACGAAGAACAATAGAGCTGTTTTAGTACCGGCAGCTAGAATAAAATAATATTAACGGCCTATGCCGCGTCTGATCCCACCAAACTTCCCGACAAGTGCTAAAGCTAAAATGAAACAGTGTTCCATAGGAGATCGACTCAGGCATACTGACAACAGATACGGGCGCTTGAGTTAACGACCATAGCAATGGAGACTATCAGCGACGTACAACCTGCATACGTCATAGGTAGAGAGCCTGGACACAGGTTTCTTTTGTGGTTGTTATCCACATTCAGGGCTCCACCCTAACTGTAGGCACAAAGTATCGCGAAATTAAAGATCAATTTTGCAGCATGGAAGTCAGCACCCTTTTTTCAACGAGGTGTAAAACCAATCGAAAGCCTTTGTCAGTGTGGGACTTTAACGCCACTAAAAGCACCTCAGGTCCGATGGTTCATCCTACAGAGCCCTGTACCTTTTTGATAATTACGTCTGGAGACCGTCGTGAGCTCAATCCTCAGTTATATTCGTCTACTGTTCGTCTTGCTGCTTTTTATCAATGCGACGGTTGTGGTTGCTGCCACGTTCGGCTCGCATCGTTCCTTCGCCTCCAATCAGTGTTCGAAGTTCCACGATAATTCGAGTTGCAAAAGCTTGCACTGCCCTCCATTTTTCATTCGACTCAAGCATTTGTGGAACTAGGTTAATGGGCGTCATAAAAACACCACTTGTTCTTGCTAGGTCATCGCGTTCCTTAACGAACCTGCTACCATAGAAAGCCACATGCTCGACCGTCTCCTCTTCATCCAAACATTCTGGACAGTAAGGACTACCAGCTAAGTCTAGGCGATGCAGATATTTTTGGAAACATCCGTGTCTACTTAATAGCTGCGTTAGGAAGAAATCAACATCTCCGTGTTTCTGACAGATCCATTCTTAATCCTGGGATCAACCTATGCGTCCACCGGCCTTTTGATGACTGGTCCCACTTCGATTGCCAGTCAGCTATCGAGGTAGAACGTTCTGCTTGTTTGAATTCGTCTGTTGGCTTCATACCTTACGAGCAGTACAATCTCTTCTGTAAATTTGCCCGGATGTTTATAGGCATTTTGCTAGCTATGACGCAGATTGCATCGTCCGACACCGTTCTATAGGCACATGCGGTTCTCAACGCACTTATTCTACTGACCTGCAGTACTTCTTTAAAATGACATTTTTTTTACCCAGTCCAGATTGAAGAGGCGTACAACATTGTCACAGTGGAAAGAATTTTTCTCCTGACGCCCTGATATCTTTTGAGGTGAAAGAAAATCTGAATGAAAAACGACAAGCACGAAAAACATGGCAAAGAAGCAGACACCTTGAGGAAAAGAACACTTAGAAAAGAGCGTAACTCTCAACCCTAAAACTATCTCAGCAAACTTGATGCAACCTCTGCTACTGACTACTCTCAATGGAAAACCATTGACAAACAGGCTAGAACAGATCTGGGGAAGGCAAGCACATTAGTTAGTCACTTAACTCCGAGTGTTCTGCCTCCACGAAGTCCAAAAGCCTCCACTGCTCAAAAAGTAAAACAACACACGCACTAGATGGAACTACCAGTAAAAACAAATTCTCTAAAAATGAAGTTAAAGAAGTGATAAAAAAACTTAAAAAAAAGCCGCTGGATATGTCCTCATAGAAGTAGATGTACGGAAACAACTCGCAGAAGAAGGTTAGATTAAATTAGATTTGTGGGGGATTGGACAAGTCCAAGCACTCAGTCAGAAAGACCATTGCACTACGCCCAGATAGATTACAGTCGAAGGAATAGAGAGAAGGGATAGATATTATAGGGATGGTAGGACGGGCAAATTGGTTGGAGGTCACTCTTTCGCGAATCTTTTGGAGTCATTGATGAACCTTAAGAGATCCCGAAATCCATGCTCAGAACATCGCACCCCAACAGCCTAAGTCTGGTTCTAGAATACGCCAGGCAGGTACAAAGAAAATGCTCTATGATTATACCTACCAGTGCTCTCTAGCCTTTTCTGCTAAGTTTTTGGAGAAAGTGCTCTAATTTCTTGTTTGGTTCTTGCACAAAGCACTTCGCTACTCTGCTAGGGCCCAACTCAAACCAACGTCTTCAATGGGTAGATCTCATGCAGACGTCAATCCATAATTGAACCGATGCAGAATTGATTCCTAGGGAGGGTTCAGGTTCCAGTGGAGTGCTTGCATAGCCTTTATTATCCAGGCAGCCAAATAAGACAAACTTTGTTTTGTTTCGCAACACTGTTCAGTTTAATCTTACATTCACCGAACAATTTCGAAGAGCAGCATGAGTTAGCAAGGGCTCGCAATGCAGCTCGACTGTCATTACAAATTCCAATACTACTACCCCGCCACCTTTTCTCAATTAGCCAGTATGTCACATTCAAGATGGCATAGACTTCCGTAATGAATACCGTAGCCATCTCTCCTGTAGCGTAGGAGTACTTAGTGTATCCGTCTAGGTACCATCTAGATCCGCTACCATCGCTGGTTTTTGATGCGTCGGTGTAGAAAGTATGCTGAAACCCCGTTAACAGGTTCTCTGAACTTAGCCATTGATCTCTATCTGGGATCAAAACGTCATACTTCCTACCGAAGCCAAGGTAAGGCACCTGATTGTCCGCTGGCATCGAGAAGTGTGTGCACCGCTCCGACAACTGGTGGCAAACCTGATAAAGGCCAGTGTTTTCTTCAATTCCCCAGACTCGGTTTGACGGTGAAGCTAACGGACCCTCAATTTAGCTGAATAATAAATGCTTTTGGACCCGTGGGAGTCTCATAGCGCTCTGCATGAATACAAATGAATCAAATAAAATACAATATAAAAGAAGAAGTAACAAAATGCCAAAACTACTTCTGTAGCTTATTGTAATTTATGGAAATGATTTGTTTACATGACCTCACAGCTTCTGTGTTAGAAAAATTAAAAGTATGCAAAATTAAAACAATAAAAGCTTTGTTAATTTTAAACAGGAGATTTATAAGCATTTGTCTCTAGTATACACTTATTTATATGTATGCGCATTAGGGTGGCTCAATTTGTATGGAATTATTTTTTAGCATCATTCCTAGCAGATACGAATTCTACAATAAATAACAAAATTCTATAAAAAATAAGATAAGTAGTAATAAACAAAAATCCATTAGAGAATGAACTAATAGGAAAATTCAGAGGGATTTATGGCAATGAAGGCAGAAAGTAAAAAAATTAAGGTGTGTTTTAAGGTGTTAAAGTAAAAGAGTAAAATACAAAGAATTGTAAATAAGTTGTAAGTTGTTAACAAAAAAATAATGATTAGAATTTTTTTAATACATTTTTGAAAGATTTAAGGGGACAGATACCTGTAAAATTTCGAATTTTTTCTTTTTTTTCATAGAATGTTAATATAATCCTTTTAGAATATGTCAAACAAATTTTAGAACGTAAATTTAAGTAGTTCTTTTATTACAGATCGTCAACCGCGACGACTCTATTCTTTGCGTTCGAGCGCTGGGAGAGGTGCGTTGCCGACTTTAGACGCGTTTTTCTCAAAACTTCATTTTTCGAATTGGCGTACACGGTAACTCAAAAAGTTATTAACCGATCTCGCTGAAATTTTGCACACATCTTTTTTATGATATTGCTTTCTATGTGAATTTATAATTTTTCGAAAAAATAATTTTTATTCGAAGCAAAAATAGTAGGAAAATTCGCCCCAAAATGTATTTTTTTGTTTAAGCATTTTATTCTGCGAATTAGTTTTTTTTTCTTTTCATTATTGTTTAATTCATATAGAAATTATAACATTAATAAACAAACAAAATTTTGGTTTTTTGTATTCAGGTCACTGACGCCGATGCTAGAATGCCCGCTGATTGAGAAGCCCTGCTGTGACCTTCCTGCAAGAATTGATTGTCAGCCATTTTAAACGATTAAAATAAAAAAAAAAATTATATTATTTTAATGTATAAATAAACTGTATGCCATATTTTTTGAAAAAAATATATTGACTTCCCCATTTTAAATAATTTTAATGAAAATCAGAGAAAATATGGCCGTTTACAGGTATCTGTCCCCTTAAAAATTTACTATTTTATGTTTTATCCAAAATTCTAATAATTATAAATAAGTTTTTAGTTGTTCCTCCTCTGCGTGGGGAAGGAGTTGGTACAACTGCCGCCGGTTAGCACGAGAATGAAACGACTGGCGCGCTTTGGTAAACTCGGCCAAAATCGCGTAAGCGGTTGTCGCGCCAATAAGGAAGCAGAAGAGTTGTTAACAAAAAAAGGAATGATTAGAAAATATTCTTTTAAAATAAAGCCTTGAAATATTGTAAAATTTAATTGTTTTGCATCGTTTTATAAATTTTAGTTTTATTTACATGCAAAAAAAAAAAAAATTTGCATACAGTCACTTTTTCTAATATATTATAATATTAAAAACTTGCATATAATTTGCTTTGCAGCCTACTCATGGGGTTCTTTAAATACAATATAGATAACAAAAATAAATTCTTCGTACCAAACAGTCCCCCAAGTGCAAGTTTGACTTTCGACAGTACACCTGTCTGCTTGACAAATGTCAATGATGCCACAAAAAAGGCACCATCTAGGAATTATACACTACTGAGATCTATGCGCCACTTTTGAAAGACCCTCTATTACAATTATACAATAAAATTTGTTATATTTATACTATGTTTTACGAGTATTAAATAATGGCGCTAATTAAACGCTGAACTTATCACTTAAATAAAACAAAATAAATAATCACTAATTAAATATATTTAGTACGAAAATTACGCTAGCGGAATTAATTTCAAAATTATATTTCTATTTATAGCATCACCCGATCCTCAACCCGGCGCTAGACAATAAAAACAAGTAATTAATAGTGAGACTTCGCCACCGGCATGCAAGTGAAAGCAAAGCTCAGTTCAGCTAAGGCAGATCGGTTAAGCTTGACTGTTATGTTAAAATAGAGCTTTGCCTTATCAAAATTAGTTTACAAGGGTATAGAATCTGAAAATACGTATGTTTGTATGATGAGTCGTTATGTCAATTGTTGCATTGCTGACGTGCCTTCGGGTTATCTGAGCGGTTAGCTGATCACATAATAGAAATTGACGCGTTTAAGCCTATGTAAGAACTTATGTGTATTTATATTTGTAGTAATTGCAGTTGCGTAATGATTTTAAATGATTGGCATTTTATTTGGCTAAAGTTTATACATTGTTTTATAACTTACACACTTTTTTCATTACACACAAAAAGTTCACAATTAATTCAAAGCAATAACTTTTAATAATTCAATTTTTAGTGTTTCTCTACATTTTGTTTTTTTTTTTTGTCCTAAATGGAACTATCAAAATATTTACATTCCACATGCTGAGCGGTCAATTTATCATTTTCTCTGTAGTCAAAGCATTGCGTGAGTCGTTGGCGGCGCATATCAAAAGGTATCATTTACTCTATGCGCTGTCTAGCGAGAATAGAAACCAAAAGCAATAAAAAAATTGCGTTGGTGTACTCGGCAAATTGAAATGCTTTTTCGTTCAGCAACAAGCGAATAGGCAATTATTTTTTCTATTTTTTATCTGAACACACAATGCGTATGTATGTATGTATGTATGCATGTGTGTATATAAATGGGAATGTATGTATGCACAAGTGTATATATGTATGTATCTATGAGTGTATGACTTTTTTTATTTTTAATTATATTTATTTATTTATCATAAAAAATTATTTGCGGTCATTCTAAACAATTTGGTGAAAAATATTCTCACAGCTATCAAAATTAATTGCCATAATTGCTCGAGGCCACACGAATTAGCAAAAATGTGAATAAATCATCTGAGAAATTTTCATGAAAAGGCATATTTTGCAATTTGTTATTTTAGGACACACATATGTGTGTGTGTGTACATATTCGAACGATCGTTTACGCCCGCCAGAGCGGAATATTTAGAATTTTCGCTTTACTGTTGCGTTCGGTGCTGTATTGGGTTCTAAAGAGCACACATTTTTTAGGCGACTGCTCCAACTTTTCATCTTGGTCGTGTTGGTACTGGAGAATACATCGAACTTCCTTTCTTTTTTGAATTTATCTTATAGCGAGATAAAACACAATTGGCTTCAACAAACTTTTTTTAAAGCGTAATTTCACACTGCAATCGCAGAATGCTTACACACATCGTGAAATATGGCTTACTAAGGCCATCTACTCGAAAACATTAAAAAATGTCTCTTCTTGATTGGCGCCATAGCCGCTTAAGCGACTTTGGCCGAGATTAACAAAGCAGCAACTCAGTCCAATTTACCCACTTTTGGAAATTCTATCAAAATAAAATCAAGTAGGTATGATGATACAAAAACAAAAAATTAATAGATGGTTGGTTGGTTGATTGGTTAAAGTGGTGATTCTTCCAGAATCCAACTAGCGCTTCCGCACCATTTTGTTGCCATATCCTCGCTACTTGTTTAGGGGTTATTTACAGCATGACTATATCCAGTCTGTGCAGTTTAAGAACCTTATTAGGTTGTGATGTCTAAGCCAGACAGTTGTTCGAGATTCTCGAACAGCGGTTGGCCCAGGGTTAACATTCAGTTTTTCCATAGGTCAGGGCGTTCCCAGAGGAAATGGAAGATTGTCTCCTTTTTCTCCGGTTGTTTACAACTGTGACAGTATGTATTGTGAGGGATACCCATTTTGGCTGCTTGTTCTCCGATAGACCAAAAGCCAGTTATGACTGCCGTTAGTCTACAGTCGTCCCGTTGTTTCATTCTTATTAATGCCGACGATTGCTTGAGGTTGTAGGTGAGCCGTAACGTTCTGCTTATTTTGCATTTCGTCTGGGCTTCCGACTTACAATCCGCGATTCGGAGGTATTTTTGGGAAATTGTACTCTTGACTGCACCTAATGGTGTGAATACCGATTCTGTCAGATCCCCCTCTTGCCAGTTCATCTGCTTTTTCGTTACCTTCAATGATCCGATGTCCCGGGACCCAGATTTAGGTAACTTTATGGTTTTCACTCAAGATGGTGAGGCTATTCCTGCTTTGTTCCACCACTTTAGAGGTTGTGGTAGCCGAACCCAGTGTCTGGATTGCAGCTTGGCTATCCGAAATAATAGCGATATTGCCCTTAAAAGAGAAATCTGCGATTAGACAAGTTCTTAACGTTTTTGAATTTTCTTTTATTTTACGACGATTTGTTTGCTGTTTGGAAAAGCGTAAGTATTCATTCGATAGAACTCTTGCTGCTATACAAAACGATCTTAATTGTAATTTTGAGCTTTTTAATTTTTATTAGTATTGAGGCTTGAAATTGAAACTTGAAAGGTCGAGCCAAGAGGCACCGAGCGATTTGGTAGCCCCCAAAACACTCAGGCTAAAAAAAGCCCATTGTATTCGAAGCTCTGAAAAGTGAAAGGGTAGATAGTCAAGGAGGAAAGGAGAGAAGTAACAGATGGAAAAAATCGGGTAGAATAGAGGAGTAGAGGTAGTTGGACCTGTGAGGATTTTCCAGATTCTTTGACGAAAAAAGAAAATATTTGAAAATATCCTCCTGTTTAAGAGAACGAATTTTACTTGTTCCCATTACATTGGAACCCAAAATACCTAACCTTGCTCTAGCAAATTTGGGACACTCTCAGAGAAAATGCTTAGAAAGGCAATCTTCTTCCAAGACTAGCCATGGGTTGATTTGATTTCCAACTAACCTATTGATAAGTGTTAAATCAATCACCTCTTGTCTTCTTTTGGTCACAAAAGTTGGTTTATTACCAATATTTTGAATAGCCATATCAGTCGACTGAATAAAATCCAGTAACTTGAGACTTCTTGGGTTGCATTTGCTGCTTCCCCATACAATGTGCTGAGAGTTTGCATCACAGCCCACTATTAGCCCCAGATTATTGGTCGCCAAACTGGGTGCCCCACGTTCTCAACGAAAAAAACCAATAAAGTCCCCTTCAAATTGTTTCTCCACATCTCCTCCGCCATCGAGCAACACGCGGTCATAAATAACGCGTTTTGTATCGAATCGGGAGATGACGTCAAATTGCATTGACGGTTTGGCGCGTTGGGCAATTCCCTTGAAATCGTAAAAACGAGTGAGCATCGACTTGATGTTTGACCTCTCCAAATGCGATTTTTTGGGTGGTGGCTCGTCTGGGGCCTTCCATTCGGCACTTGACGTTTAGTTTCAGGTTCATCTTGGAAACAACACCTTTCATCACCTGTTACAATGTTGTAAAGGAAGCTCTCGTCTTTTCTCGCCTCTTTAATGAGATCTTTCGAATGATCAATTCTAAGCAATTTTGTGTGGAGTGAAACGTGCACAGACCTTCCGTAAGTTCAAATGATCAGTTAAAATGCGATAAATCGAATCCATGAATTTCAACGATGATTTCGGTTCATTTTTGATAAATTTACGAACAATTTCGATGAAGTCTTCCGGTGATTATTGATTTTGGGCGGCCCGTATGTTCATTGTCATTTATGTCCTCACAGCCATCTCTAAAACGTGTACACCTCTCATGAGCTCTGGCGCGAGATGGACAATCATCGCCATAAATTTTTTTCATCAATTCAAATGTTTCGGTTAACGTTTTACCGATTTTAAAACAAAATTTGATATTAGCTTTTTGTTCGAAACTCATTTTTGTACCGATGACACAAACACACCAACACTTTAGGTTATTGCGCCACTGAATCGAATGTCCCCAAGCTTTCATTGGAAGTCAGGTGGCGCCTTCAAGAACATTTTTATGACGCCAGTCTTATTTATTTTGGACCTCACCTTGTATAATAGCCATGCCGATTATATTCCTTCGCGCTCGTATGCGATGTTAGCTTTTATTCACCGAAACTGTCAAGCGTTTAAGGACCCCTGCATACTTAAATCTCTGTATTGTGCATTCGTTAGGTCAAGACTGGCGAATGAAGCGTTTATTTGGAGGTCTTAAACAAAAATTCAATATAGCCGCTTTGAGTGAGTTCAAAAAATTTTCTAAAATTTACGTTCCACTTACTAAATTTGTCTCAACCACTACCTTCTTTACTATTCTCGTTGCAAACTAATTAGCCTTCCTACACATCCTCATTTTCGCATTATTTTCATATTAAAAAAAAATATCGCATCTGTATCATATAAGGTGTGAGTGACTGTATGTACAATATTTGAGCATTTGTTTCCCTTTATTAAATCCAAAGCTTTCGATTAACTAAACCTCAGACAGTAAGACCCACATCTTCTTATATCAAAACGTATACTCGCATATTAAATAATTTCATACACACAAATGTGGAAGATCATCGTACATTGTAGATTTCGCGAAATCACTAACATTAACGGCACTTCACTCAACAAAATAATAGTCATAGCCACCCATGACTCTTCCCAACTAACCGCTAACCACTTTCAGCACTTAGCCCAACACTATCAAGCAATTTATCACTTTCAATGGCGTTGCAGCTACTTCCAAGCCAACAATTTCGAATAATAATAATCCTTAAAATGAGTTTAATTTGTTCAGTCAAATTGCTGGCGCGCCTGCTTCGCTCCGCTGCACTGAAATGCGATGGCGCGCCAACAGAAGTGAGAAGGACGATTGTTCGCCTATGCGCAGCCAAATGCTGTGAATGTAAAGTTTTGTGGCAGCAAGCTTTTGTGGGTGGAAAACGGCAGGGAAGTGGCTGAATGCAGAGGATTTCTGAGCTGGAATCGAGTTTGTTTCGAAGCACATTTACAGATACATACAAGCGCAGTTATCCACACAAACAATCGTATGCTTGCATATGAATGCCATAATAAGGAAATATGATGAAAATTATGAAATACTTCGGTATTTTGCTACCGGTAGAAATTGAGCTACAAGCGGTTTCGTTGGTCGAGTGATTCAGTTGAGATTAATTAAATTTATGAATTAATTAAAAAATAATTCGCTTACCCAATGACAAAGTATTTAAAAGCAACAAGGAAAAGGTATCTTTTCCAATTCGTAAATTTACCTCTACTTTAAAGTTGTGTTGTTGTGATGTGATAGCGCATCAGTTGGTCGTCGCACGCTCGCCTGCTTTTTAAGTCAACCATTCCTTCAGTCATTCATTCATTCATTCATTCATAATCGTCCCTCCATTGGAGCATAATGATTCTACCCGTTTTTAATGAGTTTTTTTCTCCCCCGGCTTTTCGCTTTGTTCACTATTGTGTTGTTAACGTTGTTGTTGTTATTATTATTGTAGCCGCCAATTTGGTAGCTTTTGCGCTCGACTGCGGCTATGGCTGTGGCTGTGGCTGTGGCCATGGCGCAACAATTTCATCCGCCCGCCACAACAAAAGAAATCGCAAAAATGTAATTTCCGTTGTGCTGCTGCAGCGCTTTTCATACTTGCAAATAAAAAGATCTCCGGACGGTGATAAGCTCTTCAAGCCATGCCATCGTTACCATTGCCACAGTCATTGTACATAAGCGTACAACAACAACTGTAGTACATGCCACACGCCGCATACCGCATGGCGATGGAACCAATTTTCATCAATGTTGACGATGGTGTCGTCAATATGTGCAGCAACGTCAGTGACAGCCGAAAATAGTCATATCCAACTTTTTCACCATAAAAGTCGCCCACCACCATTCGTCCGGCAATATTTTTACTGAGTTCGTGCTTATTGTCCTTTTTGTCAGCGAATCCGTTTGTGTGCCAATAATGCGGCAGTTTATTAATTTATTAATACACATTTTTTATAACTACAATTTGCTGCTCATATTTAAAATCCAAATCAAATTATAATAAGAAAATGAAAATCTGACGAGTTTGGGGAAATTGCGCTTCAGCTTCAATTTTGTAGGATTCGTTTTTCAATCAGAATAGGGATGCAAAAAAATTCGTTAACGGGTAATAACCTACCGACTACATTCGCTCATTACAGGGTGACTTTCTTTCCACCATTTACAAGGTGACTTTTTGTTGCTAAAAAGTAACTGTGGCAAAACAAAATTTTTGAGTTTGCCCGGCAAAAATTTGGAGTGTTCCAGTGGAAAGTGTTAAGCAATTTATATACAGTCTTCTTCTTCTTCTTAGCATCACAGGCATTGGTGAGTCATTGCTTCATTCACAACCTTGCGCCATCTGTCTCTATCTAGGGCTACCTCCTTCCACCGTCTACATGTAGCTTTTCAAGGTGAACTTCCACGTCTTCGAGCCATCTCTTTCTTTGGCGTCCGCTCCACCTTCGGCTTCCAACAGCGGGTAAATCGATTGTCTTTCGAGTTATTGTATCCTTGGGCATTCTAAATACGTGTCCGTACCATCTTATCCTCTGAGATTTTATAAATCTTATCATTGCTTCGTTTTTTGCTAATAGTTCCAGCTCAGGATTATATTTAATTTGGCAGGCACCATATATTTTTCGCAATATTTTTCCTTCAAATCCCCATTAGGTGATTAATGCCTGTAATTTTTAGCGTCTATAGGTAAGAACGAGACGGATCAAGGTTTTGTATATCTTTAACTTTTAGGCGCGGAACAATAATTTAGACTTAAGGAGCTTCAAATTAGAAAAGTAAGACTTATTTGCTGCTAAAACTCTGTCAGTTATTTTCAATGACGTATCCTTATTGGCTGATTTTTTGATACCCAGATTGGGAAAGTAAAAAAAAAACATACAGAGATTTCACGCCTCAGTGAATGTATTTTAGTAGGGAGTAGCAGCATTTGGCAGTGCTTTTTTGAAAAAAGCTTTTGCCCGAAAGGCACTGAAATGGAATCCTCTTGCGAATGCTGGTCGCAGGCCTAGTAATACCACTGGAAAATTGCAGATGAGCAGCATAAAGGGAAGCTAGCAACATCGGGAAGAGCTGAAACGAATTAAAGTACGTTGCCACGAGTCACACAAGACAATGCGCAGACGTGGTTGATGCCCTATGTCCCACGAGGGATTGGGGGATCGGAAGTAATGGGTCGCCCATGTAAAATTTGCTTTTTGAATCGGCTATAAAAAATAAACTATTCAATATTTTTTCAAATTTTTATTTTATTTTGAAGATTGAACATTGTCATTTATGAATAAAAAATACAATAATATCGTTCAAATGACTGCCACGACTGGCTTTACAGTAGGCCATTCGATCAACTGAATTTTTAAGCACATTTTCGATTGTTGGGCTCCAATTTCATGAATGGCAACTTCGATTTCGTGTTTTAAAGCATCAATCGTCTCTGGATGGTTTGCATAGCATTTGTCCTTAACGGCTTCCCACAAAAAATAGTCCAACGGGCTTAAATCACAGCTCCGAGGCGGCCAATTGATATCGGAATTCAAAAACGGTAGCCAAAAGTTCGAGTGTAACTTTGGCAGTATGACAAGTTGCACTGTCCTGTTGAAACTAAATGTCGTCCATGCCATCCTCTTCAATTTTTGGAAACAACTCGTTGAGAATGTCACGGTAACGCTCGCCATTTACTGTAACCGCGGAAGAAGAAGAAGACTCACCGCTTTGGAAATAGGTTTTCAATTTTTCCAAATTTTGTTCAAGCGCATAGCGTCCCATTTCGTAAATTTCAAACCTTTAAGTAAATTATGAACACATTTGACATGCCATTTGTGTTACCATTCTAAAAAAAATAGGTGGTTCAAAAATCAAACGCTATATGGCCCACCCTGGCAAGGAAATACTGTGAATACTTAAGCATTATCTTGCTTTGAAAGGCTTCCTGCTATATCTCTTCAAGATCTGGGTGAAGTTCGCTATTGATATTGTATAAATTCATTAGCATTAAGCACCCATTTTGCCAACTATTTTCCACAGAATCCAGATCAATATTCCTGAATCACTGAAGACCATTCCTATTGAGCCTGCTTTAAAGAGGAATTTCAAAAGTCGAGGAAGAGCAACTCTTCGAACCATCTAATGATACGAGCCTAAAACTACGAAAAACGTTTAAATTTTAGAACACTGTAGTTATACTCGTATACCAAGAAGAGTATCATCGTCATCATATTGGCATTACAGTCCGGGGTGGATCATTACCTTCTCTATGTACAATACGCCTCCGTATTTTGTCAATAGATGTCGTTGGAGTCATCTATCTCCAGTGCTACCAATCACATTGTGTCACATCATATGGTGTTAGAAAGGTGATATTTTAAGCTTCATTTAAGCGAAAAAAAATTAAATTCGGAGAAGTTGAAAAAAAGTTATAGCTGTTCAAAAATGAGTGAAAATAATGAAGAAATTCACTATATTTTGAAATTTTTGTATAAAAAAGGGAAGAATGCCACGCAAGCCACCACAGAAATTTGTGTAGTTTGCGGAGACGATGCTGTATCAGTTCGTGTAGCACAACAATGGTTCGCTCGCTTCCGTTCTGGAAATTTCGTTGTGAAAGATGCACCTCGCTCCGGTCGACCTATCGTTGAAAAAGTCGAAATTATGGAAAAGATTGACCAGGACCGTCACATAAGCTGCTATGACATCGCCAAGGCACTAAACATTCATCATTAAACGGTTTTGAACGATTTAAAAAAGGCTGGTTACAAAAAGAAGTTCGATGTTTGTGTACCACATGAATTGTCTGTGAAAAATTTAATGGACCGAATTAACATCTGCGATTTTTTGCTGAAACGAAATGAAATCGAACCATTTCTGAAGCGAATGGTAACAGGAGACGAAAAGTGGATCAAATACGACAATAATGTGCGAAAAAGATCATGGTGCAAGGGTGGTGAAGCTCAACAAATGGTCGCAAAGCCAGGATTGACGCCTCGAAAGGCTATGCTGGGTGTTTGGTGGGATTGGAAAGGAATCAACCACTATGAGCTGCTCCAGCCTGCTCGAACGATTGATTCTACACTTTACTCTCAACAACTGATGAGATTGAAGCAAGCAATCGAAAAAACGGGCATCGTCTTCCATCAGGACAACGCTAGGACACACACATCTTTGATGACTCGGCAAAAACTGGGAGAGATGGCTGAGAAGTTTTGATGCATCCACCATACAGCCCTGACGTTGCACCATCGGACTACCATTTGTTTCGGTCAATGCAGAACTCCCTTAATGGAGTAAAGTTGGCTTCAAGAGAAGCCTGTGAAAATTACTTGTCGCAGTTTTTCGCCGAGAACCCACAAAAGTTTTACACTGATGGAATAATGTCTCTAGAAGAAAAATAGCAAAAGGTGGTCGACCAAAATGGTACATATTTGGTTTAATAAAGTTCTTTATAAATATAAATAAAAATGAGTTGAAGTTTGATTAGAAATACGAAAAGACTTTTTCGACTACCCAATATGATAATATTTGACTCAACAGCTTCACACTGCACCACATTGATGGCATGAAAATAAGCTTTAGAACTGAATTATACGAATGTATGTATGTATATGTATAAAAAAAAAATCAACGCTCTCCACAACTTAACTTACTCATTTTGCTCTGTCTCAATTGCATGCACTTACTATTGTACATTTTCAAAATTAGATACAATTCTGATCCTTGAAATGGCCATAATCTCTTACAAATAATCTGCCTTCTAATATTAACGCAAATTAAGAAATGTGCAATAGGCCAGACACTGTGGCCCCATCTACCACCGCAGCTGCCGCAAATAAAGTGAAAAAGTAAGTGTACAGTACTAGCGTACATATACCAAATATACATATACACATACATATGTATATGCATAGACACATCTTTACATGTAAGTGAGGCATACTCACACTACTACCTTGGATCGTTTCTGTATATGTATGTATGATTACAAAGGCATTCACGTGCGATTATCATTTTCATATTAGTGATCAACGACCAAAATAAAGACATAATAGCCGAATAAAAAACAAAAACTATAGAGTGGAATGAAAAGAAAAACAAATGCCGTAGAGGAAAAATGTACTCAGAGTACAATATTACAATATATAGTAGTACAAGTAGGAGTACAATATCTAATACACATTTTCGGTTATTTGTAGTAGTTGCCAATACTAAATGCGCAAGCGCTCTTACTCACCTAGAGAGGCGCTGCAAGTAATTGTGATTGCAAAAACAAAGCTTGCTTATCCATATGTGGTGTGTATGTGTGCTAGTTACATTGAATTGTGTTTGCAAATAAAGTATGGCGGAGACACATTGGAGTCCCAATAGGTCTCGTATGCCGAAAGCGAACACGAAGGCTTAGCAGCGGCTTTGGCGACGTTACTGAATTCTTGTGTACTGTATACTTGTTTCTGTACTGGAATGCAGCCAAAATTGAGAGAGTGATTTGGAAAAATGAAAAAAAATTATGCTATTTAAAATTTCTACATATTGTCACATATTTGTGTAAATACAAAAATAAAAAAATGCTAAATTAAACCGCAACAAATGCGCGACTGGTAAAACAAAAACTATTTGTTAGCTGTACTGGTTACTTAAAGAAAAACCTGCATGGTAATTTGCAAGGCGCATTTCCAAACACATACAAACAAACAAAAAAAAATAAAATAACAAAAACAAAGGCACAACTGCACAGCAATTCCATCAACAAACGCCATTAAATGCAAAACAAATTGTTGTATGGCGCGCTAAAAAGAGATAGCAGTTAGACTGAGCGCAGCCTGTTCGCAGTTGGTACGTTGTACAAATTTGGAGTAGTGGAAAAAAAGAATGAAACAAAAACAATAATAATAAATAAAAATATGAGTATAACAAGTAAGGAAGACTAAATTCCGCGCCTAATTTTATATACGCGCACAAATTTTATTAAAATTTAATTTGTGCTTTGAGTGATTTCAAAATATCATACAAACTAACAGACAATGAGAGTTAACGCTTGACACATAAGGCGGACATACGGACGGAATTTTTTTTTGTTGAGACAACTAGCAAGTACAGCACACAGCCAATATTAAGTCCATTGTTCTGCATTCGTATTCCCTTTTTAATTTTTTTTAAATCTACCCGACCTCCGAAGAAATCTTAGTAGATCTTTTGGTTCCAAGGAGCCAAGGCTGTCGCCTCTTCTCATATCAATGCCAAAGACCTCAAACCTGATTCGAGCAAAGGCCGGGCAGACTCACAGAAAGTGGTCCGTCGTCTCAGCCTCCCCTCCACATGCTGTGCAGAGAGCACTGTCTGCAATGCATACCTTTTCTATGGGCGAAGCCCGTCATCAGTCCAACCAGCTACTTACAGTCCCTTCTGCTTGATGATAGGAGCATCTGCGACAGTCGATCCGACATGACAGGGAACATCACTTTTGTCCATTTGGACGAAAACTTAGCCTTAACATATAAAAAGTGGACGAAGTTTTTCTCCGATATGGATAATAATTATGATGTCTAAGTGAGGTTGGGTGCAATACGAGTAGCAAGTTTGGCTGAATTTTATCAAGTCACTGTCCGGGCATACTTTTTAAAATTCTACTTGCGTTTGTTTATTTTCTTGTGCTCATTTTTTATACCAAATTTTAATAATTTTGCTTCGTTTTTAATAGAAATATTGCGCGGGTATAAAAATATTGCAGGAATATGAAGTTTCAGTCTAATATTCTGCTTGTATATACTTTCGATTAATTTTATATATAAATATATACATATTTACACTTTTTTAAACGAGTAACCGTGAGCAAAGCTCGTCCTTGGCAATTGCAACAGCATTGGATCCGCGATTTAAGATGGTTCATTTTAGAAACCCGACTGCCAAAGCTAAAGTATTCACCAATACATATAAACAATCACATGATGAGCTTGCAATACACAATTATGGGATATGAATCCACGAAGGAGCCTTTTTTTTTTTTTTTTGGGTCAGGTAGGATTCATATTGCACTTACGACGACCGTCGTCTACTGCATTGAGTGGTGCGATCACTAAAACAATCCCTGCTCTTCTTCTCGGAAGACTCCCTTCACGGGACTACTTTCTGCATTAGTTCGGGAAGACCCAGAACGGCATCCATAAAAAGGACCAATTCTGCTAACTCACGTCTGGGTCCCCCATATTTATAGCCAGCTTCGCGCTATAGGCTCGTCTTCTTGTGCCTCTACGTCAATGATTCAAGTGGCGGTGGCTGTCGTCGTCCCGTCAATTTTGATCAGCCTCTACTGCACTGCTGCTAATGGTGATGTTGCGCCTGGTGCTGCTAGTATTGATTGCTGCCTTGGCTTGCGCTCCCAATCGATATGGCGGAAACGCATTACGATTTTTGATGCGAAAGCTCGAACTGACTCTCACTTTCCGCTGGTTGAACACACATGCATCTCTCGTGAGGGTGTTCCAGGCTATTAGATGTTCCAAAAACTCTTTCGAGTGCATCTTTTTTTTTCTTTAACGCGGTCACAATACAAAAGTACATGTTGCGCGCTCTGCACCGTGTTGGGGCAGTCTGGACAGAAAGAGGTGTTTGCCAGCTAAACCGATGTATGTAGGTATCCTTGGAAATAGCCATGTCCGCTCAGCAACTGGGTGAGGTAGCGGCCTACGCCCCCATGTTTTCTTGTAAGCCACCCATCGATGGACGGAGTGAGTTTGTATGCCAGGCGCCCATTTTGAGACAGCTCCTAACGCTGCTGGCATCGTCTCATTGTCAGCGCCTGTTCTGAGGCTTTTTGGTCTGTTGTAAGCCGAGCCCCCTGCGGGCTGTACAGTCGGCTAATTTCCTCTGCCAGCAGGCCAAAGGAGGATTTCCATCAGTGCCACAGATTGCGTCGCCCGATACGGTTCTACACACGCACGCTACACGTAGCGCCCTTCGCCTGTGTGTTTGTGTGAACTGAAATGAGTCCACCAAGGAATCTGAGAAAGCTTTAGCTTACAACGTGACAATTAATACATAAAAATCAAGGCAAGCGAAATAGGCAAAATCGAAGATGACTCAGAATTTCATGTTTCTGTAATCACCGATTTCACCTTTCAAATGGTACTGCGGCATTTGGCAAATTTAATCTTATTGCACACAAATCTTTCTGGTGAATTCTGCAGTGGTTAAGGAATATTTCCTTCCCGTGACTTCCTGAGTGTCTTGAAATAGCGTTCCCGATACACCTACCTTAATGCTTGGTATTGCTCGTGCTCGCTGTTGATAACCCAATAATATTTTCTAATAAAATTGAAACATTTTTCAACACAGATTTTAGTTCATCGTACAGGCCTTTGCCTGTTGTAGTCCCTTGTATTGGGGCCCTTACATAGTTAAAGGACGCAAGTGATCTGCGGGCCGCGTGTTGCTTACCCCTGATCTAATATTATATTATATATTGCTTATTTTAGCTTAAAAAACATGAAAATGAAGAGTTTCACTCCCAATCGATTAGCTATCCCTGCAGGGTATATCATTTTGTGTTAAAAAGAGCTAAACAAATACGCTATCAGTGGCAATAAATGCAATTAGAAACAATCGACGATTTTAAATGGTTGGATGAAAATTTTCCACCCTGAGTGGGCTGATATCCAGCCAAAAATGGCAGCAAAGCAAACTCACCACACTGGAAATTGCTTTCGACTTCCAGTGAGCCTCTGAACACGGAGAGTAACAGCGGCGTGTTTGTATTGCAACGAGTCGCAACGAGTTGCCTTTATGGGGAAAGTGCTTTTGTGTGTGTTTATGCGCTTGTATGCGTGCGTATTTGCGCCTGCACTTTCGTAAGCATACTGCAAGGGGCGGTAACCAGGGCTCATTTCCAATTGCCTGCCATTAACCATGGCAAGTGAGTGACACTGACTGAGTGAAGAATTGCGCTGGTGTTTGTACGTTGAGGAGTAAAATAAAAAAATGTTAGGAAAAATGAGAAAATGTTGAAAAGAGTGTAAGAGTAAAAGAGCACGAAAAACTGTACAATTAGCCATAAGCAATTGGTAGGTGCGAAGAGAGCAGCAATAATGCGAGCAAAGACAACACTCACTTATGTGTGTGAGTGTTTTTTTTTTTTTTTTGCTTTTTAATTTGTTAGTAATTATTTGGGTGACTGTTAATTTGTATGTATAAGTAAGTGTTTTTGTTGTCACTAATGCTGTTACAATATTAGAAAACTCATTTAGAGAGACGCTTATGCTTAATTGAGTTCGATAGGAAATTTTGTATTATTTAGTGCTTTTTAGTTCCATCGATTTTTAATTGCGCTACATATTTGATTGCCCTCATTCCTCTGGTGCATCTCTCATAAGCGCTTGGTACTCCGCTAAGCACACATACATACACACATTTATACTGCTCTCCAACCCACACCCACTGACGCAATCTCACTCACACTTCCCCATCAATATTTGCTCGATGTTGTGCCCACAAACCAATTAGAGCAACCCGCTTTCGTGCCAAAGTGCGAGTGGAGCGTACAGCCTGAACGTCTCATTTACTCACTCGCACCTTCAAATCGAGCGCTTGCCTGCATATGTTTGCATCTATGCTGTTGCTATCGCTATTGTTTTTGTTGTTGTTGCTACTGGTTGCCGTGTCGGTGGTGGTGCATGTCTCACCACTGCACTTCAATGAATGGACGTTCAGACCAATGTGACTGGCTGCTGGCCTGCTTTCTTCCCTCGGCGGCGGTTTGCTTGAATGGATATCTTGCTTGCTTACTGATGGCACACACCCCGAACCGGTCTAGTGCGAACTTCGTGTGTATGGGTGTGCGTGTGTGCGAGACACGTTGCCCAGAGCGGCCGCGCTCACTTTGTTTCTACAAACGCCTCAACGCGTTGCAACGCTCAGTCGCGTTGGATTGTGAGTATTCAGTTATAGACCAGTCGTGATCTCAAGCAGATGTGTAGTCCGTAGTAGCTCGTTCGTTTGTACGCTCGCCAGCCATATGTTTTTGATACGCCAGCAGTAAAGCAAAAGTGCAGACCGTCAAGTCAATTGTTGGCATTAAAAAGTGACAAATCGTTGAGCGTCGCGTTTGATTATTACGTGTATTGTTCGCAGTTTGAAAGTTAAATGCTTGATAAGTAATCGCAAACGCCTTGTGGTGCAAAGTTAAAAGAAAACACTCGTTTATTTTTATTTTTGACTACTGAATAATGTTTTTATTGTTGTTCTTGCAATGTTGACGGCAAAGTGAGCGCGCACGCCTGGTCGCATTAATTATTAATTCAAATTAATTAATCGCCATAAATGAAGGCAAACAAATTTGCCGACTAACAAAGCAAACTACCCAATTTGAGCGTAAACTAAGAAAAAAACAAAACATACAAAAAAAAAGATTTAAAGTTAAAGTGAAAAAAACACAGAAACAAAGCAAAGTTGTGCAAATTTATGTGTTGCTTTGTACTTCCAATTCAGCAAAAAACTAAACGAAAAATGCGATACGCCAGGTTAATCGAGTGTCCACTGTGAAATCGCCACTCTAAACTGCTGCACGCTTTCTGACTCAATTTTCAATTGAAACCAAAGTGTGCCCTTACACAAAACATTAATTGCGAATAGTCCCCCCGCCATAACCAAACTCCTTCTCGCCACCTCGCTGCCCCATGTTAAAGCTGTCATCCACAGGAATGACGGTCACTGGTTTACGCACAAGCATGACAAGTCCGACGGTACCGCCGCAAACCGCGTCCGCTGCCATCACCACCGCCATGACCATGACCAGCCCCAGCACGATTGTTGTAAGCCCCGCACACCTCATCAGCGGTAATAACAGCAGCAACAACAACTCCACCAACAACAGCGCCAACTCCAACATAAATCGCAGTAGCAGCAACAGCAGCCCCACATCACCTTCCACACTCCTGCTAACGCATCAGCAACATCAAACGCTGCAACAACAATTGTTACCGTTGCACACACAATCGCCGCATAGTCACCCGCATCATCAGTTGAATAAGACAAGCTCGCGTTTAAGCAATTTCAGTGTCGCCTCACTTTTGGCTGATACGCGACCAGCGGCTACACTATCGCCCACACGCACACACAGCGCCGAAGCGATGCAAACGGAGCCACGCAATTTGTCCAACAACACGCCAGCCGTCACGTTATCACCTGTTTCGCCTGCCGGTTCCTCACCCGCCTCACCAACCGCCACACATAACGCGCATCCCCTCACACCCCATGCGTCGCCCCACTCTACTCATCCGTCACATCCACATCCTCACGCACATTTTCATCCTGCCGCCGTTGCACATCACGCGCACCTACTGCATGCTGCAGCAGCTGCACACGCGCAGCAACAACATGCCGCCGCTGTGGCTGCCGCTGCTGCGGCGCAACAAGCCGCCGTTGCGGCAGCGGCTAATGCTGGCGCATCGCCGCATTTGCATGTCACATCAGCGCATTTACGTCACACACTAAGCGGCAGCTCAGCAGAAGCGCCCACTAATCTAGTTACCACGGAAGGAAGCAGCAATGCGCAACAACAACACTCTTCAGCGCGTGCCGGTTCACCAGGCATGCATACGAACGGTCCCAGCGCCGAAACGTCGTCCTCATCGTCCGCAACAGCGCTGCTAGCCAAACATGAACGTCATTCGCCCATCGGCAGCTCAGTGGATTCCGAGTTGGAGTATGATGATGAATACAATGAACATGAGCATGATGGAGAGCACGAGCATGATCAAGAGGAGGATTCGATTGTGGATATTGAAGATATGAATGCGGATGATTCGCCGCGTTCAACGCCAGATGGCTTGGATAGCAGCAAGTCGCCAGAGGTGCTTAGCAGTCATATGACCAACTCACCGCATCTACTCTCCCCAGCTGCGCTGGCAGCTTCAGGTCATGTGCCCATTAGGCCGACACCGTTTAGCGCGCTAGCGGCAGCCGCTGTGGCGTGGGGTGGCATCGGCGGTGGAGTGCCGTGGCCAGGTGCGCGTCAAATGCCACCATTCGGACCACCTGGGCTGTTTCCAGGACAAGGATTCGGTGGAGGTGGTAAGTAAAGCGAATACTTATTTTGTGTAATCTTAAGCTAGGGGTAACTGCGTGCGTGACAAAAGCCGACGGGCAAATCGAGAGCAGTAGAAATGGCTTTGAAAAGAGTTAGTTTTTGGAAGGAACGTAAACGTATTGTGAAGTGTTATTTCTGCATAAAATTCTATACTGTAGTAGAATTAGATAGGGGCCTTAATAGGTCTCATTTTAAAATACTGATTATTTTTTATTAATTATTTGTGTTTTGCATGATTTGCATTAGCATTAAAAACTTGAATTTATGCACAAGAAAATGCAAAATGCTAGTTGGAAGACTACAGAAAAAGCGCCGAAAGAAATCCATTATTTTTGCATAAAATTTTTGCGCAAATGGTTAAGAATTATTTTATGGTCGATCTGGGCGATGCTACGACTACTAACATGCCGGTCACCTTCATTTGTTTCTGTGATTTTATGGACAGTTTCTTTAAGATCAAAAATGCCTGAATAGAGCCGACGATTTCAAGTCCAGATTTTATTTAAATTAAATAATTTTTTATTGATAAAATTTTCAAGAACTAACTGCACACTTCATAAAAATTTCGTTTAAAAGATTTTATGGTATATTTACTTACCCGTTTTTTAGTCTTTTGTAATACCATAGACTCTTTGCATAAGTTTTGAACCGTAGATAGGTGAAATGGTTGAAGTACCGCTCTGGCGCGCCCCAAGTAGCACTAAAGCGCCGTTTTGTTACCATTATGAGACCTCTGTCGGACAGATATCCATTGCCAGCCAGAGCTGTTGATGTAATAGAGAGGAGGTTGATGGAATTTAGTTTGAAGCACTGCCCAGGCTGTCGAAGAACGGTGCACCCAGTGACCTTAGTCGTCTACCTGCTAAGCCTGGACATTTAAAGAGAAAGTTTTCAAGAGTCTTCTTCTCTGAAAGGTCCCCATAGCTTTTGCAATGGGCGTAGCTTTTCTGGGAAGGTTTTGTGCGGACTTGCGGCTGGTGATTTTTCTTGGATGTGTCAAGTTACAGAATATTTCGAAGTTTGGCATGGCTCCAATTCCAAATATCGGCTATATATGGAAGAAAATACGCAGCAATTCTCAAAGCGATTTTTCAACAACTTTAAGCTTGCACTTTATTAAATTAAAATTGATTGGACTATAAAACTACATATCCAGAAATTTTCTAAGAGATTGAAGATTAAAAAGTTGAAATTTTTATGACAATTTTTTGAAACTCCTACCGAGTTTTAAACTTTGATTTACAAGGTTTTTCTTATACAATTAATTATGTTTTTGTAAAAAATTAAAGCAAAAAAAATGTTGCTTGAAAAATATTACGAAATTAAAAAAAAGACAAATTGACTTAATTATGTGAGCACAAGTGTACACTTGAAGGTTTGGCACTGGTTTTTGATTTTATACAAAATTAAAGGAAACAAAATTTTGCTTGAAAAATATTGCGAAATTTGTGCAAAGATAAATTGTCTATATTATGTGAGCAGAAGTGTACATTTGTAGGTTTCCCATATCTTTTTGGGGAGCAAAAGCTATTTTATTTAATTTTTCGCATTATACGTTTTTTTTTTGGTGGTCTCATAAATGTGTCTATTAGACCCCTAACAACTTGCACACAAACAAATTTAACAAAAGTGATAAATAAGTTCATCAAATGCAGTTGTGAAGAATTAGGGAAAATCTTAAAGAAAACATAAAGAATAAAGATTTTGCCAATCATACGCTTCTAATGCTAAGCCACTCACTCACCGGCGCTCACAGTGTTCCGACTCCATACAAATAATGCACAAAAATAGAAGCAGCGTTCGAAATTTGTTGAAAGGATTACTTCACGCTAATTTCCAAAATAAAATCGGTTTTTCCGAACCGGTTATACAAAAAAATTAGCTTCAGTTTCGAAATAAGCGTGCGGTTCTATCAGGGCAGTCCATAAGTTCGTGCGTTTTTTAAAGGTGGTTTTAAAATTAATAAAAAAGATGTTTAAAGTATTTTTTAATCAATAATATATTTTCCTTTATTATTTACAATGTCTGCCCAACGTTTAGGCAAATTTTTAATTCCCTGCTCAAAAAATTGTTTGTCCTTGGCGCCAAAATACTCTTCGATATCCCTTTTTACAGCTTCTTTCGATGAGTAGTTCCTGTTACTCATATGCGAGTGAAGTCCACGGAAAAGTTGATAATCACAAAGAGCAAAATCCGGAGAGTATGGTGGATGCGGCATTAGCTCCCATCCGAGCTCGTTCAGCTTGCCTAATGTTTGCCTTGCGGTAGGAGGTCTTGCGTTGTCGTGGCGAAACAAAACTTTGCGTCTATTCACTATAGACGGTCGATTTTTGTTAAGTACCTCCTCATTTAGGTTTGATAGCTGATGGGAATAATAATCAGCAGTTATTGCCTGGTTTGGTTCCAGAAGTTCGTAATAAACAATACCGGCCATATCCCACCAAATAGACAGGAAAATCTTCTTGGGGCCATCTCTAGGAGTCGGTTCTATGCGGAACCCATTTTCTCAGCTTTGAAACCTCTCCCAACTGAACCAGGTGCCTGTGAACCGTTCCATGCGATGAATTTAACCTCTTAGCTATCATATCGACTGTCAAATTTGGCTCAGCTTCCAAGAGTTCAAGCAAGGCGTCGGAGTTAAAGACTTCAGAACGACCAGGGCGCGGGGCATCCTCCACGTCGTAGTTGCCACTTCGGAATTGTGAAAACCACTTTTGCGCAGTCCTTTCTCTTCCGGTATCCTATCCGTGAACAGTTTTATTTCTGCAGCAGCAGTTTTTGCATTTTTACCACTTTTATGAAAAAAAATCCAAATTTTCCCCTCATACGCGTTCGAAGATTCCATTTTATTTTTTAACAACACGTGCTTCTATCCGCGATTAAAATCACTTGTTGAATGCACAATACATCAAAGAAAATATAAATAGTTTCGTTATATTCCACGAATAATTTTTTGTATGCAAAAATCGTGCAAAAGTGAAATTATGGGTAAAATACGCACGAACTTATGGACTGACTGATACATAGGAATTGGATAGTGGCAGCCGGTGCCTATCTTTACTGTAAACCAGTGCTCTTATTGTAATTACAATATTCGGACTCAAAATCGGCTGCCCTTGTTATCAAAATTTAATATTATGTCTTAAATTTTGGTTTCCTGTGGAGAAATGTATTTTTTTAATTTTTATGCAATTTCCATTTATTTATTTTTTACTTTTATCAAAAATAAATAGGCTTGAGAATTTGAAATGATAAAACAAAATAGCTAAATTGCTGTAATTTTTTTTTTTTATTATAATCTGGTAGATAATTTCATGGCATTTATTTTTTAGATATAACATCCGGCATACATTCGCCGCGGCTACGTGTTTCGTGTGCCATTCAATCAGTCCAATTTTGACAACTTTTTTCAATAAATCTGCATGAAATGAGCCCATAAATGAGCCCAATCAGCAAAAACGCAACGCAAACGATGCTCATTTGGCTTCAATTCTTGCACGCGCTGTATTTTATAGGCACGCAAGCCAAGATCCTTACGACATTTCAGCGTCTTCTTCAGCACTTTGCTTTGCAAACTTCGCCAACTGATTAATTTTTTTAATTTTTTTTTTTTTTCAAAGTAAATTTCCTCAACTCGGAGGCATTGTTCTGGCGTTAAACGATTCTTGATGCCGTGCCAAACCTTACTGAACAGAAATGTGAGCGATATTTACCATTCTCAGCTGTCAAGCTAGAGGTTATCCATGCCGAGAGTTCTCATGCAGCTAAACAAAAAAAACACCCAAAGCTTCCTTTATTAGGTGTTTGACACAGCCTATTTTCCAATTTGTGGTATGCGAATTGAATACAAGAATATTTTACACATTAAAGCAGAAAAAAGCCTAGTAGTGGTATTAGCTTCGGCAAATGTTGTGTTTGAGGCAAGTCTTCTCTATATTGTAAAATCTGGTACTTTTTTTTAAATATTATTTATTTTATTTAAATCTTATTCAAATAAGCCATAACCGAATTTTAAATTGAAATATAATATTTTAGATTAAAGATAGATAGATAAAATTGCTATTTGAAGCAATGCATTTGTGGTCAAAAGCAATAACTGCCTGAGACCTAAATTATTCAATTATGCACTCCGCTGGAGAATTATAAATGCGCGCATATTTTGACAATTTTTTGTTAATTTTTTATTTGGATTGTTTTTTTATAAAAACTAATTTCCTTTATAAAAAAGACCATATCCAAAAAAAAGCGTTCAAACTATGCACAAATTTTATAAAAGTTCGAGAATTTTTCTATCAAAATTGAAACTTCGAAAAAACATTCCTTGCAGTTGTTAGAATGGAAAATGGAAATGGCAGAATGGGAATTGGAAATATAAAATGTTTAAAAAAAAGTTTGAAACACGAATTTATATGATTTTCATTGTAGAATAAAATATATTTTTATTAAAAAAATAATTAAATTTAACTTTTTTTTAATATAGCTTCTTTTCAAATACTAGCCTTAGATTTACAGAAACACGTGTTTTTTTTTTTTTGTTTTTGCCTGGACAGACTAGCCACTACAGCACTCAGGCACAACTAACTCCATCGTACTGCACTCGGATTCCCTTTTTTATTTTCTTTAAATCTACCCGACCTACGAAGAAATCTGAGTAGATCTTGTGTTCGCAAGGACCAAAGGTGGTCACTTCTTCACACATCAATGCCAAAGATATCAAGCCTGACTCGAACGAAGTCGGGGCAGACGCACAGAAAGTGGTATGCCGTCTCATCCTCCCCTTCACTAGCTGGGTAGAGTGCATTGTCTGAGATGCCTACCTTTTCCATGTCCAAAACGGGCTTTGAGGCCAACTTCTTTGGCCCATCCTAGCTAAGGAGTCACGTTTTAATATGCATTACAACTAATACAACATAAAAATAGTAACGAGCAATTTTCCACAAACAAATCAAGTCTAGCTGAGTCACACAGCGCAGACCCAGCTTTGTATGTCGTAGAGCACCCAGGCTTGTGTGCTTGGGTCCTTAAATTCTTTTTGATTGCAGCTTCTACATCCACCGTTGTGCGGCTAGCCGATCTTCCTGGCATGGAGACTAAAGGCCAGTGTGGCCGATTATTGTTGGCGTAATTCTGAGTATGTCAGCTTGTGGATTTTCTCAACAACTCGTCAGTTCTAGATTTGTTGAAATTGAGCCTCGTTTGCTTAGTTATTTTACAGGTGCTAGTGTTAGTCCAGCTGACCACCTCTGAACGGCCTGCTGTTGGAATAGCGAGCAGATCTCCCTTTTGCGCACGCCTTGAGGACAGCCTATTTCTACCGCTTCGGATGCGTTATAGGATGCCAACTGTCTTGCCAGCTCATTAGCTTTCTCATTTCCTTCCATGTTCCTATGGCCAGATACCCAAATGAGAGTGATGTCTGGCGTACGCGCTAGAGCATTGAGTTCTTCTTTGCATTGTCTGACGATTTTTGAATTGGTTGTATACATTCAGTTTTCAATTAAAATATAAAGAATTTTTATTACAAGTAAATTATTTAAGGGCGCTTACGCCAACCGTCGGTAAACATTAGGGATATTGAGAGACGTTTGGTGTCGTGTGAGATGCTTCTTGAACGGCGGAAAGGGAAAGGTTTTGTGCATCGCATCGTCACTGGCGATGAAAAATGGATCAATTATGATAACCCTAAGTGTCGAAAATGTTGGAGTTTGAAGGGTTAACTAGGTGCATTAACAGCGAAAAAAAAATGCATGCTTCAAAGGTTATGTTGTACATCTGGTGGGATCAGAAGGGTGACATCTAATATGAACTTCTTAAACCATCTGAAACCATCACTGGCGATCGTTACCGACTGCAGCTAATGCGTTTGAAGCGAGGTCTCAAAGAAAAGCGGCCGTAATGGGAGGGTGGACATGACAAACTCATTTTTCTGCATGACAACACCAAGCCACACGTTGCAGAATCGGTCCACAAATATTTAGATGAACTGAATTGGTAAATCATGCCCCACCGACCGTATTTCCCAAACGTTGCACCTTCGGATTACCACCTATTTCGATCAATGCAGTCAGCCCTTATTAGAGAGCAGTTCACTTCTTACGAGAGCGTCGCACACTGGCTCAAGTCAAAAGAACAAGTCAGAGGAATCCGTATGCTGCCTGAAAAATGGAGTAAAGCAATTTAATTGTTTAAATAGTTCGTAACTTTGGCTAAGAAAGAACGGAAACGTATTCCCATACCCAATAACGTTATCTATTTATATTTGGATCGAATCTCTCGTACTTATGGCCCTCATAAAGTTACGTGTACAGTCAAAATATGAGCTTTCCGAAAAATTCTGTTGAAGTAATTTGCTAATTTGAAATATTTTTCTGTTAAATAAATCAAATTGAAGCAATATAGGCACGCAGCTCTGAAACGAGAATTAGTAGGGGGCGTCTTGATGTATATTCTATATAAATAGGCAGGTACTTACATCCCATTCATACATATACGTGTGCCCCCTTAGTAGGTGGTTTTCATAGCAGAAATGACGGCGTACGCTTGCAATTACCTCCTGAAAGGCGAAGGCTATTAAGAAAAGAAATCTGCTCTCAACCGAATGTTGGTCGCGTCACGCACAACCCCATTCGGCAGTGGTAGACACATTTCTCTGCCTGCAAAAAAAAATCTGTTTAATTTTCTAAAGAAATTCTTTGAAATACAAAATTTAAATATTTGAAAAGTAGCTGTTTCCAGGCACCACAACATTTGCGTGCAATTAAATTACTTACACATGCATATATGTATGTATGCATATGTAACAATTACTCACCCGTCCATTACTTACGCGTTTCCTTATTTTCAACAGCAAATAAAAAACAAACAAACAGCGAAATAAGAAATCCAACGCAAGCATTCAAAAGCGTCAGAATTTTACACAAAAATTTTAATGAATTCCGTAAAATGCTGACCGCTGCTGTTAACCCCAGCACAAGTAAGCCAACGAGCGGGCGCTTCATTGAATCATTGACAATTATTTGACAATTTTCTGTTGTTCTTTTTTCTGTTTTTCAATTTTTACATTTCGAAATGCTAAAAGCTAAATATGTATATGTACGCACGGCTGCTGGTGTCGCCATTAATGCCTAACAGCGCTGCCGCCAGCAGCCAAAGGCACCACCTAAAGCAAAAGCAAGAGCAGCAAAAGCACTAACAGCACTCAACAACAACAACTACAGTACAACAAAACAAAAGCCAACGCAACCACCATTAGCGTATACAACAGCGGAAAAAGCATCAAAGACACACACACGCGCACGCACATTATAATTGGATAAGCAAAGTGTGGTGGTTGGTGGGTTGATTGGCTGGCTGGAAAGCTTATTGAGACTCCTCCGGTTGGTTGTCGGTTGTACTGTAAGCGAGTCAATGCTGGATTTTGGTTGTCCGCAGCGCGTTCATACATACACACACATACACACATACACACATACGTTTGTCTTTTTTTTAGCAAACAATTACAATTCATTGTTTTTCGGCGTAGCTCGTTTGTACGCACACATACCTATGTACGGGTATGTGTGTAGTAGTTGTCGCTGTCGTTATTGTTGTTGCTTTTATTTTACATCTGAAATGTCTGCAATATCAATTGGACTGCGCGCGAAATGGCCGTAAACGAGCAATTGTGTTCGGCTGATTGGAGTTAATATGCAATTACGATATGGGGGCAGCACAACAACAACAGCAACAACAATAACGACAGCAGCAGCTTTAACAACACTTAAACGCACTCACAATTTTTTCATATACACACACACATACATACTTAGGTATGCGCGCGTTTTGAGTGTACCCATAGGCAGCGCTTCCCGTTTCTGCTTGTGACATTTTCCGCTCCGACCGTGCAGCCACTCGAAATGCGTGCAATTATCATATTAAATGCAATAAAATGCCCATATGGGCGCTCTACCACACACACTTACACATACGCAGGCAGTCGTAATTAAATGTGTGAACCCATACATAAATATTTAGTCTCCAACAATTTGGCTGATTACCGCGTCAAAATGACCGCGCTCTTCCGGTTCTCTAATTAGCCGAACGAAGTGCAACATCGATGCAAATTTACTTTTTGAGGAAATTGTCTAAAATTGATAGCGCTGACATGCCCGATTTTATTTTAAAATATTTAAGTTATGTTAAGTTATAACACATGGGCTGAAAAGTCCCGGGCACAGCAAAGAAAACACGTTTTTTGTTTTTGTTTTTGTTCAAATTAGCTTTATTCATCAACGTAATTTCCATCAAGAGCAAAGCAATGCAGCGACGCTCCAACATTTCAATACCACTTTTGTGGAACGATTTATTTTATGCCTCAAAATAGGAATCATTTTCCGCGATAGCCTCTTCATTCGAGCGAAATGTCTTACCGGCGAGCATTTCTTTTAAGTCTGCGAGCAGCCGGTAGGCACTGGGAGCCAAATCTGGGGAATACGGAGGATGTGGGAGCAATTCGTAGTTCATTCATGTAGTTTTGCCGTTGTTTTGATTGACTTGTGACACGGTGCGTTGTCTTGATGAAATAGAATAGTGAGCAATTGCGGTATCCACTTTGAACAGAACTTTCTCATAGTCAAATGCTGATGCAATATACAGTCAATAGGTTCTTTTGATATTTTTACGATGTCAGCTAACTCACGCAGCTACACTTTTCGATCATTCAAAACGATTTTGTGGATTTTTTTTGCTCTTTTCTGGTGTTACCACCTCATTTGGACGTCCACTACGTGGTGCATCGTCGGTGTCTCTACGACCACATTTGAAGTCAGAAAATCATCTTTTAATTGTTGTTTCTGATGGAGCGAAGTCCCCAAAACACTTTTCAAGCCATTGATTTGCTTGAACGGTACTTTTTTGCAATCAAGAAGTCGTGTAAAATTAAAACACGAAACTCTTTTTGATCAATTGAAAACCCGTTTTGAAAATACCAAAATAGGGTCATTCTTAGCACATTGCGTCACTCACTCAATTGTAACGCATTTTTTTCTATTTTTTTTTAAATTTTTTTTTTAAATTTAAATTTTTTTTTATTTGTTTTTTTGTTACCACACGCACTTTGATTCTAATCTTGCCACACTTAATGCACAATTCACACTCTTAAAATACGCTCACTTCTTTATGCAATCATTTTTCTTTTTCAATCAAAATTTCTTTTACGTGCATAGTAAAAACCGGCAGTTTTCTTTCACCTTTCGCTTGGCTGACGCGCACTTCCTTCACGCTTATTCTTACACACATACATATATACAAGTGCAATAGAGTGTTTTGAAGTTAATAAATAAACTTTTGTTCTTACACTTTACCCACCACTCAACGGTCCCACCGACTGCCCAGCAAAGCTTCTTAAAATTCATTTGAAAATAGCGGACCAACCACAGCGCAACACAAAAAACATTAATTGTATGCAAAAAGCCACACACATTTGCGGGCTGCATTTCATACATATCTGCCTCGAAGGCGGTGGCGGCCACACTCGTTTTTGCTACGTTCAACACTTTGTCAACGATGCGGCAAAGCGCGATACAAGCGCATTTGTGGCACCTTTTGAACGGACGCACTCTGTGAGTGACATGTGGACCCTGTGGCAGCAGTAGAAGCAGCAAAGAGTGCAGCGCGCAAAAGTCAAAGTACCCAAAGTCCAGTCCAAGTCAAAGTGTCAGCTACTGTTTTGAGTGCAGAAAAACGTGTGTATTTAACACACATTTGTATGCATGTTTTTTTTCGTACACTTTTTCTATGTGTGAGTCCAATTGCCAGCGGCACAAATGAGTTGAAATGAAATTCATGCAGGCGCTGCATGTACGGCCCTTTTCAATTTTGCACTCCAAGCTTTTCACCTTTTCATACGCTTGCCTACGATGTGCATAAAGTTACCGGCATGTGTGTATGTATGTGGGGCTTGTATGCTCGTTGATTTTTTGTCTTTTGTCTAACGTCACATACGCGGCAACATAATTGTACGCGTACTTATTTACTTCCCGTGCGCCGCTTTTTTCTTTGGCAAACGCCGCAATGAGCATTTAATTTAGCAACTAACCCAAGACTGGCGGGCGATACTCCATAAAATGTTGAAAAAGAGGAAGTGCAAGTAACAAATTATTCCAAAAGCTAATTACTTGCTTTGCTATTTCAAAGCTGGAACTTGAAAATCAGTTGTACCGCAATTTTGCAACTAAAATTATAATTAAAGAAGATCAAAAACATTTCTCTAGTAAGAAAATTGTATTCAAATTAAATTCAAAGACTTCTTTCTTTAATTACCGTTGCATTAGTTACGATGTCTTCCAGGTACTGTTTTGCCATTTATGGCGGTTTCTAGCGTTGCAGCCATTTGTTACCAACTGTAAATAACAAAGGAACAGAAACAAAGGAATGAAGCAGCCTTTGTCAGCTTAGGTTGTTTTGAAATTGACAGAGGATAATTTTCTCCATAGTAGATTTCTATGTTATCCAGTTGTGCTTCTTAGACAAGAGCAAATGCTTTGAAAAAAATACTCTAAAAAACATACTACAGGCTTCGCCTTGCAATGGTCAGGTGAAGATATGAAAGTAGTGAACCTAATTCACTCGAAGGAATATAAAATGGACTCTTTTGATGCCAGAAATATATCCTTACTAGCTTTAACCCGCGGCCCCGCTCGCGTAGGAGTGGTTTTGAGGGATTTAGGATATGTATATAAAAGAATTACAAACAATAATTTCATGGAAAATAGTTTTTTATTAATAACCATAATATTACAATACCCGGCATTCGTTGCTATGCCTCGTTAAATAAAATCAAAACAACCAATCAGAAAAATATCAAGCAAAATTATTTTTATTAATTTTTATCTCAAACCGTTTTTGAACTTTTCATTTGGGTCATAGTTGAACAGCTTATGCGGATTATGAAGTCTAGAGTGTGCTATAAATAGAGGGAAATAGGAAAAACTAAGATTTTTTAGATTAAATTTAAGCAAATATTCGATTATTAGTGACGAATCAGAGTGGTGGCGCGGCCTGGGGGCTGTGGGAAGGGAGTTCCATCATAAAAACATGCCTATAACCTTCTTTGGGTGAAAATATGAATGTGTAAAAATTGTTACGTCATTTGGTGTTTTCGTTTCGTCGTGTTGCGCGGACAACGTACAGACATTCACCTTTATAATATAACCTTCTAGGAGTGGTTTAAAAATTGCGTTGATTTTTGACAATTTTTTCTGCTGACGGTGTTGGATGTTTTCTTCCATAAGCGTTAAATAGAGAAAATGCACAAACTCCGTCCGAAAAAAATCTCAAAAATTAGTGTGATTTTTGACCTACTTAAAACTTACA
This sequence comes from Anastrepha ludens, assembly GCF_028408465.1. Lineage (NCBI taxonomy): Eukaryota > Metazoa > Arthropoda > Insecta > Diptera > Tephritidae > Anastrepha > Anastrepha ludens. The sequence goes on along the minus strand of NC_071498.1, from coordinate 131,965,798 downwards.
CTTTTTTATACCAAAAATCAATGGGTTATGGAAATGCATTCTTAAAAATTCGTAGTAAAAAGTGTGACATTTAAATGAAGATTTGCCGAGGTTTTTTTTTTAATTTTATGCAAAATTTGCGACTTTGCTTTCTATGGTTTTTATTGTTAGGATGAACTATATTTGTATAAAAAATAATAATTAAAATTACAAAATAAATAAATTAATAGCTAAAGCTTAGCAATATGTAGTCGACTGCATTTATTCTGCGTATTAAATTAGAAGTTTCTGGCAGGAAATTTTATGCGATTCAGCACTCAGAGTGTAAAGAAGAACACTGATTTCATATTGATTGAAAATTTATATATTTTATATTTACTTACTTGCATGGCCTGATCAAGGATCACAAGTCTCGTCAGGCGTCTCTGCTTTGCGCGCGTCTTCTCCCACTTGTTACAGCAAGCGATAACTGGGCCCTTTCATCGCAGACATGGTCTTCCCTCATGTCATTGTCTTTTTACTTGTCATATGAATACCATCTTCGCTGAAATTTCTGCATCCGTACGCTCGAAGTCGTCCGCGGCGCTGAATATTGATGCGCTTCACCATGTCCACATCGTCGTACAGCTCATACAGGTCGTGATTCATTTGGCGGTAGTATTTATCGCCAATACGAAGAAGACCCAACATTTTCCAAAGTATCTTTCTCTCGACTACCCCAAGAGTGGCTGCATCAGTATGTGACACAACCCATACTTCAGCACCGTAGAGTAGTGCGGATAAGACGAGCATCTTGTGGGCTGTTAGTGCTGGCGGGCGTGGGAGGTCTCTGAGACCATAGTAACACCTATCAGCAAGCGACGATTCGTCGATTTATCTCCAGTCGGATTATCTCCACTTCTACACTCTCGAGTGCACCCACCCATTTTTTTTTATTTATCACCCTTAACAACTGTGGTTGACAGTTTAAAACAGCGACAGCCACACGACTTCACGTCTGCACGCTGCCAATAGAAACGCTGCGCTTCTTCAGGTCAAACAAATTTGTTTATTTTGCAACCTAATGCGGACCTAATTTCGAAATCATCAGCTTCAATAAGTGCATTACTTGTGTCCATTCTAGACTTGATAAAGAAGCGCAGCAAGATATGTACAAAACGAGTCATCATCATCATTGTTTCTTTGAATCCCTAGTAGGGCATGGGGCACCAACAACACTTACTCGCCATCTCGTCCGATTATTGCATAATACCTTCATCTGCTCCCTGCTTAATCCGAGTTGAGCCGTCTCACGGTCCACAGTTCTTTTCCAGATTTCCATTGGCCTGCCAGGTGATCTACCTCTCGCTGTGAATGGGTTCCATTCCATTGTCCTCTTCGCTATGTTACCGTCTTACCGTCTTACTTGCGTAGAGTGTGACCAATCCACTTCCATTTCTGTCTTCTAATCTAATTTTCTATTCGCTCCATGTTTGCGTTTTCGAACAATTCCTTATTTAGCATTATTTTTAGTCAGAAAATTCGGAATTTAATCCTTAGCCAACGGTTGGCAAAAACTTGTAAGTGACTGACTGGTTATAGCGGTGGTGATTTTCCAGGAAGACCGTCGGTACAACAGTACCGAAAGCACGATTGATTTGATGAGCCTAACTTTTAAATTGGAACTCAGGTTGTTGCGTCGCCATACAGGGTATAACATCTCGAATGTCCCTCTGACGTTTTCGATTCGGCAGCATTTGCCTATATCCGACCCAGCGCCCGGGGCAACTTTGCTGCTGAACTAAGTAAATTCCTCCACTGCTTCGATAGGAACGAGTATCTTCTGTTAAAAGAATTAGTGCACTCACTGCTGATAGTAGCGGTGGCAAAAATCCTGGATTAAAGAACCAGTGTAAGCACTATTAACATTAAAAAATCTTTAAAACCGATCTCCCTTCAGTCCTGAAAATAATCGATGCAGAAAGCCCACGTAAACCAGGAATATTATCTACGGATTCTTCTTTTACTAGGATTTTGGCAGTCTATGTCTTCAAGTTCTCTTAGGAGATACCCAGGTACTTCGAATTTTCCGCATATGTATCTTCCCGGCAGAAATACGCCTGCCTATCATGGCGCCATTAGATAAAAAAATTGCTTTATTTGATGCTTTACGCCACCATCCACCACAGTGTATTTGCTTCATGCGATTCCGCTGCGCTTCAAATTGGTATAAATATGCAGTTTCTAATATCAAATTGAAGATCTCATAAGAAATTATGTCGCTTTCTCTAAAACCACGTTTAGTTTCGAATGACTCGAAGAGTCGTCCCCAATTTATGCGTAGCTAGTAGTCAAAGATCCAGTGGCTATGTTGGCTGGGTCATGTCGTCCGAATGGATACAAACGCTCCGGCTCTGGAAGTATTCGATGCGGTACCAGCTGGTGGTAGTAGAAGAAGAGGAAGCCCTCCTCTGCTTTGGAAATATCAGGTGGAGAAGGACTTGGCTTCACTTGGTGTGTCCAATTAGCGCCGGTTAGCACGAGAAAGAAACAACTGGCGCGCTTTGTTTATAATAACTCGGGCCAAAATCGCGTAAGCGGTTATCGCGCCAATTAAGAAAAAGAAGTAGTCATTTTCACCGTAGCTGAATGGATTGGTTTCGGGAGTGCGTCGCTTCGAATTTACGTGCATGCAATAGTTTTTTCTAATAACAGTCGCCCCTCCGTAGGCAATGACAATCATCCCAGTGTATTTCTACCCATGAAAAAACTCCTCATAGAAAACCATTTGCCATTCGAAGTCGGCTAAAAACTGTACATCCTTCCATTTGTGGAGCAACATCAAGACGCAATCTACAAATAGGAGGAGAAGCGCGGCCAAACACCCAAACAGAAGTGTACGAACTAATTATTATTGTTTTTTTTTTTTAATAGTCTTTTCCAGTGCCCTTCTGCACATCCATCTGAGTCTCGCAGGTACTATACGAAACTTAGTACTCTCGTCGTGCTCTTGAAAGCGCCTTTAAAGTCAATGAAATACTTTAATTAAATTGTTTCTTTACTCACCAACGGTGAATTTCCTTTCATCCTTGACCTCTTGTAAAATTTAGTGTCACATTAAACTTCAATTGGTCTTTTGGCCACGTACCAACAAGCACAAAAAACGGCAATAAATAAGTTCATCACAGTTGACAGCAGCTTAAAAGTCGAAAGGAGGGGGAAAGCAAATACTTTGGTATTTACAAATACCGTCACTGCAGTTTAGTTGCTGGCATTGGCAATGCAACTAATTCTTTGGAAATTGGATTTTTAAACAAATTTAAATGCCAACAAGCGAGTCAGTGCTGTAAAAACAGGTGCACAAGCAAGAATAAGAATAACAAAAAAGTATATAAAAAGAGCTGCAAATCAGCAGCCTGTCAACTTTTTACTTGAGCGCCAATCCGTTGACCGCGACGCCACTCGAAGTGTTCAAAGCTGTTTGCTTTATCTGCTGCTGTTGTTGGTTCTCTTCCATCTTTCTGCACTTCTTCAACTGCCACTTATCGAACATTTATTCATTTGTTTTGTGTGATGTGTTGTTTGCTATTTGCTGTTTGCTCTGCGGCTGGATTATTGTCAACGCTGCAGGTTGCCACACAATTGAAGTGCCGCCGCTTTGCTATGCTGTCGCCGTCGCCAACAATGCGTCCTTTGTGCGCCGAGTGTGACAAGTGTGAGGTACTTAGAACCTCGGCAGGTCGCACAAGCACACATCCACACATGCACATACACACAGCTCTCATCCTAACACATACCTGCCCGATAGGGCCAATTGGTCATGAATAGTAGAGTCTGGTGGCAGAACAGAGCGTTGCAGTTGGGAGTTAGGCTCACTGCCACATGTCAGATGGCCACTTCAGATAAGCAAGATTAGCCAAGTTGCAGCGGGCGCGCACTGCTGCAAATGTCGTAATTTGGCTACTGGCTGTCATTGTTGCTTTGTTGTTTTTGTTGTTTTTGCTTTTACATTATAGGTAGCTGATGTGACAACTGGTTGTCGGCTGGCGCAGCTACTGTCTTCACCTTTATTGCCGCAGCAGGCCAACATGTCGCTATCTCAAAATGTGTTACACTTAATTCAGTCAAATTAAATGATACTTTGTAGTCGTTTAACCTATCTATTATTACACACTCCTGCATACCTCCAAAAACGTCGGGTTATACCCACACACATAGCAGGGATAGCTGCCGATGCAGCGTTACAACAGCCATTCCTTTGACCACACACATCAACTACTGATTGCATTCACACACACCTATTCACATACACACACACACACTCGCAGACACTCCCACCAACTAACGATAGCGCTGCAGTAAAAGCAACAAAGTCAACAACAAGTTAAGACATCACCAACGGTCGGCAGCCAACCGCCAGTCAGAAAAAAATGACACAAAGTAATCGTGTTTTTCGGCTGATGAGGTAATAAAAAAGTGTCGCGTTGAGACAAGGAAAAAACCAGAAAAACCTAAAAAGGTCTAAATAACAATATGACAAAAGACAAAAAGCAACAGTAAAAACAACAACGAAGCGCAGAGCAATTGTGTATTACCTGTAGGTAATTAAATATTTTCAGCTGGAATTTTTCCGTAAGTAAGCCAAGTTAATTGGGTGCTGTGCTGCACTTGCTTTAGCCGCATAAAAAAATTTTAATTAAATTGAAATGAGAATAAAAACATTTAACGCCGTTGAAGTAGAATGTGATAATGAAGCTTTACTTGAAATTTAACTAAAAATAGAATATCATGTTTTAATTAACAAAAAAGTTAAATTGGGTCGCGTCGCCCCGTTTGCACCAATCGCTAAAGGAATCAAATTAGTGAAGTTATTTTTTGCAAGTATATACCTGTGATATCATCTGATGGCAACTCTGCTTACTAAAACAAAGGATTACAGAAATAATGTACAGTCTGGCTAATAGAAACCGCCACAACTTAGAAGCTATTTCACCAATTCGTTGCCAACAAACTGAATTGTAAAGGGTTTTCCAATAAGAGGTGTTATTTTGATATTCAAATGCTTTTTTTAATATAAATGATCCGATGTTTATTTCATTATAGCCGTTAATAGTGGAAAATAACATCAGGCAAATGACCACCACGACCAAGCTTACAGCACAATATCCTTTTCATGAAATTTTCCATAACCGAATTGCAAAGTGGCTGCCCTATGTCCTCGATAGCCTCACGAATAACCATCTTTGAGGTCTTGAATCGACCGTGGACCGTTGGCGTAGACCTTCTCTTTCACGTGGCTCCAAAGAAAAAAGTCACAAGGTCTTAAATCACAAAATCTCGTTGATCAATTGTGATCACCTCTTTGAGAGATAACACAGTCCGGAAACGTTTCTCGTAAAAGATCAATGGTTTCGTTGCTTGTGTGGCATGTAGCGCCGTCTTGTTGAAAATACACGTTGTCCAGATCAATACCATCCAATTTCGGCCATAAAAAATCGTTAATCATCTCTCGATAGCGATAGATAACACCTGCTATTGGAAACCCCTTTATTTATTCAATAAAATATAGAATATATTTATATAAAAATAATCACCTAAATCATCTATAATGACTTCAAATTTATCTTCGAGTCATTCTTTTTTTCTTTATTCACTCGGCAGCATAAGGCCTCGACAAGACTCAGTCTTGCGTTGGTTTCGTTTGCTTTCTGGCAGGGTAGGTGATTAGCCTGTCACTACCCTTTGGGTTAATTTCTGCGGTTTTGTGAAGATAATCGGCTCCAAATCAGTCGAATTTGTCCAGATACATATTTGACTGTTTATATTTGTTTTCCTTTCAGTTTTTTCTTACCTATTGCGCTAACATTTTGGTTAAGTTTGGCATCAGGCGACATTTCAATCCCATTTTCCTCTTTCCGCTCTAAGGGTCTTCGGCTTCGAAATCCCAAGCAACGTTGTTTTCTCGTACAATCAAAGGTTGACTAGTTCTTCCAAATATCTTCACAGCCCATAGCAACGATGCTTTTGGGTAAATTTTGTTCATCACTCCTTTTCGGAGAAGCAGCCCCAAACAACAATCGTAACTTGATACTTAAATGCGCCTTGAAGAAGTCGATTATCAGCAGTACACCAGAACCGACGTATGCAACTATTCCGTGAAAAGGAAGATTCCCCCGTTTCCCCATTTCTGTTCTGATTTTGCCTTAGCCCACTGTAAGTCTTTTTTCAATGTGTGCTAACGACAGCAGCGGCTTTTTCGATGTGCTCCGGAATTTGAGGTCTTCTGCATGCAAAGGTCGCCGAATCGTGTCCGTGGATACATGAACGGACTTATTCTTAAAACTTGTTCAGCTTCACGCACCGAGAAGCTCGACTTTGTCACAAAACAAATCAATGATCTCCTTTTCCAGAGGTGTTTTATTTATTTTTTGCCTCCAACGGGGAAGTCATCAACGTTTTTAATTTCGGTATACCATTGCACCCATTTTTTTATGAACATCTTCTTCATTTCCAAATATTTACCTACAGCTGCACGTGACATTTTTCGACATTGAGTGCGTATGCATAGGAATACTGCTTCAAATCGTTTTTGTAAAAGCATCGTACGTTTTCTAAATTGCTTACAAAACTAACAAATTTCACTAGGCGTTTATGCCTTTTGCTGGTCACGCCTTTATTAGACAAGCTGCATATGCATAACGCTATAATATGAAAAACCAAAATATCGAGCAACGCGATTTTAAAATTTTCAATTTGCTGCGCAAACCTAAGTTAGCATAAATACACATTTTCAGTTCGCGTTTCACGTGAAATGGCCGTCAAAGCCCATACAAATTATATTGCCGTAAAATATGCGTGAATTTCGTATGTTCGAGTATTTCACGGCAAAGTAATACTCAGTTCAAATTATACAAGTATTGTTATTTATTAGGAAGAATATAAAAATTTTAAACCTGATTGCATATAGGAGAACAAGCTGCAATGGCCATCGATGCCCAATATAAGTTCTTAGCATTCAAATTATATTTTATTGCGGCTACCGAAAAATCATAAATTCTCAGAATATTTACATGGGAAGCTGTTCTTAGCTATTTTCGATACTGATTAGTGATGAAATGTTTTTGTTTAATACTCTCTGAAACCAAACACCACCACCGGACGTTCGTTGAGAGGACGTTGGTGATTTATTTGCGTATGGCCGACTCTTAGGCGTGTGAAAATTGTTGCTTGTAGGCGAGTGATATTACTAGGGTACAGAACTTTATTGCGAGTCCGGTTCAGGTAAGAGTATCGATGCTAATAATTTCTCTACACTGTGAGTCTCTTTTGGCAAAAGTGTTGTCGTACTGAAAAGTAGTTTCTCATATTGAAAAGTAGTTTCTCATATTGAAAAGTACTTTCTCATATTGAAAAGTAGTTCCTCATATTGAAAAGTAGATGCTAATCCATAGTATTTCGCTGCTCTATCTGCTTATGCATTACCCGGAATGTCGACGGTGCCAGGTACACAGCCCAAAACAACTTGTTGCCTATATTTAATGCTAATCCATAGTATTTCGCTGCTCTATCTGCTTATGCATTACCCGGAATGTCGACGGTGCCAGGTACACAGCCCAAAACAACTTGTTGCCTATATTTAATGCAAAGGTCGCGGATCTTGACTATTATTGTCCAGCTGTTGCGTATGTTGCGAACTGCGTTTAAGGCGTTAGGGGTAGTCAGAAGCACTAAAAAATGATAATCTTCAATAATTTTTTTTACTAGTCAGTTGCTTTATTTTACAAAAATAAAAACATAGCATTAATACATCATGTTTCCACTTGATTTTAGCAAAATTTAAAAAAAAAGATGAATTGTAAAAGTTATCGCTGTTTGTATGGAACCCGTTTCTCCAGAAGTCCCTTGCGGTGATCCTCACAAGTCCTTGGAGATTCATCTAAAATCAATCGGACAAGAGAAATTAGTTTTATTAATAGATAATTTTGTGCCTGATCGAAGCTTTTTTTCAAAATTAACAATATGGCGGCCTCAGGAAATATTTTTCAGATTTTCGAGAAAAAAACTGACAATCAATTGTGAAAAAAAATCGAAACACAGTAGTTTTGAGAAAAACGCAGTTAAAATTTGTCTATCGATTTATGAAGAGTTATACGAATTATTTAAAGGGCCGGATACCTGTAAACGGCCATATTTTTCCTGATTTTCTTTAAAATTATTTAAACTGAAGAAGTCAATATATTTTTTTTCAAAATTGGCATACAGTTTATTTATGCATTAAAATAATATAAAATTTTCCTTTTATTTTAATAATTTAAAATGGCGGATGTACACTCAATTCTTCCACGAAGGTCGCAGCGGGGCTTCTCAATCGGCGGGCATTGTAGCATCGGCGTCAGTGACCTGAATACAAAAAACCAAAATTTATTGTTGTTTATTAATGTCATAATTTCTATATGAATTAAAAAAATTGAAAAAAAACTTCGCGGAATAAAATGCTTCAAAAAACAAAATGAATTTTGGGGCGAATTTTCCTACTATTTTTGCTTCGAAAAAATTACTTTTTCGAAAAATTTTCAAAAATTATAAATTCACATAGAAAGTAATATCATAAAAGATGTGTGCAAAATTTCAGCGAGATCGGTTAATAACTTTTCGAGTTACCGTGTACGCCAATTCAAAAAATGAAGTTTTGAGAAAAACGCGTCTAAAGTCGCCAACGTACCTCTCCCAGCGCTCGAACGCAAAGAACAGAGTCGTCACGGTTGACGATCTCTAATATAAGAAATGCCTAAATTTACGTTCTAAAATTTTTTTGACATATTCTTAAAGGATATTAACATTTTATGACAAACAAAAAGAAGTTTTTTTTCGACATTTTACAGGTATCTGTCCCTTTAAGCAGGAAACGCTAGCAGCGATATAACGAATTTGCACTTGTGATGATTTTTTGAATTTTCCATGCATGTAATTTAATTTGGAATTTAAAAGTAATTAAAAAAAATTTTTTTTTGTGTGTGAACGACTTCTCTCCCCATTTTGTTTGTGTTAAATATTTCCAATTCCCCATTTCATTTATATTAATATTTATCATGTCTTTTTTAATATATCTTCCCAGTGTATCAAAACAGGTCTTTGCACACCAGAAATCGCCAAATGTCAAATTTTATTGTTTGTTTTGATTTTGTACAGATTTCCTATATATTTTTGTGCGCCGAACATGACTCTGCAGTTCAAATGTGTGCATCACCTCATGGGTTAAGGAAAATTTCTCTAAGAAAACAAGCGTAAAAATCCCAAAAATTGGTTTTTGTGAATTTTTACTCAAAACTTTCTCAAAAGCGTAAAAACACCCAGAAATTGGTTTTTGTGAATTTTTACTCAAAATTTTCTCAAAGCCATTGGGTGATGGACACTTTTGGCCACCAGGTTCATGTTTAGCGCACAAGAAATGCATCGAGAATTTGTCTCATAACAAGAAAAGACAGAAAATATTTATTTTTTATTAAAACAGCCGAATTTCAATTCATCGCTTCTTTTTTATTTTAATTAGAAGACACATCTCTTCACCTAAGGCCAACTATTTTTCCAATTCATTTCTCTATAGCTCCACCCTAATGCTCTACAATTATTTGCTTCAACTCAGATAATAATTGAGAAATTAGTATTACCACATATCTGCACTTGCGCATCGAAAATTTTACAAATTCATCAACACACCTCACTGCAAGATTTTCGACAATTTTCCGACAAGAATTTGCTGAGTTTTTTCACCATTTTTCTTGCTGCGAAATTCAATTAATTTAATGCAAATGCACACTGCGCTACGCATAAGCAAATGAACAAACGAACTCACACACACCCACATATATACATATATATATATACACTTACGTATGTATGTATATTTAAGTGTATTTGTAGTTGCACGCAAATTGCATTTCGATGAGTTCAAATGAATAATTCCATGTAAATTTGTTCGTTTGTATGTATGGAGGTGTGTGTTTAGTTACAACCGCGCCCGCTTTTAGACAGGCGCAAAGGTTAAGTAAATATCTTAAATCAAATTAGCCAAAGTACGAATTGCCTGCAATGCAAATTATGCGAAAGAGTGGCCGACCGGCCAGACAGACAGCCGTTAAGCCATTCAGCCAGCCATGTTGTAATACAAATGCAATTGGGTAGTTGTGTATGTGCATATTTGCATGCATATGAACATATAAACACACATACATATGCAGGCATACAAATATTCGCATTTGCAGTTACATTTGTAAGTATTTGCGAGGCGATAGCAACGACCCAACGATGCAATTGTTGCAATATGCATTAGCTGTCCGCTGCCCGCTGACAGCAGTACTTCGGTGTTGGTTTTGGTGTTGTTATTGTTGTGGCGTGCTTACTTAGTTGGTATGCAAATGGGTGTAAGCGACTAATATGGTCTTATATGCTGATTTAATGCAAATAAATTTTATTTGGCACAACATTTTTCTTCATAAAGTTAAGTGACGGCGTCGGCGGCAACGCGATGTACACACACACGCACATACCATATGCATGTATGTATGTGAGTATTTAAAAATTGGCATGCCAAACACACATTTGTATGTAGACGTGCATTTGCTGGCATGCCAGCCCAAGCGTTATTGTTATTGTTGTTATTGCAGATGGCGTGCAAAATGCAAATATTACAACAGGGGTGTCTTTGCAAGGAAGGCAAGGAAGCAAGCAACAAACACACTGCCACCAGTCAGCAGTCAGCCGTCACCAGCCGCAATTTGATGCGCCAACGCGTCACCGTCAAAGCAGTCAACAGCGAAAATCAAAAACCAACAAACGGCTCACAGCTAACAGCCGTCAGCCAGCTAGTTGCTCAGACGCTATCATCAGTAACGGCAAGCGATAACAACAACACCAACATCAAGACAAACGCCATCACCATCACCATCTCCAACAGCGACGCCACCGTCAACGGCAAATCTGCTACCATCAACACCTCAACTTTTAACTTCTTTTCTTTCAATTATCAGCCGTCAAAGTCAATTTAGCTGTTAACGTTGTTGTTGTTGTTATTGCTGCTGCTGCTGCTGCTGCTGTAATTGCATGCGGGTTGGAAAATACAAACGAAAAACAAATAATTATGCTTATTCTCATTCTCGAAAAATTGACTTGGTTGGTTGCGTGCATCGGTCGCGCTTGGCATGGCGTATAAGTGTATGCATATCGCTGTATGTATGTATGTATGCGCGTGTGTGAGCGAGAGTGCCATGGCGGCTTGACTGCTTCACTGCTTGGTTGCTAGTGGGGCAAGTTTTCAAACTTCAACTGCATACATACATACATACCCATGTCTGCTGGCATATTTGTAGGTGGGCTTGTGAACAAAACGTTGGCAACAGTCAGACAGCCAACAGTCACTCAGCCGCTCAGTTACCAACAACAGCAGCACCACCGAAGACACACCCTCCATGCAATGTAGGCAATAAGCTAGCGCCCCCAAAAACAAGTAGCTCGCGTTTCTTCCACTCCCTCCACACCCATACCAAACCACCATCCGCGCTCCACTTCTTACTTCCTTTTTTCACATCCACCGACTTTAAGCTACAACAAATACAAATTTCAATAAACTTACAAAGTGTTTATTTGTGAATTTATTTGTTTAGTTGGTATCGAGTTTTTCTTGTACTTATTTCTCGTGTTATTGTAGTGGTTGGCTGGCTGTTTTAGTTGCTGCCACACCATTATTATTACTATTGCCGCCATGTATGTCGCATAATTTCCAATGCAGCAAACAAATTTGGCTTGAATGATTTAGTTTTCTCTTCGTTTACTTCTCCTCCTTCTTTAGCGTTGCATAGTTGCCTTTTTTGTTTCATGGCTGCATTTTAATTTTTTCCATTGCCTTTTTTGTTGCATTTTTTATTGTTATGATTATGTAGTTGCCATTTTATTGCTGTTGATTTTATATGCGGTAATTACAGCTCAAAATGAAAACGTGAAATTGGCGGCAAAGGAAAAAATGCATGCGACCAATGTGGGAAGTGCTCGAATTTTACACTGCATGTGTACATGCGAATGTGGTGGAGCAAAAGTTAAAGCAGAATATACATACATTTACATATAAATTTTATTAATTTAAAGGAGCAACTCTCACAGTGTACACAGTGATTGAACAAAGGTGAAAAATATCAAAAATTAGATACTCGCTACAGATACTGAAAATTTCATGCGTTGCCTTCCCTGCCATCTAACTAATCTATAAGTACTATTCTACTTGGCTAGAACCCAAAAATTAGATCTACTCCTTCCTGTAAAATGCATATAGCTGATAAGCTTACAGCAAAGCACCAAAACTGGTCTCAAGGGGATTCCAAGCGATTTGGTTTTTGATGCTTTTATAATAATCTGGACACATTCTTGAGATGCCGTGCGGCGGTTTTCTATGAGCTTGGCGTATCTATATCCATTTCCTGCGTGTTAGCTGGCGTAAGATGGACTCTTTCGTCAAGTTTCGTTTGTCTCCAAAGTTCTCCGTTAGCTATTTCGTTACGCCAGAATATTCGGCATATTATCCTCAAGCATTTGTTGGCGAAGCATTGAAGTTTCTGCGTGATCGCGCCACGTTTCACTTCATTTCACGAAATTTGCGTGCTTGCCCACTTTTTCCACAAGCGCCTTTTTCTTTCATAATCTTACATGCTCCTTCAACGGAAATTAATTTTGACCAGTACGGTACCCATGTCCAAATTTAATACGACCGCATTTCTAAATGCTTTCAAGAGGATTACCAGCGAAAAAATCGAAATATTTCTGTTATACTCGTAAATTTTCCAAAATAACTCAAACTTGGTAAAAAATGATCAACCTAAATAAAGAAATAAAATTAAAGAAAAATTTTGGAAAATGGGCAGTGCTTCACCGGTATATAAAGTTTTATCCGGACAGAATTTTGCACTTCCTTTCTTTCTTTTTCTTCTTCTTCTTTTTTTCGTTTTCTTTTCCTTTTGCTTCTTCTTCGTCTTCATCTTATTTTTCTTCTTCTTTTTTCTCTTATTCTTTTTACTTGTTATTTTTCGTCTTCTTTTTCTTCTTCTTTTTCTTATTTTTTCTTCTTCCCTTTCGTCCTCTTCTTCTTATTTTTCGTCTTTTTCTTGTTTTTCTCTTCTTATTTTTCTTCTTTTTCATATTACTTTTCTTCTTCTTTCCTTCTTTTTCTTTCTCTTATTCTTTTACGTCTTCTTCTTCTTTTTTGTCTTATTTTTTCTTTTCCTTCTTCTTTTCTTTTTACTCTTGTTCTTGTTTCCTTCTTCTTCTACTTCTTTTTCGTCTTCTTCTTTTCCTTTTATTCTTTTTTCTTTTTATTTTTCGTCTTCTTCTTTTTCCTCTCAATCTTTTTTCCTCTTCTTTTTCGTCTTTTTTCCTTCTTCTTCATTTTCTTCGGATTCTGTTCTTCTCCCTTTTCTCTTTCCTTTTCTTCTTCTTCTTCTTTTTCCTCCTCTTCTTCTTCTTTTTCTTCTTCTTCTTCCTCTTTATTAGCATACCTCTCATCCTTATAATTTTTTTCGATTTCCACTTCATTTCATAGAAGCCTCATGAATAGTTGATACCATGCGTACTATTATTTTATCCTTCCAAGCAATAAGAGCAACTATTCCCTTTCGAAAAAAAGTCTTTTCTCCTCTGTGTAGACTTTACGATTTTTCCAACAGAACTTTTGGTCAGCCACAATTTTTCCGTATGGCACCACACCACTCAAATCGCATTCTGGTCAATAGTTTCCCGAAATATTTGTGTTTCAACTAAAGGATCCGTTGACGAATAATCTTTCCAACAACCACTTCCGTGCATGGTACCGTTTTTGCCGAGATTTTATGTCAGGCTTTCATTTGAGAATGGTACAAATTGGTCTGCGTAACGACTAAATCGAAAAATATCTTGCCAAAAAATATCTCTGTTACATCGCTGAATGTTGGTGCGTCACCAAGTTCAATCGTTGCACCAGGAATATTTAAATAATTCTGTAAGTTTGGTGTGATGTCATGTTCGTTCCATTTTTCCTCCAGTTCGTCGTCGCTATCTGATACTATCAAATAATTTTCGTTTCCGAGATTCTGGCGGCCTAATATCAGATTCACTATCTTCTGTTACCGGAATTTGATTCGCAATCACCTGAACCATCAGCTATACCCTCTGTGTATACTTCAGTAAAAGGTTCTTCATTGTTGAAATTTTTTTACAACCAAGAACAAAACTTGGCCAATCGTATAAACGAGAAACAACTCGAGGTATGCGAACCAAATACTTACACTATAAATATTTACACTAAAGGTAGCCTTCAATGCATGCAAAGAAATCATACTTTTTTCGCCAATGAAAAGGAAACTTTGTACTTCTCAATTAGGTTTCAGACTCGGGAAAATTTTTCATTAAATTTAGATACCTAATTTTTCATTTTTGCCGAAAGCCTTCGAAAGCCTTTTGGTTTGTATAGCAATTTTATTTTTGGATTCATATAATAAATAAAAATATATGGTTTTTTTAATTTACTAAATATTTTTTTTAAATTCAATAAAATAAAAATATTTTCTTACAATTCAATAAAATAAAAATATTTTTCTTTTTTAATTTAATGAATAAAAATCCCTTTTTTCTAATTCAATGAAATCATTTTGTTCTAATTCAATAAATAAAATTTAAATTTTATTTTAACTTGTATAAATAAGAATTAAATACATTTTTATTTAATAAATAATACTTTTTTTTTTTATTTAATAAATAAAAATTTAATTTTTTTTTAATTTAATTTTCGTTAACAATCGCATTTCCACATCAGCTATTTAAAAGACAAATTTACTGTGTCGAGTTAAAAACAAAAACTCTTAATTTCACCACATCATTCAGCGTAATATTCTCCAACCGATTGCGCCACACAAACAACTGTCGCACAGCTGCATCGTCATCGCTCATACCATCAACGACTCATCGATCACGAAAGTGGATAGCCAGATTTGGCAAAGCAGAGCGAGCCAACTATGCATGTTGCAGCTACACTTGGATATTTACGCGACACCACAAGTTTGTTGCAAATAAAAGCAGTTTAACAGCATTTGGAAGTCTACTTGCAGCAGATGTTGTTCTTGTTGTTGTTGTGAATTGCAAAAATTAATTGGTCATTTGTCGTTAATTGCCAATGGAATGAGTTTTACTTTCCTACATATCTACATACATACGCAGGCTTGGATGCTGTAGATGGCCAATGTGGGCATAAAACGTGGCCAACAACGATTGGCAGCAGATGACTATAATGGCGATGAAGAAGACAATCACAGCGACGACGATGATGACGTCGAGTTTGTACGATTGCAAGTTGCTGAAAACAAATGATAAAGCAGCGGTAGTAGCAACAACACCGCCAACGACCATTGCTGGCGCACAAACTGTAACGCTGCAGCTGCTGCTATTGATGTGCCATTAAAATCAATACAGCTACCAGCTACATATACCTGTATACGTGTATGTGTGCTGCTATGTATGTATGCTTGTGTATTCGCTGAGATGTAAAGTAAAATTAGCTGCGTGCTTTTGTTACTGTTTTGTTTTGCTTGTGGCATGTGTCTTATGTGGCATGCATTTATACGCGTCTCAAATGCCACAGCTGGAAATTGTGACATTTAACTACCATTTAACAATCAGTCAGTGCACTAAGTCTGTCTGTCAATTCCACGCCGGCCGCGCTGGCAGTCAGTAGCTGAGCAGAGCAAACGTAGGGAACTTGTGTTCTTTTGCTGCAAGTGTCTGACTCCACTGACGTTGCGCCGCTTTACTGCTCTTCTCCAACTACAACCATTCGTTTTCTCTGCCACATTTCGTTTTCTAGTCATCTATTTGCTTTTTGTCCAAAATTGGTTGAAGTATTTTCAATTAATTTGAGTTCTCCAGAGTGTCGTAGGCATATTATGAAATCAACAACTGGCATCAACGAGAGTCGTAGCACCGGGCAGCCGCAGCAGCAGCGCTGCTGTCAGTGACAATTGACGCGCTACACTTGCGCGATCTGCAATAGACACCATTTTGCACCATGTCTGCTTGCTGTTGCTGTCACTTGTTGTTTGTTTTTCTTGTTTTTGCACGAAGTGTGGAAAAGTTTCTGGAAAATGAGTTAAATTGCGCTGCAAATTACTCGCAATTAGTTTTTAATTAAAGCATTTTTCAAGCCAACCATATTATTTGCCATTAATATGCCATGCAATTGCTATTTTCGCCGGTGCTGCTGTTATTGTTGTTGCGCGCAAACAAGTTGCACTACATCGCTGCGCTACGCTATTTGGCAAGCCCACCAACCTGCAATTATGCGCTCCAACCAACCAACCAACCATCCAGCCACTCAGGTACGTCAGTCAGTTCGTCACTCAAAAGGAAGCATGCCACAAATGCGTTATAGATGAATCTGAGAGCCAGGTTGCAATAGCGATCCCTAACAGCAATAGCAGCTTTTCGCCAGTTATCTATCTAACTGATATACATAAAGGTAGATATGTATGTATGTATATGAGCGCGGCGTAAGTGTGCACCAGAATCGGCGTTGATCGACCGCTTTTGCGCGCTATTGATATTGGTATCGTATGAGCGGGCGCACTGGTAGGTCGCCACCACCATTCCATACACGTATTCACTTGCAACATTACAGCAACACACACTCACTCACTTACGCGCCAACCAATTGTCGCCGAATGCACGCTGCAGCTGAGCGACGACGATCTGCACGATCTGTTGTCGCGCGGATTTCATAACTTTGCTGCCTTTTTAATTAATACCAAATTTGTCGCGCTTGGCGGCGTGGCGAGCGAAACGAATCGCACTACCAGAAACACATCACGCGAAATTCGTTTTTGTAGCCGACAGCGGCCGCTAACTGCTAACTGCTGGCTGTTGTGTGGCCCACCAGTGCCCAATATGTCAATGATTGTTCAAATGCATTCAATAGCAAATGGACTCCCAGTGCTCCTCACATTGGTTGCTTTTTTATTGTTGCCAGTCTTGAAGTCTTTTCACAATCTTGTCATGCCAAAAACAAAAGCTGTGTAACTATTGCTTAATTGTTTTACTACTAAATGGTTGTATAGGTGCATAGGTATGTAGGTATGTAATATATATAAATGTATACCACTTGTACATACACATGTCGCTACATTTGTTCATACAACTATTGCTAATAGTTTTGTGGCAATTAATGTTAGTTAATCTGCGGTATGCGCTTCAAAAGTCAACAGGTTTACTACGTTGACTTCGTTAATGTGTAATTAAAAGGTCTTTCTGATTTACGGATAATGGAAAAATTGCTGCTGTTTGCAACAAAGTGATTCGCGTGTGATTGTCTCGCAACTAATTTTCAAATTGCACAAATTAATTTTAATGGAAATTTAAACGCCAACGAGTTTAATGTGAGTGCAAATTTTAATTACAATACAATTTAATGTTTTTTGTGTAAATGGAGTAGGAATTTAATTGGAGAAACTGTGTGCTGTGCAAAATATAATAAAAATATAGCAAATATTTCACCTTTTTATTCTACATGTGGGTACATTAGGGCGGGTAAAATCA
The DNA here is from genome assembly GCF_028408465.1 of Anastrepha ludens. NCBI lineage: Eukaryota > Metazoa > Arthropoda > Insecta > Diptera > Tephritidae > Anastrepha > Anastrepha ludens. Next base: position 131,948,242 of record NC_071498.1, on the reverse strand, counting down.
TTTTTTATTTTTTTATTTTTTTTATTATTATTTATTATTAATATATATATATTAGGCTGGGTCGATTTGTGGGGAGGCAAAAAAATCGCCCATTGCTCTGTGAATATCATATTCTAGGGATCAAAATAACAAACTTTGCCGAAGGAACCATACCTCTAAAACGAATCCTGATGTCCCCGAATTTGGGTCGAACTTTTTAGTTTCTTTTCTCATGTAAAGGCCAAAAATGGTGATATTTTGAAATGATTGTATGGGGAACCCCCAGGGGAGTTCCAGGGTGTTTGCCACTGGCATGGGTGGATCGCCCGTCCAAAGTTAGTGGGGGTCGGTCATAAATACATTTGTACTCGATTGGAGCACTCTAAATGGGTCAAAGTGGGATTTTTCGTTCGGCCCAAATTGGGGGGCATCAGAATTCGTTTTAGAGGTATGGTTCCTTCGGCAAAGTTTCTTATTTTAATCCTTAGAATACGATTTCACAGAGCAATGAGCGATTTTTAAATCGACCCGCCCTAATATATACATATATTTTTTTTTTTTTTTTTCCAACATTCCTAGCAGAGTCGGATTTTGCAAGAAATTCGAATTCCTGGTAGCGGCAGGCTAATCACCTACCCTGCCGCCAGAAAGCAAAATAGATTAACGAAACCAACGCAAGACTGAGTCTTGTCGAGGCCCTGTGCTCCCGAGTGGAGTGAATAAGGAAAAAAACAAAACAAAAAACAAACAGAGCATAGCTCTAAAGTCAAATTTGAGCCCCTTTAAACTTAAAAAAAAGCTACAAAATGGCCCAAAATTAATCATCCAATTTGGTTTTTGAATATCTTAAAAAACAAAAATAATAATAAAACACTTCTGTTAAGTGTTTCGCCTAGATCTCCTTCTATTTGACTTGATGTTGTTCCACAAATGGAGGTACCTCCTGTACTTACTATAAGCCGATTTCGAACGGCAGATATTTTTTATGAGGAACTTTTTCACGGCAGATACACTCGAAGTTTTGCCATTGCCTGCCAAGGGGCGACCGCTATTAGAAAAAACTTTTTCTTCATTTTGGTGTTTCACCGAAATTCGCACCTACGTTCTCTCTGAATTCCGACTCATAATCACTCACTAACCCATTCCGCTACGGGGGCCGATTATTAATTAATCAAGCTTTTATTGTCTATTCTTACATACTTTGAAGTTTTCTCATATAAAAGCTGCTAGCCATGCAAACAAATCATTTTCTTAAATTATAATTAGGCACAGAAGTATTTTTACGAATATTTTCTTCTTATTTTATATTTTAATTTATGAGATTTGACTTGTATTCATGCAGAGCGTTATGAGCCTCTATTATCAAGAATCTAAAAGCCTTTCTCATTTAGCTAAATGGAGGGTGCGTTAGCTTCACCGCCTTATAACCAGTTTGATGAGCGCATTTCAGAATATGTGACCGATATATTCGACAAGCAGGACCATTTTGACAGTTGACTGTTTTTTATGGCAACTATCTCTATCAGAAGCACATTGAAGTAGTCCAGACGCCATTAAATTACGGCTGAAGGAGAATTCTTTACCAAAATATTCAGTCATCAAGACTACCGTCCACCAAGTGCGGTGCGAAGAATCCATCGGAATGTTGTTCCTAGTGTTACACAACACTATTAGTGGGCGAAAGGATAGTTCAGGAGCCAACAGCGCTATAGCCTGATCCGTTTTATAAGGAATATACCTCTGGCGACGTTTACACGCCTATAATATTTAGAGTATCTGTAAGCCGATAATATGCCACTGATTCCTGCAATCTCTAAACGCGTTTTGAACCAAAAACAAATTTGGCTCAAGCACCTTTCACTGATGTTTTTGTATACTTCTGCACAAGAGCTAGTCTCCAATTAAAAATTAAATAAAGTGTTTATTACAGGCAAAGTGACCTGTAAGTGCTCCACAGAGTAATTTGAGCCTCTTTTTATCGAGGGTTAGAGCAGAGTTTGCTCTGTTGGCATTGAAGTTCAAAAACCTTTTGGAGTGATTAAGACCGCTTGTGCCATTCCAGTGTTCCCTGATTTTAGTTTGGTTCCATTTTTTGGTTTCCTGTTTTATATTACTTTTGTTAAAGCCGAAAAATTGGGTTGACACAATAAATAGCACTTCTGCCCCTTTTTTGGCATAAAAGTATACCTTCTCGTTTCCTTCGTGCCCCTCATGTCGTGGTACCCAAATCAGTGAGACCTGATTATGAGGGGCCAGTTTGTTGAGCGCATTGTTACACTCTATTAGGACTTTTTACTTGAATGTGAAGCTATTCAAGGCTTTGAGAACCGATTGGCTATGCGAAAGTATTTTAAATTTTACTTTCTCGAACCCTCTTTTGGATATGATTTCCACTGTACTTAGTGTTAGGGATTTGTGTGCTTTAGGCCCCCCACTATTCCTGCTCCTACTCCTTGGAACGTTTTGGAACCATCTGTGTACCATTTTTGTGAGTCGTAATTTATCCATGTTAGGTTAGTGTTCCCCACACTTCCCTAGACGGGAAGATAACCTTTATAAAATTGAGTACGGATTTCGTGTGGTCATTCGACTGGGTTATGCATACTGCATGTCGAACCCTGAGGTGTCCAGTAGGAGTTAGTGATAATCAAACCTTTTTTTAACTACCACTTAAATTTGGTGGCAATTCAAAATGTCCAACTCTGTTACAAGATTTGGTCATTCGAAGCCAAATTGTAAAACTATCTTTATCTGCTACGTCATAGGAGACTTGACAGCAGAATTGTGTCCTCCCATTTCACACGCATTCTTATGCTCCTCGAATCAGTCATTATTCAGACGAGGTAACCGGGGCAGTGGCTCTGTTGTAAATAAATCCCTGTCATATCCCTTATAACGTCAGCAAATCATCTCAATCCTTCGAATGCACTGAGAGTCGATTAACGGATTAATGTTGGACATTCGCATTCTGTACATAAAAAAATGAAAAACTGCGAATTCACCTTTTTGCGTCATAAATCTTTTTTTTCTTTTATTTCCCTGACAATAAGTTGAATACAAAAACAAAATAATTTAGAAATTCATTTAATTATTAATTGAGTCACTTCAATTCAAGTTCCGATAAAGAAATAAAAAAAAAATTACCGATTAATAGCCATTTTTCTCTGTAAACGCAAACTGTGCACGGTTGGGAATCAATTCAGTTCAAAAATAACAAAGAAAACACATTTTTCTACTACCAGCCAATGGGTTTTGCGGTGAGTGTTGCTTGCTTTTGCTTTCGTTGCACTTTTGCGAGCTCAATATTTTCTATAATATAATTTAAAAATTTTAAAAATTAAAAAAAAAAAAAAATCGTGGGTGAATACCAAAACGGTCGATCAACAACAGATCAAATCTTTATGCTAAAGCAAAATCTTGAAAAATGCTATGAATACAACTTGGACGCTCACATTCTGTTCGTCGTTTGTAAGCAAGCTTTTGGCAGTGTTCTCCGAGACAAAATCCCAGAAGTGCTTATAGACTTGGGTGTCAGCGGAAAACTCATTCGGTTGGTAATGCAACTCTGTGTAATACTACTGGAAAAGTAGTTGTACAACAAACAGTGTGAAAACCTATTGAAATTTCCTGTGGCGTAAAACAAGGCGACTCACTTTCTGTATCTGCGTGTAATCTCCTTCTTCACTATGCGATTAGAAATGAAGTGAAGTTTGAAAACCTTCTTAGTCGCTCAGGAATACCAATCGGGTATGCCTTAGAATGAAATAGAAATGAAGGCAAAACTAAATATCTGAATATCTCGCGCAGCGAAGAGGGACGAAACCCTGAAAACATCGAAATCGGGACATTTGCCTTTGAGGGAGTTCAGCACTTCAAATAATTGTGAGTGTTAAGTAGTCACGACGCAATCCAGACTGAATATTGGCAGCAAACAAAGCATATTACGGCCACACAAAATTGCTGGAGTCTAAGTTGCTAACAAGTGAATATAAACTCCGCCGTGCGGCTGCGAGTGCTAGACAATGACAAGCAAAAACGAAAGAAGCTTCAGAGTGTTCGAGCAAAAAGTGCTCCGAAGGATTTTTGCCCTCATATAGTGCAACGATGAAACGCACCGGATGCGCTACAACGATGAATTGCTGAACTTATGCCTGGAAGGCCTTAATGTCGTTAAACACATTAAATCCCAAAGGCTTCGATAGTTAGGGCACACTGTGAGCATGGAGGCTTATTCGAGTTTAAAAGACTACTCGTATAAAAGGTAGTAAACTAAAAAAGCAACTTATTGCGCTTTTTTACACACGAAACTCTTTCGTATATTTGAAAATCACTGCAGTTTAGTAAATAAATGGAAATTACAGTTTAACCTCCGTTAGGCACCTTTTTTAAAACCTTCGGCTGCGTAACCGGGTCTGGCCTTTTTTCGGTCTGACCGAAGAACCTTTTAAAAAGGTTACATCCATAAATTGATAGAAAATTTAGGAGGCTATGTGGGAGCTCATGTTATTAGCTATAATAGAAATATGTTAAATTGACGCCCAAAGTCACGAAAAAGTCTAGCCAGAAAAATCTATGTGCTATATTCACTGTTACTGTTCACTGCGTATTCTTAGCTATCCTTGCATACACATAAATACTTAGAAAAATATGTAGGTATGCAAATAAATATTTTTGTTTACTTCAATCTTGTCTCCATCACTTCTTCATTAACTGCCATCAATTTTACTCTTTGCTACCACAGTTGACAACCCCACCAATCAATCAACTTTAATGCGAACATTTTTTCAGCCGCCTTGCCAAACCCCCTTTGCATGCTAGATATTTGAAAAAGCAAAACGATAAATAAGAACAAATAAAACGTAACTGCGCGCACATTCCTTTTCCGACTTATTTCCTTTTTTTTGTTTTTTTTTTTTTTGTTTGCAACTCGCAGCTCACCATCTCTTCCTTTTCACACTGCCTTCAATGTGCAATTCCCTTAACTAATCTCATAGCCGTATTTGCGACACATTTGGGTGCACACACACGCTCACACACGATCGCACAGATCCACTTACACCGGAGGCGTTAATAACTGTCACAAAACGACATTAACGTGTTAATGCATGGCAGCGGTGCTGAGGAGCAGAGATGACAACGGCAACGGAGGATGAGCTTGCGCGCGAGTAAGCGCTGCTGGTTATGCGGGTAGCCGGGTAGCCGGGGAGAGTACCAACAACGGCAGCATGCAAACGAGCAACAATCAGCGCAGTTGTAATGAAATTAGCATATTTAACTTCAACATGTCATAATCGCCAGCTAAGAGATAAAAATACATGAATGCATTTGTTGTGATCGCCGATACGCTGATACCATTTAACGTGTTGTGGGCACACAAGCGCCCAAACAAATGTTTACATTCATTCCTGTGAGTGTGTTTGTAGTTGTGAACGTGTGAGTTGTAGCGCACAACAGATGCTTGCTGCTGCTGCTGTTACTGTTACTGTAGCAGTGATGCAACTGGCTGAGTGGCTGGTTGGCTGGTTGGATGGCTGGCTGCTGCACAGTAGCTCGCCAACTCAGTTGGCTGCACGCACTCGTTCCCAGCCCAACTACGCCGAACACGCAAACGTATTAATTTCGAGCCGTTTTTGGACTTCCCTGAATGTCTGACTGGCTGCTAAGTTGCTGGGGCCGGCTGGGGCGTCTGGCTGCCTGACTGCCTGGCTGCCTGGTGGCGGCTGTAGCACGCAGAAATGCTTAAAATTGCGAAGGCGCAACTATTTCTGCGACACGCCGCGCCAGTCATGCCTCTCTATGCGAGTTGCTCGCCTGCTTACCTCTTTCCCTCGCACGCGCAATGCAGCTGACTCCACTTGTGGGCATTTTTAAGTGCAACATGCCGTATGCGGGCATTCATACATACGTATGTGCTTACATGCCTGTGTATGTATGTAAGCATGTTTGTACAATTCACTGCGTAGGATGCGCCAGCCACCGTTCGCCGCGCGCAGCCATTGATTGCTGCTGAATGCGCGTGAACACGATATCTTGTTTGGTCGTTTGTGGTGACTTTTAGCTTAGCAATTGGCGATTAAAAATTCACTTCATTGCTGTGGCATGCACATGCACAAAGGCAACGACAACAACAACAGCATCAACAACAAATGCACTTGCAATTACGCTGCTGCTTAGCCTAAGACTGACTATTTCTGCTGCTTTGCTGCTGCCTTCCTTGATATTTGTTGGTTGCTGTTGTTTGTGTTGTTGTTGTTGTTTTTGCTTGCGTGCAGGACATGCAATTGTTGACATTTTGCTATAATTATTTGTTATTATTGTTGTTGTCACGTATGCTTTGGCCACACTTGCAAGTTAATCCTTCCACTTCTTTTTTAAGCTTACTTACCTTCTATGCTCACACACACACAGACATATATATGTATGAACGTACTTAAGTAGGCATGTATGTATGTATGTACACATGAGCATGTGAGTGTTTGCAGCATAAGTACCTGCGTGTTGGTATTTTATTGCTTTTACGTCATTACATTGGCTAATTAATGTTCCATAAACACCAGACTGCGCCGCTGGCAGCTCATTTACGGCCTCCTCTGCTGCCATTTTACTTATACTTTGTTTACTTTGGCTTATTCCTTTTTTGTGCTTTAATTTTGTTGCAGTTTTTTCTCCCTTTCTGCCATCACTTTCATATCAATGTGCGTATGTATGTATATGTTGCCACATGTGAACACATAAAAAAGGTGTTTGCCATTTTTTGCTTGCCAGCTTTCGTTAACATGTCAAAATATTTTCATTGCTGATAAGGGAATATTCATGTAAATATTTACTGATGAAAAAATAGTTGAGCAAATATTTGTCGTATACGCTTTTAAACTCTTTAAAAAAGGCTACCAAATATGAAATTTGTAGTGCAAAATATTGGCAAGTGATCATGAATCGTTTAACGTCTGAATAGAGCTTTCAAATTGTGGAAATTTACTTTGTTTGCGAACTTTATAGAGCACTGGCGGCATCATCGGTTCTTATTTCTTTCGAAATGAGGAAGGAGCTGCCATTACGGTGAATTGCCAGCGCTAGTAAGCCATGCAGACTAAATTTTTCTTCCCAAAAATTAATCAGCTAAACATTGATGACATTTGGTGCCAGCATGACGGTGCAACTTGCCAAGCAGCAGCTTAAAAATCGGTTTATTGCATTATTCAAGCCGCCATTGACGACAAACAGCCGGATGCATTGGGAAAGTAGTCAAAAATCGGAGTGACTGATTGGACCATGCAACTCGTAGCCACGGAGGGAATCATCATTATCATTGTTAGCTCAACAACCCAATCCGGGTCGTGGCTTGTTGTAAAATTGGTCTACAGTTCCATTGTTTTTTGGGATATCATATTAAAAAAATCAAGGCCATGACAGTTTTTAGCAGATTATAATAGAAAAAAAAAATGCATTCCAAAAATATTTCTATTTCGTATTAACATTTGAAGTTCTCAAAGCTCTTAAAACAAAGAAAACCATTTTAAAATTTTTCAACCCAAACTTTAACTTCAAGAAGCGCTCCATATTACGTAAATATTTATTTGCCTAATTTTTTTTTTATTTGTTTGCCACTTCAAGTGCGCTATAAATAGATAGAAGGCAGCAATTAAATTCAAAAATAGTAACAAGTTATTATTATATTAGAAGAAAAGCAAATAATTGTATTGAAATATAAACATGCAAGCAGTTGTGAACTATTTTTTAATTTTAGTTAATTTTTTTTTAACATTTTCACAAAAATAAATTATATAAAAAAATTTAGCGTACACCCAATGGCCTACGGGGAAAAAGAAATGAATTATTTTTATTTTGCGCAAATGGTTTAAAACTGTCGCAAATGATTTTAGTCGATCTTTAGCTCCTGGACGATGCTACGACTACTAACATGTCCATCAACTTTGATTATTTTTGTGGTTTTATCGACAATATCGACATTTTCCTTAACATCAAAAATGACTGAACGAAATGGACGAAACCAAAATTGCACGCAATTATCTGTAGCTGATACAGTAATGGGACCATAAACCCCATTCACAATTTCAGTGGCCTGGCTTACATTTTCGCATTTCCTCTTTATTGACTTTCATTGTTAACACCCTGTAGCTCACAACTGAATGGCAAAAACAAAAAAACGGCAAAATAATTTTTTTAGTGTAAAACGTCACCTTGACAACGAGCATAAACCTAAATTTTGTTGATCGTTACTTTACGACGAGAAAATAATAGATTTATTTCCCCCTAAACTAATAATTTATCAGAGGAGGAAATAAAACTCTATAAAATAGCGCAAATAATAGAATTTGTTGGGCTTAGAGGAATACTATGAATACCTGAACGCGTCACAATAGCTCTTTCAGGTCCCAACGCTAAATCCACTCATACTAATTATACTGTTTGTAGTACACAGTAACAGTAACTTTGACGTCATGCAGAGATTGTTCATGCACGATTCGAGTATTTTCAGTGCCCCGTATTCGACAATTTTGTTTTTGTACCGCTCCGGTGAGAGGGTTCAAAAGAGTACTGCTTAGTAGTAACTCTGGATGTAAAAAATTCATTCAACACCGCAAACTGGGAAAAAAATCCTGGACGCAGTGGACTAAGTTGGAGTGTCCCCTTACCTGCGAGCACTTATACGAAGCTACCTCGAAGAACGCGTACTGGGTTACAACACAGCAGCAGGCAGACAGAGTTATAAGATATCAGGCGAGATTCCGCAAGGTTCTGTGCTTGGAACAATTGCTCTGGAATATGATATTACGATGGTGTTCTACGCCTCAATATAGCCAACGGTGCCAACATCATCGGGTTCGCTGACGATATCGCAGTAGTCAATACTGCTAAGAGACTAAGCAACAGCAGAAAACGGAGTGCGTTCTCATATCAAGCCGGAAAAAAGTAGAGATGGCAATTATACAAGTTGGCCATCACAGCATCACAACACCGCCAGGGGTGAAATACCTGAGAATAATGATATACTGGAGACTATCGTTCAAGATGCAATTGGAGTAAGAGGCAGAAAATGCATCAGCGATTGTGACGAATAATGCTAAACGAGCGCGTGCCAAAGTAACGGCGACGCCAACTTTTAGCAGGCGTGGCGAATAACCAAATACTATACGGTGCTCCTGTGTGGCAACTGACTACGCAATATGCGTCGTATCTCCGCAGTATAAAGGCAGCATATGATTTACATGTGTGCGCTTCTGGTATGCTCCGCATTCAAAACTGTATCGGAACAATGGATGGAACAACACAACAAAGGGCGGTTGGACACATCGCTGCATTCCAGATTTGCCAAGCTGGCTAGAAAGAAAACACGAAGATGTAGATTTTTACCTGAGTCAGTTTCTAACTGTGCATGGATGCTTCAAAGCGTACCTCCATCGGTTCAAATACGAATCGGATCCCAGTTGTGAATACTGTGTGCAAAACGCGATAGAAGGTGGTCTTCGAATGCGGGCTATTCAATGGCTGTAGATTGAAGCCTTGCAGCATATTTGGCGGAAATTACGACTCTGACTTATTCGTGCAATCCATGTTGCAAAGCAAGGAAAAATGGACGGCAGCATGCGACATTATAGCAGAAGGCGATGAAGAAACTAAGGAGCCTCGAAAGACTACGGCATAGGAGCGGCGAGTAATTCGCCTTTTCCTCTCACACGATGTAATGTTTTGATGGCAGTGCCGTGGGGTGAGGAGTTCAACGAAACAAGAGGCATCCTGGTTTCAAAGGACCACTTAAGGGTAGCGCTCTACTACAACGCCCATGAACATTACAAAGTGCCTCATCACTTGAGAGCTGAGTAAAGATATAGGAAGAGTTATTTTCAAACTAAAATTTCATGATTTCTGTGCGCTCCATGGTGCACGGTCAAAATTAAACAAATGCTTCTAAAACAGATACTTCTATAGAAGAAGAAAGTGGAGCAACAACTGCCCAAGTTATTCTAAGCTGTCATGTATTAAGTATAAATGGAGCATTAGTTAGTAGGAACCAACTCGAAACATTTGTGTCAACATTTCTTAAGAGAAACTGAAAATTTTGTCTCACTTTTTTCTCCTTTTCCAATAAAAAAAAATTAAATTTTCATTGCCCTATCTCAGTCAAAAGCTTATGAAAATATGCAAGCACAATTGATAAAATAGTAGTAGCCAGCCAGATTCGAAGTTCTGTACTTTCAGAAAATACTAAAAAACCAAATAGTGTTATTTATTGGCTATACACAGAGTAAACAACAATTTGTTTTATGCATAAGCGAAAATGTGTGTTTGTACATACCAGCATTCCACCTTGACGTTTACCTAACTTGACCACAATTACAGCTCACGAAAAAAACTCGTTTAAACAAATATGTAAATATTTAATTTTTATCTCATACAAATTGAGCAGTTTATTTACGAGCCGTAAAACTTCTGACTATAAAATTATACTTTTTTTTTGTGTTCAGTGAGAGAAATATTCCCACACCATGCAATAAATCACTTATCTACAAAGTAACCAAATTAAGCACTTGCAACCAAAATTAACTGTTCAATATGCAAAGCAATAAAAATAAAAACAAAACCTAGAAAATCCACCTCTTCCCCTCCCCACCACAAGATTGCCTTTAATTCATTCATATTTATGTGCGTTGTTAATGTCCGCGAATGACATTTTTTAGTACACCCTTTTCAAAAATTTTCTCTTCAAACTAGTCGCCTATTTTCATTAATATTTCTTTAACCTTTTTTTCGTTATTTTCACGTTTTTCTTTTTTCCTAAAGTATCTACATTCGGTTTCATTTGACCCTTTCGTTGTAATGATGTTTAGTGCAGCTTCGTAATTTGTTGTTGGTGTATACTAAATCATTGTGTTTGTTGTTGCTGCTGTCATAGCACACTCTAAATTGTCTATAATTTATTTGTTTATAATTTTTGGTGGGACGATAGTGCATACACTCAGTCATACACGCAAACGTCAGTAGGAACATTTTTGTGGAGAATGCGGTAAACCCAGCAAGAAGATTTAATGGAATAAGATAAGGGTCCGCTATATCTTTTCTTGACTTGTGTGAAAGTGACATCACTGAGATATTGTCTTCACTCTCTTACTTGTTTTTGATGGCAGCATTGCCGAAATTACAGTAAGCATCTATTGTGAATGAAAAATTATGAAACTTTTAAAGAAAGGCTGTAGGAAATGCTAGTTTGCACTAGTTTCGTCTTGATATTTCGAAGCAGTTTGAGAAATTGCAATATAAGATTTTTTTTGTTGCCTGCGGTCCAGCTTTTACTGACAAAACTATCCAAAAACAAATCAGCTGTTCACTAATCCGCTTAAGAACTGGCTGTCGCACCACATTTTAATCAGAATTAACTACGCCGGTAATCTCGATTAACGTCGCCGTCTTCTGCTGCAAGTTTAGTGAACAAAATTTAATGAAAATTAAAATTCAAGATAAATTGTACTGGCTTTTAGAGGATTTTGATGTCAGAAGAACATATTTTCAAATAACATAATATTACTTAAAAGTATAGAAAAACAAATTATTTGTTCATATCTTTGTTCATTCAAGACTCTTCCATCGTATATGGTTCTGGGCTGTTGATTTTGAACCGTCCCATATGATGTCGGCACCACAACCTCTGCTCCCTTGCGGGTTCCAGTCCAGTGCCATTCTCGTGATGCTATTTGGTGGTTTGCTAAGCGTGTGAACTATCTTTTGCCACTTTCTGCCTTTCATTCGCCATAGGATGGGCTCCTTATTCGTTGATCTCCACGGCGCGTCGTTGCTGATGGCGTTCGGCCAGAATATTCTACAGATGATGTGGAGGCATTTGTTGACGAAAGATTGTAGCCTCTGTGTGATGATGTTGGAAACCAGCCATGTTTCGCTTCCGTACAACAATACAGACTTCATACATGAACTGAATATTCGCAGTTTAGTGCGTCTGGCGATTTGCGAACTCACCCATACTGTATGAATTCTCCCGCATGCCGCCCTTGCTTTGTTTAGCCTGCAGTGGACAAGTTCATCTGCTCCACCGTCCGTCGTGATAGTGCAGCCGAAGCTAGTGCTACCATTATTTCGACAAATTCCACCGGACATCCATCATCCATTAGAGCCCTGGTGAGGCGGATTATCTTAGCAAGAAACTCCCTTTCTACGTAACACCAGCCATATTGAATCTCGTTTGAATGTGTCCAAAACCTTCTTGAAATGGACGAACAGCATGTAAAGCAGGAGCGCCACTCAACTGTTTGTTCCAGAAGCACAGAGTGTTGGCTTTGTCAACACAGCTTCGGTGAGGATGAAATCCAGCTTGTTCATCCCTGAAGGAGCATTCGATACATTGGAGTACGGCCTGCATGATCGTAGGAGGCGGTGAGCAGGGTTATTCCTTGCTTGTTGTCGCCGTCACGTAAATCTCCTTCGGCAGCTTCACGATGATGCTGTTTTCCCAGGACGGAGGCAGCTTTTCGTTGTCCCAGTCGGGGGTGATGTTGGGATACAGAACTTCCGCTTAAGTTTGCGAGTCGGCCATCTGTTGTTCTGGCTGTATATCATCTTCGCCCGCGGCTTTGTGTGGGAATAAAAGTATAATTGGTATAAAATATAAGTCAGGATTCAAATTTGAAAACTTTTGATGTATGCATTGAAAACGGACCTATGGACTAACAGGGAAAATACCATTCTTAGGTCTGTCGCGAAATGTCTTTTGTAAAACTGAATTTATTAGAGGTTTTTAATTAACCAAATTGTCTGTAAAACCTCTGCAGATTGAATATCAATAATAATAGTAATAATAATATGCCTCTGCAAGGCGAAACGACGATAACCGCTAAAGCTAAAACGATGACTGCATAAACGAGAAAAAGCGATTAGGCTGTTTTGAAAAGCAGTTTAGAACGCTTGAAGTGCTCTCCAGTTAATGTTTTCTAATATTCAAGCGGCTATAACAGTTTTGTTTATTCTTTGAGGAAACTTGGCAAATTTCATGCTAAACTTTTTGAACTCCTTATTTTCGCATTCCTATTGAAATTAACTAGCAACTCGCCAACTACTATAAGCACAAATTCACTGCACTGCAAAGCATATTGCTGTTATACACACTTTAGTTAAAAAATATATATTTCATTTTATTTAAATAATTTTTTTTTTTATGTTTTAGTTACCGAGTTAGTTAACGAGTCATTAACTACATCCCAACATTATTTCCGAATTGCTGCAAAACTGTTTGTTAATTTCGTTTTCTCTTTATTTTTTTCTAATTTTTTTTTTTTTTAGTTTTTTTTTTTTTTTTTGTCTCAATAAAATCGATCGCAGCTCTGCGAACGAAAAACCAGTCACATATATTCTTACAGCGGTTTTAGTAAGTTATTGTTGTTGTTGCTCATTTTGTGTATGAATGTTGTCTTCATCCATTGCCTGCTGACTACTGGCTGCTCATTGCCTCCATTGTGTGACTTTCAACTGCTATTAAATGCTTTGCCTCTTTAACTCTCTGCCTACAATAAATACTGACTCAATAAACACTCGCAACCGGGGGAATCGTAGTTGGGGTTGTGTCAGTTAAATACTCGTACTCGGTGCACAACCTGTCCGCCGCGCTCTTTTTAATTAAATTCATATTAAAGCGAGAACACAACGAAGATGCAAACGTAACTTTGACATGTCACACTAATTACTTAATGGCCCCATAATGCTGCCCCTTCTGCCGCTGCTGATCACTGACGATCACTGAAATGGGTGTTCATACGTTTCGTTTCGTTTTTTTTTTTGTTTTTTTTTTTTTTGTTTTATTCGATTCTCTTATTTGATTTTCAGGCTAACGATCTACGCTTGCGACGCGAAGTGTTCGCCGTCGAGTCTGGCTGTGTAGCGTTGGGATCGAGACACACCTGCAAGGCAACGAAGCGCATGCCCGGCAGCAACAGCTCCTGCCCAAGTAATTCCCAGGCTGGCTTCCATGCATATGTATGTAGATATATGTATGTATGTGTGCATATCAATAAATATTTCGTATGTGTACTACTTCCATTTGCTTGTGTGTGCGCCTCATCTGGATCGCACCTTGCTGCCTGCCAGACTACAGAATGCTGCAGGTCTCGTGCGCTGCTTTTGTTTGCCTCATTTGTGTTGGTCATTTGTGTTGGCAGTTTAGTTTATTATTATGATCAGCATTTTTGTTGTGCTTGTTTTGCTTTTATTGTCATGTATGCATTTAGCTGTTGTCTTTGTTCCACAACAACATTAAGCAACAATTAAGCCACGTTTGGTTTGGTTGTGGTTGTGGTTGTGATCGAATTGAAATGTACGCAAATGAGTAAAGAAATTTGAATATAGAAGTTGGTGTAGCTGATGAGTTCGATTTCCAAGAAATGACAAACACATCAGAATGTATGAAGAAACAAAAAAGAACAAATTATAACAACAACAAAAAATGCATCGTATGTTGGCTATGTGGCTATTACAAAAAGGTCCTACAGTCGTAACAACAAATAAATTGAGGTGCTAGCGACACTGGCTGCGCTTCAAGTGTTCTTCTTGTAGTCACTGAGTAGCCACAACGGTACCTGCAGCCACTGCTGTACTCGCTCCATACCTTACCGCCCGCCCTACTCTCTCGCGCTGGCTTTGCTGACATTCATTTGATTACGTTATGACGATAACGTGACGTGACAGCCGTGTGACAAAAGCGACAACAGCTAAAACAATCAACAATAATAATAATAATAATAATAACAACAGAATATGAGCACCACAGACATTCCTTGTGGCAGTCTGAAGGGTGCAAGCATATTTTCTCCTCGCATACTACGTAATAGCAGAGATATCCCAGTAAACAAGAAATACTGATTTTCTCAAAGTGGTGAGAAATAGTGACAAAACATTTAATTTATGGCAAGAGTTCATTTTAACGGTACTTCGCTACTCTTATCATATCGTGTAAGCCCCCAGACTACTGCACTGTATTCCAGGCCGAGGTTTTCGCAGTTGATAAAGCAGCAGACCTAACATGTGTTACTACTGGTATAAACTCCAAGGTTAGCTTTTACTGCGTCATCGTTTCGGTGAGCAATTTATCTGTCGTCTCAGACCAGTGGATTGGCCACCAAGATCGTGTGATGTCACACCTTTGGACTTTTACTTGTGGAGGCGTAAAGTGTGTAAAGTCTAAATGTTTTGTGTATAAACCACCTTCGATTGAGGCATTGGCAGCCAACCTTACTAAAGTTATTCACGAGATACCGAGTCGATGTCCTCTAGCGAGTAGCGAGTCGTTCAAAATTGGTGGTCACAAGAGGGTTATAGAACTATGATAAGTATGTTGACGGGGTCACAGCCCAGTAGCAGCGTAAGTTTATACGATAAGGAATCTCGGACAGCAAGGAATGCAGGAAATGTAGGAAGGAAGGGAAACTGTATAGCAACTCCTTTACGGAAGTGCTGCGCTATTCAAAATACGCGTAAATCTTTAGGGGCACCATAGTTTGACGGATTGGAAGACTTATGACCAGTGGATTGGAAATGTCTCCCAAAATTCAAAATAGAAACAGACACCATGCGGTGTCAAAACAGTATACAGACAAAAGACTATCATAGGGAGACACTTGCCACCTCCCTAAACTCCCGGCCTCTAAACGCCGCCATCGGAAGCCCACCACCACCTATTGCAGACGGAGAACTTCAACTAGCCCGCGAGAACCGCTTAACTTTGGCCCGATTGTGTTTTGAATATTGTAACAGTTCAAACTTCTACCTATCCAGAATCGACCCCGACATAACCAACATCCATATGTCCAGCATTTGAAGGCATAACGCACGACACTAGACACCTTTTCATATGCCCCATTAAACCTACTCACCCAACAGCGGTCCCGCTGAATGCAACCTGTCGTCTGGGTCTACCGTGAGATGGGTTAGACGAAGACAACCGATAACTACATCGCTCTGACAGGGTTTAGTAAACTGCTACAACACAACGGCAAATGTTTCAAAGCGCAAAACTAATGAGGTCCATCTGGTATCGCTAACCTAACCTAACTTTCTCTGATCATAGTTAAATATAGAGAAAATTTTCAAAGCGCAAAAGAAAGAAACACATAAAGTTGAACATATCTTTCTTCCGAAAATTTATACCAAAATCTAAATCTAAATTTTTTACGAAACTGTGTGCAGAACTCATAAGAAATTAGGCACCGAAACTGCTCAAAAGTTCGGTAAGAAACAATTTTATTCACAAATCACACTGAAATCATCACCGCCTATCCCGCAGAACTCGCTCTCCGAGGATGGCTTGTGATAATGTCTTCTTTACGTATGCAAACATCCGCGCTCTGTAAGAAGCTAACCACACCGGTTTTCTGCAACTTTTGTTTATTGGGTTAAACACACTCACTCACACACACACACAGCATTCGCCCCTGCGCCTTTGGGACTTGAAGCAACTAAAAGTTAAGATTTCGATTTAATGGCTGGTGTGGCTTAATTAATTGACAATTAAATTGCTCCTTGTGTTGGCATTCATTGCAACGTAGGAGAACAAATGCACCATCAGACGATTAAGTCGCAAGCCGAAGCAAGTTGAAGTTGGAATATCGAAATGGTACACGTATTCGAACATACTTACAAAAGTATTTATAACCATAAATATATACATTTCTGCTCGCATTTCCAAGAAAAAATACTTTGGTATTTGAGAAAGTCATACGAACGGCGTTTGCTGGCTCTACCCCGTCAGGAGCTATAAATTGTGAAAATTTATGCGTATTTTTGTTGTAATCAAACAGAGTTTCCATCTCTCTATAAAACTATATATAAATATATATAATCAAACAAGCACTTACATCATTCATAGTGAATGGTGAAACGTAAAAACTCAGCTTTGTGCGCACGCGCGGTATTTAAGTACGGAAGTTGATGAATCTGATTTAACAGCTGTTTGTTAGGGGAGAAAACATTTCACAGAAAATCTAGCATTCCAAGTTAAATTAATGCTCTCAGCTCTACCCAGCTGTAACGGTATTGATACTTACTTACTTACTTGCTTACTTACTGCTGTTCTGATCGCCTTATGGAGCATAGGGCCTATTCTGTACTAGACTTCCCTGGCCTTTTTTCTTCAGAATAGCATGTAAAATGCTTCAGCCGCCGAATGCTTCAGTCGGTTATATTTTTGAAGAGCAAATTGACCCGCTCTAATGTACACACTAACTAATATATTTTTACTACAATTTTTTTTATATAAAATATTTTAAGTTTGTGCTACTTAGCTGCTGTTTAAAACTCCATTCCTTTCTCTTGTCCATTCTTCTTGTTTTCCTTGTTATTTCTGACTGCAAATTGATTTTGTTTCAACACGTTTCGCCAATATATATGTTTATCAGACAACTACGAGCAGATTCTTACAAAAAAAAAGATTTGATTAAATTTTCTAAACTTCTCTATATTTTCCTGTGGTCGAGAATATCTTCCAATTTTGCACTTTGTTTTTTGCGAATACAATAATCTTTGCTCTCATTTTTCGGCTGTAGTTTTCGCAGTTGCGCACTGCTGCACACCACTTTGCTCAGACTTCACGCTCGTTTGCGTTCCAATTAACAAATGCAACGTTTAATTAAAACATAACAAAAGGACGCAACAATGGCAGCGCAAATACGTAAATTGTGCAGATGAAATTGAAAGAAATATGTTTAAAAATATTTAAATCACTTAAAACGCCAAAAGAAATGAAATTGAAAAAAAGTATCTTTAAAAATATTTAAACAACTTAAAAGGCCAAAAAAGTATGAAATATGAAGGCAATTCAAGAAAACAATACAAAAGCAATAACTAATTGAATTTAAATGTTTAGATTTTTCAACAAAAAAAAGTATCACTTTTTACACTTTTTATTGCATTTGAGTTTGACAATAATTCATATATTCAAACTATTTTTCTTAAGGGGGCTTTAAAGGCTTGAAAAAATCGATTTTTTTGTGATTTTTTTTTGGGAAAGAAAGAAATATTTGATTGAAACGAAACTTTCAGGTTTTATTGTTATATATTTCAACAGTCTTCTCAAATTTTCTCATTAAAATATATGTCATGTTATGCCTGGTACAAGCATTTTGCCGAGCCGCTTCGAGTGTGCATGTGTCGTTCGGCGGGAAAGATGCAGGTCGCAATTTTCATCTGAAACCAAAAACCCAACAAAATTTTTATTTTAGTATAGTATAGCTTCTAGTTAAACCAAGAAGATTAAACAAAAAGTGAGAAATTCAACAATTTTTCGCTAATTAAAAAAAAAAAACATTTTTTTGGAAAAACAAATTCTCTTTAGATTGTTTAAAAAGTGAGTTAATCACAACTTTCTTAAGGTTTTTTAGGTTCAACTAGAAGAGAATTTAATTCCGAATACAATCAATGTAATCTCGTTTCGATAGGACATTTAACTTTTTCCTTATCTTTCCCGCCAATTAGGAAAAATCGTAAAAATAAAAAACCGAGAAATCGCACTTCGAGCGATCCGGCCGCTCGTATACCTGCTCGACGCTTGCTCACAATTTCTACTGTAACTCTGAAAATATTTTGAATTTGCTTCTGAAATTTTGAGGGCACATTCTTGAATAGTTTGGGAAGACATTTATGCAAAAAAACAGAAATCGATTTTTTTGAAGTCTCTAAAGCAGGCTCCCCCCTTAATAAAATACAAAATTAGAACTAAAAGAAAAAATAAAAGTCAGGCAAAAATTTAGCATGTAAAAATTTGCTTACAAAATTTTAATAATTTTTTGGCTTAGATTTACTGATATACAATGATTTTTTATGTAATGAAAAAAAAAACTTGTTGAAAATTTGTTTATAAAATATCAAACAATTCTTGCCAATTCGGTTTGAAAAGCAAAGACATAAAATTTTATTACTTTTGAGATCTAATTGATTATTTTCATTCCGATGACTCTGACCAACCAAATAATTTTGTGACAATCGATAAAAGAGAATACTTAGTTTCAGTTAGGCAAACTTTTTTCGCAACCGAAAATGAAAAGTAAAATATTGCAGTAAATATATAGAGGTATATATGTATATACATTGCATACATACACTCAAATTATGAAGATATTAAAATTTCTGCTGAGCCGCAGAAAATATGAAATATCTTCTTTTGATGAACAAAATAAGCACAAAACAACAGCAAAAAATACAGCGCGCCAAATATTCACTGCAGCAGCCATCTCAAAGCATAATTGGGAAGCATTTTTTGCGTGCCTGCTAAAAATATTCAAAAATGACAAAACAAAGAACGAGAAGCAACGAGCTGTCGACAATACAATGCAAACTAAGAAAAGCAATAAACAATTACAATTACCGCTATGCCACGCATTCGAGCAACGAAATTGTGCATAAAATTAAAATGTTCCTCCTCATTTTCAGTTGACTTTCCCCTTGATTTATCGGGTGCAATTGTGTTTCGCGTTTTAATTTTGTTTTTGGTTCTTATTATTTTTTTTTTAACGTATAATTTGGCAGCGCGTGCGTCAGTTTTTATGCAAATCCCACAATGCTGGTGCACGTGGATGTGTATACGTAGAAGTATTTGCATATTGCGCGTTTAATAATGCAGAGAAGTGACTGAAAAAACTAGTGGTTTTGGTCACTAACGATATCAGATGGAGACAGAGCTCTATGAATACCGAAAGTAGACATCATGTAGGATGTCAGTGCTGTTGGCGAATTTAAGCAGAGCTAGGAGATCCGCTTTTGAGACGTCCTCCAGACCCTCAAACAGTGGGGCTCCGAGGCATGTTAAACACATGTTTAATAATGCCGGACAAACGCACAGAAGGTGTTCTAAAGTTTCCTCAACATCCTCTCTGCATTTGTCTGTGTTAGCAATACCTATCTTGTTCGCATGTGCAGCCAATAGATTATGACCTGTTAGCATACCTGTGATAGTTCTGCAGTCCTTTCGCGAGAGCGTAAGTACGAATTGAGTCAGTTTTTTGTCGTTAGTTCTACACATGACTTTTGATGTTTCGCATGTGGTCAGGCGAGCTTCCACTCGCCTTTTCATGTAGTCGTCCATTTCATTGTATATTGTACAATACATATTTAGCGGTTCTTGTTCAAAAGGTAGTCTAACAGCACTTCTTGCTATCTCATCTACAATTCGTTCCCCACAATGCCTTTGTAACCAGGTACCCAGTAGATTTGCAGCCTACTGTTTGCGGCTAGCCTTTCTATGGCCTCCCTGCTCCGTCTTGGACTTTTGGACTTAACACAATATGAGCTTATTGCTGCTTGACTGTCCACGTATATATTAATTATTGAGTTCTTTCTTGCTCTTGTGTAGATCTCAGCAAAAACTTCTGTTCGGAAAATACTGCTGTGGCTTGGCAACTTGATTGGCTGCCTAGGGATAGTTTTGAGCAGTAAATGTCCGCTCCCACTCCATCTGAAGTTTTAGAGCCGTCCGTGGAGATGTGAAAAGTCCTATGGCCAGGCTTCATGCCTTTGTGCCATTCCTCCTCTTCAATTGTAGTATGAAACCTTCTCTCCCAATTGCCAGACAAGTAAAGTTTTTTCAAAAGTGAGGCCTAGACGCCAGTAGCGAATAACTCCTAGACGACATCTTTTTTATGTGACCTTTAAAATTGATGAAAATTGAAAAATAGACCGATGTAAAATTTTATACGATAGAAAATGTTCGATCTTTAAGAAAAAAAAATACCCCAAAATTCGTGATTTTTTTTTTTTTTGTGTAAATAAACGTCCGAATAAGTCGACAATTAAAATGTTGGTGAAAAATTTCAAGAAATTGGCTCTGCCGAATATAGAAAAAGGACTGTCACATCAAAAAACTGGATCTTCTGTTAAGAATACTGCTGCTGTAGCGCAAAGTGAAAAACCTTCAACATCTCGACGTTCTCGACAAGTAGGCATTCATGCATTGACTGTTTGGTGGGTTTGCCTGTAGACGTGTCCATGGTGGACATTTAAATGATGTCATATTTCATTTTTCACATTTCATTGTTAAAAGCCGTATTTTGAATAAAAATGAAAAAACCTGAATTTTTAAATCTAGGTATGTAGGTTAGATGGCAAGACTACCCCAGGTACACTACAAGTAGCACTTACGTTCCGTTTTGACAAAATAATGTGGACCACTACCTGCGAAAAAATTTAGGGAAGAAAAAGCCGTCTACAGCCATCCAGTGCTGTTGATGTAGGGAGGAGAGAAAAGGGAGAACTTCTTCAAGCCATCCCCAAAGGGTACGCTAAGGAATCTCAAGCGCCCAGCCAACAGAGCAGGACATTCTACTAACTTAAAAATTATATCTTGTCTTCCTTCCTTCCAAATTTTCGGTTTTGTTGTTGCTAAATTAAACTTTTCAACACGATACAATTTTGTTAGGGAATGAATTAATAAAGCATTGGAAAAAAATTTTTTACGATTCAAATAGTTTTATTTAATTATCAATAAAACATATTAAAAGAAAAATAATGGAAAAGTTGTATATAACTTCTTTCCGGAACCATATTTAAAAACGAATTGTAAAGCGGAAAAATTATTATCCATCGAGTAAGATGAGTATATCGACTCCATGAAAATTTTTTCTTTTGTTAAAAAGTATCTACTTACGTTTTACTCTGTTATCTTTTTTTGAAAATTAGTCACTTTGAATTGATGAAAACACGTTATGGCGATAATTGTCTATCTCTGGCCAGATATCATGATTTGTTTACAAGTTTCAGAGATGGTTGTGACGACATAAATGACAATAAACGTAATCACCAAAAATCAGTAATCACCGAAAACTGCGTCGAATTGTTCGTAAATTTATCAAAAATGAACCGAAATCATCGTTGAAATTCATGGAATCGGATTTGAATATCTCCGAAACATCGATTTATCGCATTTTAACTGATCATTTGGGCTTACGAAAGGTCTGTGCACGTTTCATTCGGCAGAAGTTAACTGAGGAATTTAACATTCGAAAGACCTCATTAAACAGGCGAGAAGAGAGCTTACTTTACAACATTGTAAATGGTGATGAAACGTGGTGTTTCCAAAGCTGAAACTAAGCGTCAAAGTGCCGAATGGAAGGCTCCCGACGAGCCACCACCCAAAAAATCAAGTCGATGCTCATTTGTTTTTACAATTCCAAGGGAATTGTTCACAAGAAGTTCGTGCCAAGGGACCAAACCGTCAGTGCAATTTTCTATCTTGGCATTTTAAAGCGTTTGTTGCATCGCATTCGTCGAATTCGCCCTAAATACCGTGAAGGAGGAAGCTGCCGCTCATCGATCCACTCTTGTGATTTTTTGACTAGAAATCGCATTTTAACCATCAATCACTCACCGTATTCGCCTGATATGGCTCCCTGTGACTTAGACCTATTTGGAAAGTTGCATTCGACCATAAAAGCAAAACGCTTTGCGTCCGTAGAGGCCATCCAAAAGACTTCTACCGACATCCTGAAGGACATTCCGGTCAATGATCAGAAACACTCTTTTGAAAAGCTTTTAGATCGCGCGAAATTGATAGGTGACCTATTGGAGGCATTTTGTAACCCTCTTTTTTTTAACATTTTTTTTAATTACCGAACAGACCGTTAAAATTAGTTGGAATTAAGAAATGAAGTTCCGTAGCATCAGAAGCTTAATAAAACAATTATTTATGTTTTA
The DNA here is from genome assembly GCF_028408465.1 of Anastrepha ludens. Classification (NCBI taxonomy): domain Eukaryota; kingdom Metazoa; phylum Arthropoda; class Insecta; order Diptera; family Tephritidae; genus Anastrepha; species Anastrepha ludens. Next base: position 131,925,568 of record NC_071498.1, on the reverse strand, counting down.
TAATGAAGATATGCAGTAGAGTAATGATAAGCATACGGAAACAGCCTGTTGTAAATACATACCAGAGTTGTAATGTTTGAATATATACATTTCTACATTCATATATACCACAGGGCTGATCGATTTTTGTGCATCCTCAGCCAGCCGTACTTTTAGTAGCACTTCTTATATCTGAATTAATACATGACTACATACATAAATATATATATATATATTTAAATACGTACTTTCTTACACTAATACATATGCACAAACTTATAAAGTGCATGTATGTTTTTCTCAACTACAAACTCAAGTTCCATTTGTATGTTAAACTGTTCGCCATTTACGCGCGACCCCATTTGCTGGATGCCTTTGTACATTCCAGGCACAACTTTGTGGTTTCGCATGAAAATTACTAGCAACCAGCGGGAAGCAGCCTCTTGACGACCTTTCTGCATACTCGTTGCCTTGCAGCTGAGTATCATTCGACGTAGTGCATTTGCTTGCATTTTCATTAACGTTAACATTAAAATGCCACGACGCAGATGGGCATGCCGCACATTGTTGCTGTGAAATCAATGTCACACAGCTGCTCAGGCATTGCGGCAAAATGTGTAGCTCTTGGTTTTTTTTTTGTTTCTTTATTTAGTTTCTTTGCAGATTGTTGTGTGCAAGAAAAAATGCCCAAATTAAAATTTCGCATTTTTTTCACAGTACACTTGTACATCATTTTATTTTTTTTGGTTTTTTGTTTTGCGTCAGTACCCTTGGAGTTCCTACAGCCTTTGCATTGCTTTACGCCTAACTCAGCACTCAGCTTTGTTTGCGCTTTTATAGTGTTTTCGTGTATGTCACTCAGCCCATCGTGTGACAAATGATTTGGACAGCAAATTTATTGGCCATTTAAATAGCGACTAAGTAGAGGACAGGCTGTTGAGCAGAGCAAAAAACATAGGAAGCAATTACTTGAAAAACAAAATACTTTAACTAAAACAATACCAGCTTGCCATGGACATCGCACCAATTCCATTTGTAGTTGCAGTAACTTTTTTTTTTTTTGAGTTGTTTTTTTGGAACACATTTTTCATGCAATCATTCAACTGCGTTACTCATACGCCCGGGTGTCTGCACACAAAAGAAATGCTGCATGCAAATAATGTGCGGAATTTCATTGCATTGCTCTTGTTGTTGTTGATGTTGCTAATGCAAAATATTTACAAAAATGTGATAGTTGTTGTTTGCTTGGTTAGTATAGCACAAGTCGCAGTTGCTGCTGCTGCTGCTGCTGGTACAGCTGTCGCGCCAGTTGTCATCACCGCATTGCCGTCAACAGGCGATCGCCTAATTGATTTTCAATTATATGCAAATATCGCTGGTGCCCTATTACTAAACTATATATGTAGCTAGTTACGTAGGTATGTGTACAAACATACATACATACACACATACATATGTATGTAGAGAGCTCGTGCCAACAATGGTAGCAATAGGAAAAAAGTGAGTTCGCTAAATAAAAACCTACAAACTAGTCAATAGAAACAATGGCAGCAACAACAACAATGGCTATAACAAATACCTGCAATTCCAAAAGTAATTCAGCTTGTAAACGTATCGTTTTAATTGAATTTATTTTTAATTAGCGAAAGTATTTATTTGTATTTAATTGGCAACTGTCTGTTCGTCGACCGGTTGGGCTGCCGGTTTCTCTGCCTCGCTTGCCTTTCTGCCGCCCCTATTCTGCTGACTGTTGACTGTCATTGTCAATGTAATTGATTGCTTATTTTTAGTATTGTTTCGAGTAGTTTGAAGTCTTATGTGCATGTTGAGTGTTGACAGCGCTCATTTGTTAAGCGAATTCAGTTGTTTTTTTTTTTTAATTGTCTCTTTTTATAAGTAATGTAAGTACCATAAGTAAAGTTGACTATTTTACTTGCCGTCTGCCTTTTGAAAGCTATTGGCAAACGTATATTATTTGTCGGATTTTGTTATTGTTGCAGCTGCATGAAATTTATGCAAAGTGTTGAGCAATTTGCATTTGATCGTTTCACAATTTTTTTCGTTTTTTTGCTTTTTTTTGTGGGGTGAGGCAGAGTTTAAAAAGACTTGTAGAGGGCATTGAACTGCGTTGAATTGGAGAAATTGATCGCTAAAACATTTACATATACGGTTAGCCCATAATAGAGCTTTCGAAAGGGCGTGAAAAGGTGTAGACAAAATTCAGCAGGTACAAAATTAGGCTTGGAACATAATTTAAAAAAATTTTACTGAGCGGCGTAAATCTGTACAATATTCGGCTAGGTTTCATTTTAATGAAACTAATTTCCAAATTTTTATGAAAAGGCTACAGAAGCAAAATAAAAACGGGCCCTCAACTTGGCTTCATAATTAAAAAAAAAATTTAAAAATTTACGAAAACAATTTTGAAAAATGTTTGTAAAACAAGTTAGAAGGTGAGAACATTTTTTATGAAGAAGCTGGGTTTTATTTCTTAAACTTAAGAAAAGTCCGGAAGGAAATTTAAAAAATTGAGAAAAGCCAAGTTGGACTCTTAATAAAAAAAAAATTATTACAAAAATAAATTTAAGAAAAATTTGGAAGGACATTTAAATAATTGAGAAAAGCCAAGTTGGACTGTACTCGTATTTCATAATTAAAAAAACAAAATTTTAAAAATTGTTATCTTAAAAACAGAATTCTACAAAAATAAACTTGAAAAAGTTCGAAAGCAAGTTTAAAAAGTTTTTGAAAAAAACCAGAAGTTGAGATCAGTTTTAATAATCTAGCTAGATTGGGTTTCACAATTAAAACAAGAACTTAGCAAAAATAAATTTAAGAAAATTACAAAAGCAAATTTAAAAAAATTGGAAAAAGCCAAATTGGTTTTTGTTTCATAATTAAAAAATAAAAAAAAAAAAAAAATAAAAAAAAAAATAAAATAAATGTAAGAAAGTTACAAAAGCAAATAAAAACAAAATTTTTTTAAATCCAGAGGATAAGATCATTTTTGGGATATGAGATTTTTTTCATAATTACAAAAGAACTTTACGGAAATAAATTTAATAAAATTAGAAAAGAAACTTAAAAGTTGTTTAAAAAAACCATAGGATGATATCATTTTTTAAAGTTGAATAAAATTTGCCTAAATTTAATTTTTAACAAAAATAATTACCAAATTTTTATAAAATAGTTACAAAAAGAAATTTAAAAAATTTTTGGAAAAAACCAGAAGAAGAGATAACTTTCGATAATGAAGCTGGATTGTGTTTCACAATTAAAAAACAACTTTGCAAAAATAAATTTAAGAAAAAATTTCTAAACAAAAGCCAAGTTCGATTGTTTTTAATAATTAAAAAAGGAAAAAAATAAAAAGATTTACAAAAACAATTTAAAAGTGTTTGAAAAAAGGGGTAGATGAGAGGTAATTTTTAATAATGAAGCTGGAAATAAATTAAAACAAAATTACAAAAACGACAGTTTTTAACTGTTTGAAAAAAAAAGCCAGAAGATGAGACTAATATATTTTTGGGATGTGGGATTGTGTTTCATAATTTAAAAAAAAGCTTTACAAAAATAAATTTAAAAAAATAATACAAAAGCAAATTTGAAGTTTTTTTTGAAAAGAGCAAGAATAGATTTTGATAATGAAGTAGGGTTGTGTTTCATAGTAAAAAAATTAAACTGACAAAAATAAATTTGAAGAAGCGCGTGGAAAATAGGATAAAACTCAGCAGGCACAAAATTACGCTTAAAAGAAATATTCCAAAAATTTAACAGCACCCTGTAAAGCTGAACAAAATTTGGCTAGATTTTATTTTTAACAAAAATAGTTTACAAATATTTATAAACATTTTACAAACACATATTTAAAAATTAAAAAAAAAAAACAGAAGATGAGATCACGTTTTATAATGAAGCTTAGGTGTGATTCATATTAAAAAAACAGAACTTTACAAAAATAAACTTTAGAAAATTACAAAAGCGAAATAACCCTTTTGAATCATTAATTCGCGAGCAAAAACTCTCTACCAAGCACGGAATATTCCACGCGAGCAAAAACTCTCTCTCATCACCAAGAACCAAATTAACCAAAATAAATTATTATTATTTTTTTTATCTTTGATGAAAATAAATAATTTTGTTAGTCCTGTAAAATTGTTTTTCATTAGAGCAAACAGTAAAAGTTTTGCTGGCTTTATGAATGTAAGGTATTTTGAGTACATCGCACGTTTCGAGCGGTGATGCAAAAGGGTTAAAGATTTTTTTAAGATACCAAGTAACTGCAGTTAAAATTTGTTGTTCCATTTACAGTGAAAATGGTGTTTAAATTTTAATTCAAAAAATTCCCGTCTAAATTTAATAGAAGAAATTCAATTTTGAAAAAAAAAATTATAATTACCAAAAAATGTTCTACCTGCTTTTCAAAACCAAAATAAAGTATAGTAATTTCTTTCCTCTGCGGACTACTCAGTTTCGATTCACAAAAATATGAATAATTCCGCCTGAAGTCTAAAAACAACTAAACCATCTCTACACACCCACATAAATATTTTTACCACACCTACAATCAAATACACGAAAACTAATCTCTTTCCCTCTCTCGCTCTCTCTCTCTCATTTCTCTCTAGATAACAATGAACCGCCACGCATTAAATGTAATCTGCGCAAACACAAACCGAATCGCAAACCACGCACACCTTTCACCACCCAACAGCTACTCTCGCTGGAGAAGAAATTCCGCGAAAAACAATACCTCAGCATAGCAGAGCGTGCTGAGTTTTCCTCGTCTCTGCGTCTAACCGAAACGCAAGTGAAAATCTGGTTTCAAAATCGCCGCGCCAAAGCGAAACGTCTGCAAGAAGCCGAAATTGAAAAGATTAAAATGGCCGCACTAGGACGTGGCGGACCGGGTGCGCAATGGGCGATGGCCGGCTACTTTCATCCGAGTCTAATGCATTTGGGATAAAAAGGAAGTGAAGCAAGTATTCTACTACGAGTATGTAAAGGTACACCTAAAGTTGTGGCATGAAATTCCGGCCTACATCATTCGCTAGAACCCATAAGGTATAATACATATACATGCATACATACATACGTAGGAATATACTGAGTCATGTTAGCAGGCTTTGCCCTCGTCGGAGTTCAAGATGGTATCTGAGTTCGCCCACTCAACTCTTATTGCATACTGAACACACTTTTGTTTATTGGATACGCAAACTTTAGTGGGATTCTAAAATATCTTAACGCTAAAAATATATCGCCAAAAGCTACAATGAATAGAACACCGGGTAATTGCATTTAGTGAATTTTTTGGCGATGTGATTTTAGCGTTGGCTAAAAATTTCACAATTAACATTAGTTTTCTTATTTATAAATATATATTCGTAGATTTACTTACCCAAATTGCTGTGATGTTAGCGCATTTTACATTGTAACTGTAAATATATACAAAGAAAAAATTTATGTTAAATTAAATGAAAATTGTAATCAAAAAGAAATTTAATTATAGAAGTAATTAAACACAAACAAAAGCCCAAAAAATATACACACAAGCTCAGTTGATATCTAAAAGTAGGAAGAAAACAAAAAAAACACAAAACAAACAAATAAAAAAAAATTGTTTGTAAATGTAAATATGTATATATTAAGGCATTAAATAAATAAATAATTGACGCGTACACTTCTGTTTGGTGTTTGGCCGAGCACTTCCTCCTTTTTGCGGTGTGCATCTTGATGTTGTTCCACAAATGGAAGCATTATTCATAACAAATAATTTTTTTTTTTTAATGCTTTTTAGAAGGGCATTTACTTATGTTTTTTTTTCTATCCATCAGCCTCTCAACACTTTTTAAGGTTTTATAAATTTGGTTGTAAGGATTTATCTTCATTTCCTAATTTTATTAATTTTCATATTTCTAATAAAAAAGGGCAATTTTTAGGCAGATATTTATTATTCTTTTATTTATTATTTTTATATTATTTTTTATATTTATTATTTTTTCTTAATTCAGAAAGCTTTTATTCATAATTGTAAAAATAATTTTTACTTCCTTTCATCCACTTATTTTATTTTCGATTTAAAAATAATTCCGAAATTTTTAATTTGAAAATATTTTCGACAAAAATTTTGTTTATAATTATTAAATAATTTTTACTTTAACTTTTTCGATTTTTTAAATTTTCGTTTATAATTGATTTGTTTATATTTGCGAAACTATTTTCAAATTCGTGTTAGAGCTGTTTTCTGAAATTATTGGAATAATTTTTAGGTTTTTTTTGGTGATTTTCTTGTTTTTTTTTTGGTTTGAAAATATTTTCGAAGTTATTTTCGAAATCGTTTTAGAAGCTGTCGTTTGAAATTATTGGAATAAGTTTTAGGTTTCTTCTTTGTGATTTTTTTAATTATTTTTGATCTAAAAACATTTTCGAAATTGATTTAAAAAATTTTGTTTGTACTTGTAAAAATAATTTTTATTTTTTATATTTTTTTGATTATTATTAATTTGAAATTATTTGCGAAATCATGCATTTGTAGAAATAATTTTTAAATTTTTTGATTTTCTAAATTATTTTGGGTTTGAAAATATTTTCGACATTGTTTTAAAAAATTTTGTTTATAATTATTAAATAATTTCGACTTTTACTTTTTCGATTTGTTTTTGCTTTTTTGATAAAATTGAAAACAAGGTGTTTGAGGCTTAGGATGGCAAAAATTCTAAGGAAAAGGTGCTGTATGTAGAAAATTCTCGCACAAATCTAAATACAGTACAGAGTCCGGCGCTCAAAGTGTACCCAATTAAAAAGGCGATACAATTACTTTTATTCAGTCCAAAATAAAAATGTGTGAAAATAATACAAAATTAAGAATCAATTTACTTAAGCTCGATATGACAACCTTTTGCCTTGACTGTGGCCTTGAGACGGTACAAAAATTAATCACCAGCTGCCCGAATGTGACTTGCAGGAATTTTGGCCCACTCGCGGATAATGGATTTTTTCAGCGCCTCATTGGACTCGCTACTTTTTCGATTTATTTTTGCCTTTTTTATTATAATCTATTTCCGAAATCGTTTCAGAAGCTGTCGTTTGAAATTATTGGAATAATTTTTAAGTTTTTTTTGGTGATTTTCTTAACTATTTTTGGTTTGAAAATATTTTCGAAATCGTTTTAGATGCTCTTGTTTTAAATTATTGGTATAATTTCGAGATTTTTTTGGGATTTTCTTAATTATTTTTGATTTGAAAATATTTTCGACATCGTTTTAAAAAAAATTGTATGTAATTGTAAAAATAATTTTTCCCTTTTTTATATTTTCTTGATTATTATCGGTTTGAAATTATTTTCGAAATCCTGTAATTGTGGAAATGATTTTTACACTTTTTGATTTTCTTCACTATTTTTGGTTTGCAAATATTTTTGAAATCGTTTTAGAAATTTTCGTTTTTTTGCTTTTGCTTGTAATTACTAAATAATTAATTTTACTTTTACTTATTCGATTTGTTAATTTTTTTTTTTTAAATATATGTATTTACACTTATGTTTTTTTTTGACCTCAAAATATTTTCGAAACTATTTTCTAAATCGTTTTAGAAATTTGCGTTTGTCATTGTTGAAATAATTTTTTGTTTTAATTCTCTTAATTATTTTTTGATAATTTTGAATAATTTTTTGTTTGAAAATATTTTTGACTTCGTTTTAGAAATTTTTGTTTATAACTGTTAAATAATTTTTACTCTTTTATTAAATAATTTTTACTCTTACTTCTTCGATTTCTTAAATTTCTTTTTTGTTTGAAAATATATTTTCACTTATTTGATTTATTTTTGTTCTGAGAATATTTTCGAAATTTCTGCAAATAATTTTTACTTGTTTTGCATTTTCTTAATTTGTTAATGTGTTAAAAATATTTTCGAAATCGTTTTAGAACTTTTTTTTTTGGCAACTTTGAAATAATTTTTTGCTCCTTTTAACTTTGAAAATATTTTCGAAATTATTTAAAAATTACAAGAAAAACAAAATAGTTCGCTCATTTATTACAATAATGACATAATCCAAAAAAATTTGTTTTTTTTCATATAAATATGCACAAATCTTTTCTTTTATTCTGTACAAATATTTCTACTTACAGTAACTCATTCGATCAAAATATGTCTTAAATTTTACTTAAGTAAATTGAAAACTTTGAAACCGTTTTTCTTAACATTTTAATTTTTGGAGTTATGCCGCTATTGAACTAAACTAGCGGTTTTTTCATGGCTTAAAATTTGATTTCGGTATATTTTTATAAATTTTATAATTTTTTTATAAAATTAATTTAATTTTTTTATTTCATTTTATTTTTTATTTTTTTTATTTACATACAATTTACTTAATTTTCTAAAATTTTTATTTATTAATTACAATTTATTTGATTTCTTAATAATATTAATTTTATAATTAATTATCTCTTTTTTTTCAAATATATTTTTGCTCATTTTTTAATTTACTTAATTTTCTATACTTTTTATTTATTTATTTAAAGTTTTAACTGATTTCCTGAAAATTTCAATTTTATCTTTAATTTTTTTTTTCTTTTTTTTTAATATTGTTTTAGTTCAGTTTTTAACTGCCTTTTTTTCAAAACCTACTTAATTGAAATAGAGATGTCCGTTTATTATTGTAAGAATGTAAGTTTTTGTTTGAACTTTTTTTCCCCAATGTTTCTACAATTCTAAAATTTTCGGCCAACGTAATAATTTACTATAAAATATTAATATAATTTAATGCAAAGTCAATGGTTTCATAAAATTTTGAAATATATGTTTGGAAATACGTGAAAATAACTTTTGAAAACAACTTCTTGGTCATCAAAATAAAAATAATTAAAAAAAATACTATATTTAATCATAATTTTAAATATCTAAAGGACTCATTGCAAACAATTTCTTTTGAACTTTATATCAGCAAAGCCTTCAATAAAATTCATACATTTGGCAAAAAGTCGGCCAAAATTTGTTCACATCCGAGTATTCTCAAAATAAAAACAAAAGCAAAAATACAACTGTTCCAAAGTTAATCAGCCAACAACAAACACATACCATAAAACAAAAAATCCAAAAACTCCAAATAAATTTCTAAACAAAGCAAAATCCATGTAAATGTCGTATGTATTACTTGTAGTTGTAATCAAACACTAACTTTATGTAAATATCCAAAATTTATAAGCAAAACGTGTGAGCACAAACCTGTGAAAGAAACATACAAACATAGAAGCATATGCATGTATATAAGAAATATTTCTGGCAAAAAACTTCAAAAAATCATCAGTAATATAAAAAACCAGAAATCAATAAACATAGCAAATCGTAAATAGTCAACAAAAACCATCCAAATACATCACCTAAATCTACATCACCTAAACGAAATCACGCAAAAACGACCCTCTGTCTTTCGCATCTTGTGCATGCATACAGACCTGCATGAGTGCTTAGTTACATAGTTAGTTAGCATCGTGAGTAAGTAGTTGTAAATTTTGTATTTATGTAGCTCACTAATAAACAAATTGCTCTTGAAAATAATTAAGTAATTAATATTGCATTGTAAGGGTAATCAAATTTGGCGCTAATCAAAGATTTACTCGTAAATATGTCGTACAGGCGAATGAGCAGATCCATTTCACACAATACCATGTAATTACAAAAAATTAAAAAGAAAAAAACACACTAAGGAAAATGTAATTTATATTTAGCACTGTAATAAATTAAATTAAAATCGTATGTATATACATATATAGATACACACACCTTCCTACCATACACACACACATAGATATAAACGTAAATACCTACTAGTAATATTGTATTAATTCGTAAGTGAGAGAAAACAAGTCGTGCACATAAATATATTAAATTAAACAATAAAACAACAAAATCATATTAAGTATAAAGAATAATAAAAGAGAAAGCGTTTTTGAAGAAAAAATTACACTTAATTGTTATTTGATTTACTTGAGTTACGAACTCCAAAAGTGTTTGTGGCAGTTGCGGGCCCGATGATGCTTGGTTTACACGCAAAAACGAAAAGGAAAAGGATAAGTGAATGTTGATGATTGAAGAGGGAAACCAACGAATGACTGCGTAGCGAGAAGAAACTTCCGCAAGTGGCTGGAGCCACTAACTGATGAACCCTCTGGAGACTTGATAAAATTGAAAACAAGGTCTTTGAGGCTTAGTATCGCAAAAATTCTAAGAAAACCCCGACTAGAAATTTTGGTAAGGCAGACCGCATTCCAAATTTGCGCCTCATAAGGCAGCCAAACTCGGTCCAAGTCCCGAAAGGTATCGCCACACTTCTGCCTCATTAGGCGCAGGTTCGAAAAACCGAACTTCGGTAATACTCCGGATGCCCTTCTACAAATCAGTTAGGGATTCCAATTTATGCCTAAGTGAGACACTGCCACAGATTTTCGTGACCACAACCAAATTTGGTATTGTTCTGGTATGCCAATCTTTGCCTTGCCTAACGTGGGCCTGGTATGGTAATAGTGACGCGTGCCTCAGTAAGGTCTGCCTAATTCGGCATGCCTCACTGTAATTCTAGTCGGGAATGTGCTGTATGAACAAAATTCTCGCACAAATCTAAATACAGTACAGGGTCCGGCACTCGAAGCGTAACCAATGAAAAAGGCCATCCATTTAATTTGGAAAATTACTTTTATTCAGTCCAAAACAAAAATGCGTGAAAATAATACAAAATTAAGATTCAATTTACTTTTGCTCGATATGACCACCTTTTGCCTTGACTGTGGCCTTGAGACGGTACAAAAATTAATCACCAGCTGCCCGAATGTGACTTGCAGGAATTTTGGCCCACTCGCGGATAATGGATTTTTTCAGCGGCTTGAGACTGGTGAATCTTTTAGTTTGGACTTTGCTCTCCAAAATGGTACAATTATATACAATAATTCATTGAACTCGCTTCTGGTGAAATTGAGAGCCATTGGGTGGACGTTATGAAGTTCGGAACATTGTTTTTTAGCCATTCTTGGTTCACTCGAGCTTTATGAGACGGTGTCGAGTCCTATTGAAACGTCCATGGTCTGCCACCAAAATGTTTTACCACGACTTCAAAGCAACCTTTGGAATACTTTCCCGATAATATTTCGCATTTCCTTGACACCAGGCTCGATGAAAACGATTGGAGAGCGCCCATCTGCGGTTACAGCGGCGCAAACCATTATCTGTGGCAGGTGCTGCCTTCCGGTGGCCAATCGAGACTCTAATTCTCGTATGAACGACTGGTCAAATAAACCCTATCTTTTTGGGAGTTAAAGAATTGCTCAATTTGAAAAAATTTTCGTCAGAAAACACAAATTTCGGAAATTGACCGCCTTCGGCCAAGCGAAGCAACTCCTTCGCTCTCTCAAGTCTGATTTGTTGCTGCTTTAGTGTGTGATCATGCGCCTTTTGGATCTTGTAAGGCTTGATTTCAATGTGCGGCGTATGCTACGCTCAGATATTTTCAGTTATTTCGCCATTTGCCGGGCATTTTGTATCATTGTAACGAGTAATGGTGCGATAAACAAAAACTTAATTTACTTTAAGGCGCTCGAGCTCTCGAACAATCGCTGGTTGTGATTTTTTCAGCTACATATAATCCAATCACACTATTACGTTTGAAATCCATTACTGATTTTCTTTGTTCGCGTTTACTTTCGGCAAAATGCTTCAGCGCGCTAGTAAACAATACTCTGGACTGTCCTTTAACCAAATAACAGACAGCTGATGCCCATGAATCAGCTGCCCAAGCGGTCTGAAATTGATTACATTTCGAGTGCCGAACCCTGAAACTGTTTTCGATACTAGCGACAGAATTTTTTTTTTTTTCATTGCGACATTAGAAAACTTTAACCTCGATACTTACAATTTTTTTTCTTTTAACGTCTCGTTTTTAAGAATAAGACTAGGGACAATATCGTCGATATAATTCTGGTAATGACATTTCCTGGATTGAACGAATTAAGGTAAGTACGGTATAATTCATTTGCTGACGAAATTATAGTTTTGCGTCAACTTTTGCATGATATGGCCTCATAATGGCAAAGAAAGTTTTATCTTTGCTTACAATAAAAGAAAAACTGGCATTCTGAAAAAATAAATGTGGGAATTGCCATTGGTGCATTAGCTAAAAATTTTCACGTGAATAGGGCAACCATAATTCGTACTAAAAAAAAATGAAAAGTCCATGATGAAGTTTGTTACGCGATCTCAATTCGGTTCAGGTAAAAGGAAACTCTTAAGATTTCTGAGTTTCCAACAATGGAAGAAGCGTTGTTCCCTTGGTATGTGGACCAAAGAGAAAGCCAAGTTATTACATGCCAACATTCAGGAAAAGCCTTGAGGCTTCCACGCTAGCAATGGTTGAGTTGCAAACTTCACAAAGAAGCATGGCATACTACAATATATAATGGCTAGAATTTTTCGGAGAAAAATTACCAACTAGGAGAGACTCCATGATCCCATTTTTGGACAAATTTAACAAAAAAATTATAGGTTTAAGTTTAACAAAAGAGCAGCCGTGCAATGCCGCTTTGGAAATTCTTACCCGATAAAACTCTTGTATACTCAAAAGAAACCTCGGTGCCGGGACAAAATATCAGTAAGGGGAGAATAACGTCCCTTGCTTGAGCAAAATGCTGCTGGAAATCATAAAGTAAAAATAATGGTAAATGAATATCGAAATGGCACGCGTCGATCGCCATACAATAAAAAGTACCAAACATGCATTGAGAGGATTTCGACACTACAGGTAAAAAACATTTTTTTTATTTATCCTTTTAAGAACTCCCGAAATGTTTATTTTTTTTTTGTTTATAATTTGGATATTTGATAACCGATATTCTAAAAATATGACTCGTTATTTCTAGTCATGAAAAGTTCAATATTTCGATCGTACGTTCCCTAATCTAATAATTTTTAAATTTTTTTATTTATTTAAGAAGCGATGTACAATTAATACATAAAGGGATACTAATAAACAATTTTCATTAATCATACCATATTCAGACTCTTTGCAAGCATCATTCATATCTCGATTCAGTGCGGAAAATTCAGTTCCTTTTTTGCTTGAGTTCCTTCACCCATATCAAATGCTGGCATTACTTTATGAAGGATTTCATAAAACAATTACATAAGTCCAAGCATTTTATAGTATTCAAGGGCTAGAGGTAGAAAGCCAATTGTGGCACATGACTTCCCCCACGAGCCCTTCCCTAAATTATGCTTTGCGTACACCCATGTGGATATGTAACTTACTTATAAAACGTTTTCCAACAACAGGTGTTATTTAGAGAAGATTAACGATTTTTTATGGCCGGAATTGGATGGTATTGATGTGGACAATGTTTATTTTCAACAAGACGGCGCAACGTGCCACACAAGCAACGAAATTATTGATCTTTACGGAAAAAGTTTCCGGACCGTGTTATCTCTCGAAGAGGTCATCGGGTGATCACAATTGGCCACCGAGATCTTGTGATTTAACACCTTGTAACTTTTTCTTTGGGACCATGTGGAAGAGAAGATCTACGTCAACAGCCCAGGGTCTATTCAAGTCTTCGCAAATAGTTTTTTATGAAGAGCTTTTTCATAGCAGAAATACACTCGGAGGTTTGCCATTGCCTGCCGAAAGGCGGCCGCTATTAGAAAAAAGTTGTTCTATTATTTCGCTATTCCATGCACGAATATTCGAACCCACGCACTCCCGAATGGTAGCCCCGCACCAACCTATTCGGCTACGGCGGTCACCTGTAACGAGGATTTTCAGTTGCTATAATTATTCAATAGAGCCCGGAGGAGGCAGATATTCAAAAAATGTTAGTCAACTCGTTCGTCTATTAATATATCCGAGCTATGTCTTTGGCCAATAGAATCCAAATATAATTCCCGGAAAGAATAATTTCACGATAATCCGCACAAATTTGGTCGCCAAATTCACGCAATTTAACGCCTCTGAAGCACGTCTAGCTGAAGAGAGCACTACTACTTGCTTCCCTCAAGATAAGATTGTAGGTTTACCCCTCTCGACCTACAAACTGCGTGGTACAATTAGCATTTTCACTTCAGCGAACACGAGATGGGTTGATTAGACTATCATGTATTACAACAAAAAGAATTTGGCCCGAACGGGACGTCAAGCGCTGAAAGACGCTAATCAATCGGTCAAGGAAAAACGTCTCTATATTAGTTGCTTTGATCACAAGCCACAGTCATCTTGGTCGACATGATAAACGATCGAATGTACCTCATTTCGACTACACTGCAAGAATGAGGAGGAGCAAGTGTATGTTAAATATGTCCTTTGTGACACACTTTATCTGCTACTGTCCCATTTGGCATGCCAGCAAGTTTAGATACTTTGGCCCATCCTTCTTGAATGATACCGACGACCTTAGGGATATAAATGTCAACGAGATCAATGTGTTTGCACTTAAAACAAAATGGTTTAACGAGTCACAATGGATCGCCATCTTGTCCTCTCTGATGGAACACAGGGCCTCTACAAAACGCTTTCCACAGTCACGACCCTTCGTGTTGACGAGAAGAAGAAGAAGAAGTCAAATTCTTTGAAAGATTTCCCTGCAGCCTTGAGTTCCTTTTCGACAGTTCTCTTCCAAGTACACCTAGAGCGTTCTTTTTCTACTGCGTTACGTATTCCAATCGCGAGTGCTTACCAGCATATTTCTGTAGGATCCTTTCGAAGAATATGGTCAATACACCTCCACTTCCTCTACTTTATTTCAGTTTGAATGGACAACTGCTTACAAATCTCCTAAAAGCTCTCTGTTGTTGATTGTTCTGGGTTACCAAATCCGCACGAAACCTCTTAAACATTTGTTGATAAAATCTTACAGTTCATTTACGAGCAAGTCTGTCATGAGCCAGATCTCACAGCCATACAAAACAACGATTTTACATTTGAGTTGAAAATACACAGCTTTGTGTGTGTGGAAATCGATGTAAAGTTCCATATTTCGTTAAGCTAAGCAAACGCGATACGAGCTTTATTTTAAGTGATCTAGTCTTTTCCCCAATTATCTTTAGCCCATCTTTTTTGATTCTTCCACCAAAACGTCGAACTTTTTCTGAGTGTTCGGAGGCAAATGTCATCGGCATAATCTAAGTCTTCAAGGTGTTCGCTGAAGTTCCATTGTACGGATCTACGGCATCCATCTACATATCTTGAAAGCACGCCATCTTAGCTTTATGGGCGCTATATACAAATTTTATCGAGACTAAGACAATTTCAGGCTAACAAAACTTCACCACCATCGGAGAACTACAGTTCATCTAAGGTTTATTGTGTGCTTCAAAAGATCGCCCATCCAGAAATAGTCAGCTCAAAGTCAGAGAAACTCCAAAAGCTTTGGAGCCTTGGACGCCATTTCAAAGTGAGTCCTTATTAAGTGTATGTTTTTCTAGAGTTTGACTTTGTTCTTGCACAAGCTTCGAGTGAACTTAAAAAGTACTTTTATTTGTTCTTCCTCGTTTTGGAAACAATGATTTTTCCAACATCGAGGAGGCCTTCCTTTTCCTCTGCTACCACCAACTGGTACCGCATCGAATACTTTCAGAGTCGGAGCGTTTGTATCCATTCGAACGACATGACCCAGCGAATGAAGCCGCTATCTCTTCATTCGCTGCGCTATGTTTATATCGTCGTCAAGCTCATACAGCGCATCGTTCCATGGCCTTCGATACCCGCCGTCACCAACGGGCAAAGATCGAAAAATGTCGTAAAATCTTGCTCTCAAACACTCCAAGGGATGCCTCACCGGATATTGTCATCGTCCAAGCTTCTGTGCCATACGATAGGACGGGCATGATGAGAGCCTCATGGAATATTAGTTTCGTTCGGTGACAGAGTACTTTACTACTCAATTGCCTACTTAGTCCAAAGTAGTACTTGTTGACAAGAGAGCTTGTACGTTGGATTTCAAGGCTGACATTGTTATCGGTGTAAATGCTGGTTCCTAGATAAATCGAAATCATAACTGTCAACAGTGACGTGGGTGCCGATATGCGATTGAGCCGACTACAGTAGATTCTGTTTTTATGCGGTATATAGGTTCCGCAAGGAACAGCATAAAAAAAGCTACCAGTTCTATAGTAAAACTATAGATACATACACGCATAAATCTGAAATTATGTAATAAAATCGCATAAAAAAAGGGTACTAGTCCCATATTATAACTAAAGATACGTTCCATAGACCGCATGAATCTCAAATAATTAAATAAAATCGCATAAACAAAAAATTTTATATTTTTGAAAATTATATCTTTATTTAAGAAACGCAGAATCGAAAAATAAATTTACATCGTCAGAAAGAGAATCAGACAATACCCGCATGTTGCGCATTCGTTTGGGATTTGGCGTAAAATCACTTCCGTCACTTGAGGAAATGTACACGTCTGATCAGGATGGTGATGCAGGCGGTTTCATACTTTTAGGGTTAGCATTTTTGATGTAATCTGTGATGAGTTTTTGCTTAGCTGGTTTAGAATATTGTTTATATGTACAATTCCCGATAGGTCGACATGCATTTTTTAATTTTTGACGTGATAACGTCTTATAATTCGATTTAACAGGCTGCACGCACGAAAAAATGTGTCGTTACCTTGCTCATTAGTGTTACCTTGCTCATATGTCGTTACCTTGCTCATTGCCGTTACCTTGCTCATTTGTCGTTACCTTGCTCATTGCATTGAATGAACTGCAACCGAAAGCGCGGAACGAACGACAAAGCAAACAAAGCAAACGAACGGCAACGTTCGACATCTTGCTCTCTCCTACTTAAGTGAGCGTATATATGTATGTATATGCGCATATGTACATATATAAATTCACGTATTTGTATTTGCATATGCCTTGTTATTTTTATTATATATGAAGGAAAAAATGTATGGTAATATTTACCACATACCTTATAAGATATGTTGTATACTAATATATGTATATAAACATGCATATATATATACAATTTCGCGCAATTTTCAAAAAGAACAAATCTATATGTAAAGATGCATACAAATCATATGGACATATCAAATATACGAATCTATTCCGTACGCAAGCAAATGTAAGCTAATGTGCTTGAACTGCAAGCGAGAGCGCGGAACGAACGACAAAGAGCACAATCGGCCCCCGCGTTCCGCAACGTTCGATATCTGGCTCTGTCCTACTTGAGTGAGCATATATATGTATGTATATGTATGTATATGCGCATACGTAGGTATATAAATTCACATACTTGTATTTGCATATGCCTTCTTCCTGTGTACATGGTAATGAACCAATTCTCTGTTGAGAATAAACGATGATAGAAAAAGTAGGAAATGAAAGGGAGTGTTTCGAGTGTAAAGTGTTAGTGTTGTTGACTTATTAACGTCTGATGCACAATCGAAATTGAAGATATCTTTCATGAATTTGATAAATGTTTCGTAATTTTTCACGTTTTTGTAAATGTAATATAACTTGACCTATTCCATTGCAATTCCATTTACCTCCTCCTCTATATCCAGCGAGAACATAGTGTGAGGTGGTCGCGAGTGGACGTGAGTTAGAAAGTGGTGCTTAATTTTTAAAATATCAGTGGTGCGAAACGCTGAAATTAAGAAAATAAGTGTGGGAATGTGTATCTAAGTGTGCTTTAGTGAGCCTGCTGAAATATGGAAACAAAAATAAGCTAAGTATTATAAATATCAGTTTAATAATTAATATTTTGCCATTTGTTTCCTGTGATTTGTTTTTGTATTGAAATATAACCTATTTCAATTCGTCAAAGCCTTCACAAAGCCTCTCAGTGCTGAGAGAATGCATAACGGTGGTAAACAAAGGCGGCAAACAAAAACACAAAAAAAAAAAAAAAAAAAAAAAAAAGTGCCAATTAAGCATCTCTTTCTTTCTAAGTTCACTCCTCACGCTGAACCTGGCAGTAGCAATTTGCTATTGTATGCTTCAAAGTCATTACTGTTCTTATTGAGCGGTCAGTAATACTATTGTTGTTACTGTGTAGTCAATGTTGTGCTCGTTAAGTCAATACCTCACGATTAGGCTTAGTCTGCCTCCTCCTTGTTCGCATCCTCATACATATGCTCTCAAATAGCATGATAATCAAAGAGAGCTTGTATTATTGTTTTAAAATTTGTTTGTCTCGTACACCCACACGTACATAAATATGTTTATATACAATGACGAACCGTTGTCCGAGTAACCCAGTAGGAATCGTGCACATCATCCCGGTAGGAAAAGTAGATAAAGTAGTATATACTCTACATTAGACATTTGTAACGTCTGCCTGTATACCGCTTCAGTTACTGCAGCTGTCGTTGGATAAAAAAAAAAGTTTTGTGTGTGTTAACGTCATCACAGTTCTTATTTAGTGGTCAAGGTTGGGTTTGTTGGGTTTTCTATGTAAATTCCTCACGTTAAGTTTAGTAGCACTAGTTTGTTACTCCTAACACTCGATTGTGTTCATGCGCGTACATAGCGGGCATGTATACTGCTTAAGTCGCTGAAGTTGTTGTAGGTAGAAATACCATACACAATCGATGCCGGCTGATGGCGTTATCATATGTTTAATCGCTATGCTCGCTCTTAAACGGCACGAGAACCTAATACAAATTTGTATCCTCTTTATTGCTTGGTACACATACACGTACATACTATTAAATGTAACCCACTAGGAATCGTGCACGACAACCCAGTAGGAAAAGTAGAAGAAGTTGCAATTAGCTAAACTGTTACCTAAAGAAGATAGATATGTTATTAGTAAAATATTATAATACATTCAACTAATAACCAAATTTGCCACAAGCTTATTTTAACATGTTAGAACCGAGCCCAGTAAGGTTTTAACTTAATGGTATACTGGAAACCCACTTTTGAAATGTTCGCTTTGAGCTGGTGAGTTTGGTATTCTGTTACCTGAGTATGCAGGTGTGACAATCTGCAGAAATGGCTTTCAGGCTAATGCCAAGTTTGCCCCCGTCCCGTTAAAACCATGGCAGGACTCAGAAAACGCTCTCTATTCGTTGTCATTAAGTTGGCCGCGTAGGCTCAGTTGATTTAATCCTGACTAATACCGATCTGGCTCTGAACACAATTCTTCATAAGAGATTGTGTCAACCCTCGCATGGCCTCCCTGTTTACATAGATAACCATGGGATCAAATAGGTAACTACGCATACGAGTAAAGATAACGGCTCTGAGTGGGGACCCAAAAACTAAAATATGGAGCAATTAAACACAAAAAAAGCAAACGAAACCATTGATCTAAACAAGAAAGATCAAAACAACAAAGAAAAACAAAACAAGCTTGCCTCGGAGGACATAGATCCCTTCAAGAAAAGCTCACGCCTGGCTCATTCACCGGCAAGATCTCCTACGGACCGGACTTGCCGAGTCGAAGAGCCACAGAGCATTACGGGTGCTGGCTCACCCACTAACAGATCAGCACAGAAACAAGATCTGGAAACGAAAAACTCGTTTAGCAAGCTGGGGGAACAAGTAATAGCCCTCGTGAACATGCTAAACGAAAACGAAGGAAAGCGCCGTACCATCCATCAACCTATGAGGGACGTTATATTTAGCATAAAATCCCTCTACCAACGGGCTGCCGCAGAAAAATGTCGTTGCAACTCAAGGGGGATGCCCTGCCATGAGAATAGTACACAAACGTCACCCAGGCCAAGAAATGCAACAGGAACTAAACGCCAAAAGGCTAGCACTGAGGATTCTCCGAGAGGTAAAACGGAAAAAGCAGAAGCAGTGAGAAGAACGCAATCGGTGGTGAAAGTTCATGTACCAGCTTCTTCTCACCCAGTCCAGCAGAAGCCAACAAATGAGTGGACACTGGTAAAAAACAAAAACCCAAAAAAGGCCAAACAAGGTATTAGTAAAAGTACGGGAAGAGTAAGACCCGATGCCATAATAATTGAAAAAACGGGTAACTGTTCTTACGCTGATATTTTAAAGAAAGTGAAAAGCGACGAAAAATTCAAGAATTTCGCTGAATCAGTTTCGAAAATAAGGAGAACCCAAAAAGGCGATCTCTTAATCGAACTGACGAAATCGTGTAAAAAATCTACTGATTTCAAAACTATCGTGGGTGCCACCCTAGGTAGCGAAGCAACAGTGAAGGCGCTTACTCATCGCATCACAATAGAATGCAAGGATATCGATGAAGTGACCTCCAAGGAAGAGGTGCATAACGCGATCAAATCTTTGCCTGGTTTTGACGACGTGGAGTTGGCAGATATAACTGGACTCCGAGCAGCCTATGCGGGCACTCAAACGGCCACCATTAGCCTGCCAGCTCTGAAAGCCAAAAAGCTAATGGAGATTGGCAAAGTCAAAATTGGATGGGTCGTCTGTCGCTTACGAGAACGTGTCTCTTTACAAAGATGCTATAGATGCCTAGAATACGGCCACATGTCGCGCACCTGTGCTAGTTCTTTCGATAGATCTAAGCAGTGCAGGAAATGTGGTGCTGACGGTCACTTCGCTAAGGATTGTCAAAATAGCCCGAAATGTGTGCTCTGCGAGACTGACAGAAGGGAGAACATCAACCATATTACCGGGAGCTATAGGTGCCCTGCATTCAGGAGAGCTCTAACAAATAAAAGCAAATGAGAATTGTTCAGATAAATCTTAACCACTGTGAGGCCGCCCAAGACCTATTATCACAAAGAGTTAAAGAAATTAAAGCGGATATTGCCATTATAAGTGAGCCCTACAGGTGTGAAAACCACAGCACTTGGGCCTCTGACAGCAAAAACTGCGCGGCCATCTGGCTTTGTGGAGAGCTCGCTTTCCAAGAGAATAATAGCGCTGGCGAAGGGTTCGTGCGATCCAAAATAAATGGAATCAATTTCGTCAGTTGCTACGCAAGACCCAGTTTGACTACAGTGCAGTACGAACAGCTTCTTCAAAACATTGTTCTGGAAGCTAGTGGAAAATCGCCTTTAATAATAGCGGGCGATTTCAACGCCTGGGCAACCGAATGGGGTAGCCGGCGCACAAACAAAAGAGGAGAGATGCTTCTTGAAGCATTCGCTCCTCTCCACATTACTGTTCTAAATAGCGGGTCAACTTTCACCTACCGTAAGATGGGAATAGGGTCAGTCATAGATATTACCCTGGCAAATGATTCCCTTGCTCAAAAGATCAAATGGAGGGTGAGTGAGGGCTACACGCACAGTGACCATCAAGCTATCATAATGGACATCAACGAAAGGAGGCTTAAAATTGCACCCAAGCCGACAGGTCCAAAGTGGAAGGACGCGATGCTTGATAGCGAAGCCCTAACATATATGATTGAGCAACTACAAACCCCTGCTGGTTCTGCTGAGAATAGGACGAAACTCCTAGTAGAAGGACTAAGAGAAGCTTGCGACGCCTCCATGCCCAGGCGAGTAATGCACCAACACATATACCCATGCTACTGGTGGAACGAAAATATCAAATCACTAAGATCTCAATGCCTCCGCGCTAGACGCAAGATGCAGCGCAGTAGAGGGAGACCTGACTTTGTTGAAAATGTTCAAAACCTTAGATCAGCCAGGCAGGCGCTAAAAAAAGCCATTAAAACTAGCAAGCAAGAAAGTTTCAAGAAGCTTTGTGAGGAAGCTGATATCAACCCCTGGGGCACCGCGTACCGGGTGGTATTATCCAAAGCGAAAAGCGTACACACACCCCAAATTACTTGCCCAATTAGGCTGCGCAAAATTGTTACTACTCTTTTTCCTCAAAGATCCGAAAACATTTTGCCATCCTGCATACAACACGAAGCAAGCGACATCCCTCGTGTCACCGAGCAAGAACTCCAGGCGGCGTGTAATAAAATAAAGCCTAAGAAAGCTCCAGGCCCAGATGGCATACCAAATAGAGCCCTGAAATTAGCAATTTCCAAACGTCCGGACATATTTCAAGCAGTCTTCCAAACCTGCCTTAACGAAGGCACTTTCCCAAAGAGGTGGAAGAAGCAAACACTTGTGCTTTTACCCAAGGGCAACAAAAAGCCTGGCGAGCCCGAGTCTTACCGACCAATATGTCTACTAGACACAATGGGGAAAATTCTGGAGAGAATTATTTGCGACAGGCTGTCGTCTTTCGCAGAAGACAAAGGTATTCTATCCACTTACCAGTTTGGCTTCAGAAAATCCCGCTCAACAGTGGATGCTATCAAATGCGTGGTAGATTTAGCAACAGAAGCCATTGAAGGCAAGAGATGGCGCGGCGGGAAAAAAGAATATTGCGCTGTGGTAACTCTGGACGTTAGAAATGCTTTTAACACAGCTAGTTGGCAGCGTATACTAGAAACCCTCGCAAAAATAGGGTCGCCTAGTTATATAATCAAAATAATTGAGAGCTATTTCAGGGACCGTAAACTGAGGTATAGAAGTGACAAAGGCGTTGAGGAGTATATCGTATCAGCAGGGGTTCCTCAAGGATCAGTTCTGGGCCCACTGCTATGGAACCTAATGTACGACGGGGTTCTAAGACTGAATATGCCCCCCAGAACTAAAGTCATTGGATTCGCGGATGACATCGCGGTGGTAATGGTAGCAAAACATATCCACGAAATTGAGAGGATCGCAAGCGAATCAGTAAGCAGGATCAAGACTTGGCTAAGGTCTATGAAGCTGGAATTAGCTGATCATAAGACCGATGTAGTTCTAATAAGCAGCAGGAAGATAGTAGAAACTATAAGTGTAAATGTTGGGTCTGTAACCATTACTTCAAAACCTGCTATAAAATACCTAGGAGTGATGGTTGACAGCCGTTTAAACTTCAAAACACACCTGGAGTACGCTGTAAAGAAGGCATCGAGTGTGCAGGCCTGCCTGTCGCGAATCATGCCAAACAATGGCCGACCTAGCCACAGCAAAAGAATGCTATATAGCAGGGTAGTCAGCTCGGTTCTTTTGTATGCCGCACCGATCTGGGCTGATGCACTGAACTTAAATAGCTTCACAAAAAAACTGACAGCCGTCTTTCGGCTAAGCGCTTTGCGAACTATCTGCGGCTTCCGTACAATTTCGGATGATGCTTCCTTCGTTATAGCAGGGCTAGTCCCCGTGGACATCTTGGCGAAAGAAATGCAGAGAGTGTACATAAGGCTATCTGAACACGACAGTAGAGCAAGTCGTAAAACTATTGCAGAGGAAGAAAGACGTCGTTCGATCGCCCACTGGCAAGACCGGTGGAACAGATCACCGAAAGGTAGATGGACGCATGGGTTAATACCCATCCTTACGACGTGGTTAGAAAGGAAGCATGGGGAAACAAACTTCCACCTAACCCAATTTCTTTCAGGGCACGGAGTATTTCGAAAATACCTCCATAGATTCGGCCATGACAGTTCCCCAAACTGCCCAATCTGCACGGATAGGGAAGAAGACGCTGATCACGTATTGTTCCAATGCCCACGCTATGCTCCCGAAACTTGTGGTATTTTAAACGGAGAAAATATTATAGATTTTATGCTAAAATCGAGCGATAACTGGAAGCGAATCTGCGCGCATGCAAAATATATCCACAATGATCTAAGACGCGCGGAGGTTCGTAGACGAAGTAACTAGCAGCCTATGAGCTAACCAGCCCCGTGAGGTAATTCCTTCCTGGACAGTTCCGCGGGGAGAGTGGTAGAGTGGAGAGGTGTTTAGTACGTAGGTGTAGCTGTGAGGCTACAAGTCGTGCATACTGCTATGCCGGTATAGCAGTACTCATGAGAGTTTCCTCTTCATGGGCGTCATCCCGAAAAAAAAAAAAAAAAAAAAAAATCCTCTATATCCATACAAAATATCTATCAAACAAATAAAATTAAAATTTTGTTTTGAAAATTGCAACCATTCCATCAATATTTTCTTATGACGTTATCACGTTAAATTATCGTCAGTAAACCGACTTTACAGACAAACTCTTTTTTTAAAAACCGCACTATTTCGAAACCGCATAAAAACAGAATCTACTGTATTTATATTTCGTTTTATCCTCGTTCACCATCAGTCCCATTCGCTTTGCTTCTTTATCCAGTTTGGAAAAGTTCAATTGGTTGCTATTGATATTCAAGCTAAGCCTTACAGCATCAAAGAAAGTTATGTTCTTTACTAAATAAAGTAGCTGATGCTGGACTGCCTGCAAGCGGATATTGATAATTTTCTTACCGTACCACTGCGATTCCAGGCTCAACTCCAAACTGAGAAAATATTGATATGTATGTCTGTACTTAATGCTTAATAGCTCGTCCGATAAAGAACACATCATAATGATAATTTTGTATGTTTAATGAGCACATAACAAACTCCAAACTACTGCTCAGAAGGATGTGTGAGTAGAAAATTCTGTGCTCAAATGTATTTGTATTTACGCGAACTTGAATAGGATTACAAAACTGTCGTTAGTAATAAATTCTACACGCAAACGATGACGGGGAGCATAATCAGGTATAAATAAAGGTAACAGCCACAGCAGTTGCTTTTTTATTTTGCGAAGCAGTTTCAGTTTCGACGAAGACAGTTGTCGATGTTGCCGTGGCGTACGTAGTTATGTCCAGATATGTACGAGTATGTCGTTGGACTTTTATTGGTTTGTAAGATATTCCCGATTGGTCATAAATAACGTAAAGTTACGTGGGCAACTCCAAAATATTAAGATCGCTTGAAGCTTCGACCTGAGCGGATCAGAGTTTTTGGATTATTAAATGAGCAGAAATACATACTTAGCCAGTGCACATACATACATATATGAAAGTGGAAGCGCATCTGTATGTTTGTATGTGAGTAGATATTACAAGGAAATTGCAATGAGGCGCGCCAATAGCATCAAAAAGCAACAAGAACAACAACACAGATCTTTTTGCGGCCAACAATGCACTCCACAACAACATCAACAAAATCAACTGTGCCAACAATAAATGCAACATCAAAATCAGCCGTTCAAGCAGATGCTGCTGCAGTCCAGTTTCGGTTGTCGCTTATGCTGTTTATGCCAGCCAGCGCAACCCGTTCACCAACCAGTTGTTGATGTCTCAATTTCAGTGCTGCCTGCATCAAGTCGACCAAGACGACTATTTCGCCAATCGCGAGCATTTCGTTAGCCACAATAATGATGATTTTGTGCATGTAGCGATTTGAAAGAACAAAGAGATGAATGCTCTGATCGGTGGATGGTGGATGGCTTCAATAATGAATGAGGTTGGCTCGAGGCGGCAATGTGTATGAACGTCAAACTCATGTAAGGGCGAGCCAATGAGACGTTTTAAGAAAAGTTGTACGATAAATTACACTAGCGCCGCCAAAAGGATTTCCTTTTCCCCAGTGGGAAAAGATGCTAAAAATTTTTTCGTATTTCAGACTTTTTGCAGATTGATAAAAATGTGTAACAGAGTCGACTGTTCGTTCTTTGAGAATTTTTAGAGAACCATCCGCGTCGATTATAGTGCCATAGCATGATTCAATAATAAAAGATATGCGCAGAAAGCAGCTTATCCCATCCCTCTTAACAAATCGGCTCCCATAGCAAGAGCCTGGGTTGCTAGTTCTAGAAATTTGGAGTAAAGATGGAGAAAAAGTAAATATTTTAGAGAATAGTCTGCTCACGAGCAACAGCTTGCTCAAGAGTTCTTATCGGTAAGTCCAGGACAAGTATGACATAATGCTTATGTCACGACGTGATAGCGTAGTTAAGGAAATTCGAGACCGTTCCGTTAATGGAGCATTTAAAAAGCTTTATTTCTTAGGATGTAGAGAAAGAGTTCAAGTCTTGCAAGAAGCTAGCATATCTCAAAGAGTTGCAACAGGGAGAAAATTGGATAGTTCCGACGCATTATAAGAAAGTTGGGATTAACGGAACTGGTTTCCGATGAGCCTACCTTCACATTGCTGGTTGAAGTATCCAGAGAGGGCTTAGCAAAGCACAGTACCAGCTTTCTGAGTATTACTAAAAAAGTATTAACGGCACAACTATTCGGCATGAGTCAGCTACTGAGAAACGCTTATTGCGTATCCGGAGCACGTGAATGCCAGTACCGACAATAAGAAGGTTTTTTCAAAACAAGAATGTAGGAATGTAGTTAGTAAGGAAACCTTATGATTTCTGGCACGAAGACGGAACTTCGGGACACAGAGAAATTTTTAAGTCGCTATCTGAGCAGTATCTACTGTTTTTGGCACCTAAAGACGATCTGATATTCGCAGTTTCATTTGGAAGGAAATTTGATGTGAGCAATGGAGCAATCAAGAATGCATTCAGGGAGGTTTGACGGATATTTTCTTTACTGAAGGGTCCAAGAATGAAACTGAGTCTGGAGCCAGATGGTACTTAAACTATAGTAATAAGTATCACTATGCTATGGGGGAACTGTTTTCCAAACGGTAATTTTTGCCATCCTGAATGTATCCGAATGGATATTCGAGAGGAGATGAAACGGAAAACAGATAGGAGTTTTTAGTAACAGTCAACAGTCAGGCTGTGTAAGAAGAAGTTTAATTCAGTTCCACGATACTGTGGTGATCAAGGAAATGAAATTGCCGATGAATTCTCCAACCGTGGGTCAACGGTTCCCCTGCTTGGAGGAGGCGGATAGCACTGAGCACTTTCTCTGTGAATGTCGTATCATTGTTGGAGCAAGGCTACGAGTTTGGGTCCCGATGTCGTGAGAATGAGTAATATTCTTTCTCGAAAACTGGAGGATATTTATAGATTTACCAAAGAATCTGGAAAATTCTCACAAAACTAACTACCTCTGTCTCTGGCTCTATTCTTTCCAATCTCTTTCTCTGTTACTTTTCTCCTTTCCTCCTTGACTATTTACCCTCTTCACAGAGCTCTAAATACAATGAGCCTTTTAGCCTGAGTGTTTTAGGAGTCACCAAATCTCTTCGTGCACCTTGGCTCGACCAATTCAAATTTCAAATTTTCAAGGAATAATCCTGACCTGGAGTTCAAACTCCAAACTTACGTGGGCAAAGCGTAGTAAAATAAGGTGTGAATATGTTTTTTTAGTCAATTAAATGTATGATGAATTCATTTCTTCTATGAAAGAAATCAATATGACCCTATTTCGCTTAGGTGGCATAACATATTGACGAAACTTTGCAACTTCGAGAACGGTTTTTTGTTTTTGGTGGGTGAGGTAGGGTTCAAATTGCCTTCGCACTTGCAGCGAGTTAAGAAGTAGTTCACTTCCTCGAAGTTCGTTTGAAGCCATTCGCCTATTGATGGAATAAGCTTCGCCATCCATCTGCCACTCGGTTCAGTGTCCCATCTACTTTACCACTAAAGCATGGTTTGGCATCTCCGTTCTGCGACGCTAGTGATGACGTGTTCCTTCTTGAAATCCCACGCATCCATTCGTACCTGGGCCATGAGGTTGACCGATCGTGAAGGTTTTAAATTTTAAAATTAATTAAATTTGTTTCCATTTCTTTTTCCCCCATCTTAAATGCAACCTTTGGTAAGGAAATGTCAAAAATAGAATGTCAGAAGTGAGCAAACCTTCAATAATTACATCATAGTACCAACGCACAAAAATCTAATAAATAAAATATGTTCATCATAATATATCAAAGGAATACGAACGATATCACGCATATAAAATAAACTATGTAATGTTAGTCTAATCAAAAGCTTCTGAGCAACAATTTCAATAGCAAACCACTATGGATCATTCGAGTATGCAGCTTATATATTTGAGAAGAAGCAACTATATAGATATTTCAGAATTTTTTTGGGGTCGGTATCTTAATGAATTTTCAATCCCACGGTATTTTAAAATATTTTCTTTACCTTATATTGACAGCCCAGTGGTTTCGGCAGAAATGTTTGTGAATTTTTTGGCGATGCATCGTTTGTTATTGGCCGAACATATCTTCCTTGAATTTTGAGTTAGACGGCTTGATGTTGTTCCACAAATAGGCCGACTCTGAACGGTAGATTATTTTTTTATGAGGAGGTTTGCCATGGCCTGCCGAGGGGCTACGGCTATTAGAAAAAACTTCTTCCATAAATTGGTGTTTCATGCACTTCCGAATGGTAGACATGCGCCAATCTATACGGCCACAACGACCGCAGTCGACCCCAATGTTTAAAACACACTTTGAAAATCTTGACCCTACCTATCTATATAAGTATTTTCCTAGGTCAACCAAAGTATCCCTAATTTTACTTATTCCTAAGTATTCCTAATTATATAGTATTTTAAAATTCGATTGTGCTTAGTTTCTAGAGCTACAAGACATCGCATCAACTAAAATGGGGCATTTTGCTCTCAATTTTCCGAGTTTCTTGAAATATTTATGCAGTTTCAATTCCAAAATGTTAAGTCTAAAATATAAAAACGTTGAACGCTTTCTGCTGATTCCGTGTCAAAATGCATCAGTAATACTCAATAGTAGCCGCCTTAAACATTATTCTTAAA
Organism: Anastrepha ludens; assembly: GCF_028408465.1. NCBI lineage: Eukaryota > Metazoa > Arthropoda > Insecta > Diptera > Tephritidae > Anastrepha > Anastrepha ludens. The sequence goes on along the minus strand of NC_071498.1, from coordinate 131,897,127 downwards.
TTTTGAAAATTGGAAATTGCTGCTATCCATATTTGGTTTAAGGGACCCGTGGGCTAGAAATTTCAGAAAATCAATTTTTTGTTTTTACGATATTTCGAAAAATTAATATCTTAAGAATATACTCTGAAATTTTCATGCGGAAATTCGCAATATTATAGCTTCTACAGCCTATTGACTTGGTAGAGCGCGGTCCGCGCTCTCCTGTACCTCAAATTTTAAACTCATTTATCTCGAAACGACTTTTTTCGGCCTGGTGTTGTCAAAAAAAAAAAAAACTCTAACCGAATTGCTTGAAATTTGAAAATGTTGTTCACAACACCAATAGCTATCGCCCGTACTAGGATCAATTTCATTATTTTTCAATTATTTCGTTTTCTATTATTCAAAAATTGAAAAAAAAACCGATTTTTAGAGTGTCAAATTCAAAACCGCGCCATTTTGTCAATTTTTTTATGGACATGGCTACAGTTATACTGACTAATAATATTTATGGTTTTTGTATTTCAGATAAATAGAAGAGCCAAAATGGACAACACCGTCCAGGTCCAAATTTTCGGGATGTTCAACTTCAGCGCCATTTTTATTAAAAATTAATTTCTTTTTTCATTTTTATATGTAAAATAAGTTGAATAAAAAGCCTAAAAAATTTAAATGTCGATTTTTATTTTTTTTTATTGTAGAAAAATTTCTGAAAATACCCTAACTTTTCGAACTCTAGTCCACTGAGACCCCTTAAGTGTCTCAAAAAGACTATCACCCAGCGTATATATTTTTGTATGCCCTTCACATTCATGCGACTAAAATTTTCTTCTGTAATATCGAATGTTCCAGGTACAGCGAGTTAAGCCAAGTCCTTCTCCATCTGATCTTTCCAACGCAGATGCGGTTTTCCGCTTCCTCTGCTACCACCAGCTGGTACCGCATCGAATACTTTCAGAGCCAGAGCGTTTGTATTCATTCGGACGACAGGACCCAGCCAACGTAGCCGCTGGAGCTTTAATCGCCGCGCTATATCTATGTCGTCGTAAAGCTCATGATGAAAGCATTATAGAGTATTAGTTTTATTTGTCCAGAGAAGTATTTTCTACTCAGTTGCCTACTTAGCCCAAAGTAGCACTTGTTGACAAGAGGTATTCTCCGCTGAATTTCAAGGCTGACAATAGATGTAGATGGTTCCATATGTAGAAATCCAGTCGCCAAACACTAGGGGGTGGCCAGGATGATTCTTCTGCATATGGTCCAAGCAGCTTACAACTTCCGGACTTCACCCAATTATACTCTGGGTAACTTCCGAACACCCGTTCGAGAGCGAGCTAATGTGAGAAGGCGAAGCAACCTTGGATAGCTGGTTGTGCGCTGGGTTTGGGATCCGCCACGTAATACCTACCGGCAAAAAGCAAATACATATAAAAAAAATATCACCTTTTGGCTCTACAGCTCTTTGTGAGCTTTGTCCTGCTGCACGTGGGACCTCAAAACGTCTCAAACGCTTGCGACTTTTTTCCAGTTCGTTATCCTAAGTTTCTTGATGTCGTCCTCTAGTTCGTCGGTCCATCTTGTTCTCGGCCTTCCTCTTGCTCTAGTGTTGAACGCTCTGGCTTCTACGATTTTCTTCTGCACCCTCGTACCGTCCATTCTTGTAATGTGACCCAGCCATCTTAACCGCTGTGCTTTGATGAAGCGTATAACATTTTCGCCCTTTATCTGTTAATCTAGCTCCTCGTTCCATCTTATCCGCCACTCGCCGTGATCTTTGATTGCTCCGAAAATTCTTCTGAGTACTTTTCGTTGGAAGGCTTTCAGTTTTGTTTTATCTGCGTCAATTACCGTCCACGATTCAGCTGCATAGCATAATACTGGTCTAATGATGGTTTTATTCAAAGTCAATTTGCATTGTCCGTTTAGTAGTTTTGATTTGAAGAGTTTCGTTAACGACGCATACGATCTGTTCGCTGCTAGAATTCTCTCATCGATGGTGAGGCTCATTGAATTGTCTCCACTCAGTTTGAAACCTAGATAGGTAAAGGATTCAACGATTTCAACGACAAAAAAAATATATTTTAGAGAATAAGAAATCAATTATTTTCTCAGTAGATGGCTGTAATGATCGATATTTTGTAAAGTATCGATGAAACAATTTAAAGTTTATGCTCGTTTTCAAGGTAACATTTCACACAAAACAATTTCGTTTGCTGTTTTCAGTTCATTCCATTCAGTTGTGCGTTACAGGGTGTTAACAATGAAAGTCAACAAAGAAAAAATTCAGTACATTTTACAGGTTTGATAAAGACGAAAATGCATGCCAGGCCATTGAAATTGTGAATGGTGTTTATGGTGCCGATACTGTAACAGCCACATGCAATTTTGCTTTGGTCGATTTCGTTCAGGAATTTTTGATGATGCTCATTCATTTTCAACTGGGTACCAATGCCAACTAAGTACTTGTGCAAGTGTGTGGCTGCGTACACCCTGAGAACCAACTATCCACTTGAGTGCTGCAGAAATAATTGTTGCAACAAATGTTTGATACTTGCAACATCATCAGCAATTCAATGCTAACAAAGCCAATATTATGAATAATTCAGAGAGCAAACAACGAAATGAGCCACCACCAAACGGAGCAATTGCAGCCAACGCGAAGCAAGCAAGCGCCAAGCCAATAATGAGCAGCATTCTTGTTGTTGTTGTTGGTCTTGTCATAATAAGTTATAACAAAAAAATGTGGAATTGATGGTGGCACTGCTCGTGATGCTCGTATTTTTAATGCAAATATGCATGTGTGTATGTGGATGTGTATGTGTATGTTTGGGTCTGTGTAGTTGTTGCAATCAAATGAAATATGCAAATGCAGAATGCAGAATGCAAAAAGCCAAATGGGAGCACACATATTTCACTTTTCACAAACAAATTGCTGGCGTGCACGACCCAACAACAGCAACGTTTAAAGTGACAACAACAGCAACAAAAGAAGCAGCCACCCAACGTTGGCGAATGCAATGCGATTGCGCTCATCACAACACCCAGTGCTCGCGCCATCGCCTTGACAGCCTTATCAAAATACAATTAAATTTTAATTAATAAAATGCTGCAAATTGCATATTTAAGCACTAATACTCGTACATGTATATACACACACACAGACACACACATGCATATGAGCATCAGATCAGCGGGATGTCATTTAAATATGATAATAAAAACAACAACATATTCACACATACTTTGTAATCGCAATGAGACAAGCAATAAAATAAAATCAGTCAAACGTTAATCGGGCGAACAAATAATCGTTCATTTTTAAAACAGCTGAATCGCATAAAAAAATTAATAAGCAAATAAACTAAATACTAAGCGCGATTATGGCACCACATTAGCCGCCTTCCTCATAATAAATATTTATTTGTTGTCAAGCGCTGCTTAGCGCCACAATTGCCGCTAGAACCGCGACGGCGAATAGATTACGTGATCATGGACAGGTCGTTAACGTCAAATGGGGTGGGGTGGAGGGGGAGCATTAAAAATAGCTTATAAATAAAAATATGCATGTAATTTTTTAAATAAATAAGCAGCGTTACAACAACAAAGGTGTTTCAATCTGATAAATTCATTTGTATTTATTCTTATTTGCGCTCTTCGTACAAAGTCATTGGAGTTCAATAACGATCGCCACAATCGCAGTACAGACAATTTTTTTCACAACCACTCTATAGTGGTTGTCTGCTCGGCCTGCTTCTGCTGCTCATCTTATTTTTCATAACTTGCCCGCCACTGATCTTTGGCTTGGCAAATGAGTAGCTAAATTAGAGTATCACACTGGAAGTCGTTTCCTATCAGCTGAGTTAAATCTCAATTAATTTAATTACAAATCACAATCACGCCAACGCCTGCTGTTGCCATGATTCAATTAATAAAGGTTTTTATTATTGTTTTTTTTTTTTTGATGATAAAGCAACTTTCTCGCTCTCTCTTGGCAAGCCGGCGCCCTTAACCAGACCCATTTTGCTTCTTTGCAAATGTTTGTGGGAGTTTTGTAAAATATTTATAAATAACAGTAAAAAGTTAACTTCTTCGTAGAAAATGGAAAATTGGCAACACTGATTCAATATCCTTGGTAGTCTTATTCTTATTCGCTGGCATTATTTCTTCGAACTGCGTGAATTGGCAAAGTATTGGGTAGTCGAAAAAGTATTTTCGTATTTTGTCAATAGATGTCGTTGGAGTCATCTATCTCCAGTGCTACCAATCACATTGTGTCATATCATATGGTGTTAGAAAGGTGACATTTTAAGCTTCATTTAACCAAAAAAAATTAAATTTGGAGAAGTTGAAAAAAAGTTATAACTGTTCAAAAATTAGTGAAATAATGAAGAAATTCGCTATATTTTGAAATTTTTGTATAAAAAAGGGAAGACGGTCACGCAAGCCACCAATGAAATTTGTGAAGTTTACGGAGACGTGTTTCAGTTCGTGTAGCACAACAATGGTTCGGTCGCTTCCGTTCTGGAAATTTCGATGTGACAGATGCACCTCACTCCGATCGACCTATCGTTGAAAAAGTCGATGAAATTATGGAAAAGATTGACCAAGACCGTCACATAAGCTGCCATGACATCGCCATGGCTCTAAACATTCACCATCAAATGGTTTTGAACCATTTAAAAACAGCTGGTTACAAAAAGAAGCTCGATGTTTGGGTACCACATGAATTGTCTGTGAAAAATTTAATGGACCGAATTAACATCTGCGATTCTTTGCTGAAACGAAATGAAATCGAATCATTTCTGAAGCGAATGGTAACAGGAGACGAAAAGTGGATCAAATACGACAATAATGTGCGAAAAAGATCATGATGCAAGGGTGGTGGTCGCAAAGCCAGGATTGACGCCTCGAAAGGTTATGCTGTGTGTTTGGTGGGATTGGAAAGGAACCATCCACTATGAGCTACTCCAGCCTGCTCGAACGATTGATTCTACACTTTACTGTCAACAACTGATGAGATTGAAGCAAGCAATCGAAAAAAAACGGCCAGAACTGATCAGCAGAGAGAGCGTCGTCTTCCATCAGAACAACGCTAGGCCACACACATTTTTGATGACTCGGCAAAAACTGGGAGAGCTTGGCTGGGAAGTTTTGATGCATTTACCATATAGCCCTGACCTTGCACCATTGGACTACCATTTGTTTCGGTCAATGCAGAACTCCCTTAATGGAGTAAAGTTGGCTTCAAGAGAAGTCTGTGAAAATTACTTGTCGCAGTTGTTCGCCGAGAAACCACAAAAGTTTTACACTGATGGATTAATGTCTCTAGAAGAAAAATGGCAAAAGGTGTTCGACCAAAATCGTACATATTTGATTTAATAAAGTTCATTAAAAATACAATATAAAAAAAAATGAGTTGAAGTTTGATTAGAAATACGAAAAGACTTTTCCGACTACCCAATATTTATAAGAAAATTCAAATATTTTGTTATCCCATGATTCAAGAATAAATGGGTGTATAAAACTGATCTCGGATGCTACTTGAGCTTTTGATACAATTTCGAATTAAGGAGAATTATTTCTTTTCTTTTATCATTTTTCTGAAAAGGTAGTAAAAAATTGAAAAAAGGTCGGTGTAAGTCATACAATAATTTTATGTCATTTTATGAGCCATTCCTGTGGATTTGTCCCATTTTTATATACTCATACTTATATAGTAAGAATTTTCAAAAAAATGGATTTGATTTGCCTTTTCTTAAAGTATAATATCATATAAATAATTTGTGAAAATTTGAAGTGAATCCGAGAAATACTTTTGGAGTTATTTAACAATTAACAAAGGCCGCTCGGGCGCTCCGGGGCGTTCGCGAGCAAGTAGCTAGCAGCAAATCGATATTTTGGAAGCGGCTGTGACCGTTGAAGAACTATGGTATTATATGCCCCAAAAATAGATGACACAGTGAAAGTAATTAAATAATTCGTGTAACTCAATGCATTCTTCTCAACGATATGTTTTTTGAGCTGCTGATCACTGTAACTTAAAAACCGCTTGGTAGATTTCAATCACATTTATACTGCTTTTGAAAAACATAAAAAACTCGTACCTGATCGAAGAAATTTTTTAGTTTTTCAAAAATTTCGATTTTTTTTAAACAATTGTCGGTTTTTTTCTCGAAAATCTGAAAAATATTTCTTGAGGCCGCCATATTGTTGCTTTTGAAAAAAGCTTCGATCAGGCACAAGATGATTTATTAATAAAACTGATTTTTCTTGTCCGATTGATTTTAGATGAATCTCCAAGGACTTATGATGAACACCGTAAGCGACTTCTCGAGAAACGGGCACCACACAAACAGCCATAACTTTTACAATTATTCATTTTTATTTAATTTTGCTAAAGTCAAGTCGAAACATGATGTATTAAAGCTATGTTTTATTTTTGTAAAATAAAGCAATTGACTAGCAAAAAACAAATTATTGAAAATCATCAATTTTTCGGGCCTCTGACTACCCTTTATATTTATATAACCTTTATATTAAATAACCCCTTAAATAAATTGTCCACCCAAATGAATGAAAGCTCATTGCACGAACAATCGGTCAACTTCAATTTTCGTATTATATATCCGACAATGTCCTAAAGAGCATATTGGTGTATTGTATGCTATCAAAGTCAACGTCCTCATTTAATACGTGGTTGGGGAACATAAGAGTCGTCAGAGACTGCCCATCTTCTGTTAGGAAACTTTAGGCCTGCTCTTTTCGTCAAGCGTTAGCAAGTGGCGAATAGCTGAAGCAACTGGTATAAATAAGCACATCATGGAAGCGCTGCCACTAAGGAAAAGAGCTGCCTAAAATTGCATTTTTTTGTTAAATTGTGTTTAAATATACCAGTTTTATGAGGTATAAACGTACTCGCCAGCGGTGAATCTTGCTCGAATAGAACAGGCCTTTTGTAGAGGCGTAGTCACCGATCGTTTCATTGGCCTCAACATTGCCACAAGTAACTATGCTTGAAGGGTTTCGTGCCGTTAATTGAAACCGTTTGGTCATTTAGAAAATAAGTAATCTATGTATTCCTTCTCCTAGCAAATATCTTCGTAACGTATATTTGAATTACATAGGGCTGTGACTGCCATGTACACCGCCTTTGGCAAGCATCGCCCCGACAAAATGCACCAATACATCCTGATCTAATCGATACGTCAGAATGTACCAGTAATTCTCCTGCACATAACGATACAAATTCCTGAATGAGTTGTTGTTTACTTACATGCTCCTAGGGAATTTCGTCTATAAGCCCGTATTTGAACGTTCACAGCGTCCGTATTGCTTATAATTTCGTTCTGTTGGTCCATGTCCATTTTATAGGACGACTGTTTGGAAATTAGAAAACTTGGCATAGAAAACATGGAACCAATTGTTCACCGTATAAATAAGCTCTGCCTTTTCTATGGGCTGATACATGTCGAGCCCCAATGTGTAACACTTCGGGTGTGTTGCTAACTATACCTTTTGGCGGCCTGTATGATGCACGGGAAAATGCAGCTCCGTTAGCTTGTATGTTGTTCGAGCATGGGACAATGACATATACGCAAGTATCTGAGCAATTAAGCGATGAGGTTTTCCGTTAATAGCATGCATTTGTATAAATAGCAGGTGTCATTTTTTTTATTTTCATTTCGTCTTATGAGACATGTAAAAACTTGATCCCACGTTTTATGGCACAAAACACATTTTGGTTTTGGCATATTTAGTCTATTAAAAGAGTCAAACAAATTTAAAAAAATAGACATATTTGATAAAATCTTCTCCTAAGATTGTTAAGAAAAATGTAGTGTTTCGAATGTTTTACCTTATTGTACCTCAAGGTTTTAAAAAGCTTAATTTTGAAAGAAGAGGCTTGCCATTTTTTCGCCAAAATAAATGAAATATAAATATTGATTTATTTGACAAGGCTTTGTATGAAGAGGCTGGCATGGAGAGGTCATTAGAAGGCCCTTTCCGTGTTGTCTAGGAAGAGAAAGAAGAATTTGCGCCAATGAAATATATGTGATAGCTTTATTCTGAACTTATTTCTGAACAAACCGTCACTTATTAAAAAAATAAATTCGATAAAATTAGCAGCCACATGAAAATTATTGGATGTTGTCCGGTAGCAGGATTTAAATTTAAAGACTCCTTAACCACTGAACGTATGATAGGCCTTAATTTCGTTATTCGTACGCGTTTTTTAGTCACAATGTCGCAGTGGACGGGTTAACAACATGCGTTTGCCATCAAAGCGTAGTCGTGTGCAACTGCTGGTCGTAGATTTTGTTCACATTAAAATATTCGACGTTTACGGGATGCACCAAGTGAAGATTTGATTCGTTTCGGTATTTGAAGGTTTCAGGCAACAAGTTCGGTAGTAAACAGCCCTCGACTGGGACCCAGGCGGACATCGAAAACGAAATGAAAATATTGAACTCGTCACAACAAATTTGCACGATAATCCATGAAAGAGAGCGGCTGCCTTGGGACTTCCGAAAACTATAGTGCGTGAAATATTGAGGAAAGATCTTATAATTCACTACTTCAAAATTCAAATCGCCGCGGCGCCTAAGTCTAATGATTACAATTTCCGTAAAAATTTCAACGAGACAATTTTGTAACGACACGTAATCTTGTGGTACGGTAAATACAATCTGTGAATTTAAATTTCATTTAAGGAACAGAATTCACTTACAAAATGTCTGCTTCACAACTAAATGCATGCCCACCCTGGAAAGATTTCAGATTAGGATACTCAAAAATTGTAGAAACTAGATTATACACTCCCACAATTCTGTATTGAAAATAAGTTTCCCGTACAAATCCCTAAAAGGTTTTATTGCGATAAATAATAGGGCCGGCAGTATTATTCACTCAGAAGTGCTGCAGCCGAATCTGAGCACTAGATTATCTTTCAAGTTCTTCTTCTTCTTGATTAGCGCAATATCCGCTTACGCGATTTTGGTCGAGTTTAACAGGTCCTTCTCCACCTGATCTTTCCAACGCAGAGAAGGTCTTCCTCTTCCCCTGCTACACCCAACTGATACCGCATCGAATACTTTCAGCTCCGGCTCTGTTTGTATCCATTCCACTGGATCTTTATTCGCTGTACTAAGTCTATGTCGTAGGAGGGGCCCACAAAATGCCATCAAATGTGTGCCAATGGGGCTGGTGATGCGAATATATAGTCTATATAGTCCCAAATGGCAACCTCACCTTCACGCGGTACTCTCTTATTTAAAAACTAACAAGGCTCTGACGACCGAGTATAGGCGGTATAACCTAAGCACCTGTGACAGAGAAGATGTTGTAACAAAGAAAGCTAGCAGCACCCCTGGGGCTATAGCTGACATCTCGGCACCAGAATCGGAGAAGTAGGCTGATAATCTGCCAATCATAAACTCAAGTCTATCAACGAAACCACAATGTGACCCCTTGTGCCCTCGCAAAACCATAGGAACTTGTATATACACATATTTATGTCATGTATTGTTTCATCGCCTCCGATACTCGCCGTTGTTAATGTGCAAAAGTTTAAAAATCCCAAACTCTTTCATGTTAATAGCTTCAAAATAAGCTGCGATTAGAGACTCGGCCGAGGTGGCACAACCGAGAAATATATCCTCTGGCAGCCAAGTGCCTTTAAATCTTAACACTGCAATAATACTTAATTCAAAGTAGCACTTGAATTCGGAGCTGTAAATGAGTGGGCTTCACGAACGTTTTCTGAGTCCCTGGATACAGAAGTACTCCTCGAAAATGTATAGCGGATGAACTGATAGCGGGGAACTGATATTAAATCTGTCCATGCTCCATGCTCATATATGGGCATTTATCCTCAAACAAACTCTGGATCAGGTCTGCCTACGTGTCAGATAACTAAAGAGGTCTCGCCTGGAAGAGATGAGAAGAAATCTAAGTATCTCACCTATCTTGAATAACCTTTCATTACTACAGTGATTAATATCATTACCGAGCGCTAATAGAGACACATGCGACGCGTATAGTCACTCTTATGACTTCTACCGCAGCTGCACGAACGATAAGGAAGTGGAGGCATCGCAATCTAAGCCGTTACTGCTTTGAATATATAACAAGCTTAAAATATCTATTAAGAGTCCGTTTCTCTTACTAGCAGTCCAACACAAAAAATACTCCAATGTTCTTGAAGTCTGAAAGGTTTTTCCAAGGAGAGTTAAAGGGCTTACACGCTAGATCCGTTTTCAAAATCCCTTCTCGTCTTTTAAGATTGGCATTCTATCATCGCCCTTTATGTTTTTTGTACCCTCCTTTAAGGTAGCATACTGGCTAATTGAGAAAAAGTGGCGGGGTAGTAGTATTTGAATGTGTAGTGACAGTCAAGCTGTACTAGGAGCCCTTGCTAGCCCACGCTGTTTCTCGAAATTAGTCGGTGAATATAAGACAAAACTGAACAGTGTGGCAAAATACAACGAAGTTTGCTTTATTTGGAAACTTGGACATTGTGGTATAACAGGGAATGCGTTGGCTGATAAATTGGATTGACGACTTCATGAGATGTCCCCATAGAAGTCCTTGGTCTGAGTTGGGCTCCTGCACAGTAGCGGAGTACTTTGTGAAAGGGCCAAACAAGAAATTAGAGACCTTTCTCTTAATACTTTGTAGGAAGCACCTGACAATACTGGTGGATGTAATCACAGGGTATAACGCCTGAGGTCGGCATATGGCTATCATGGGAATCATTGGCGAACCAATATGTCTATCCCGTCTTGAGAGTAAGGAGAGCATTTTCTCTGTTGGGCTGTAGGGTTTCGATGTACTGAGCTTGGATAAGGTTCATACTCTTCCTCTTCCAGATATCTAAAAGATTTGCGGAAGAGTAACTTCAAACCAATTTTCCCGTTTTATTATCCATATAATATCTATCCTGTCTCTCTTGCTTGGACTTGTCCAACCCCCCATAAATCTAATCTACCTGACAAATCTCTCTCGAGCTTCTTTGGATGTGAATAACTTGTAGTACCAAGTTCTCTTAAAGCGAAGTTTAATTGCACGAATAATGAACTACTTTTGAATGACATTTTCGCATAAATAGAATTCAGTTTCGTGACAAACACAAGGTATGTTGGTCGTCAAAGACGCATTCGTCTGTGATTATTCAATTCAATTCAATTCAATTCAATTTATTTGATTTGTTTTGTACATAGTAAGACAGAGTCTTGTAGTAGTACATCTTCTTATTAGTCCGCATAGATCAAAAATTTCACGTAAGCTAGAAAATAGTGGAGCGACGACGCCCTCAAACGTCTCATTCAACAAATCCAATGGTTACTACTTATGACAAATGGTGCCATCCTATTGAAATCACATGTTTGTGAGAGCAATGCCATCAATCCCAGGCCATAAAAAGTTTATTGTCACTGTCCGATATCGGACACCATAGACAGTGAGCGCTGCCAAACCAAAATTTACAGTAAATAATGACTTCTCCAGAGTGTATATATGAAAGGATATCACATTGCGATGAATCTCCAATGAGTTTTCATCGCTCCAACTCTCGCCATTTTGCTTGTTTACGAAGCCACTTAACTAGAAATGAGCTTCATCGAGTGACGATGACAAATTGGACGCAGCGTGCAAAGCGTTTGTTGAACCGAAGACTGCCTTTGGTTATAAACTTTAATAAATTGAATGCGTTGCTGAGTCGTTTAGCGCTCAATGGTTAAATGTCAAGACTAAATGTGTATTCCAGCGAAGTTTGGCAGCTGTAGCTGTTGCGCACTGCCAAAGTTTACGCTTATCTACATATTGAAACTTCCACAATTCGTTGGAATTGCGTTCGTTCTTTCGATCACGTAGACCGATTTTTACTACTTTCGTGAAAATTCGAACAAGTTTAAAAATTATTGTATATTTATATAGAATATATATATAGATAAGTATAATATATGAAAAGAAAGATATACAGTTCGACAAAAAATGGGTTTATTCTGAAAAATGCTCAAATGGAATCAGAAAATATATCATTAATTTAATGAAAATGCTTCGAATATTAAAAGAGTTGAGAATATACAAAATACTACATTTATTGCATTTATTAAGATTAAATTACTCTTATCGAACGTAAATCGATTGAAGTAAACAAATTAACCGCGTCGATTGGAAAATTATAAATGTCCCACTCGCATTAGTAAAGTTGTGGTGTTGAGTTCAATTAAAATTTATTTAATTTTTTTTATAACATTTCTCTTTATCAGCATCCTAATATAAAATATACAGTGCACATACAGCACATAGTGCGAAATTTATAAATTAAATGTGAAATCATTACTCAACAAATAAAATTTGCAATTAATTGAGCTCTGCTGATAAGACAGCAACTCATAAATACAAAAAATAGAATAAATACACAATTGTTCAGCGCGCAATTAGCCCCTCTATCACATTTTATAATCAAAGCTTCATAAATATATTTATAAAAATATAATCGCCGCAATGAACTTTTCCATATTCCATATCCCATATAAAGGGTATTTCAAAAGATGCGACTAGATGTTGTTTTCAAATAAAGCATGTCAAACTGTAGATTACTTAAAGTATCACAATTTTTATTCAAAATAAGGCTCTTAACAACTTAATTTTTTATATGTGAAATTTGGCATCATTTAAATGTCCACCATGAGCTCAACTACAGGTAAACTCCGCTAAACAGTCAATTCAGGAATGCCTCATTGTTGAAGTAGCAATATTCTCAAGAGAATATCCAGTTTTTGGTCTGTCAATCCTTTTTTTATCCTCCACAGGACCAGTATCGGGCTATTTTTTCACCAACCTTTGAATTTTCGACTGAATCGGACGGATTGTTTGCACCAAAAAAATAAGAATTTTGCGAATTTTTCTTAAAGATCTAATGATCGATCTTCCATCGAGCAAAATTGTACATTTTTACACTTGACAAATGTCAAAGATGGCAAAAAAAAGATACTGTTTAGGAATTATTCACTATTGTCATCTAGGCGTCTCTTCCCTTTGGAAGAGAACATTATTGTCTTTGGTAGCATTTAGTTACAATTTTACTACCACAACATAGTTTTCTATTTATAATTTTATTTATATTACAGTACGAGCAAGATTTGTGGGTGTTTTGCGCTATAGTCTTCTTAGTTGAAGTTCCATTTCCAGTATCAGTCTCATTTCATAGTTTTTGTGCTCTAATACTCGCAAGATGTGCTTACTGTTTCAGTGACAGCGTCTATGCCGAGGTCGCGGTGCATATCGTCATTTCTTATGTACCAAATTGCGTTTGTGATTGTCCTTAGCATCTTAGATTGACTTCTCTGTATGATTTGTAGGTTTGATTTACTGGCAGTCGCACAAATTTCTATTAATTTGTATATCATTTGTGTATTAAACAAGCTTAGGGTGGATTGTTTTCCTAGTAGCCAGTAGAGTTGTCGGAATTTGTTTTTCATCTCGTTTCTCTTGTTCAGTATGTGTTTTTTCCATGCGAGTTTTCAGTCAATCGTTATGCCTAAATATTTTGCACTTGAGTATATTTTTATGTCTTCTCCGCTAATTTGGATTGGATGTCTTGCAGATTCCCTCTTCGCGTATATTACATGTTGTGTTTCGTCTTAATGACTTCAATGCCCCATTTTTTAAACCATTGTGTTGTAGCTGATAGCGTATCTTGCAGTGTTTCTGTAGCTGCTTTTTCATTGCCGTTAGCTGACATTAAAACTGTGTCGTCTGCAAATGTAGCTATCATTGATCCTCGAGTAGTTGGCGTTGGTATATCTGCTGTGTATACTAAGTATAGTATGGGACCCAGTACGCTTCCTTAAGTTACTCCAGCTGACGCCGTCAACATTTTAGAGCACTCATCGTCGTATTTTATGAAGAAGTGTCTATCAGTCATGTAGCTTTTAAGGATATTAAATATGTTAAGTGGTAAACTATTTTATAGCTTATATAGAAGTCCTTTGTGCCATACTCTGTCAAAAGCTTTCGCGATGTCCAAATACACGGCAATGCAGTATTTCTTCTTATCGAAGTCGTTTGTAATTTTGTTTACTACTCTGTGAATCTGTTGCACAGTTGAATGTTGTTGGAAACCGAACTGGTGTGAGAAGATAGCGTCTTTTTGTTTTAGAATCGGGTCAATTTTGTCAAGCAGTATTTTCTCAAACAATTTGGAAAGGATGGGCAGCAGGCTAATTGGTCTGTACGAGCTAGCAACAATGGCGTTCTTGTTTGGCTTGGGAATCGCTATAACTTGTGCAACTTTCCATGCTTTTGGAAAGTATTGTAGCCTAATTATTCCGTTGAAGACGTCTCGTATATAATATATTATATTATAGTATCCGATCGCTCCTTTAGTATTTTTCTATTTATTTGGTCCTATCCCGGTGTATTTTTGTCTTTAATTTTTTTTATAAATATAATATTTGATTTCTTCTCTTGTCGTATTTTGCATTGCATGGTCTGCATTTTCAATTGTGTTTGGCAGCTTAATACTTTTATTATCCAGGCTATTTCTAAATATTGTTTTAAAGTGGTCAGCTAATACTTGGAAATATACTCGGAGGTTTGCCATTGCCTGCCGAGGGGCGACCGCTATTAGAAAAAACCTTTTCTTCATTTTGGTATTTCACGGAGATTCGAGCCTACGTACTCCGAATGGTAGTCACGCACCCACCCATTCATCTACGGCGGCCGAATTTTTAGTAGCTAAAAACTTTACGAATGTACCTGGTATGAGGAATAATTTGTCAAATACTTTTAAAACATCTTAGCAAAACATTTTGGATTTTGCACTGGCAACGTAGTCCTTACTCTTTTTCTCCTAAGTCGAATTTCATTTTTAGTGCGTATCATAAATAGATAATTCATTTTCAAATGTCAAAAACTTAAACGGTCAAAATGAGTTGTAACAAACGCTTAATTTTTTTCTTTTATTTACTCAAACTCTTTTCTTTGTTATAGGTACATATTTAAGGAATAACTCCTCCAGGCTCATCAAAAATGAAAAAACAAAAATAAGTGTTTTAGTTAAGACCATAAACTCGTGCTTGAAAGAAGGAAAAAGAAAGGAAAAATTGGAATTTTGGCAGACATTTTTCAAAAAAAAATGAAAATTTCGGTCAAATTTGTTTGACATTTTGTTTTTTTTTTTTTAAATAGTCGTATTTGAAAAAAAAATCATTCGTTCAAACCCGAGTAAATTGTATCTGTGTAAAATTTCATCAAGATCGGTTGAGTAGTTTTCGAGAACATTTGACAACCGACTTTGAAAACACTATTCCGAGAAAAACGCGTTTAAAGTTTTGAATAACAATAAAAGTGGCTTGGAGCGCACACCTTCCAAAGGCTGTATCACCGAAACTATTATTCGGATCGACTTGAAAATTTAGGGTAATATTCTTGAGATGTTGTAGAAATTAATAAGCTGAAAAAAATTCGACTTTTGAACCCACGAAACCTATGTAACCCCTTAAAGCTAGACTTGGAATGTTTAGAATTTTTTGAAATCAGTCCAGATAGCGCTCATCCTTCCTTTAATTTTGCCGAGTGTGATTTCCAAACTCTCAAATTTGAGAAATAAGTTTTTTAAGAAGTTCAAGTTAACAAAAGAACCCCGCCTTTATGATTTTTTTATCTTCCACAGGAATAAGTTTCGTACTTTAAACAAGTCTTTGCATAAAGAATACATTCACAAATTAGAGCTTAATATAAAAAGTAATCCGAAGAATTTTTGGCGACATATTAAATCGATTAAAAAGGCCTCTTTTATTCCTAATTCTCTTGTTTATAAGGACGTAACTGCCTGCTCTGTCAGTGATGCAGCGAATTTATATGCCGATTTCTTGTCATCTAATTTCGTCTCTGATGAAGATATTCAGGAAGAACATTTGGCAGCCATTCGCCATAATTTCTTAAGGAAATTGTCTTCTTCAGTTGGCTTCGGTTCACTTGTTCTATCAGATGATGATGTCATTGAGGGATTGTTGAAGTTTAAAAACTCTTCTCATTCGGATGTCCCGTCTACTTCTATAACTTTGTTTAAAAATTATCGCTCTTTGGTGCAACCTCTTAAACTAATTTTTAACAAATCCTCTGCTGAAGGAATATTTATCGATGATTGGAAGCTGACTTCAGTCACTCGAATTTTCAAAAGCGGTAATGAAAGCGATATTGCAAATTACCGGCCGATTTCCAAATTATCTGCTGTATCTAAACATTTGAAGGTGTTGTCAAAGACAAGTTATATTTTAGCGTTAATCGCTATTTAGTCCTAGACCGCATGGTTTTGTAGTTGCAGGATCTACATTATCTAACTTATCTGGTTTTTCTGAAGATTGCCATTCTGGAAATGGTTTCCAAACTGCCGCGATACACACGGATCTCTCTGAAGCCTTTGATAAACTCTCTCATGCGATTTCAATAACTAAATTGGCATGTCTCTAAATGTTCATTCAACTTTCCTTGATTGGATTCGATCATATTTAATAAAGAGATGCAGTAATGTAGTTATAGATGGAGTTTCTTCGAAACAGTTCATCGCAACCTCTGGTGTACTTCAGGGTAATATTTTAAGACCTTTGTTATTTGTTTTGTTTATCAATGATATTTGTTCGTGTTTTTCCTTTGCTAATTGTCTTCTGTATGCAGATGATCTGAAAGTGTATGCTGAAATTAGAAATTCTAGTGACTTAGCCATTCTACAGTCCGAGTTGAATAATTTATTTTCCTGGTGCCTTATGAATCGTCTATTTCTTAATATGGAAAAATGTCATGAAATCAAATTTTCTAAGCTTCAAAACCCCCTCAATACCCCTTATCATATTAATTTTACATATATTTCTTCGTCCGATATGATAGCAGATTTAGGGGTCGATTTTGGCGCCCTGTGGCAGCCATTTTGTTTTGGTGACATCTGTCAAATCTTTTGTTTATTATTCAGTTGTTTATGCGAAATCATCATGGCATGTTACACGATTGAACAGTACGTTCAAATGATAAAACTTTATTATCAAAATGAGTGTTCATTATCGCAAACGTTGCGCGCATTGCGCCCATTTTTCGGTAGACGTGGTGGGCCTTCCAATTTCTTATGGCCCATATTGAACCATATGGACCTAGACGACATGTTGTTCCATCAGGACGGCGCTACGTGCCACACAGCAAACGCTATTTTATTCCATTTCAACATCTACCCGCCCTTATTGAAAAACCCTTTATAAAACGCTTAGAGATGACTGACAGTGTTATCACTACAGTGTCCGGCTCTCGAAGCGTAACCAATTAAAAAGGCCATAAATTTAGTTTGAAAAACTACTTTTATTCAATTCAAAGTAAAAAATGTGTGAAAATAATTCAAAATTAAGAATCATTTTACTTTTGCCCGATATGACCACCTTTTGCCATGACTATGGCCTTGAGACGGTCCAGAAATGAATCTCAAGGTGCCCGAATGTGACTTACGGGTATTTTTGTTCACTCGCTGACAATGGCTTTTTTCAGCGCCTCGAGACTGGTGAATCTTTTAGTTCGGACTTTGATCTCCAAAATGGCCCGAATAGAATAATCCGTCGGATTCGCGTCTGATGAATTTGAGAGCCATTGTGTGTACTTTATAAAGTTCGGAACGTTGTTTTGTTTTTTAGCCATTCATGGTACACTAGAGCTTTGTGAGACGGTACCGATTCTTGTTGAAACGTCCATGGTCCAGCGAAATGTTTGTCTGCCCACGTCTTCAAAGCTGCCTCCATGGTGGCCCATTGATTACTCAAGTTCTCCTATGAACGTCGGTCTAATAAACCCTATCGTTTTGGGAGTTCATGAATTGCTCAATTTTAAAAATTTTCTCGTCAGAGAACACAATGTTCGGAAATTGACCGCTTTCGGCCAAGATCATGCGCCTTTTGGATCTTGTAAGGCTTGACTTTGAGATCATTTTTCAGTATGCGACGGATGCTACGGTCAGATATTTTCAGTTCTTTCGCCATTTCATTGACACTTCGTCGGCGATTTCGCTTCTTCACTTTTTGAGCCATTTCACGTGACGTTGCAGTCTTTTGATGACCACCTCCATGACGTTTCGCGATGTTACCAGTAGCATTGTAAGCAGTAATGGTGCGATAAACAAACAATTTATTTACTTTGAGGTGCTCGAGCTCACGAGCAATTGCTGGTTATCATTTTCCAGCCAAATATAATGCAATCACTCTATTACGTTTGAAATGCATTACTGATTTTCTTTTTTTGCGTTTACTCTCGACAAAATACTTCCGCGCGCTTGTTAACAATACTCTGGACTGTCATTTAGCCATAATGCCTGTACATCAGCTGCGCGAGCGGTCTGAAGTTGGTAACACTTCGAGTGCCGGACCCTTAAGTATCATGAAAACTGAAATAATTCAATGCTTTTAATATTTGATAAATAAAAAAATTCCTATTGTTAACTTTTCCCTGAAATCGTTTGAAATGTTGCTCTTCCCTAAATGTGAAATATTGGGAAATTATTTCATGAGATGAAGTTAGAGTTCCCTGTAGCTAAAATTCCTCATACCCCAAAGTTATGTATTTTATTAACTCTCTCTCACTGCATATATTAAACCAGTTTTCAATAGCTTCAAAACCACGCTTCCCCGCTGACAATCGAGCATAATGCCCAATTGCCTGCTCATCGACTTGTCGCCATTGTCACAGTTATTGCCTTGGTCGTCACAATTATCAACTCGCTCCAAATAAGCTCTGTTTCTTTAAACTTTATACCTTTATTTATGACAATTGAAAATTAATAACAAAATCGAAATTAATTGTGCGATATCAGCAGGCGCCTAAATCAGCATAAGGCGTATAATCACCGGCAATTAGTTAATGATTTCCCCACCCCCCACTGATGCGCACTGGCATTTCGATTTTATTTCCTTTGTGTTTGTAATGAGACGATTTTGAAATGCGGCAGAGCAAGCGAACGGACCGCCGGTCGTCTTGTCGCTTACATACGATTTCTCCAAATGTCACACTGATTGCTGTGCTTATTAATAATAAAAAGCGTAAAATTATGCAGAGCCCCAGATAGACACGCCGGCCGGCCGAGTAGGCGACTTGCCCCCGTCAACGAAAAAGGCAAAAGGCTACTGGCGAAGCTGTCGATTATTAATTGGATTGAATATTTTAGACAACAACACGAAACGGAACGGCAGGTGGCGCTTAGTGGTGTGGTAAAGTTTTCATGGTTGTTTGTAAGTTTTGTTCCTTATCTTTGTTATTTTTGCTTTCGGCTCCGTTTCCACTGTCCGCCTTCCGCTGTCGGTGCCATTATGAAATAATATCCTGGCGCTAATAAACAACAAAAACAGGAACAGCCACAAATTCAGGTATCCAAACTTGCAATGTAGAAAAATAAAAATGTAATCAGTGCAGTAAACTTCAACAGCTGAAACGCTACAGTCGAGCTCCCCGAAACTTGCGTAGAGCCTTGCCATGCTGCAGAGTGAATGTACAGAGTATAAATGCATCCCGCCGCGCATTCGGAAAGCAATTAAGCGTTTGTTCTGCTTAATGGACGCAGCGCCGCCTTTGCTGATTGAGCGCATTTGTTTTCACTCTTCCGCTACGCGGCGCGGATCGTGGCGCTCAACCGCTGGGAGGCTGGCAACGCGGTCGCAGTATTGTGTAAATGTTTACATTCATACTTTGAACATTCGTACGTACCTAGTGTATAGGCGCTGCTCATTGAAAGGTCGTTAACTGCCCAATCAAATATAGAGTCATCTCAAGCGCAACGGGACGTCAACGCCCCCAACTGTGAACGCGCTGTACATATATCGTTTACAAACACAACTAAGCGTCGACGCTATGCAAGTCGCTTGGCTGTTAACGGTCGAATTGGTTGAATTGGTTGAATCGGTAACGACAGGTTACTGTGGTGGGTTATATAATGTGTACCATATTCTGTTGACTATTGGATGCTGCAAGTGTATGGCTGTGTGGTTTATGAGCCATGCAAGTTTAGCTGCACACTCACTAACCGTGCAAGCGGTGATGATGCGTTGACAGGCAGAATGTGTTGTAAAAAGGGATATTTTGTTACTCGATACGCTGACACTTCCGTTGAATTCATGGAAATTCTAAATGCGAACACATCTCCATGAAAGAATAATTTTTATTACAATTTCCTGTTTGCAAAATTCGAAGACGACTTCTTTGGGGTGTCCTCGATTCATTTCATTCATAAAATTATTAAAGGGTAATGAATTAGAGATATCGGATTTTGAATTAAAATAAAACAACGAAAACTCAAATTGATTGGGCAATCTTAATTATTTTTGTGCAGAACCACTCATGATATTTATTTTTTAAAGACAATCACTTTCAAATGTCGGTCGCAACTGCGCCGTAATTCGGCCATACGTAAACACCAATTTTGAATGACTCGCTGGAGGACTTCGGTCGGAATCTCGTGAATGCCTCAATCGAAGCTGGTTTATCCACAAAGCATTTGGACTTTACATACCCGCATGCCTCCACAAATAAAATTCTCAAGGTATGATATCACACGATCTTGTTGGCCCATCCACTGGTCCGAGACGAGACATAAATTCCTCACCAAAACAAGGACGGAGTAAATCCTTTGTTTCACGGGCTGTATGGTAAGTAGCACCGTCTTATTGGAACCATTTGTTGTGGAGATCACGATCTTCTATTTGCGGCAACAAAAAGTCATTTATCATGGCGCGATAGCGTTCGCAGAGAGTTTGGCACCGGCCTCGTCTTTGAAGAAATATGGGCGAAGATTCCTCCAGCTCATAGGCCACACCAAACGGTTGTTTTCAATGGCTGTTTGTTGGTTCTTGAATGGCTACCCTTGGGCTACCCTTCAGGCCGGCGGGCCAATTAAAAGGTCAAAAAAATCGATTTTTTTTTTTTCCTGAAATCAATAGCTTAGATATTCAAGAACATGAGACACAAATTTTCAGAGTTAAATTCCAAGTATTTGCAGAGCTACAGAGCCGAGCGTAGTGCGGCGTCGAGCAACCGTGCGCTTATTGTTGTAGTGCTCCGCCCATTGACCATTGACTTTGAAGCGCGTTTTCTCGGCTTTTCATTTTCACGATTTTACCTATTTTATGTACACGATTGCAAAAAAACTAAACGAGCTATCCATTTCATTCAAAATGCGTTATCTTCAGTATTGTTTTCTCTTCTATGTGAACTAAAAAAAACATTCAAAAACTTTTTTAAGCGACTTTTTTACCCAGTTGAAGAGTTTTTTTTCCCCTTGAAAAACCACTTTTTTTTCTACCTTCCCCAAAGATTCGAATTTTACGTGTTTCTCCCAATTTTCTTAGTTCACATTGAAGATAATTACATCAAAATTAATAATCTTTTTTTTTTTTGTTTTCAGATGAAAATTGCAAGTTGTATCTTGTACAGAAGTTGGATACTTCAGTGGCAAGGCGCTCTGGGAATCTATTGATAACTCGGCTTACAATATATTGTTGGAGATTGTACAAACTTTTTTTTTTTAGTTCAAATATATATTAAACTATCCCCAAAACTTCATTTGGCTAATTGTTTTTTTTTCTCATCCTACAACACTTCGCGAAAACTACTGAATTTAGGACATCTAATTGGCCCGCCGGCCTTCAGCCAACATAGGGAAATTTTGCTTATTAAGATAGCCATTAAGTCCAAAAAGGACCTCATCGCTGAACACCTTAAGTTGCCTTGAGCGCGCGATGACACTTTTTGCAGAGCGTCGATTTTCGTAATACAATTTTACGGTTTGTAAACGTTGTTGAGGCGTAATTCTTTCCTTGATGAAATGTTAATGAATACTATTTAGTTTAACAGTAGCCACGCCTGATCTGTAAAAAAGTCCCTATTGAAAAAGTACCTTCAATCTGATCACCCTTTATAAGCAGTCACGTAGAGGTTCGAGCATTTAATTGAATGGCTTTCGGGTTCAGGAGGAACCATAAAGTCTATCAAGGTCACAAGAGCTTGCCCGCAAGGTGAAGTACTCTCTCCTCTTCTGTTGGCACTAGTAATAGACGAACTTCTTCACAAGCTGAACATTCTAAGATTCCACACTGAAGGTTATGCTGATGACCTGGTTGCATGCATAGTAGGCTGGCATGAGGAGACCATTTCTAACCGCATAACTGATTTAACTGGTTTAGTTTTTGTACAGTCAGCGATGAAATCTTCTGGGTTGATATGGACTAACTCGAAATGTGCTTAAAAATGGCTAGGATTCTACAATCGCCTCAACAGCGCAACGTTAATCTGTACTGGGTTCTAGGTCACAGTGGCGCTCCAAGAAATTAGTATGGAGAAGTGAACGCAACAAATAGATATGAGGGATAAGTCCCTCTGAGGTTGCTTTTCACAAGTTAAGGCTAGAACAATGAAAAATATCAGGTCGATTTCAATGAGCTTTTGTGGCTACCGACTGAACTTTTATCAACAGTCCTCAGTATAATAAATAAATGGTGCACCGACCAAGGGATCTCTATTAACGCATCTAAAACTGCGGCAGTGCCGCTCACCAGGAAAAAGAACATTAACATTAAAAGTCTTGTCCTAAACAAATCGACTCCTCAACTATCCACAGAAGCGAACCACCTTTGCATCAACCTTGACAAACGCTCATTGGGAACTTTCACCTTGAGCGAGTTACTGCAAAACCCACAAGAGCATTATTTGTCTGCACAAGGCTTTTTGGATAAACATGGAGAGTGAGCCCCAGAATGACTTACGGGACATTCAATACAGTTGTTAAACCTATAGTCACGTACGGTCGCCTAGCATGATGACTTAAAGTTAAACTACGAAAGGTGGTAAATGATCTGAACAAACTGTACCGCTTCGCCTTCGTCGATATAACAGGAGCAATGAAAACATGCCCAACTGACGCATTCGGTGTCTTCGTATGCATATCACCGCTCCCATTTTAATTGGAAAAGAAGCTCGATTGCGCGCCTTAAGATTAAAAGGCATCTCCGATTTAAAAAAAGGATATACAAAAGGACATTTAAAGATCTTATAAGACTTCCGACGTACTCCTGTTCTTACAGGGTTGATATATTTTCTCCCATACCCATTATCTTCAGGAACTTTCAAGTTCTTATTAATGAACCTAACCCAGACAGAAATGCATGCCATTGAGATATCTGTGAGGGAATGTATCCGTAGAAAAATGGAACTCACATTTACATACTTTCTGATACGGTGGCCACCGTAGCCGAATGTGCTGATGCGGAATTCAGAGAAAAACGAAGGTTCGAAACTCAGTGAAAGACCAAAATGCCTTTCGGCGGGCAATGGCAAACCTCCGTGTGTATTTCTGCCATCAAAAAGCTCCTCATAAAAAATATCTGCCGTTTGGAGTCGGCTTGAAATTGTAGGTCTCGCCATTTGTGGAACAATATCAAGATGCACACTTCAAATCGGACGAGAAGCTCGGCCAAAGACCCAAAAGTGATGTACGCGCCAATATAGGTATATATTATATATACATACAGGGTTTGATTGAAAAGTAATGAGCCTTCCCGCGCGGAGCGATCAACCGAATCGGCTGGTAGAGGAAAATGATCGTTGGACCTTCCCCTTCCACTAGAAACCGGTCCCAGTTCACTGGCAACAGCGGTGCAGTCAACATCGCTCCGCGCGTGAAAGCTGTTTTAAAAGTGTGTTCGGATTTTGCAGTGGCGAAAATGCAACGATCGTAAGAGCAATGTTACTCGATAAAATTTTGCGTAAAGCTAAACAAAACGAGTACCGAGACCATCTCTGTCCAGTGCCCAGCTAAAACAGTGGCACAAGTCGTTCAAGGAAGGTCCCTTCATCACTTCAAATCACTTCAATTGGACCCTTCATCACGACAATGCGCCGGCGCACACCGCCTTCCTATGCACCTCTGCATTAGCCAAGATGGGGGTTCCGGTGCTTCCCCACCCTCCCTACAGCCCAGACTTCTTCTTGTTCCCGCGCCTAAAAAGAAAGCTGAAGGGGAGGCGTTTCGACTCCATCGAGGCGATCCGAAAAACTGTGACAGCCGAATTGAACGGGATTCCGGCGGATTAGTTTAAAAAATGTTTCCTGCAGTGGAAGGACCGCTACCAGCGGTGTATTCGCGCTCAAGGGTCCTATTTTGAAGAATATTAGTTGTATAAGCCAAAAGGTTTAATAAAACTGTTTTTTGTTGTTGTTTAGTCAATCAAAGTCTATTTAATTTATTATTTTTTAAAAGTAGATAAATGAATCTTAAAAAAAAATTATTTAAAGAATTAAAAAAGTTCTTTCCTTTGAG
This sequence comes from Anastrepha ludens, assembly GCF_028408465.1. Classification (NCBI taxonomy): domain Eukaryota; kingdom Metazoa; phylum Arthropoda; class Insecta; order Diptera; family Tephritidae; genus Anastrepha; species Anastrepha ludens. Next base: position 131,872,811 of record NC_071498.1, on the reverse strand, counting down.
GTTTTTTTTTCTTTCATTGTTTTTTTCAAAGTAGGTAAATAAATCTTAAAAAAATTTTGTCTTCGAAGAAGTTCAATTTCAAAATACATTTAATTTATTGTTATTTTTTCAAAGTAGGTAAAGTAATTAAGAAATTTCATCATTGAAGAATTTAATTAAATTTTTTGAAGAAGTTTTGTTTTCTGAAGAGTATTTTGTTGTTTTTTTTTTTTGAAGAATTTTTTATCCATTGAAAATTTTTTTATTTTTGTTTTTTCTTTGAAGAATTGTTTTCCCCGTTTAAGATTTTTTTTTGTTGTAGTCGGTAAATTAATCTTTAAAAAATTTTCCTTGAAGAAGTTTTTTTTCTATTTTTCTTGTTTTTGTTTTTTCATTAAAGAGTTTTTTCCCCTTTTAAGATTTTTTTTGTAATAGGTAAATGAATCTTTAAACAAATTTCTTTAAAGAAGTTTTTTTTTTATTTTTCTGGTTTTTGTTTTTTGGCTTAAGTGTGTTTTCAATTGAATTTGACTTCCGTTTCCTCTCAAGATAAATACTCTTAAATGTAATAAGTTAATGATTGGGTGCGGCATTCTGCGATTCATCAAAGAGAGTTAAAGCAATATTGCTTTCATTTGAGAGCGAAAAATGTCCTCACAATTTACTTCGGACAGATTCTGCTGGTATTCGTAAGGTATTCGGCATCCATGTTTTTGATCAAAAAGCTCCCTGAATATATTCAGAAAATTCAAAACACACGTTTTTTCCTCAAAAGTGATATTATCGCATTCAAAGTACTCCCCATCTACTGCAACGCAAATATGCCAGCGTTTGAACCAGCTCTCGAAACATTCTTGGACCTCTATTCGCATTTCTAGAACTTCTAATCACTCTTCCTATTACTTTCTTTCTGCTGTTATAACGCACTCTCCGTAGTGGTTTTTTGGATCGATGAAGCAGAAAATAACTATAGGAAGCCATATAAAGGTGAACTCGATGACTGCTGGAAGGTATTCTTTCATTGTTTGACGAAAATTCAAAAATAATGATGGCAGTGTGCGACAAGGCGTAATTCACGTAAACATCTCATAACCACCAAGTAATAATCCTTATTAACTCTTTGACCTTCTGGCAAAAATTCGCGGAGTACAACACTGTTGTAATGTATAAAAACCATGAGCATCGTTTTTTTTTTTTTACTGACTTGGTTTCTTAGGTTTTGATTCGTTTGGAACTCTCCACTTACTCGCTTCATGTCTGGATTGCCTGTCATACTCATAAACCAGTGTTTCGTCTCCGGTAAAGCAGTACTTTATGAATGTTGGGTGGGTTCAGCCTGGGAAATCATGTCTTTGGCGATATCAACGCAGTGGTTTTTTATATAAAATTCAGGTCCTTTGGGATCAACCGCGTAAACCCAAATCATTCATTGCAACATTTTGACTGGATCCATAACCAATATTCATATTCTCGGGCAGCTCTCCGATGCTTAATTTGCAGTTATTGATTAACTTTTCTTTCACGTTGATGGACTCAGGATCTCTTTAGAAACGTTCAAATACGCCTTTTTGCAAGTCCATGCAATTTTCACTAGCAAATGAACACAAAATAATGCAGCTCTTCTATCCATGTGAGAAAGAGTGATCGACTATCACATCCGAGAGCACTTTGAAACCAGACTTTCTCCAGCCCAACACGCTTACCTGAAAGGGAAATCTACCGAGTCAGCCTTACATGAGGTAGTAGGGACCGTAGAGAAATCTCTGGAGGAAAAACAATTCACTTTGGCAGCCTTTATACACATAGAGGGCGCCTTTAATAATATTACGGCCGAGTCAATTGTCACTGCACTAAATAGGTAAGGGGTGGAAAGACCTATCTACCTCTGGATCTCGTCCTTGCTTGGTGGTAGGGAAATAAATGCTGTGGCAGGTTGGGCTAGAATCACTAGATTCGTACATAGGGGTACACCGCAGGGCGGCGTCCTCTCGCCACTCCTTTGGCTAGTAGCAGTGGATGAAGCTTTAACTCGCTTAAACAGGGGTGGGGTAAAGGTGGTAACATATGCCGATAACTTGGTCCTAATGGTATCAGGTCCCTTCCCATCAGCAATGGCTGAAATTTTAGAAGGTGCTCTGACTACACTCAGTATATGGGCTGCCAGTTGCGGTCTCAGAGTCAACTCTGACAAAACGGAGTTGATGCTATTCACCAGAAAATACAAGCCTCCACCTTTTAAGCTTCCAAGACTTAACAACCAATAGTAAGACACTCTTTCATCGGAAGTCAAGTATCTTGGTGTAATACTTGACCCTAATCTCCACTGGAAACTGCACATAGAAAATCGAGTTAAAACGCCAATATAGCCTTCTACGCCTGTAAATCTATGTTCGGCAAAAAATGGAGTCTCAAGCCACGTGTCGTACTTTAGTTGTACAACTTAGTGGTTCTGCCAATTTTGACATACGGTTGCCTAGTTTGGTGAGTAGCTCTTCAGAAGGGCTACAACTCCACTAAACTAGAGAGAGTGCAGAGAACTGCATGTGTGGGCAGCACTGGTGCTTGTAGAATTTGTCCCACAGCTGCGCTCAACGTTATTCTCCACTTCCTGTGGATCTGTAGGTTAAATCCATTGCTGCTCAGAGTGCTATTAGGTTGAAGGAAATTGGCCTTTGGAGACAACTTCCTGTAGGACATATTAGCATCTTGAAGCAGATCTCCCCTTCCTTCTTTGTTATTCGCACTAACCTCTTCATCCGCAAACTGTGCTTTGAGGGTTGTGCTAGGGCTATATTTCCGAGCAGGCAAGATTGGAAAGAGGGAGAGTCGGTACGGATATAGATACCTCTGTTTTCAATGACGGATCCAAAATGGAGTCTGGAGTGGGAGCGGGGGTTTACTCGAAATCCGCCAGCATTTAGGTCTCCTTTAAACTGCCGGAAACAAGCAACGTTTTTCAAGCAGAGGTCTTCGCGGTCCTGCAGGATTGCAAAATGCTTCGGGATTGCTGTTGGGAGGGAGACGTTAATATTTTTTCCGATAGTCAAGCTGCGATCAAGGCCCTGTCGTCGCCGTATTGCAGCTCTCTTCTGGTGAACTCCTGTAAGGAGGAACTTAAACGCCTCGAACGTGCAGGAAACATTTCCCTTATCTGGGTTCCTGAACACCGGAATATAGAAGGAAATGAATTTGCCGATGAGCTTGCCAGGAAGGGGTCGGCAGAACCGGTTCCAGCTGTCCCCTTCTCAGACATCGGTGTCCCCTTGGCCGTCGTTAAAGGGAAACTACACAATTTCTTTCTAAAAAAGCGCAAGACAGATGGAGGTCTGTCTAATCGTGTATTATTTCGAAAACACTATGGCCTCAATACGATAGAAACAGAACGCTTAAGGTGATGGTCAATTTCCAAACTCATTGCGGTGTTCACTGGTCACTGGGTGATCGGTACTCATGCGGAGAAGCTTGGAATTCCGTACAACCCCTATTGCAGAAGCTGAGGCGATCCTACAGAGAAAGAGACTGTGGAACACTTTCTCTGCAAATGTCCGGCTCTGGCGGCTAGGCGATTGAGCTTCCTTAGCGTGTATTTTGGAAATGACTTGAAAAAATTCTCCAGCCTAGATCCCTTTTCCCTCCTCCACTACATCAACAGCGCTGGATGGCTATAGACGGGTTTTTCGCTTTCCAAAATCTTTTCACAGAAGTGGTCCACATTATGGTGTCAAAACGGCTCGTAAGTGCTACTTCAAGTGTACCTGGGGTACTATTGCCATCTTACCTACCTACCTACCTACCTACCATCCATGCCATTTCTGAAGCCAAATTATGATTAGCCCATTACTTCTTCACAATTTTTATATATTCTATTGTGAAGCACTTTTAGAGAAAGGACAGGCAAGCCAAAAAACTGTACGTTACTTTGAGAAACGCAAAGTGTTGCTGATGGAACGATGAGCTGTACGAGCTTTACGACGACATAGGCATAGCGTAGCGAATAAAGATCCAGCGGTCATGTCATCGGAATGGATACAAACGATCCGGCTGTGAAAGTATTCGATGCGGTACCAGCTGGTGGTAGCAGAGGAAGAGGAAGGCCTCCTCTGCGTTGGAAAGATCAGGTGGAGAAGGACTTGGCTTCACTTGGTGTGTCCAACTGGCGCCTGTTAGCACGAAAAAGAAACGACTGGCGCGCTTTGTTAAACTCGGCCAAAATAGCGCCAATTAAGAAGAAGAAGGAAGTGTTGCTGAGCAACATTCAACATCTCAACAATTAGACATTCAAGAACTGGCATGACTGTTTGGCTGAGTTTAAATAAGGTTAATTTTCATACATAACTTCCAAGAACCGAAAAATAGCGAAACCTGAAAGAGTCCAAATTTGTACATATTTTATTTTAAAAAACATCCAGCTCGTCTTTTGAAATACTGTTTAGAAAAGGAATACCACAGCATAGTCAACTTGTCTGTAAATTTCCTTAGCATTAGCGAGTACTCGAATGTGTGCATACAAATCTAGTTACTGCTAGTCTATTGGACTATTTCGGTTCATATAAGGGTTTGTGCAAGTATGTGTGCGCGCCTACAAGTGTCGTTTTACGGCATAATTTACTTAATTTTTTTTTTTTGGTTCCCATAAAATTACTACCTTTAATGGGTTTGTTAATTTTTCCACGAATTTTCAAATGGAAATTGTTTTAATGACAATGAATTGAAGAAAATTTTTCACATTTAAATTTCAACTACATTTTTATTATTTTTTGCTTGGCTCTCGCTATCAGCTGTAGGTGTGCGTATGCGTACGAGTTCGTTTATTTGTGGTTTTAAGCTACGTTTAATGACATCATTTGCCGCATTCACTGCCAGACACAGCCACCTTTCTTTCTTTCCAACCCATTAAAATGCGTAAATAGGGCAATAACACAGAATAATTTTCCTCGCATTTTTCATTTAAATATTTGCTGAATGGAGTGGCAATAATTGCATTTATAAATACATACACGCATACATACACACATGCACACACACACACTCGTATATGAATACTTGCGAGTAGTGGAGTAGTAAGGCGCACACTTAAAACTCATTGCGATAATTACGTTTAATCTCATTATGGCCAGATATGCCAATAAAAAGTAAGTGGAAAAAAGTATGTGTAAGTATGAGTGTATGGCAAATCCCTCCACAATCAATGTGGACCTACACACTCATTTATATGTGTGTAATATACAACATTTATGTTTGCCTAGCTGGGGTTTTTTGTGGTGCGCTAGGGCGCGCTCTATGAAAACTTCAAACGAAAAATGTGAAAATTTTAATTGACTTGAAAATTTCATGGAAAATTAATCATTTGCATAGAGTTTTCGGGACTGATTGCGGTCACAGCTAACCAGCGTTATCCAGGGCAGCGGCAACCGCTCACCTTTGCAACTCAACAGACAACAGCGTCCGTGTCCCCAGCTACAGCCCCTTCATTTACTCGTTCGCCAACTTGGCCAGCCTGTGCCAATGAGTCTCAGCAAACTGGCAAACTAGCCAACGGCATGGACGGCCATTTGTCTGTGCGTTGTACACGCGCTATTTCACCTCTCAGGTGGTTATTGCGCCAATGCATTCGCAGACACACAAACGAGGGTTTTACAATTGGCCAGCCAATAGTCATTTGCTTGGTCGCTGATGGCCAGAGCTGTTAGCGGGCACTTTCATAAATTACGAGGTGAAAATATTACACTATTTTTACAACCTAATCACCTCAATTTATTCTCGGTAATGCTCGTTGTTTGCATTTAATTAATAATTTCCATACAACAACAACAACTGCAAGAAGTGTAGCGAGCGAATATTCCACAGAAATTCATTGCACCCACGCCTGAGCGCTTACACTTACTTGGTATGCTTCCTCTGATGGTCACTAAGTAAGTATTGTATATGTGTGTATGTATGTATGTATGTATATTTCCCCCAAAGTGGTTTTTACGATTTCATGCCTTTTTGCGTTTTTAACCGTAAATTGGCAGTTGTTGGTGAATGAAGTCACACACCAAAACGATGCAATTTGGTTAGATTGAAAATAGAAAGGAAGAAAGCAAGGCTGACAGGTGGTGGCTGCGTTGAATAGGTTATTGCGTGAACTCATAGAAAATAGTACAACAACAACCCAGGCACTATTTACCTGCAAAGCCGGCGAAAGCTGAACTGTTGACTGCAGTGGCTGAGCAGTTTGTGGAGTCAATACTACGGAAATGAATTGCCCTTTTGTGTTTTATTTGGTCCGAAAAATTAACGATTTCGATTTCAAATTACACTGAGCTTCTTAGTACAATTCGTGTAATGGGAAATTTGAGGAAATTTGTTGAATTCCTGGTATTGAGCGTTTGAAATTTTGAATATGTATTAAAGCACCTGTTGAGTTTTTAGTACTGAGAAAGGTTCCTGGAAGAGGTAGAAATGCACACTCGGTAGGCGAACTCGTATCTATAGGCAAGTAATATATCCTTAGGTAAAACTTACATATATACTAGGTTGTTCAAAAAGCTTTGTGATTTAATTATTTAGAAAAATACAACTTTATGATTTAACATACACTTTGTTATTCGGTATATAAGGTGAAGTCCAAAATAAAAAAGACTGGAGTCATAAAAATATTTTTGTAGACGCCATCTTTTTAATGAGTTAGTGCGTTGGAAGTTACATCCTTAGCTGACTTCTAGTGGAAGTTTGGTGACATTCGGTTCAGTGGAAGTGAAGTTATTGTTTCTAAAGTGTCGGTATGTTTGTGTCTTCGGTACAAAAATGAGTTTCGAACAAAGAGGTAATATGAAATTTTGTTCTAATATCGGTAAAACGTTTACCGAAACATTTGAATTGATGGAACAAGTTTATGGCGGTGATTGTGTATCTCGTGCCAGAGTTCATAAGTGGTTTACACGTTCCAGAGATGGTTGTGAGGACATAAATGAAAATGAATATACGGGCCGCCCAAAATCAGTAATCACCGAAAACTCCATCGAAATTGTTCGTAAATTTATCGAAAATGAACCGAAATAATCGTTGATTCTCATGAAATCGGTGTTGAATATCTCCAAAACATCAATTTATCGCATTTTAACTAATCATATGGGCTTACGAAAGGTCTGTGCACGTTTCATTCTGCACAAGTGAACTGAGGACGAAAAAGACCTCATTAAAGAGGCGAGAAAAGACGACAAAAGAGGAGAACTTCCTTTACACCATTGTGGTGTAACTGGTGATGAAACGTGGTGTTTCCCACATGAATCTGAAACTAAGCGTCAAAGTGCCGAATGGAAGGCCCCAGACGAGCCACCACCCAAAAATCGCGTTTGGAGGAGCCAAAAATCTAGTCGCTACTCATTTTATTTTACAATTCCAAGGGAATTGTCCACAATGAGTTCGTGCCAAGGGGCCAAACCGTCAATGCAATGTTCTATCTTGGCATTTTAAAGCGTTTATTGCATCGCTTTCGTCGAATTCGCCCTGAATACCGCGAAGGAAGAAGCTGGTGCTCATCGATCCACTCTTGTTACTGAATTTTTGACTACAAATCGCATTTTAACCATCAATCACTCACCGTTTTCGCCTGATATGGCTCCCCGTGACTTCTACCTATTCGGAAAACTGAAAGGAAAACGTTTTGCGTCCGTCTTCTTTCACGAATTTTTATCTTTCAGCTGGTCTAAAAGATTACAATAATATTCATCCCACAAAATTGATGCTAACCCTTTCCTGGTCGATTTCTTGACGCGAACTCGTTTCGCAGTAGAAAAACCAGGTTCACACCACTCTGTAGCCCCTTGATTTTTTTGATTTAGGATCTTGGTGTTACACCCTAGTCCCATCCGTGGTGATAAACCGACGCATAAAATACACTGTTGCTGAAAGAGTCGCATTCGAATATTTTTTGTTTTTTGTTTTGTTATGTTTAATGCGGCTTTCTGAAACCCATCCAATGAGATGTCTATATCTTCTACTAAATCTCTTCCAGTCACTCGACGATTTTCCGATACGATATTCCGTATTTTTCCTACAATATCTGCTGTTGTTGTTGCTGTTTTTGGACGTCCTTGACATGGATGGTCTCCAAGGCTTGTACGACCAAGTTTAAATTCAGCAACCCATCTTTCTATTGCACTAATTGATAGTGAAAAGTCCTTCCACACTTCAAACATTCGTTCACAAATTTCATTTGCTTTTAAACCTTTCAAAAAGAAAAATGTAATCACTTGATTTTTTCCATTGTAGAAAATACTGTGAGACGTCGATCCTAAATGGCTTGTAAACAACCACATACGAAGAGTGTGCTAACATAACCAAAAAAATTTTGGCTAGTAGTAAAAACACTCTCTCTCTTATCGAACCGCAAAAGTTATTGATTAACCTAGTAAAGGCAACAGGTTATATTTTCCATAATCAATTTAATCAATGAATTCTGAATTGAGTATTATCAAAATCTATCTCTAATATTAACCAGGGTTCTTATCTTAAAGTATATTAAAGTATTCTGAAGGATCTCAGTTTCCCAGACTTTGAAGGGACCACTACACAAATCTTTAGATACGGCAGAAACCACAGCGAGGAAAAGTTTACATTTTTGAAGCGTCTTAATCCTAAAATCAATGTCGAAAGCATTTTAACTTCTTCAAAGTCGTATAAAGAGTTTGGTCTATAAAGGTGCTTAATACAAATTTCTGAAGGGTGCCTACCAACTGCCAGTTTCTTGCCAACCAGCGCAATATTCAGCTTGCGGTAGTTTCTCTGATTCTATGAAAAGTTATGAAAAGACCATGGCCAAATATATATTCGGAAGCAAATACAACTACGCTAACGGAAATGGGAGTAAACAGTGCACTAGTCTCGTTTATAGAACGAATGCTAACTGGGCGAATGATAAGCGCAAATCTGGGTGACACATCCACTAAGAAATTCCCGATCAGTGGTACACCCCAAGGTGGAGCAATATCTCCTCTTCTGTGGGAGGGAAAATAATCTCATATGCCGATGATATATTATGCGATCTTCACCAAAGATCTCTCAACAGACTATCACTCTGGTGCAAAAGACTTGAAATAATATTCCGAAATAAACGCGTCTGATACTATGTATTAAGCAGGAAACATAAAACACCTGCTCTTAAAGGAGGGAAATCACTTATAGTAACAGAAAAGACTAAATATCTGGGACTTGTACTGGATAGAAAGTTAAATTGGGTGCTCACAGTCGCAGATAGAGTACGCAAAGCTAGGACGGGGGATAGGAACCCAGCTTGATATACTGGCTGTACACAGCAGTGGTTAGGTCTATTCTCTACTATGGCATTGTAATATAGTGGAATGCCCTTCAGAAGGGTGTGAACATCAAAAAACTTGACAAAATTCAAAGACTAGCATCTGTTCTCATAACTGGCGCGATGTCAACCACACCATCGAAAGCATTATATGCGACACTAAACTTCCTGCCAGTAGATCTGCAGGCAAAATATATCGCGCGTAGTGCGTCAATAAAGCTGAACGCTCTACGTAAGTTGTCAAATAAGAACTACGGTCACGGCAAAATCTGGGCTGGCACTTCGGAGCTTCTCGGATTGGTGACCTATGCAGTCTAACCTACACTTGCCAATACAACGTTCACGACCCTCCTACCCTCAAGGGAAGAGTCAGAACAGGACAATGTCAAACAGGGCCAGTCAATCCATGTATACATAGATGGCTCAAAACTAGAGGGCAAGTTGGGCGGAGGTGTATACTCCGAGCATATGGGGATCTTCTTTAGTTTTCGGCTTCTCTTACGCTGAACTGATGGCAATAATGAAAGCCGCGACACTGGTACAGTGCGATGCGATATCTGGAAATGACATCTACATTTTCACTGACAGCCAGGCGGCGATAAAATCTCCACATAATCTCCATAATAAACCTCCAAGGTAGCCATTAAATGCCGCACATCTCGTAACTAGATGGCTTAGTCATTTCGCTTAAGGATAATATGGGTTCCTGGCCATCGCGACATTGAGGGTAACTGTAGCTAGCAGATGCTGCACGTATGAAAGTGGCAGATAAGCGCGCTAACTATAACACTTGAGAAGGTAGAATGCTACGTTGGCAACAGCAAAAGGATATTTTGGTAGCTGCTATGAAGGCTGAAGAACTATTATATGGAATAGATGACACAGTGTATAACGGTATAACAGTGTAACACAGTATATAAAGGGTCGATGTGAACCACACCTAAACGTCAAGTTTTTTTCTGCATTTCGTTTGGCATTTTTCAATTTCAGACTAACTCAATTTGAACCATGGAAAGATACACAATCGAGCAACGCGTTAAAGTTATTCCGACTTATTATGAAAACGGGCGTTCAAATCAAAATGCATATCGCGCACTTCGTGAAGAAAATCATCTACAATGTTGAGGCACATTTTCACCTCAGTGGATTCGTCAATAAGCAGAATTGCCGCATTTGGGCTAATGATAATCCAAGAGTGATTGCCGAAAAACCAATGCACCCACAAAGAGTGACTGTTTGGTGCGGTTCATTGGGCCGTATTTTTTCCAACATGAGGCCGGTCAGTCAGTTACTGTGAATAGTGTTCGCTATCGTGAGACGATAACAAACTTTTTATGGCCCGAATTGGAAGATATACATAGATGTGGACGATATGTGGTTTCAACAGGACGGTGCCACTTGTCACACAGCTATCGAAACAATGTCTCTTTTGCGCGAAAAATTTTATGGCCGAATAATCTCACGTCGCGGCGATGTCAATTGGCCGCCAAGATCATGTGATTTGACACCGTTAAACTTCTTTCTTTGGAGTTATTTGAAATAAAAGGTGTACATCGATAAGCCAGCAACAATTCAAGAGCTCAAGGATGAGATAATTCGGCACATTAACCGCATAGAACCTCAATTATGCCTTAGCGTCATCGTAAATTTGGACCATCGGATGGAGGTGTGCCGCCGAGGCCGCGGCGGCTATTTGGCCGATATTGTGTTCTACACGTAATTGAGCCATACCAGTATTATCATAATAAAGAGAAATGACAATAATTTGAAAAAAAAACTTGTATTTGATTCAAAATCAATACCGGCCCTTAAAACTTAACCACCCTTTATATAAATATAATATATAATTGGCGCGTACACCCTTTTTGGGTGATTGGCCGAGCTCCTCCTCCTAGTTGTGGAGTGCGTCTTGATGTTGTTCCACAAATGGAGGGACCTACAGTTTCAAGCCGACTCCGAACGGCAGATATTTTTTTATGAGGAGCTTTTTCATGGCAGAAATACACTCGGAGGTTTGCCATAGACTGCCGAGGGGCGACAGATATTAGAAAATATTTTTTCTTAATTTTGATCTTTCACCCAGTTTCGAACCAACGTTCACTCTGTGAATTCCGAATGGTAATCACGCACCAACCCATTCGGCTACGGCTTAGTTAGGGGATGGAAAACAGAATGGAATGGGCCTTGGGACCATCGAAACAAGCAACCTAGCTAACCCAACCTAACATAACAATTTCGTAATAATACAAACAGGACTTGAATAGCATTCACCGAGAGCCCATCACTCCTTTACAATCTCTCGCCCGCTGAATGCCGCCATCGGAGACCAATCAGGGCCTATTGCGGCAAGGAACTTCGACTTCGATTAAACTTCTACCAATCCAGCTTCTGCTCGCTTTCTGAACCTACCATTAGATGCTGCCGACGACGATAGCAGTGCTAAAGTTAAGCAAACAGCTAATACTTACATTCTCTTCTAAGTTGAATTCTTGCTTCTTGTCTTTATCTGGAGTATTTTGATTATTCTGAATTAGTTCTGAAATAATCACAGAGCTCGCTTGTCTCTACGACAAAATCGGCGTACTCGCTGTGGTAGTGAGAATCATATAGTGCGATAAGTTTTCCCAGCAGACTTTTATTTACGGGCGTAAGTGCATATGTAAAAACTTATGAATTATAATGATCTGTGATAAATATTACAGAAATGGTTTGCATGGATTTCTTGGAATTCGCACAAAACGTGCTAAAATTAAACACTAAATTAAAATGTAATGAAATTGTCGCACGATCAGCTCATTTTGCAAGTGCTCGAAGTAAATCTGAACCATGCATACTCTGTGCTACAAGGTGGCACAAGTTAGTCATCCAATTTTGGTTGCGAATAACTTTTTTACTGAATACAAAAAAATTACTTTGAGGATGGAAGTCTTTATTTATACCTTCACGCGCTCTATTGCTTGTCTGTCTACTTCACAAGTGTCAAATATGATTGACGTATGACGGAATTTACAAAAATTATAAATCTTTCGATAGGGTGATTAATTTCGCGGCACCTTGTATATGTGCAAGTATATGTGTATGTGGTGTAAATTGATTGTAATGAGCTATGAAAGGGCACAAAATCAACCTATGTGCGAATATGAGCGTCAAAATAAAGTGTACACGACATGTTGATAAGTTTTGACAATTTATTTATTTATTTTGTAATTTAAATTATTTTTTATAAAAATATAGTCATACTGCAACAAATACTTGTAAAGCCAAGTTTCATACTTTGTATAAAATTTGTGAAAATTTTCACGTATGCAATTTTATAGATCATTGAATTTTGATGTAATAAAATTTGAGTTTCCAGTAGGTTAAAAATCACACTGATTTTTGAGAACTTTTTTCGTACGCAATCTTGTGCATTTTCTCCATTTAACGCCTACTTCACATTCCTTTTAGATGGAGGAAAACACCCAGAATTTTTAGAAAAATTTCGCGTATGCAGTTTTATAGATCATTAAATTTTGATAAAACAAAGTGCAATTTCCCAGTAGATGAAACATCACACAGCTTTTTGAGATTTTTATACGGACGCAATCTTGTGCATTTTCTCCATTTAATGCCTACTTCACATTCCTTTTAGATGGAGGAAAACACCCAGAATTTTTAGAAAAATTTCATGTATGCAGTTTTATAGATCATTGAATTTTGGTGTAATAAAATGCAAGTTTTGAGAACTTTTTTTCAAACGCGGTCTTGTGCATTTTCTACATTTAACGCCTACTCCACATTTGCTTTTAGATAGAGGAAAACTCCCAACACGTCAGCAGAAAAAATTGTGAAAAATAAACGCGATTTTTGAAACACTTGGAACTTACACTTTATTCTACTAAAACTTAATGATCTATAAAACTGCATACAAGAAATGTTTGTAAAAATTCTGAACTGAAAACTGCATACCCGAAATATTCCCACAAATTCTGAGTAAAAAATGCGAAATTTTTAAGAAAAATTGCTGAAAATTTACAAATTTTTTACTAAGTTCGAAACTTTGCTTTATACGGATCTTCTTGTAGTATGAACTATATTTTTATAAAAAAATAATTAAAATTACAAAATAAATAAATTACTAGTCAAAACTTATCACCACATATTGATAAGTTTTGACTACACTTTATTCTGACGCTGACAGTAAATACATGAACGAAAAGGGAGATACATTGAGTTCTATGGAAGCAAGGTGGCATAGCATTGCTGAAACAAAACCGCTGCGTATTACACCGAATGAAAAAAGTGAAAACAAAGCAGCTGTATACCACCTGCCCGTCTACCCAGCAGCCCACCAACCCACCGAAACTCGCTGGCTGCTGAACAATTTCAAGGAATTGAGCATATCAAGCGCGTCGGCACGCTCCGTTTCGATTCACAATTAATTCCGCCAGATGAGAACACAAGACAACAACAACAACAACAATTATCTTAATGCCACAAATAAATTTAAGGAAAATCTTAAGGAGTCGAAAGCAAAAGGGTTACTTGTTGTTGTTGCTTGTAAAATACAAAAATGCATTTTCACACAATTTGCAAGCAAGAAAATAAGAAAAGTTGTAGATTGTTATTCATTTTATTCATGCAGCGCGACTGCATTGAAGAAGTTGCCGCAGCTGTATATGCGAGTATGTGTGTGTGTGCGTGCATGCAGAAGGGAACCAAAAAACCACAAATATATTTATCTGCACTTTGGTATCACTTGTGACAGCAGCGGCGCAACGCAGGGCCAGACGACCTCATTCACAGACGCTTTGGCTGCAACGGAATAGCTGGCGGTTGCGGAAGGGAGGCGAATTGGTGTTGGAGGCTGCCGTCGCTGAATGGCTGCAAGTGGTTACAAGACAATTCACTTTATATTCTATGCAAGCAAGCACGCACACATTTTTTTAACATATGTATGTGTGTGTGTGTGTATGTACTTACATATGACCGCCAGCGAATGCAAACGCGCGAAAATTAAGTGGCATCCACACTCAGCAAAGCAACGAATAACTAATTACATTCGCAATTATTTCATGTTTTGGCCAATTTAGTAGGACAAATTTATCTGAGCGGTGTCATCTATTTAGAATTGTTGTTGACGGTGGGCGTCGCACAGACGACGGACGTACAGACGCGACAAAACTTGTAGACAGTCAGCCACAGGGGCAACGCATCATGGCTGGCGCAAAACGTCACAATGAAAGACAACGATTGTTGAGCGAAACAGTGAAATCATTTTAGTCGACAACAAAAACAACAACACCTACAATAGCAGCAGCAACAGGGCAACATTTATAAAAATTACAAAAATAACAGCAATCACTTTGGTTATGTGGCGGTCGCCAGGCAGCCTGTGTCGCCCAACCAACGGCCATCGGCCACCGGCCGCCAGCAGCCGCCATTCAGTTCAACGATTAAGATTTTCTAATTAGATGCGAGTGCAAAGGCGAACGCGCCAACAGCGAAATTAAATGAAAAATGCATAAAATTCATCTGATATGCGGAGCTCAAAGGAAAATTATTAAAAATGTATTCAAATACAAAGAAAAATGAAATGGATTGGATTGGGCATTTTTGTTTGCTTTGATTGCAAGAGAAGCAAAAGAGGGTGCATTAGAAGACTAAATCTGAGTACCGGAATACTCGTGAATATCTATACGAATTTATGTATATATTAGGTTAGGGAATAAGTTCGTAGCATTTTTACCGAAGACTTCTATTTAAACACAAAACAATAATTATATCAAGAAGTTAATCAATTATATATTCACCGTTACTGTTTACAACCTCTTCCCACCTATCGACCAAAACTCGACTGGCCTGGTGTCAAAGAAGTTGTTGAGCCAGTTCTTAAGAACCTCGTTGTTATCGAAGGTAACGCCTTTCATATGATTTGACAGGGTGCGGAAAAGTTGGTAATCCCTCGGTGCAAGGTCTGGAGAATACGGCGGATGCTGAAGGACCTCTCATTCGAGCTCTCGGAGTGCGGCTTAAACGACTTCTGCAACATGGGGCCTGGCGTTGTCGTGAAGGAGTATGGTTTGGCCATGTCGATCAGGTATTTTCAGTCGAATAGCCTCATTCACGCGGTGTAGCTGCGCAGTGTAGAGCTCCTTGCTGACCGTGACATTCTCTTCAAGCATTTCCCAGTGTACCATACCCTCCCAGTCCCACCAAACACATATCGTGATCTTCTTTGGATGAAGATCCGACTTGACTCTCGGGCTGCTTTGGCGTATTTTCTGGAGCCACCCACGCCAATCTTTGCTTCATAACGATGTATAGGCACCATTTCTCATCTTCCGTGATGATTCGGTACAAACAGGCGCTGTTTATGACCGCGTGTTGCTCGATGGTGGACGTGATGCTAAGACGCAATTTGAAGGCGTCTTTGTTTTTTTCGTTGAGCTCGTAAGGCACCCAGACTCACAATTTTTTCATAAATCCCATTGAATGAAAGTGATTGAGAATCGTTTTATGATAGCAGTTCATTTTTTCCGCCAATTCACAACTGGTTTGGCGTCCATTCTCCTTCAAAAGGGAGACGTTCTTCATCGAATTCAGAAGGCCTTCCGCTGTGGTACGTGTCATCGACGTCAAAGTCGCAATTTTTGAGCTTTGTAAACCATTTCCGTGCCGTAGATTCGCCCATGACACCTTCTTTCTACACGTCTCAAATGTCTCGGGCTCGGGCTTTGACCTCAGTAAAAGCAAAGAAGAGCAGATGTCGAAAATGTCGATTTTTGCCTCCAGGGTATTCCATTTCTAAGCCTCAAAACTAATACAAAATTAAATAACTCACAGTAACAGGTAAGGAATCTCAAGCGCCTAACAATCAAACCTGGACATTTACAAAGAAAGAGTTTTAAAGTCTCGTTCTCTACAGGATCCCCACAGCTTCTGTAATGGGGTCCAAGCTTCTCCGCATGAGTCCAAGCTTCAATCATGAGTTTGGAAATTGAATGGCAGGGGATCCCAAGTACTTTATGCGTCCTGTTTATGTCGTACTGAGGCCAAAGCCATTTTGAGATACCAATCGATACGATAGAACTTCATCCGTTTTGCGCTTTTTTAAGAAGAAAATTGTGTAGCTTCCCTTTAACAACGCACATAGGTAGATTTTGAAGATTTAGGCGGCCAAAAATATTTGACTGCACATATCGTTTTAAAACTGTTTAATAACTAGAAATTTATAATAATTTGTTTTAATAATCGATTAAATTAAAAAAGTATATGTATTACATTAATAACTAGAAATTTATAATAATTTGTTTTAATAATCGATTAAATTAAAAAAGTATATGTATTACACTGTGTAACACTGAAAAATACCTTAGCAGTAAAGCTCCTTTTCTTGTAGTATGAAAAGAACTGTCATCACTTGTTTGTATCTTATTGTGGGCTACACATTGACTTTATACAACAAATCTTAACCTTTCCCAAAATAAAAATAGAGCCCATATTTCACTAGTATTTGCATAAAGTTTACCTTAATCGATTTTGAAAAAATTGTTTTATATATAATAGAAAAATATTTTCGTTTCCACAGGTAATTTGTAGTGGCACAAAAGAGCTAAGAAAAATGTTGGCATCCGAACCAGAAGTATCCTCAATTTTTTGTTTATATTTAGCTTGCTGGGAACCATCGCATCCCCACTTGCATATTATTGTAAGAGAATTTCTTTCGTCCTCGCTTAGAGTGAGGAGCACCTCCTCTAAATACATTGATAAGCGCATAATTGTCTTATCGATGAGGCTTTGCAAGTCAGTTTCTGCGTAAGAACTAGTTATCCGTATTTGCGTTTGGTAACATTCTTTTTTAGCTTCTAATAAGCGATCGTAACAGGGATAAAGATAAGGATTTGTATTACGAATTATTTCATATTGCTCTCTTGTTAAGTCTGCTTCTACAAACATAGCTAAGGCTGCATGTGGTGTCAATATATTACCTCTCCCCGGGCTTGTTGATTCTTTGTATGCACTTTTGTATTTTGCTGCGCGTGATGGCGATTCTGCGATTTCTTTCAGAATTCGCGAGGCGTCCCTCTGCCCTTTTGCTATTAGAGTGGATTGCGCAGCATGTATAATAACTGTATCTTCTACCATGGAACGGACTTCTTCCGTTTTCCTACGTTTACTTCGCTCACTACACTTTTCGAATGATTTCAATGGACGGCCAGGGCGAAAATGTGACTTATTTGGAATTTCTATTGTTCTATTTAACTAAGACTGGTTAGCTTTTAGAAAAGCGTCCTCCTTTCTTCTGGCTTTAGTCCATTTTTCCTTAAGCTATGCTTTAAAATAAGAAAAGCTTTTCTTAAATGTTTGCACATATTAAGCTGAATATGCATGACAAGACAGCAGGTTATCTTCTAAGAAATCTAATTTTTCCTCCAAAGATGTCAAATTCTGCCCTTACATTTGATTGTAGAGATATTGACGAGTTATTTGTCTAGTGCCTGATGAGCTGGCAATACCTAAGATAAGCAAAATTGGCTTAGAAATCAAAACAAATGCAATATTTTTTATATTGACTTTAGACAAGCGTGTATCAAACCCTTTATATGACCCTTTATCTGCAAGTATCTGCAGCTAACTTTTATGCACGTGGCGAGCTAATTGCACCAGGTATCATGTTCAATACTAACTTTCACTTGGACGGACTTGGAAATATACCAAACCGGGTTTTCGAAACTAAAAAATACAAAAAAAAAACAAAAATAAATTATACCCTTAATGAAATAGGCACCACTTATCCATTTATAACTATTAAAATCACAAACACCAATAACAAATGATAATATTCACCTGAAATATCATAATCCATCACGATTACTCAGCTCGGTAACTTAAATCCGTAAATATTCACGCTAAAACATACGATTTTACAGCGGTTAAACAAAAACGATAACGAGCGTTTCAGAAAGAGCTATGTTTTGATTAACTGACAGCTAATGCAAAGTATGGGATTGACCGTAGGAGGTTGAATTATTGTTCGTCGGTCTATTTTCAAGTTGTGGGAGTGCTTTTTTTTGTAGTTGTGACAACTTTCTGAAATCCAATTATGGCCGCCTAAATAGCTTAAATCTACTTATGTGCAACGGCGACACCAATGCCTAAGATGGCGGTAACAGAAACCGGTTCAGTCGAACCATTCATGGTAAGCTCATCGGTAATTTCACCGGAATGTCCTGGAACTCATATAAGTGCAAGCCTCTTCTGTCTTGCGACAGATTTTAACTTCTCATTACATTCTTGAACAATCCTTGGGGCCTTGAGTGCATCGTGACTGTCACTGAAAACTCCAATCTCTTTCTCGCTCCATTTCCTCTCGATTATCCAATCGGTTACTTTCAGGATGGCAAAAATTTCCGTTTGGAAAACAGCGGCCATTTCCCCCATAGCACAGTGATACTTATTACTATCGTTTAATTACCATCCAGCTCTAGACCCTATTTCATCCTTGGACCCATCGGTAAAGAAAATATTCGTCAAACCTCCCTGCATGCATTCTGGATTGCTCCATTGCTCACGCAATGGAAATCTGACATCAAATCTCCTTCCAAAAGACGACGACAGTCTTGGGTGCCAAAAACAGTGGATACTACTCAGATAGCATCTTAAAAATTTTCTGTGTCCCGAAGTTGCATCTTCGTGGCAGAAACCATATTTATGGAGTCTACGTATTGCTTTTATTACTTCCTGTTGTATTTTAAGATCCAGGGGAGCAAATCAATCATAGCATTTAGAGCATCGCCGGAGGTTGTACTCATGGCATCCGTAATGCATAAACATACACTTCTTGGCAGCCTGTATAGTTCCCGGAGTGTGGGCTTAACCATCGTCCGTAGCCACCAGACTTCAGAGGCGTAAATTCTGATTGGTCTGATAAGTATACATAGGACCACAGCAGATTTCAAACCCCGGGTTTTACCAAAGGCTCTGCGCCACTGCTGAAAAATCCTTAATGCGCGATTCACCTTCAGTGAAACATGTGTCTCCTAAGTCAGCTTCTTACCCAAGATTACTCCTAGATATTTAACTTCATAGGAAAAACCAAGTGTCACACCTTTCAGTGTTGGAAAACTAAGTCCATCCAATTTCCCTTTTCTCGTGGACAAGACTTAGTTAGTTCTGTACGGTTGACGGAAAGACCTTGTCTCATGCACCAGTCATCGATTTTGCCTGGAATTCTCTGCACTTTCATGCAAGACCTCCTTAGGGATTTATCCGATGTTAGCGCACGGACATCGTCCGCATATGCTTGAACATGAAAACCGAGTTCCTGCATCTCCGCTAGTAGAGAGTCTACGAAAAAGCGCCACAACAGCGGAGAAAGAAAGAACACTTCCGTGGGGACATCCTTGCTTGCGTGACAGGATACTCGGACTCGATGCTGCAGAATCGATTAAAAAGTTATTAAGTTTAATATTAATACATATTTATTTGGAAAACGTGCATCTTAAAAAATATGTATATCCAAAAAAATAATTGGTTTGATGTTCGTAATTTCCTCATTTCGTTGAAAGCTCCATTTAAGTACGTTTTACGGAAAAATCAGTGTTATATCGTACTTGTAAAGCTAAGTCTCAACTTTAGTACTTTAATGAAATCTCATTTTTCGCTCTTCATGCATTTCTATACGAATACGCTTTGCTACTTTTACTGCTCTTTAAGCTCAACAGCACACCTTCATGCCATAAACTAGAAAAAAAAAAAACATTTCCTTTGTGTAAGTGCTAAAAAATCAATAAATGGCATTTCCCCACTCTCCATTTTCCTTACGCTCTTTTTCACTTGTTCCATTTTCTCTTCCCTCGCATTTACTATGAGTGTAAGCAAAAAGAGGCAGCGCAGCATCAACTCCATACGTACACATTTTTCTTCCTTTCAACCACAATGAAGGAAGCTCCAAAGAATATAAAAACGGTTATTATATGGCTACATACAAGTAGAGTTACACACTTAAATACAAGTACATATGTGCATATGTATTGCACATATATAATATATATATATATATCTCTGTATGAATGTATATAAAAGATAGGAATAATGCCTGCGCCGGTGGTTTCAACGACTACCAATTCGGTGCGGTGTGCTCTTCTTGCCGAGATGCGCCTTTCAACAGTTCAAGTACTTTTTAATTGGGCTAACTGTCCGCCACCTGGCAATAATGGCTGCCATTTTGAACTTTAAACACACACTTACACACATGCCAGGTCCCAGCGCAAAGGAAATTTGAGTGTGTGTGTGTGCCAAATGAGGAGTAGGAAATATGAGATTCTTTGGGAGCGATGTAGAGTAGTTGTGCAAAAGCGGATGCGGATGCATTTGAGCGATGTAAATATACGAGTGTTGAGTGTGAAAAAGCTTATTTGTGAAATACAAGAGATTTTCACTTGGAATGAATAATAAAAAGCGGCGTCAATACATATTTTAGGATGTAATACAAAAAATACATACAGATTTGGACAATTATACAGAGCCAAGGATTTAGCGGAGGGTTTTGCCAAATTTTATTTTTGTTTGAATTCCGAACTTAGATCCAAAGAGCATACGGCTTGGCTGTCGAGTTGCTCCAATAGCATTAACTTCCACTCACTTCCCTCATTGAATTGAAATTAAAGCACATTTACGCTCTTCCAAAAAGACACGCTTTAACTAAATAGGATCGACCAATCCGATCGATGCGAAAGAATTGCCAGAATAAATTATAATTTGTTGTATATTCAAATTAAATACATTCAGCACTGAAAGCCTTAGTAGCCAAAGTGCTAATTAGTTAGGGTTATATTGGATAAAGGGTGTTTAAATTTCAAAGGCCGGTATTAATTTTGAATAAAATACAATTTTTTTTAAATTATTATCATTTCTCTTATTATGATAATATTGGTATGGCTCAATTACGCATGGAACAAAATATCGGCCAAATGGCCGCCGCGGCCTCTGTGGCACACCTTCATCCGATGGTCCAAATTTTCGATGACGCTGAGGCATAATTGAGGTTCTATGCCGTTAATGTGCCGAATTATCTCTTCCTTTAGCTCTTGCTGGCTTATCGACGCACATCTTTTCTTTCAAATGACTCCAAAGAAAGAAGTCCAACGGTGTCAAATCACATAATCTTGGCGGCCAATTGACATCGCCGCGACGTGAGATTATTCGGCCATCAAATTTTTCGCGCAAAAGCGCCATTGTTTCGTTGGCTGTGTGACAAGTGGCACCGTCCTGTTGAAACTACATATCGTCCACATCCATATCTTCCAATTCGGGCCATAAAAAGTTCGTTATCATCTCACGATAGCGAACACTATTCACAGTAACCGGTAGTACACCGATCTCATTTTGGAAGAAATACGGTCCAATGATGCCGCCGATCCATAAGCCGCACCAAACAGTCACTCTTTGTGGTTGCATTGGTTTTTCGGAAATCACTCTTGGATTATCATTCGCCCAAATGCGGCAATTCTGCTTATTAACGAATCCACTGAGGTGAAAATGTGCCTCATAACTGAAGATGATTTTCTTCACGAAGTGCGCGATATGCATTTTGATTTGAACGCCCGTTTTCATAATAAGTCTGAAAAACTTTAACGCGTTGCTCGATTGTGTGTCTTTCCATGGTTCAAATTGAGTTAGTCTGAAATTGCAAAATGTCGAATGAAATGCCGAAAAACACTTGACGTTTAGGTGTGGTTTACATTCAGCTTCGGCCCTTGAAATTTAACCACCCTTTATATCCCCTATAAATAATAATAATAATAAACACATTCATATACAAATCAGACATGACATGCTTCCTCTATTGGTTAACAAGAGCTGCTTTCAATATTTTGGAACTAGCCTGAAAATGAAAAAAAACACGTCTTGTAGGTATACAAGTTATTCGCATGCGGATAAAAATAATGATTTTTGCATTGACCATACTTACAAGTTGGCGCAAAATTAATCACCCTATCGAAAAATTTATATTTTTTTCAAATGACGACGTATGTCAATCACATTTGATACTTGCGAACTAATATAGAAGCTGCAGTATAGAAAGAGACAAGCAATGGAGCGCATGAAAGTCAAAATTAAGATTTCCATCACTCAAAATCATGTTTAGTGAAAAATTTATTCAATATTTTTGCGTAAAATGTTTGTGCAAATGGCTTAAAATCAATTAATTGTTTTGTGGTCGATCTTTAGCTTTATATGATATTATCGATATTTTCTTTAACATTAAAAATGCCTGAACGAAATGGACGAAACCAAAATTGATACAAAACAAAACAGATTACAGAAATTCAATTTTTTTCAATTATAGCCATGTCATCTTCTTCTGGAACATCGTCATAAAATTCTGAATTATATTCGGATTTTCCTCCAAATCCATTTTCTGTTGAATCATTGGTCCGAATCTCATGTGCGATATAGCTATGGTTAAATGAATACTTCTTGTCTAATTAGCCTGTTCGTAGCGCATTGGGAACATCACTATCAGTTATTTTGTCCCATGAATTGTTTACCCAATTCACAACTTCTTGTAAGCCTGGTTTTACAAAACTACCTCGATGATTTCGCACCATTCTGCTTTCAATATATTCATTGATTTATATCTGCAAATGATCCTTGAATGGCTTTATTATTGCAATCTCAAGTATCTGGAGGCAACCGGAATCATTATTTGATCAATCTTCCTCTCAGCAAGAAAGTGTTCCATATCTTTAGCGCGGTAAGAACTGGCTGAATCTCAAACTAGTAAACCTCTATTCTGAACCCTCAGCAGTGGTGGCAGCATAAAATCAACCCATTTTCTTATAACTGCATGGGTGCACCAGGCTTTTTCACTTTCAATCGCACAAATTCCTGAAACACGTTGAATCTGGTCTTTTTAACCTTTAGTGATTAAAAATGGCGATACTTTTTTGCTATCTAGACGAATTGCCAAAATACAGGTAGCACGTGCACTATCGTAACCGGTAGAAAGAACGCAAATTGAAGAAGAAACCTTGTGATGAACTCTCGTTTGAGCTCCTTGGCCTAGGAATACCGCGGTCTCATCCATAGCAATCATGTTGGAGAGTTGGTATTTCGAAAAATCGATGCCATCAACAAAAAGTTTAAACGCAAGTGCACGCTTAACAACTTCATTGTCTTCCAGCTTAAACAATGGTGTTGATCTTCTTAGACACAGTTCATATCGTTTAAGAAAGTTGTCCAACCAGTGTGACGATGCTTTAAATTCTTCTGTGGATATATTAAATTCAATTGCTGTTTCACGGGCAAATTTTTGAATATCACACCTACGCATAACCAAAGCCATTTCTCTCCTGCCTGCAATACATTCCCAGATGCAATCTTTCAACACAGAAAAAACGGCTGTCGACTGATCCAACTCTGCGTTTTTCTCATTTCTTTGGTTCACCAGTTGACACAGGTATTCGTAGTTTGCACGCCATTTACGAACTATACGGATATCCAGCATCTTCTCTTTACAGAATGCTACAATATTTACACTCCTGGAGCCTTCCACGATTCCCTTTTTGTTCTCGACGGAATAGCTCCTTAGTTTTGTACTTATTTTAACTGGGGTTAAAAATTATTCACTTTATTTTTAAATAAAATTACGTATGGGGAAATTACAAGACTGAAATTAATGAACTTTGTATACCCGGACTGCCGCTCAATGTCAACTATTGCCTTATGTTGTATTTTTAAGATAAATTCCAAGAAAAAGAATTTGTTTAGTGTGAAATGTCACCTTGACAACGACCACAAACTTTATTTGATCACTACTTTACGAAATATCAATCACTACAGCCAACTGCCGAGAATATAATGGATTGCTTTCTCTAATTCTCAAAAAACAAACAGTCAGCCCAAATAAAATTTCAACAAAATGTGCGCGCATATATCTATAAAGTAAGCTACAGACCGAATTGAGGACTTCCTTACTTGTTGGTATACAATTTTTGCTTGAGATTAGATGACAATGCGAAATATTGTTGACTTAGACTTATCTGCTCCTCTTAGAATTATCTACATATCATTTACAAAACATTGAACGAGCTTGAACTGTCTTGATGAGGACCAGAAAAAAGCAAAAAAAAATTGTAGGAAATATTATGGATTCTGATTCGATTTGCAAAAGGCACTTCCCTGTCCTAAACTTTCTTGTTAAAGCCTTGAAGTGGAAAATTCTTGCAGACTAACACCAATATAAATGTAGATCAATCTTAAAAATTGGAAAAAATATAAAATACTTGAGCTAAGATGAAGTACTAGTGATGTGGCGCAGAGAAAAACATACACAAAAATTTTGCTTAAGATTGATTGCGTGAATTCAAAACCTAAAGCATTGAAGGTTAAATTTAGTTCAGCACAAGTTCTTGATCATTGAAGCATTAGAACGTAACAACTTCTAGAAAAAGCAATTTTAACACATTGACTGCCAAGGCACTTTCAGCAAATAAGATGCTCTGGGGCCACAGCATTTTTTTTTTTTAAATCTCATCAGAGACGTCAAAATTGGAATTTAGGGTAGTGCTGGTAATATTTTCTGCTTAGAAACAGGCAATTTTTAACTAATTAGTATGTCACACACATATGTTCGACGTGGCGCCTACCGACTTTTTTTAACTCAGGGCCATGGCGGACATATGTATATGCACGACAAAAACATTGGCTAAACATCAAAATACATCGTCGTCTACAAGCTCTACTTCGTTTTGCAAAAACAAAACAATTGGGAGTATGTTGTTTTTGCAAACAAACACCAAACAACGTTATATGACGACAATGTATTTTGATGTTTGAATCCGTCATTTTTGCAAACAGAAACAAGTCAAAGCTTATTACATGCTCAGTAATCAAGAAGACTTGATCGCGTTATATTGGTTGATAATATTTGTGTTACGGAATGTCGAAAAGAAAATTTTTATCGGATACTGAGTTAGAAAAAATACTCGCAATTCCAGAAAGTAAAGAAGATGAAGATAGCTCTGATGACTCTGTAAAGGATCCTATGTATAATCCTACTGCATACTCTTCGGAATTTTTTCCAATTGTTTTTTGAGCTGCGCCGAAGCCACCATAACAGAAATTTCATGGGAAGCCTTATATTTTATTATTGCCATAAAATCATATTTATCGTCAATCGTTGCTGTGTGACATGGCGAGAGAGAATAATAGTCGTGTCGGACAAAAGCGATCTGCTCTAAATGAGAAGGGCAGCTAATAGAGCCAGTTATGCTGTTAATGACGAATGATCGTGCTAAAATGAAGAGAATTGTGGACAGAATTCAAGTGTAGGAAGGCTAATTAGTGGGCAACGAGTATAGTAAAGAGGTACTGGTTGGGAAAAATTTAGTGAGCAGAGCGTAAATTTTTAGAACCATTTTTGAAACTCACTCAAAACGACTAGATTAAATTTTTGTGTAAGACCTCCAAATAAACGCTTCATGCTCCAGTTTTGATCTACCCAATGCACAATGCAGAGATTTAAGTGTGCAGGGGTTACGAACCTTGACAGATTCGGCGGATAAAAGCTAACATCGCATATAATTGGCATGGCTATTATACAAGGTCAAGTCCAAAACAAACAAGACTGAGCTAAAATAGAAACGACAAGAGCTTTGTTCTGATAACTTCGGGTTTATTTATTCAAAATAGCCCCCTCTGACCTCGATACACTGTTTTGAGCGATATGAAAGCTTTTCGAAAGAGTGTTTCAGGTCATTGACCGGAATGTCCTTCAGATTGTCCGTACAAGTCCTTTAGATGACCTCTACGGACGCTAAACGTTTTCCTTTCATGGCCGAATGCAATTTTCCGAATAGGTAGAAGTCACAGAGAGCCATATCAGGCAAATACGGTGAGTGACTGATGGTTAAAATGCGATTTCTAGTCAAAAAAACAGTCACAAAAGTGGATCGATGAGATGGTGTATTATCATGCAATAAGCGTCAGCTTCCTCCTTCGCGGTATTCAGGGCAAATTCGACGAATGAGATGCAACAAACACTTCAAAACGCCAATATAGAAAATTACATTGACGGTTTGGCCCATTATCACGAACTACTTGCAGACAATTCCCTTGGAATCGTAAAAACAAATAAGCGTCGACTTGATTTTTGACCTCTCCAAACGCAATTTTTTGGGTGGTGGCTCGTCTGGGGCCTTCCATTCGGCACTTTGACGCTTAGTTTCGGGTTCATGTTGGAAACACCACGTTTCATCACCAGTTACAATGTTGTAAAGGAATTTCTCGTCTTTTCTCGCCTCTTTAATGAGGTCTTTCGAATGTGGAATTCAAAACAATTTTTGGTCCTCAGTTAACTTGTGCGGAATGAAACGTGCACAGACCTTTCGTAAGCCCAAATGTTCAGTTAAAATGTGATGAAACGATGTTTTGGAGATATTCAACTCAGATTCCATGAATTTCAACCATGATTTCGGTTCATTTTTGATAAATTTACGAACGATCTTGCTGGAGTTTTCGATGATTACTGATTTTGTGCGGCCCGTATGTTCATTGTCATTTATGTCCTCAGAACCATCTCTGAGACGTGTAAACCACTCATGAACTCTGGGACGAGATGGACAATCATCGCCATAAACTTTTTTCATCAATTCAAATGTTTCGATAAGCTTTTTACCGACTTTAAGGGGTTACATGGGTTTCGTTGGTTCAAAAAATCGATTTATTTTCTTTGGCTTATTGATTTCTACAACATCTCAGGAATATTATCCTACATTTTCAAGTCGATCCGAGTAATAAATTCGGAGATACAGCCTTTGGAATGTGTGCGCTCCAAGCCACTTTTATTGTTACTCAAAACTTTAAACCGTTTTTCTCGGAACCGTGTTTTCAAAGTCGGTTGTCAAATGTTCTCGAAAACTACTCAACCGATCTTGATGAAATTTTACACAGGCGTTCGAAATACAATCTACTCGTGCATGAACGAAGGATTTTGTTTTTTTTTTCAATTACAACTATTAAAAAAAAACAAAATGTCAAGCAAATTTGACCGAAATTTTCATTTTTTTGGAAAAATGTCTGCCAAAATTCCAGTTTTTACTTTTTTTTCTTTCCTTCGTTCAAGCACGAGTTTATGGTCTTAACTAAAACTCTTATTTTTGTTTTTTAATTTTCGATAATCTTGTCAGGAGTTATGCTGACAACGCGGACGCACCTTTTTTTCGAGGGGTCACCGGAAATGACGTCACAATGGAGGAGTTTTAATTTTTTTTTTTTTGAAAATTTCAGAAATTATTCTTTAAGTATGTATCTATAAGGCAAAAAAAATGTTGAATTAAATAAATACAATAATTTTTTTAATAAAAGAAAAAAAATATATTGAAAATAGGCCTTTTTTACCCGACGAAATCCATGTAACCCCTTAAAACCAAATTTGATATTAGCTCTTTGTTCGAAACTCATTTTTGTTACGATCGCACAAACATACTGACACTTTAGACGCAATAACTTTGCTTCTACTGAACCGAATGTCACCAAGCTTTCACTGGACGTCAGCTAGGGATGTAACTTCCAACGCATTAACTCATTAAAAAAAAGTGCCATCAAAAACATTTTTACGACGCCAGTTTTCTTTATTTTGGACTTCACCTTGTAGACCTATTGGTTCTTAGTGGTACCAGATGTAGCTAAACCATTACGTTTATATATCTATGTAACTACGTAAAGATTACAAATCAACTGGCAGCTCTTCGGCGCCATCCTTTCTCGCAGTCCACGCATATTCTCTTCAAGTATGCCTCATATGGGTTATTTGTACTGCAAGTGCCAGTTAAGCGATGAACAACGGGCACCAAAAAGGAACAGCAACAACTTAAACTTAAAAATGGCAGCAAGCCCCAACAATAACAATAACAGCAACATCATCATCACCAGCCAACAAATCGACAAAGTTGCCGCTGACGTTAACTGCTATTTTAAGTGAGTGGAAATTTGCTGCATTATAATTATTTTCCACAATTGGACATATTGGTATGGTTTGCAACGCTATTATGCGCCGCAAAGCACACTAACCCGCACACACACACACACACACACAATAAGCACCACACTGACATTCGGCAACGGTACGTATCATTATTAATGGCGTCTTGTTGAGGTAGCGACAAAAGCCGTCGCGGCAGCGACTGTGACGTAGGAAGTGAAGGTGGTGATGGCGACGCCATTTTTATTTACTTACTTGTCATACTTTTTCAAACGAGGGGTACAGACATAAACGTGCTCACTGATTTTCAGCGTTGCTTTTTATTTATTTGTGAACCGCTCTTGGCGTTTGGCCAACAATTCTGTGGTTTATTCAATCAACCAGTAGGAGTGGTATTGTTATCCCTTTCGCGCCACCTTATTGCACGACTTCATGGTAGAGATGTAGTTGAGAAAAACGCATGCGCGTAAAAAATATACTGGAAAAATTACTATGCTCGTATTTGTTTTTGTATAACGCTGTTGACAGTTTGTCAGTTTATCAATTAGCAAGTGTAACCTGCTTTCTCGTTCCCCCATTTTGCACGCAGCTCTTCGGAGAGCTTTCACATTTTAAGGGTGGTTTTATTGATTGCCCGCAACTTTTTGGTTTCTTCATTTCATTGGAAGTGCTGGAAGCCGTTCATATATGCAGCTGCATGTAATGTAAGCATATATTAAAATATGTATGCATGTGTGTGTGTGTGTGAGTCGCCTTGTGGTGAAAAATAAATTTCCTTCCATTCTTCTTCATTTTTGAAACCTTCTGGCCAACCTAACTGCTCTCACTGCGCAATCGAGTGGAACTTCGAAGCTGTTGCTGCAAGCAGGGAGCCATCCCACCACTACCACATACGCAACTCCTGTACGTTATAGAAGGGGCTGTCTGTGTTGCTCACCTCCTACTCCGCGTTAAATGAGCACTCTTGTTATTTACTAAATTGGGGAAAATTTGTGCATCCATTCTATGGCGTAACGGTACTCCATATAAATTATGTGCGAGCGTACGAATAAGCAGCATAACCATTACCACCGTTGCTTTTGTTGTTTAAGCTGAATGTATGCTAGTATTTGTGTGCCTGTTGGTGCTTGTATTTGTGCTGCTTTGCTTTGTTGAATGGACGAAGGAAATACTGCAATTAGAGCCATATTAACCGTAATTAAATTTAATTGTTTAATTAAGCGTAAGGAATAAGACAACATTACGACTGCGACGCTATGCGCCAACGACCCCGCCACAGCCATTGTAGTTTACTGTCGCAGACAACGAACCACTTTTCGCAATGGGTGTGTGTGTGTATACACATTCATGTGTATGTATTTGGAGTTTTGAGTTATTGTAGTGTATATTTTTGTGTTCTTAAAGAATTATTATATTGTAACTACAGGAGCGTCTTTGTGTGTTTATAGTCTTGGAAATTGAAGAACTTGGAATTTTACATTGTGTTTGGATAAAAACATAGTTTGGTGCTTTAAATAACTGCATTATTCCAGCAATTTTAAAGCCGTCGGCATGTTCAAACGATAAACTACAATAGTACACATTTATTCCGAAAAAAATTTCATAAAAGAGTTTTTAGCAGTGGTATTTTACCCATTCTGTGGAAGAAACTGGAGATATCAGAGAATTAGTTCGCATCCTTTTTGAAGCCATTTTTGGTTAAATTATATTCTGGAGGCTGAAGAAATGTATTGGTTGTTTTTATTCCTGAAGCCGTAAAAATCCCACATACCAGTACGAAATACTTCGTTAATTTAAGAACCAGCGTTGACATCGATGGCAATGCCAGCCCTGAAATCCAAAGAAGAATCTCTCTTCGCAAAAAGAGCTACTTTGGCCTAAGTAGGAAACTGAGTAGTAAAATCCTCTCTCGACGAACAAAACTAACACTCTACAAGACTCTCATCATCCCCATCCTATCGTATGGCGCAAAAGCTTGGACGATGACAACATCCGATGAGGCGTCGCTTGGAGTGTTTGAGACAAAGATTCTGCTGAAGATTTTTGGAACTTTGCACGTTGACGACGCCGAGTATCGTAGGAGATGGAACGATGAGCTGTATAAGCCAACTCGAGTAAAACGGAATTTTCATCTTTACGGAGAGAATAAAGATGTCACCGATCATTTTGAAGAAGCGGCATGCCTCTTTAACTCGCCACTAAGACTACATTTCCGGGTGATATACAGGGTGGCTGATGAATTTTGCTACATTAAGAAACTCAAATAACTTTTTTTTTAGTGTATGGAATTCATTTATTTATTTTTTTTTCAAGTTGAAGGTCATTAAATTTTATTAAATGTAGCTTAACTAGTTTTAAAAATAATTGAATTTAAATGCCCCCCATGCTCGTTGACACAAGTGCGGCATCTTAGTAAAAAGTTGTTCATTGCTGCTTTGAGAGTTGCGACAGGAATAGCCGCAATTGTTGCCCGAATGGATTGTTTTAGTTCATCCAAATTTGTTGGCTTTGTTTTATAAACTTCTTGTTTACATAAACCCCACAAGAAAAAGTCAGGTGCAGTAAGGTCAGGCGACCTGGGGGGCCAGCGAAATTCGGAGTTTCTTGAAACCAGTTTATTGGGAAATTTTCGTCGCAACTCTGTCATAACAGTCTGGGCTATGTGAGACGTTGCCCCATCTTGTTGAAACCACACAGAGTTGAAAGGAATTCTCTTTCGGCGTAGTTCTGGATAGAAAAATTCTTTCAGCATTTTCAAATAACGGTCTCCAGTAACTGTAACGGTGTGACCCTTTTCTTCAAAAAAATAAGGCCCGACAATACAGCGTGAAGAAACCGCACACCACACTGTCACGCGAAGAGGATGCAATTCCGTCTCGTGGAGTATCTGTGGGTTAGAAGTACTCCATATTCGGCAATTTTGTTTGTTCACATTGCCGTTTAAATCGAAATGGGCCTCATCAGACATGAAAAGGCAGTTTCACATGTTTTGGTCTTCTTCCACCATTTGCAGGATCTTCTGGCAAAATTTCAAGCGAATCGGCAAGTCTGCTGCATTCAGTTTGTTAACCATTTGAATTTTGTAGGGAAATAAGTCTAAATCTTTGTGCATTATTGTTTGCAAAGACTGTCGGCTGACACCAAGTTGAGCAGATAAGCTTCTTGTTGAAACCCTTGGATTGCTTTGTATAGCTGCAGCTACAGCAGCGATCGTTTCCTCCGTCCGAACTGGTGGGTTTCGGTGATAAGGCCTTCTTGCGACTGTTCCTTGCTCAGCAAAATTATTCACCAGTCTCATTATGGTCCATCTGCTCGGGGGATTGCCGCCAAACATCCGCCTGTACTCTCTCTGTACCAAAACTACGGACTCCAGTGCGTGATAGCGGCGGACTATCCAAATTCTTGTTTGCGTGCCCCAGTTATCCATTTTAATAAATTTTAAAGATCAATCTGCAAATTAAAACAAAAATGGAACAGATAACTTAAAAAGAAAAAAAGTGATTCAATTTTTTTTTGGTTGCGGCTTTCATCAGCCACCCTGTATTTATATACAGGGTGCATACGGTAGTTGAGCACAAGTATAAAAACAGGAAAGCATAAAAACGGAACTGAACTGCTAAGATCACTCAGCTACATTATCCCCATATACTTGCAAACGAGCCATAAGTAAGGAGTGCCACTTGTTGCTGGATCTCTGGAGCAGTCGTTAGAATTCTTACTGCACTGATGATGGCTAGCTTCAATCTACTTCTTAAGTTAAAAAATCGTATACCATAAGTGGCGCGCTGTACATGGAGCTTGCAAAATATAAGATGACAGTAGGGATCAAGAATGCATAGTTAGAGTCGTAAGTCCCTATAGCAACTGTACATTCTAAGAAGGCTTAACTTTCTCTCAGACTGTACAGATCACTGTGCTCTGACCTAATTTCTTGAAATCAGCTTTGATACAAAATCCCGAGCAAGGAAGAGTGGAGGCGGTGCTTCGGCCCTCCACCTATACATGTAGCCATCTACACGGCTCAAAACTTTACTGTGGGCCTTATTTTCTTCCGAAACCTAAGACTTTATTTTCACTAACTCATCCTCGCAACATTTTATAGGCTGTAGTATCAGAGAGGTTGTGGAACAGACTGGAACCGTACTGAACTTCTCTGTAGAGATATCTTCATGTTTAGGCATTCAGGCGCTATTGGAGCTCTCGCGTCAATCTCTAGAGGAAATGGCTAAGCAGAGCACACTGCACTTCTCTTGGACAAATGAGGCTATCTGGACGTTGAGATTACAAGACAACCAGATTCTTCTTGCTACTTAAGCAATTTTCTGCTAAGGGTTGAAACCCTAGAGACGGTTTCATCGTAAAATGAGGGGATTGGGGTTCCCTTGAAAACATGTAGTGTGTTTCTAGAAAGATGAGCCTCGCGGAGTTCTGGGCTAGTGCGCAAACGTGCAAAGTCGCGAGATGCTTCTGGCCACGGGTAGATCGGGGGCACGCGAGGGAACTTCTAAGGCTAACAAAGCTACGGCTCTCGAATTTGGTAGGTGTTCTTACCCGACATTGTCCGTACGGTGTCCATGCGGTGAGACTTGGGATTGGTTCACGTCCTTTCTGCAGAAGCTGTATGGAAAACGAGGTGGAATCATCTCAGCACCTTCTTCTCAGCTGCCCTGCTCCCGCCGGGTAAAGGTTTAGCTGAGCTCTCACTCGTTCGCTAAACCTGCGGATATTTGGGGGTTTAAAAACTATACTCCTAATGAAATTCATCAGTAGCTTGAAACGGTTATACGAACGTAATTAGCCCTTGTTAGCCGACAACCTCTAATTCCAAGATCTCTTCTTCTTTTTTTCACCTGTCTGGTTCCTTTCCTTCTCCTTTCCCCTGTATGGTATCCCAACTTACGAGTTTTGAACATTTGTCCCAGCGGGCCCCTTGCAAGGGTTGTCTCTAACCTAACCCAAACTATTGGTACATATGACGATAGAGTCCCGGTCGATCGCGGCACGCAGACAATGGTAAACCTCCTTTTGTGTCGCTCAAATTTTGGTAAGAAAAAGTTGTTTCTAATAGCGGTCGCCCCTCGGCAGGCAGTAACAAACTTCCGTGTGCAATTTTGCCTCATAAAAAATATCTGAAGTTCGGAGTCGGCTTGAAACTGCAGGCAACATGCACTATATACATATATATATACATATATTTATATTAAAGGCTAAAGAAACTTTAATCCTTATAGACGATTCGGACACTGGAACGAGATCTCAAGCAAGAAATCAAGCCAATAACTAGCAATTCATATGATAGCAAAGCTCGTGAACCTCGCTCCTTCAAACCTCGTTTAGTTTTTAGGCAGCTGGCGATCAAGGCTTCTGGGTTGGTATGGACCAACTCAAAATGTGCTTAAAACTAACTAAGATTCTACAATCTCTATCGCAGCGATAAACTCTACTGGGTTCCGGGTCAAAGTGGCGCTCCAAGAAATTATGATGGAGAAGTGGACGCAACAAAAGTCGTCAATTTTCAATTTGCCTGATGTTTAACATCTGCTTGCTTGGATATCAACATATATTTCGTCGTATCTTCTTTGATTTAAAGGCCAATTCTACCAACTGCAATTCCAATATCGGCGAAGGTTTTGGATTGGTCGTGGATGTTTTTGCTGACAATTGCGTATGAGAGTAGTAGAGTATATGGGTAGTTCTTTTTAATATATATCCAGTCGTTTTTGCGTCACCTACTTCATTGATGGCACAGCAAAGCATAGGCTTGATGATTGTTGATGAGCGCGTATCCCCTTGCCTTCTCCTTTTTGATTGGCGGCCGCTTAACCGATTTTGGCCGAGTTTAAAAAAGCGCGCCAATCGTGTCAGTTGGACACATCAAGTGATACAAAGTCCTCCTCCACCTGATCTGTCCAACGCAGAGGAGGTCTTTCTCTTTCCCTACTACCATCCGCTGTTATCGCATTGAATACTTTCAGAGTTGGAGCGTGTGTATCCTTTCGGATGGCATGACCCAGCCAACGTAGCCGCTGGATCTGTATTCGTTTCACTATGTCTACGTCGTGAACAAGTTCATACAGCTCATTGTTCCAACGCCTGCGATACTCACCCTTACTAACTTGCAAAGGTCCAAAAATCTTCCGCAGAATCTTTCTCTCAAACACTCTAAACGACGCCTCATCGGATGTTACTATTGTCCAAGCTTCTGCGCCGTACGATGGGTCGGATAGGACTTTTGACACAGTTTCTTTCAAAGTCATCATCACTATTCTGGTTAGTTTGTCTGCATTGAGAGAAAATACTGGGTCTATTGTTGACCTTTCAGGTCGAAAGCCACATTGACATTCGGAGAACTCTTTGTCTAAGGCCTAAAAGTCATTTGTTTACAATCTTTACGAAGATTTTTTACTTTGTGTTAAGCAACGAAATCCCGCGATAGTTTTACAGTTTGTTTTATCGCCTTTCTTGTGAATGGGGAGTATTATTGCTGTGTTCACGTCGCATTTGAGGGAAACAATGGCCACTGTCAGGTACGCCACTAGTTGTCGAAGCGGCGCACACTGTTATCGATGTCAGCGGACAATCGGGTGCCTTACGTTATCTGCGGTAGGAAGTAAGATGTTTTGATACCACATAGAAATCAATGGTTAGGTTCAGATAACCTATTAACGGGATTTTAGCACACTTTCTACACCGACGGATCCAAAACCAGTAATGGTAGCGGATCTGGATGGTATGGTAAGTCCTTGCCATCTTGAATGTAGCATACTGGCTAAATGAGAAAAAGTAGCGGGCTAACAGAGCCCCTTGCTAGACCACACTGTGTCAATTCTGAAACGCTTCAAGTATGGATTTACGACTTCATGAGGTCTACCCATAGAAGTCCTTGGTCTGAGTTGGGCTCCTGCACAGTAGCGAAGTGCTTTGTGAAAGAACCAAACAAGAAATTGGAAACCTTTCTCCTAAAACTTAGGAGGAAGGACCTGAGAGTACTAGCGGATGTAGTCACCACAGGACACAACGCATGTGGTCAGCATATGGTTACCATGGAAATCATTGGCGACCCAATGTCGTGAGAATGAGGATTCGCATTGCATTTTCTCTGTAGATGTCCGGCATTTTCTAGAATCAAACTTAGGCTATCGGGGTGCGATGTACTAAGTATGGATAAAGGTCAAACTCTTTCTTTTACGGTTTTCTTAAGATTCATAAATGGATCCGGGTCTACTACACCCGTCTTATCTTATCTAATCAAAACCAGTCGCCTGGCAGTGTTTCAATGCTCCAATCAATGTTGTCAGGTGATGCATTCTTTCAATGAACTCGGTACTTGCGTTTTCAGGTTATCTTATATAGCGTTTTTCAGTAAGAGCGCTTCAACTTTTTTTTTTTTAATAAAACACAAACGGTTTGACTTTTTTAACTAATTTTTTTTTATTATCGAGTTTGAACATATACATTTAAGTATGAAATTCGATTTCTTTTGCATGACCACCGCGTGCACGTTTTACGAAGTCCAATCGTTGAACCCAATTTTCGACTGCAAAAGAGTGCATAAATCGGCCGAAATTCCAGCAATTTCGCGTTCAATATTGGCTCTGAGCTCACAAATCGTCGCCGGCTTGTTACTGTAGGCCAATGACTTCACATAACCCCAAAGAAAATAGTCTAGAGGCGTCAAATCACACGAGCGCGGCGGCCATTCGACCGGTCCATTTCTGGAAATAATGCGCTCATCGAACTTACTCTTCAACAAATCAATTGTAGAGTGTGCTGTGTGGCTTGTGGCCCCGTCCTGTTGAAAACACATGTCGTCTAAGTCCATACCATTCAATTGCGGCCAAAAATAATCGTTTATCATGTCGCGGTATCGATTTCCATTCATAGTAACGTGGCGATCGTTCTCGTCAACGAAAAAATATGGGCCAATTACGCCGCCGGCATGTAAACCGCACCAAACAGTGATTTTTTCGGGATGCAACGGTGCCTCATGAATCACGTGTGGATTGCTTTCTGCCCAGTTACGCATATTTTGCTTGTTGACAAAGCCATTGAGCCAAAAGTGAGCTTCATCACTGAAGATGATTTTTTGGAAAAAATCTGGATTAAAGTAGCAGCAACAGAACGATTATTTTCATAAAAAATTTGCACGATTTGCAATCGTTGCTCAAGTGTGTAACGTTCCATGATGAAATGTATACTAATGAAGTTTACAAATGACAAGCGAAAAATAAAAAATATTGCGTCGTTCGCCCTCCCTATCGGAAAAAAGTTGAAGCGCACCTATTGAAAAACGCCTTATTTGGTGCAGGATTTCAGCGATTGAGGGACACCATCGAGCGAGGGTAATGTCCATGCTGGAACTTTGTTCTTCGTTGTAAAGAGTAGTTAGTCCGATTTTTCAGCATTGGCACTCAAACCAGCATTGCTGGCCAAGTTGTGTATTGTTTTAAGAGCGTCGCTCATTAGAGCGCTTAGCGTATGGTGCCTCACCTTCCTGTAATAACTACAGCAATGCCATCTGCACACGCAATCACTCTTGGAGCTCTACCTGCAAGCGGTAGTATTTGGCTTACGAAAGGTAACCAGAGAAGTGGTAATGAGACACCCTTTCGAGGAGTCCCTCTACCTGTACGTGTTTCCCACGACTGTATATTGTCGTTAGAAGTTTTTCCTCTTAAGGGTTATCAGCGAAACGTAACTGAGCTTTAAGTGTAACTGCTACTTATCGCTTCCGTATAAAAAGCATTTTTTTTGTATAGTCGAAGAATAAATATACACCCTGTATATATGTACTTTTATATGCATACAAGTGAATGTGTATGTGTGTGCATTACCTGGTATGCGCCTACTAGAATCACTCAATCGTATTCATTTTTATTGCCACAAATATCATTCACCGTCCGTTCAGACCGATCAGCACCAAGAACAGATCAGAAGGATTTCAAAGACATTTTGTGTTTGTTAAAATTTCAGAAATTTTAATTTAAGATTCTTCACTTAATGCTAAATTTGTTGTTGTTGCTGGAACTCATATGAATGTTGCTATTATTGCCATATCCACATTGATTGTTGTCACCCAAATAACAGACCGTTGCCACTGACGCGCTTATTGTTGTCTTACAAAATGTTGCTGGCAGTGTTTCGTTTAGCCAAACAACAACAACAATGAGAAGTTGCAGCACGCGGCAACTAACCAAATAAAAGCAGATAAGCAGTGTACGAGTACGAGGAGCAAAAAAAAAGCGGCCAGCCCTGGTGAGCAACTCAGCCATTTGGACGATTGCCGATCGTGTCGCTCGTTTGTTTCTGTGGAAATTTTCAAAATTCGCGCAATTTCATGTTCGTTAAATTTTGATGTTGCATATAAATTGAATTGTTAAACGTGCAACTGAATAGAATGCCCATGCGGTGTGCGATTACTGACTGTATGGCTGCCTGGTTGGCTGGCTGGCTGACTGTTTGACTATTGGTGGTGTTTGCAGATTGTTGTTGTTTTTCTCTCAATTTCTTTGTTTTGTTCGGTTGTCTCACTGACTGTTTGTCTGTCCGCGATGGTGGCTGCGGCGTCGCATATTTAAACAAATGATCCGCGCGCATACATACAGATTATGCCGCGCTTAAATCTACAATTGTTGCCTGCACAGCCAGCGCTTTCAGCCAAGTGAAGCGCGCTGGCTCAAAGGAGCACTTGGCTGTCGATTGTATGCGGTTGCTGCTGTTGCTGCGGCTGCAAACAAAAGACAATGAATCTTTCGCGCTTTCATCGTGGCTCAAGTCTACGGCTATGAAGTCAAGCCGCGGCCTGAACTGATCGCTGCGCCATGCCGCTTGCCGCATGCGCCCAAAGTCGCCGCAGCCTCGTCGCCAATTCAGCCATCCCTTTTACTACCTCGCCACAATTGGCATCATGATGGTCCATTCCGGCAAATCTTGCCTCATTTTGTGGCATGCTCATGAGTTCAACTGCTGCCGGATTTCAACTTTTGCCAATCAGATCAATTACCATAAACTAGACTGTGGTGGTTGTTGTCGCAAGCGTTAGGACTTATTAGGGCGACCAGTTAATTTTTTACACCTTAAATGACAACATTAAATTGGATCAACTATGCAACTATGCAACTAACTAACAAGCGTGCTAAGATAATTGGAAAAAGGGAGAATTCTTTTTAGCGCTCAATTAGAGTGATTTACACAATTTAGTTGGGCAGACAAAAAAATTTACATTTTCAATGAAAATTCAACAAATTGGCAAAACATATGCGGACGAGTTTTTTTATAATTTTTTTTTTTTTTTTTTTTTTTTTTTTGTTAAACGTTTTTCAAATGCTAAGCAAACAACAACAAAAAATCAACCCATTATGTTCCCACAAGTATTTTAATGCCTTCAATTCCCTTCACTAAGAATAAATTGCCTGCCTCGCCTTCTCAGTGTCACCATTGCCATGTCAAAGTTGTCAGTCAAAATGCTCGATCAGTCAGTCAATCGGTCGGTTTGCCTCATTTGGTTTGTTGTTGTGCCGTCAGTAAGCCGAGTAAGCGTTTGGTCGTTGCTATGACCAAACAACAACGAACTCCTTGGTTATTGTAAATTTTATGGTAGTTATGCTGCACTCGCCCTTGCGATTTCATGCATCTATTTATTAGTAACCAGTGAACTCTTGTGCATACATACTTACATGTATTTATGTAAGGAAATGCATACATAGAGATACTTATTGGATATGTATACACAGTTGCAGACAGCTTTTGGTACAGATGAATGTATCAAACGCAGATTTCAATAATAAAAATAAATACTAATAAATAAGCTTTGAAGGGCTTAGGCTAGGATTCCACACAGTACTATAAGTGCGACTGAAAAATGAGGCCCAAATTTTATGAAGCCTCTTAGAGGCGGGGTATTTTTAAGAGCTATTTTTGTTTACTGAAGTGCCTGCGTAGGTTTCCATTCACGTTTTTCTATAATTCTAATTTTTCATGTCGGAATAAAGAATCGAACCCACCCCTTTAGATGAAATCATACATGAATCTGTAGCTTACAGAGGAAGAACAACTTGCAAGATGGAAGGGATATTTTGCGTCGATAACAAACCATATCTTGGCCGACGACGCTTCCACATTTGCTGACGATTTAGGTTCGCTTAAGGGGGGAACCTGGTTTGTGAGGTCTAAAAATTGCATCTCTTTGCGATTTTTTTTTTAAGGAAAAATTAATTTAGCACTGCAAAGTTTTTTCTATCTTTTAATGAACATTTAAAAAGTACAAAAAAATTTTGTACTGGTTAAAATAAGTTGAAAAAAATGTTTAACATAGAAATTAGTAGAGCGCTGCAACGCTGGAGTTTCCAACTGGCGTACAAGATACAGCTCGTAATTACTATCTAAAGCAAAAAATTCAAATGAATTTCTAATTACCATGACTTTTTATTCTAGATGAACTATGAAAACTGAGAGAAATTCCAAAATTTCAACTTTTTGGAGGTTTTAAAGAAAAAAATGCATTTCTATAAAAAAAAAATTCACTTCAACTTGGTATAAAAATCTTGAAAAATTTTTTTTTTATCTATTTTGTTAGTTCAAATAGAAAAGAATTTAATACTGAAGGGAACAAGCTATGATTCATTTCAAAAGGTTCATTAGTTTGTTTTTCATTCATGTACGCCAATTCAAAGAAATCATAAAAATGAAAAGTCGAGAAAAGAAGATAAAGTTTGTACTAAAGCTGTCCGGTCACAGCGTA
The DNA here is from genome assembly GCF_028408465.1 of Anastrepha ludens. Taxonomy (NCBI): domain Eukaryota; kingdom Metazoa; phylum Arthropoda; class Insecta; order Diptera; family Tephritidae; genus Anastrepha; species Anastrepha ludens. The sequence continues at coordinate 131,832,824 of NC_071498.1, read as the reverse complement.
ACTACCTAACGCTCGCCTACCTTTGGCCTTGTATCTACGGAAATATTGAGAATTAGGCTCTGTAACTTTGTGTGAATATTCTGAAATACATTAGGAATCGCTTAAAACGAAAAAAAAAATTGATTTTTTTGACCTTATAAACCAGGCTCCCCCCTTAACAACACCACTCGCATAAGAGGCACCTGGCCAACGAAGTAAAACCCGCTATCAAACCGTTACCGAACAACAAAGCAGCATGAATTGATGGCATTAGTGCTGAATTCTTCGCAACGCACCCCGATTTTGTTGCAGGATTGCTTCAGCCCCTTATCAGCGAAGCCTGGGATAGCGAAAGTTTACCGACTGAATGGTCTGATGGTATTATCAACATCGCAGAAAAAGTGACCTGAGAGATTGTGATAATTGGCGAGGTATTTGCGTGGTGCCCGCAGTATCTAAGATTGTGGCAAAGGTAATCCTGAATCGGCTAAGGTATCACTTCCATTCTACAATCGACTGCGCCCAAGCTCGTTTTCAGGCAGGATCTTCCTGTATTGACCATACAAATCCTGTTGGAATTACCATTGAATAATGCGCAGAGTTCAGAGCGGTCCTTAATTTGATGTTCATCGATTTTGACTAAAATTCCTGGGAGCCCCACCGTTTGAGGGTCTGGAGGACGTCTCAAAAGCGGAGCTCCCAGCTCTACTTAGATTGGCCAAAAGCGCTGACATCCTACATGATGTCTACTTTAGGTATTCATAGAGGTCGGTCTCCATCTGGTATCGCTAGGGACCAAAAGTCTATGTGTGGCTTATTGCCAACCAGGCTAACCTGTGATGGCGCTATATGCCGTGTGCTGTACAAGGGTAAGCAATCGGAGCCATTCGAAGTTCGAAGCGGAGTTCACCAGGGGCGTATTCTATCGCCCGTGTTATTCCTTTTCGTAACAGGTGATGTCCTCGAAGCAGCTTTAAGCCCTCTTCACAACTGCGGTCTTACAACACATCGACCATGCTGACGACGTATGCCTCCTGCCACAGCGCCTAACCGAACTTAAGGAAATGAGCTCCACGCTAGATAGGAAAGCTAAGTCTGCCGACCTTAAAAGCAATTTTAACAAGACGAACGTGATGAGTCTGGCAAATAATATGAGAGCGTTAGTGTGAGGCATATGCTCCCGAATCGAAAAAGCCAGAGGGGAGTTCGGGATGTTGTGCCCTGTATGGCATAGCAAGAACCTGAGTTCCAGTTTAAAAGTTTGACTCATGAAGTCGGACGTGCTTTCGGTACTGCTGTACAGTAGCTCTTCCAGGAAAATAACCATCGATATAACCAGTCGCTTACAAGTTTTTGTCAACCGCTGGCTAAGGATGAAACTCTGAATTTTCTGGCCAAAAATGATACCAAACAAGGAATTGCTAGACATTTGGTTTAGAAGACAGAAATGGAAATAGATTGGTCAAACTTTACGCAAAGAAAATGCTAACATAGCAAGAAAGCAATGGAATGGAACACACTCACAGCGAGAGGTAGAGCACCTGGCAGGCCAAGGGCAATCTGGAAAACAACCGTAGACGGCGAGATGGCTCAACACGGGTTAAGGTGGAAGCAGGTGAAGGCGTTATCCAGTAATTGGGCGAGATGGCGCGTAGGTGTTGTTGATGCCCTATGTCCCGCTAGGGATTCAAGGAAACAATGATGATGATGAAATCACGTGCAAGTTGGCGCACGTATTTAAGCAAAGAACATCACGACTGTTTATAGCCGGACCCTAGACATTATAAGTTGTATTAAAAAATATGTATTTAACAAATATTTTGAGATTTGAAAATTTATCATCAATGATAATAATAAATTTCTTCATTTTATTTTATTTTTTAGAAAAAGTATTGTAATTATACAGGATGCGTATGGTTTTTGCGGACAACTTCAGAGTAAAACAAATTAGCTTTTATTCTGAACAAATTTTAATGAAACTTCACGAATTTTTACATAGCTTTCACTTTTTATAAAGAGTGGCTAAATTTCAAGGGCCGATGTTGAATGTGAACCACACCTAAACATCAACGACACCGTTGGACTTCTTTCTTTGGGGTTATTTGAAAGAAAAGGCGTACGTCGATAAGCCAGCAACAATTCAAGAGCTAAAGGATGAGATAATTCGGCATATTAACGACATAGAACCTCAATTATGCATCAGTGCAGGTGGGCATCAGGAAGTGGGCCGCCGAGGCCGCGGCAGTCATTTGGCCGATATTTTGTTCCATACGTAATTGAGCCATACTAATATTATCATAATAAAGAGAAATCATAACAATTTCTTAAAAAAATTATATTTTATTCAAAATCAACACCGACCCTTAAAACTTAACCACCCTTTATATCTAGAAAATCATTCGATAAAATTTCCGCTAGCTGCAAAAACCTTCTACATCCGGGACCGGATATCATTGCTGGCTCGAATCAAATACTCCATATTCAAGTTTACCATAACAGAATTAATTGCAGTCTTCAGAGAAGAATTGGTGTTATGAAAATGCTTGCAGATTTTACGCTCAACTTCGGCCCATTCGTAGTAATCCAGGGAATTAGGTATTGTAATTTAGGTGGCCATAAGTTCGGCGTTAGACTCTTTAGGGAGTTTTTATTTCGTTTAGTAGGCGTGTTGATCACTGTTCTCGTGTTTGCTTCGACATAAACTGTCTTCTGCGAGAAACGTATGATTTATATCGGAGATCTTCATGGGCCACTCGATTAGGTTCTCAGACTCTCAGAAACATTAAGTTACCTTGCAATGGCTTAAGGGCCCAGTACTCTTTGAGAGCAGGAGTGAGAGTCGGGTGGCGAATCTTTTGGATGTCTGTTGTGATTGCAGCTTTTCGATGTTGAATATTCTTTGCGTAGGTAGATGTACGTTTTTTGCTGCACAGAGGCGTGTGCGTAGTTTGTCTGCAACAAGGGAATGATCCGAGTCGATGTTGGGTCCTCGGATCGTAAGTACATCTAATATAATAGAAGTGTGTCTCCCATCTATCACAACATGTCGATTTGGTTTCGCGTTTTTCGATCAAGAGACAGCCAGGTAGCTTGGGGTATCTTCTTATACCGGAATCTGGTGCTGCAGACTACCATGTTTTGGACCGCGGCGAAGTCGATCATCCTCTGTCCGATACCGGCTGTTTCGTTGTGCAGGCTGAATTTTCCGACTGTGAAACCCAAAATTCTCTCCATGCCCACCCTGGCGTTGAAGTCGCCAAGCATATATTTTATGTCGTGGCGAGCGCAGGGTGGCGGGTCCCAAACGCAGCGCACAACCAGGAATCCTGGGCTGCTGAGCCTTCTTACGTCGGCTAGCTCCCAAATGGATGTTTAGAAGCTAGCCAGAGGATACTTGGGCTAATCCCGGAAGCTGTGAGCTGCTTGAACCATATGTAGAAGAATCGTCCTGGCCACTCCCAAGAGAATGACGATCAATAACTTACCCCACTTGCGTCTCCATTGAGAACAGACATTTACGATATTAACTCAAAACTAAAATACAAATTTTATAATATTTAATATTAAAAAGTGTCGTAAAAGCAACCATTGAATTGCTAAAAATATATACAAGTTAAAATTAAATTTAAACTACATTAATATTTATGAAACTAAAATAACAAATATTTTCGAATTATTATTTTGATTTGTTATAAGTATATTATGAGGGAATTTAGCAACTCCCCAACCTCCTCTATAAACTTTAGTATTTGTCTTATTTTATTGAGTTTTATTTCCTCCTCTGGTAAAATGTGTTTACCCAGGTGTTTATGCAGCAGGGCTGGGCACGATGCCAGCACATGTTTGGCGGTTTCAACTTCTGAGTTGCTTCAAGCCTCGAGTTCGCTGTGAGCGTCGGTGATTTCTTCAATTTCGTGTAGTAGCAGCGAGGCGTCTACAATAACATTACTTCGGCCACTTCTTCAACTATCTTTCCGGCTACGTAAACTGGTATTTTGATCCCAGCATTGATGTCTATTTAATTGCTGCTTATTTCTTTAGCTGAGCCATCCTGAGATTTTCTATTACATAACGTGTTGTCGAGCTCGTACAGTGAGGAAAGCCGAAAAAATTGTATCTCTTGCTGAAAGTGTGCCAAACAAAGCAAGCACATTAATTCGCCGACGTTCTCAGGGATTGCACATCCACGCACATCTTTGCTATGCTGAAAAATTGGATTCAGCGACTTCCGCAAAAGACTGCAACGTCACGTGAAAATGGTTTAAAAAGTGAAGAAGCGACTTGAGCGAAATCCCCGACGAAGTGCTAATCAAATGGCAAAAACACTGAAAATATCTGATCGTAGAATCCGCCGCATACTGAAAAATTATCTCAAAGTCAAGCCTTACAAGATCCAAAAGGCGCATCACGACTAGAAATCTTGGTAAGGCGGTGATTAGGCGCAAATAAGGCAGACCGCATTCCAAATTTGCGCCTCATAAGGCAGCCAAACTAGGCCCAAGTTCCGAAAGGTATCGCCACACATCTGCCTCATTAGGCGCAGATTCGAAAAACCGAACTTCGGTAATACTCCGGATGCCCTTCTACAAATCAGTTAGGGATTCCAATTTATGCCTAAGTGAGACACTGCCACAGATTTTCGTGACCACAACCAAATTTGCCAATGTTCTGGCATGCCAATCTTTGCCTTGCCTAACGTGGGCCTGGTAAGGTAATAGTGAGGAGTGCCTCAGTAAGGCCTGCCTAATTCGGGCCTAACTGATTCTTCGGCATGCCTCATTGTAGTTCTAGTCGGGATGATCTCACACCAAAGCTTGCTGCTTTGTTGCAAGTCAGACTTGAGCGAAGGAGTTGCTTCGCTTGTCCGAAAGCGGTCAATTTCCGAACATTGTGTTTTCTGACGAGAAAATTTTTCAAATTGAGCAATTCGTAAACTCCCAAAACGATAAGGCTTATTTGACCGACGATTCATACGAGAATTTGAGGCCTTGATTGACGACCGGGAGGTAGCACGCGCCACAGGTAATGGTTTGCGCCGCTGTAACCGCATATGGGCACCCTCCATTCGTTTACATCGAGCCTGGCGTCAATGTAAATGCGAAATATTATCGGGAAAGTATTCTGGAGGTTGCTTTGAAGCCGTGGGTCAAAAAGTTTGGTGATAGACCATGGACGCTTGATAGACCAAAGCTTGAGTGAACCAAGAATGGCCAAAAAAGAACGTTCCGAACTTCATAACGTCCACATAATTGCTTTTAAATTGACCAGACGCAAATCCGATGGATTGTTCTCTTTGGGCCATTTGGAAGAGAAAAGTGCGAACTAAAAAATACAACAGTCTCGAGGCGCTGAAAAAAGCCATTGTCCGCGAGTGGGCCAAAATAAGTCACATTCGGGCAACTTGCGATTCGTTTCTGGACCGTCTCAAGGCCAAAGTCAAGGCAAAAGGTGCAAAAGTAAATTGATTCTGAATTTTGTATTATTTTCACACATTTTTTACTTTGAATTGAATAAAAATAATTTTTCAAACTCAATTTGTGGCCTTTTTAATTAGTTACAATTCGAGTGCCGTACCCTGCATATAAAAAAACCATTCATTTCTTATTTAAATTTGAAATGTTAGACAGCGCACCCTGTATATAGCATGTATGTGAACGTATATAGGTACATATCTTAATATTTGCCATCGAAAGCAGCCGCAGTTCGATTCTTCTGCGTCCCCACCAATCAATCTACCGCACCACTTCCCTCCTAGGCGGCAATACACACACACATAAATGCACATCTCACAATTTTTCCCATCCATTCTACGAAATCCCTGCCTCACTACTAATTGTGTCTCATGTCTTCCAAACTGTCTGTTTGTTTGTCTGCCCATCATTGATGCTCTCCCCTCATTCTGTGTACGCGCCAATTCCTTTCCTTTTGCTACGAATATGTTTTGCTTGTTTGCCATTTGGTCCCTCATCTGTGGCATTGTTTGATAAGTGTTTCTATTATTTCAGCCATAATTCATCATTGTTATGTTGTCACCAGTATATTTGACGTTAATTTCATGCATTCTAACCAACCAGCCAACCAACAAAGTCAGTTAGTCAGCCAATCAGCCGCCAATCTGCTGGCTCTCTTAATAATAAAATATGCATGTAATAAGTAAGTATGTGCATGTAATCACGTATTCACATATACATACAGACAAGCATACATATACACATATTTGAACACTTTTAAATGACATTATTAAATTTTAATTGATTAGTATTTTTAGGGTCTGACAGCTGGCATGCACCTGCATTTGCGCATATGCCTACATACAAATACGTGCATGTGCATATGTATGTCAATTTAATGGTTTTCATACATATTTAAAAAAACACACAATGAAAAGCAAACGATAAATAAAATCGAATTAGGTTTTCTGAGAATTTAGCGCAGTGAGAAAGAAGTTGTATACGCTTGGCTGCCGTTGTGCAAATGTACTATATGTATGAATATATATATATGTAAGTATATATACGAGTAAATATATATAATATAGTAACTATATATCACACACTTTTCTGAACTATTCTCATTTTAATAAATGTACCATATTTTATATAAAGCAACTTTTCCAAAGTAATCTACAAGCAACTCTTAAGTTATCTTTACTTCAATCACTTAACGAATGAAAGTTTGTCCAAATGCAGCGTCGATTACCTCTCGGATGGACTTCTCTTGTTCAATAAGTTTTGCGGTTCGCTAAGAAAAGCACATTTTTATGGTTTGAAATACACTCTTTTGTTGTTGTTGTTGAGTTGGTTGAATATTTCCACTGAAATAGTGACCAGCACCGTTTCACTACCACTGGCTCGTGTTATGATGTCTTTTTTTTTCTAAGTCAGATCCATTTAGTGAAGTCCAAGTATAGCAGCAAATCCCTTATCTCGATGTTTGAGATCTCCTTAATTTGCAGTAGGAAAGGCTTACAAAAATACACTTTAGTATTCAGTATAGTCTCCCTGAACATCAATACACTTCTACCAACGAAATTCCAATTTATGAATACCATCCCTGAAGTGAGAATCTGGAAGGCCTGCAAAATACTCTTCCACAGCTGTTATGACGCTTTCCAAGCATGCATTTTTTAGCTCTGGAAACAGAGGAAAGCCGCTAAGGACCAAATCAGGTGAATACTCTTGGATGCCCCAACAATTCGATCTTGAATTTAGCGACTTTAGCCATTGTCTCAATGCTCTTGTTCTGATGAAAAATAATTTTTTTTTTTGCAAGCTAAGACTTTTTTCACGAAGTTTTCCTTCAGTTGATCTGTAATATTACAATAATACTCCGAATTTATTTATTTACCAGTTTGGAAGTAATCCACAAACAAAATTCCTTTAGCATCCCAAACAAACTGATGCTAACACCAACGATTTGTGGACACGAACTTCCTTAGGAGCCGAAGAACCAAGTTCACATCACACTTTAGGCTCTTCTTTTGATCTTGGTGATAGACACAAGTCTCATCCATAGTGATAAATCGGCGCACAAAGTCCACTTTATCCTTTCGAAAGAGCTCTAAATGTTGCTGAGAAATTCGAATTCGAATGTGGTTTTGTTTCATTGACAAAATATTGCTTGCACTGCTCAATGAGATGCCTAAGGCTTCTACTAAATCTCTCTCAGTCACTCGTCGATTTTCCAATAGAATTTCCTGTATTTTTTCTACGATTTTTGGTGTTGTTACTGGTTTTGGGCGTAGAGTTTTCGCTGTTGTCCTTATAAACTTTGAACATTCATTCATAAATTTACAAAATTATATATAAAAAACATACCACAAAAAAAAAAGTAGGCTACTACGCACTCTCTTATCGAACTGCAAAGCCTTTATCTGCTCCGTGCTCACCTACAGCTTTGCTGAGCTTTGGACACTGAAAGTTTTATTTATTTATTTGTTTATCAAACACACAATCAAAGTCGACTCGTTTAAAATGTTGCAGAAAGCCTATGGCGAGTGTGTTTTATTAAAAACACGAAAAACACGGGTCTAGGAGTGGTATAAGGCTTTTGCAGGGGGCCGAAAAGTCGTGGAAGGTTTGCCTTGATCTGATCGCCTATCAACGACTCCAACGGATGAAAACGTCGACAAAGTCAAAGATATGGTTCTGGAAAACCATTATTTAAATTTGGGGGAGATAGCTCGTGACCTTAGCGTGTCTCACGAATCAATTCCCAACATTTTGCACCGTCAACTGGGCATGAGACGCCAAGACGCATGGCTGCTCGACTCGAGCCATGAGGGTTGAATTTCTTTCAAAAAATTCATCGGAAGAAGGTGGCTTTGTGTCTTCCATTGAGGAAGTGAATTCGGACCCAACGTTTATCCAGCGCATCATAACAGGCGATAAGACGTGGGTATATGAGCTTGACATGCAAACCAGTGAACAAGCGGCTGAATGGCGCTATCCACATGAGCCGAAAGTCCAAAGTCGGTTAAAAGTGAAAGTCATGCTACTCGTTTTTTTTGATTATCCTGCACTCGGAATTCATTCCAAATGGTTTTAGGCCAAATAAAGACTATTATTTGGAAGTTATGCAACATTTGAGAGAGAATGTGCGTAGGAAATGGTTCAATTTGTGGAAAGAAAACTCATAGATCTTGCGCCATGATAACGCACCGTCTCACAAGGCTCATAATGTGAACATTTATTAACCAAAAACTCCACAAATATCATCGAACATCCAACGTATTCACCGGACTTAGACCCTGTGACTTTTTCAAACGCGTTTAAAAGGTGATTTGATGACTGGACCGATTGTTGGCATAAATGTATTGCTTCGATGGAGCCTAGTTTGAAGGCGACAAAATAAATGTTGTGGATTAAAAAATTATTTTGCGTTTTATTGAACAATTCCCGGTACTTTTTTGACAGAATGTATGAATGCTATTCTTAATAATAACATAGTGTAAGTACACATACAGGATACTACATTACTTTGTAGTCCTTAGCAGAGGGACTCAGTAGAATATGAAATATAGAGAATGTTAGAACTGTGAAGATATAGAAATAGCAAAGAGGCAAGAAGTCAAAAAGAAAGATATGCGTACATATTAGCAACTATTGGCAACAAAATAATGTATCAGTTCACTTCTAAAGCGCGGTGTGCTTCTGATTAGTTTGAATTTTAGTGGTAGGAGGGTCCAAAGATGGACATCAAGAACTAAGAACTGAGGTTCTGTTACTAGGCAACAGTATTTCATACAGAGTAAGTTAAGAGATCGAGACATGACTTTATGGAGAAGTATTAAACTTTATAACTTTAGCAAATCATTAAAACGTATGGAGAATATTAGTTTAGAAAAGGCGGATATGTGCCCGTGGTGTTTTATACAATAAACGTATCTCGCAATTATTGTAAAGGACACTGAGCTAATTGTTGTAAAGGACGCTTAGCTTCCTACGACACAGACTATCACAAATGGCATATACATAGTTCACAAGCATAAAGTTCAGTTCAGTTTCATTTCATTGCCGTCGTCAAGTTTAAATCATTTTTGTTAATAACGATGCACTGTGATTTGTTTGGATTTAAGAGCAGCCCATTATCGCAAGTTCACAACTAACATACAATTGAATGTCATCGTCATAAACATGAATATAACAAAATTTTAGACTAATCATAACGTGGGTTCTCAATACGCTGAGGAATAGAACGACTATCTTTGAAACTGGGCCAAAAAGATTATGTGTGAAGTCAACTAAAGGATGCCCCCAAAAAGGTGTTTTATCACCGCTGCTTTGGCTATTGTTCATTGACGAACGGCTACAGACTCTCGACGATCTCGGATACGAAGTTTTACTGACGATCTAGTCATCATGGTTAGAGGCAAATTTGAATTGCATCTAGCTCTCGACATTACGCAAACCTGGTATCGAGAGAAAGGGCTTTCGTTAAATCCAAACAAGAAGGAAATGAAGTATAGGGACCCTTAAATCCCCTAGTGCCGATTTAACCCCATCTGGGGACATGAAATATCTGGGAGTAATCCTTGATAAAACCTTGTCCTGGAAAAATCACTTATCGTACATCACAATTAAAGCCGTGAGAGCAATATAAGTATACCAAAGGCTTTACGGGTCGGCGGCCAAAGATGATGGCATGGTCTTATAAGACAATAATAGTGCCAATGATCATCTATGCCACTCTGGTATGGTGGCCAAAAGTAGACCAAACTAAGATTCAGATAACACTTAACAAGGTATATAGAATAGCCTGTCTGAGCGATGCGAACCTGCCCCATAGCTGCACTCATTCCACTATATCTTGTAGCCAAAGGGACGGGAATCAGTGCAGCTCTAAGACTGCCTAATCTATTCCATCTCAAAGAAGGCAATTTTACAGGACATGTAAAGATTCTGAGCTCAATCCTGAACTCTTCGTGCCTGACGGTCTGTGACAAGATGGAACGAAAACTAGAATTTTTCAAGAATTTCAACATGGCGCACAGGTATGGTTTACTCATGTGTTCAAAATGAAACACGGCAAGCCGGGGCTGGAATTGTTGGACCACATTTCAAGAAGGCAACAAGCAATGGGAAAAATGATTTCCATTTTTCAGACAAATGTCGACGTCTTCCAGCTACATATGTATATGCCAGAAAATATCTTCTCTGGCTGTCAATCAGCTTTAAAATCACTAGATAGCTTCTGATTTCAAACAAAGTTGGTCTGGAAATGTTTTCAAATTCTGAAACTCTGGCACCAAGAAACTTTGTTACACTGATGTGGGTACCGGGCAATGAGGGGGACGAAGGGAATGAAATTACGGACATTTTAGCAAAAAAGGTTGTAAACACTCCCTTTATTGGTCCTGAACTTTTCTGCGAGCTTACAAAGAGGGTTTTTACGTGAGCAGGAACAACGAGGCCTAATCGATTACTGGAGAGCCCAATCGTTCATGCGGGAATCGAAAAGACTCGTAGATCCGGAACGGATAGGGCCATAAAACTTTACACTGAACTACTAACAGGACACTGTAAACTTAATTATCACATGAAAAAATAGGTGCGATAGAAAACGATTCCTGTAGACTCTGCAAAGAGGCACAAGAAACAGCCCAACACGTTCTACGCGACGGCCCAGCAGTGGCACGATTCAGACTAAATTACCTGGGAAATGGAGCTATAGATCCAAACCTCCTCGTAGAAATTAAGCCTACAGCAGTTTTATTATTTATTAACAGTCTAAAACTGTTTGAATATTCAACATGGCTACACAATAGATCTATTCAGGTCGCAGTGCACAAACAGCCAATCAATAATAATAAGAAGAAAATTTTAGTACGTTTAGAAGATCAGTGACGTATAGTACCACCAAAGCGGGCCAAGAATAGATCCTTGGAGAACACTCTTAGTTAAAGGCAAATAGCTGGATACACTCCCGACTAGAAATTTTGGTAAGGCAGTGATTAGGCGCAAATAAGGCAGACCGCATTCCAAATTTGCGCCTCATAAGGCAGCCAAACTAGGCCCAAGTCCCGAAAGGTATCACCACACATCTGCCTCATTAGGCGCAGGTTCTAAAAACCGAACTTCGGTAATACTCCGGATGCCCTTCTACAAATCAGTTAGGGATTCCAATTTATGCCTAAGTGAGACACTGCCACAGATTTTCGTGACCACAACCAAATTTGGTATTGTTCTGGCATGCCAATCTTTGCCTTGCCTAACGTGGGCCTGGTAAGGCAATAGTGAGGCGTGACTCAGAAAGGCCTGCCTAATTCGGGCCTAACTGATTCTTCGGCATGCCTCACTGTAATTCTAGTCGGGCTGTGAGTGGCACATACAGCTTACGTGCGATCACTAAGGTATGATTTTATTTGACTTTTTAGGATATTTTCCAGGGCAGACATACACTCGGTGCAGTGCCATGGTCTTAATTGTGTATGAGTGCTAGCATGTACCAACAAACTTTTGATTTTGGATACGTTAATATTATCTTCTCTATATGTTCTCTTTTCTATACTTTTACGTAGGAATTTTTTACATACTTACTTATGTACGTGTGCACATCGAGACTCAAAACTCTTTTTTCTACACCTCCAATTAAAAGGCCTCGCATTCGCACAACTACCTAACTATAATTAGATTTGAAAAATTCATACCAACAATTAATAATGTTGTAGGCACACGTCAATGGACCAACCCACCAATCAGCTACTCATTCCATAAAAAAAGGAGAGCAAACTAATCATCATCGTCGCCCACTGATTACAGTTATTGCAATACGCATTATTTATTAGCCTCTTGTAAATACGCCCTTAAGCGATTCTCACAGTTTATCATTGCACAAAAATACAGACATGCATAAATACGAGTAAATGCGTACGTGGAATGGCGGTGGGCGCGTGAGTGTTTTGTTTACCTTTCTCATGCAAGGCTAACCCTGTTGTCTCTCCATAGCACAGCATTTTTTATGCGCAATGACTTTTTGCTCTGCACTATCATCAAAGCATATGGACCAACCTACGAAGCAACCTACCTAATTTCTGCATAATGCGCTAATAACATAATTTCTACGTCAAATCATCAAATCAAACAAAACAAACATTCAGAAACAAACAGACCTAAGCACATATCGCTGCACTATCTGGCAATTCAGATGAAAATCAAAGACAAGCGATTTTTTCCCTTCAAATATGATCTGACGTTGACGTCAACGATGGTGCGGATAAACGAACAGCAGCAACAGCAACAAAACCAGCCACACACGCAGTTGCCAGTAAAGGTTTTTTTATTTGGATGTTTTTGTAGTAAAAGGACGAGTTTGCGCACTAGCAACCCTTAACGCAGGATAATGCGCAGTCGGTCGAAGGAAAGAAAAAGCGAGAGCCAGCCCGTGAGCCTGGCAATCAGATCACAAGCAAAAGTCAATAGTCTAACAAAGCTAATCCGATTAGAGATTGTTGCCCGCGACAGAAGGCATGAGGCAGGCAATGCAGTAGCGGTGTTAAAGTGGGTAGCAACGTGCGACGATTTGAAAGCGGATTACAGCTTGTTTGGAAACAGGACTTGTTGTAATTGCTTGTTTTTGATCCCTCTGAGAAGTACGCACGACGAGTGAGAGTAAGTTGGCTGTATGGCAAGTACCCGAGTAGTTTTGCGAGGCAGTGATTTTTGTTACTATGAGAAATTTCGTTCTGTTCGGCACGCGGCTGCACTTATGCAATTTTCTTGAGCTGATCGCATTTCGTAAATATCCTGCGGCAATACCAGCGTCGTTGCTATATTTAATTGATTATAGGTCTTAGGAAAAAAAGCGTGTATGTTATATTTATTTTGGATCGAAAATTATTTTTTTATTTATTATTATTACTTTCTTGGGAAACTAGAATTTTCATACAAAATAAAGGGTGGTTAAGTTTCAAGGGCCGGTATTGATTTTGAATAAAATACAATTCTTTTAAAAAATTATTGTCATTTCTCTCTATTATGACAATATTGGTATGGCTCAATTACGTATAGAATAAAATATTGGCCAAATAGCCGCCGCGGCACACCTCCATCCGATGGTCCAAATTTTCGTTGACGCTGAGGCATAATTGAGGTTCTATGCCTTTAATGTATCGAATTATCTAATCCTTTAGCTATTGAATTGTTATTGGCTTATCGACGTACACCTTTCCTTTTAAATAACCCCTAAGAAGAAGTCCAACGTTGTCAAATCACATAATCTTGGCGGCCAATTGACATTTCGCGCAAAAGAGCCATTGTTTCAAATGTACCTTTACCTAATCGGTAACAGCTTAAAAGAATATGAAAAGACCAGGCATACCAAAGTTGTTCTGAAAAAAAATGTGAGTCCCGGTCTCGAAGTTGTAGTTGCCGTTTACCACTACCCGTAATTCTGTTAAAACGCTCTTCCTCTTCCAACGCAGAAATGTCAGATGACTATGTTCCTATACTACAGAGGTTCCTGTAGTCATGCACACGATGTTTCCAGTTATGATGTCATGATTTTAGGTGTTGTGAGCAACAAAGGACATGTCATGCCACCGCACTTCTTTACTCAGGGATTTCGGTATATCGAGATTCCAGAGGCAGTAGTGAAACCTTGGATTGATAGTGCACGCGATGACAGCCCACACATATTTCAGCAAGACTCTGCTCCTTCACATAAAGCGATGGGACACAAGATTGGATGACTAAAAATTTCCGTGACCACAGAACACCGAACTTTTTGCCTTCTAAATCCGCAGATCTTAATCCCCTGGATTACTACGTATGAGACATATTTGAGCGTGAAATCAATAAGCATTCTCACTGTTGTTTTTTTATTTACAATTAACAATTAATTAAAATGCAATTTATTAACAATTAACAACAACAGTCCAGTGGGAACCATTGCCTCCTCTACAATACGCCTCCATTCTTCTAGACAGTTCGCTTTCGCTCTATGTTGAGAGATTTTCATCTTTTGTATGTCGTCTTCTACGACTTGCAATCATAGTGTCCTTGGCCAGTCTCCCTTTTTGCCCCTTCAGGGTTTGCTTCAAATACCTTTTTGGTCGTTCTTTCGCTGCTCATTCTTAAAACGTGTCCATACCACCGTAATCTTTGGGACTTTATAAACCGCGTTACATTTCTTCCCGCGATTAAAACACTGAGCTCGAGGTTATACCATACGAGATGAGTTCAAAAAGTATCGCGAGTTTTGAATTTTCGCAGGTTACGTATATTCGAATTTCGATTTTTTTGTGGGGATATATTGGTATTCATGTCTCTCACTCAAGCCGACGAGTTCGGCCGTTTTGAATTTTCAGTTAATTTTTGACAGCTGCTTTACTTGGACTTGTTTCGGCTCGTCTTCGATTTTTACCTATTCAAAAAGGTGGATCAAAGAACCTGTATTAAATTTTGTATGGAAAACGAAATTAAGTGAGCGGATGCATTCCAAATGTTGACTGTGTCATACGGAGAAGCTACTTTGGACCAAAGCAACGTTTATCGGTGGTTCAAAATGATCTTAGAAGGCCGAGAAGATATGAACGACGAAAAACGTGCCGGACTCCCGAGCACTTCAACAACAGACGAAAAAATTGATGAAGTGAAGAAAATGGTATTGGCCAATCGTCGAATAACCGCCATTCGAGTTTTTTCAATGATTTGGGCATGAGACGGTCACCGCAAAATTCGTACCAAAACTGCTCAGTTTCGACTAAAAGCAGCATCACATGAACATTGATAACGAGATGTTGGACTCTGTTCGCGACGTGGTGGTGGTTTATGGTTATGACGGGGAAACCAAAGCTCAATCATCTCAATGGAAGCTGCCGCACGCACCAAGACCGAAAATAGGGCGCCAAGTTCAGTCGAATGTAAAAGTTTTGCTTACCGTTTTCTTCGATTACAGGGGCGTTGTGCATCATGAGTTCTTGCCACAGGGTAAAACGGTCAATAAGGAATATTACCTGCAAGTTATGTGCAATTTGCGTGAAGCAATCCGTCAGAAACGCCCGGATTTGTGGAAGAACAAACATTGGCTCTTGCATCACGATAACGCCCCTGCTCACACATCGTTGCTTCAGGGCGACTTTTCAGCCAAAAACAACACACCAATGATGCCACAGCGACCGTATTTCCCAGATCTGGCTGTGATCCCTGTGACTTTTTCTTGTTCCCGAAACGGAAGAGGCCCATGAAAGGACGACGCTACGCTACGATTGACGAGGTAAAGACGGCATCGAAGGAGGAGCTGAACAAGATAAAAAAAAATGATTTTTTGAAGTGCTTCGAAGAATTAAAAAAACGTTGGCACAAGTGCGCAATATTTCATGGAGATTACTTTGAAGGGGGCAAAATAGATATTGAAATTGAAATTTGAAAAGGTCGAGTCAAGAAGCACGAAGAGATTTGGTGACTCCTAAAACACTCAGGCTAAAAAGGTCATTGTATTTAAAGCTCTGGAAAGGGGGTAGATAGTCAAGGAAGAAAGGAGAAAGTGATAGGAAAGGATAGAGATAGTTAGTCCTGTGAGAATTTTCCAGATTTTTTGGCAAATCTGTAGATATCCTCCAGGTTTAGAGAACGAATGTTACTCATTCTCATGACATCAGAACCCAAAACTCGTAGCCTAAGTTTGATATAGCCAAAGTATGCTCTGTTAGTTGCCTGAATACGGTCTTGTATAGATAAGAACATATCCTTATTTATGCTGAGTACTACGCCTAAGTATTTAAAGTCTTGCATAAACTCAAAAACATAACTTCCGATTCTGATGTGACTGTCATGAAAGGATCGTGAAATGTACCTCGTCTTTTCTTCGTTTATATTGAGGCCCCCTGGTCTTGTAGCTTGCGGATACTAGTAAGCAATTCTCATTCGATAATTTAACTTATTTTAAGAAGCATTTTACGATATAATCGCTAATTGCTCTCCATAAAGTCTCATACCGTTTTGCGTTTTAAAGAAGAATTCTTTTAGAAGAATTCAGCCGAAGTAAGCTATAGGGTAGCAATAGGGTTAACAGCTTCTTGTAGTTTATTCGTTGCGCTTTCGATATTGTTATCGATTACAAGTATGGCATTGTCATCCGCAAATGTTGCAGTTACTTGCCGATTTGCCGATGATAGGTCGTCGGCATACAGGAGATATAGCCCAAACTGCTTCCCTGTGGAACGCCTTCCTTTTCTAGAGACGAATATGCATTTTTGTGTTTTAAGCAAAGGTACCTATAATTAAGGCATGACGAGAGCACCTCGCAGTATTGTGTTGGCAGCACGGAATTGAGCTTTAATGCCATCAAGAAAACCGGCTAAACACATTTTTTCTAATCCATAGCGCTTCCTCTGGTACTTACAAGTTGATGAATGGAAATCGTTCATTTTAATGATTGCCTGTAGACATTTAAAAGTATTTTTGCAAAAAGCTTCGATATACTGGTAACAGACATATTGGCCTATAAAACAGCCACTATAGTTGTCTGAACTTATTTTTGATTTCATTTCGTTTATTTTCTATATGCCGTTTCCAAATTAGTTTTTCATCTATAGTTATATTAAGATACTTTGCACTACTTTGAGCCATGTTATAGTGTAATTTATTGTTTTTTGAATTCTTCAGTAGCTTTTATTTCTATTTTATCTAATGCCATTAAGACCGTGTCGTCCGCGAATGTGGCTATCATGCAATTTTTTGTTGTTGGTTGTTTGGCCGAGGCCCTTCTCCAGTTTTGTGTGTGCGTCTTGATGTTTTTGCCACGTCAGATTGTTTTCTATGAAGGCTTTTTCATGACAGAAATACACTCGAAGGTTTGCAATTACCTACTAAAAGACGACCGCTATTAAATAAAAACTTCTTCTATATCACTATCGATATTTTTGGTACGGAATGTGAGGAGGTCAACCGAGCATTTGAATTAAAAGCCCTCTGTCAGACCTAAAGTTTGTGTAGGTAAGTGAAAAGTAGGGGAAAAGCATATCCACAAACAATAAATTGCTTTGAAATGGCAGTCACAACAAAGTTTTTTGACAGATCTGTCACACGCTTATTAACCAGTAACATGTTGAATCTGAGGTGGCAACACGAACTATTCCATAAACAAAAACCTACTGATGCACCCTCGTGCATAGCCGTTATTCTATTCCGTTGAAAACCCTCTGTATCTATATGGTATTGGGATGTCGTAATGATTTTGCAGGTATCAAAAAGTCGATTGTTAGTTTCTCCTTCCAAATATGATATCACTGACCTGCAGGTGTTCCTCCCAATTGGGGTGCTATAATTAAACAAAAATAATGAAATAAGTCAAAAATCAGAGATGTGTAGTTATAACTATATGCACGTGATATCCATTTTGTCAAATATTCTGCGCAAACAGGTTAATTGCCAGAGGCTTAGTAAAATTAATATTTCTGACAGCAACTAAAAGCTCATTAGTGTATCATCAACAGGACGAGTAGGCTGATGCGAGTGCATAAATTGCGGGAATTACAGACACACACGACCGCAAACTGCGCGCTCTGTACCCCGCATGCACACTCGGTTCTCATGAATAAGTGACGGTGGTGGTTATGAATGATGCTGGTGGCGTCGATGTCGACGGACGGCAGACAATTTGATTTAATTAAAAAAATGATGGGATTACATACTTGGACGCAATATATATGCAAATTAAACGCCATAAAAGCAACAGCACCAGCAGGATAACACCCATACACGCTTGCACGAGTTGCCACACCAGCTCATATGCCCGACGTCGAACAATTGCCATTGAATCCTTGTGCAAAGAAAAAACTATAATAAAAATGATTGCCTGCATTACACAGACACCGATGGGCACTTGCCGTTACACACCGCCACCGTCACCCCGTCAGTCCCAGGTTGGTTGGTCGATTGGTCTGTGAAATGTGAAAGTGTGGCGAGTAAATAAATTTTGCCACTGTCACTCGGCTTAGTGAAGGATAACAGCCGTTTGCACACATACATACATACATACATACGTACCGCACATACAAACATTTGTATATCGAATCGTGTAGTGCAAACAACAACAACAACAATATGGTCACCCAGCTAAGCTTCCATCAACTACCCCAAAGCTTCAAATAGCTGCAGCATCGAGCATAGCACCACAGGGACTCATCAAAAATTCATAACGCACCTCATAATAAAAATTATTCAAATTTAAAAAGCGTAAAGGATCTCAAATATAATATGTATGGGAATATTTACTGTAGTATGTATGTGTGTATGGGTGTGTGTGTGTGTGTTTAGCGGCAGGATGTGAATGCTTTTGCGGTGATGTCGCATAATATGAGCGCAGAGGAAGATGACGGGCCTTTGTGGGGAGGGGGGACGAAAACGGGAAAACCCGAACAAATCACAGTGTAAGCAACACGGCAACAAGCCCCACTCAGCTCGAAACTCAAAACCCAACCCCAGCGCCCAGCAAATACCCACAACCCCACGCTCTACGTTCACCACATGCACACACATACACAAACGCTCGCTCTCGACATTGACGAAGGCAATTGTAGAAACACTTTTGATATCATCGTCGTCGTCGTCGCTGCCATCGCCGTCGCTCAGGCACCGGAAATTGAATGATTTTGCGCAACAGCAACGGAAGTTGCTGCTTTATTGTCATTTAGTGGTTGGCTGGTTTACTGTTCGGAGTAGCTGGTTGAAATTGGGTGGTGGTTGCCTTTGATTGCCAAAGTCTACAAACATATTGTTGTTGTTTTGCTATTATTATTATTATTTTGCGTTGCTGTTGTTATGTATCATCGTTATCAAATAAATACGCCCGCAATATGTTTCAAATCTTCTTTTTATTTATGCCCTTTGTTAGGCAATAAATGCCGACAAATGCCATATCAGTGCCGACGGTGAGTTGGGGAGTGCGATCTCAGCGAAAGAGTCATCATGTGTGTAAGTGAAGATGTGTATGTATGCATGAGTTCATGGGATGGAGTATAAATGAAATGCGATATCGTATATGAATGCGCAGGCAAAACTTTGACGCCTTCTGAAGTGGATTAGCTTAGGGAAAATTACACTTTTTATTGCTTTGGAATTTTCCAAATACATATTATTTATGTGCATATGTATGTAAGCAACGTATTCGTGTCCCAGTAGTGAATTCTCAACTCCCAAAATTTAATTAGCTTTCAGCTATAATGAAAATTACATAACCACGACACTAACCCAAATAGTTATGTGCGACAAACGAACTTCATAATTCTGCTTCTAAATTAGCTGCATATGTAGTATTTTCTTGAATTGCCTTATAATGTATTTGAACGTGTGTAGGAACTAGCGGTAATTTTAAATTATTTTGTCTTTTGCCTCAAGTCTCGATACGTTTGAACGTTGCTTGAAAAATGCGTTGAAAAACGTTTTTTTTTTTTTTGTTTAAAATTAGCTTTATCCATCAATGTAACTTCCATCCTCTTTATTCGAGCGAAATTTTTTACTGGGGGCAAAATCTGACGAATACGGAAGATGTGGGAGCAAACCGTATTGCATGTAGTTTTGTTTTTGTTCAGAATCATCAACAGTTCTTGTTTTTGGTCAACAGTGAGTAAACACGAACAGAGCTTTCTCATAGTCAAATGCTCATGCAATATACGAGGTGTGTTCAAAAAGTATCGCGAATTTTGTGTTTTTTTCAAAATTATTTATTTATTCTTTAATATCTATTTTGTCCTCTTCAAAGTAATCCTCATGAGATATTATGCACTTGTGCCAACGTTTTTTCCAATGTTCGAAACACTTCAAAAAATCATTTTTTTTATCTTGTTCAGCTCTTTCTTCGATGACGTCTTTACCTCGCCAATCGTAGCTTAGCGCCGTCCTTTCATGAGCCTTTTCAGTTTCGGGAACAAGAAAAAGTCACAGGGGGCCAGATCTGGGGAATACGGTGGCTGTGGCATCATTAGTGTGTTGTTTTCGGCCAAAAAGTCGCCCTGAAGCAACGATGTGTGAGCAGGGGCATTATCGTGATGCAAGAGCCAATTTTTGTTCTACCATAAATCCGAGCGTTTCTGGCGGATTTCTTTGCGCAAATTGCGCATAACTTGCAGGTAATATTCCTTATTGACCGTTTTATCTCGTGGCAAGAACTCATGTTGCACAACGCCCTTGCAGTCGAAGAAAACGGTAAGCAAAACTTTTACATTCGACCGAACTTGGCGCCCTATTTTCGGTCTTGGTTCGTGCGGCAGCTTCCATTGAGATGATTGAGCTTTGGTTTCCACGTCATAACCATAAATCCACGATTCGTCACCAGTTATGACCCTCTGGAGCAAATTTGGGTCGTCGCGGACAGAGTCCAACATCTCATTAGCAATGTTCATGCGATGCTGCTTTTGATCGAAGTTGGGCAATTTTGGTACGAATTTTACGGTGACCCGTCTCATGCCCAAATCATTGAAAAAAATGGAATGACACGATCCAATCGATATGTCTAGGTCCTCCGCAATTTCTCTAACGGTGATTCGACGATTGGCCAATACCATTTTCTTCGCTTCATCAATTTTTTCGTCTGTTGTTGAAGTGCTCGGGCGTCCGACATGCTTTCGTTGTTCACATATTCTCGGCCTTCTGAGAACATTTTGTATCACCGATAAACGCAGCTTTGGTCCAAAGTAGCTTCTCCGTTTGACACAGTCAACATTCGGAATGCATCCGCGCACTTAATCTCGTTTTTCACACAAAATTTTATACAGGTTCCTTGATCCATCTTTTGGAAGAGGTAAAAATCGAAGACGACGCGAAACACGTGGAAGCAAACCAGCTGTCAACAATTAACTGAACATTCAAAATGGCCGAACTCGCGAGCCACGACAAGCGCGTCACTCACGACCGATCATCTCTATGATGACCAGGGGTGCTTTTAACTACCGTGGCAATACCTCAAACTGTTTTATTTTACGTAATATGAACGCAGCAAATTGCGTAGAGGTCTTGGAAAATATTTTAATGCATTTTTCTGAGAAATTTCACTGTGAGTCTTGGCCGTATCAGCAGGACAATGCTCCAATCCAGAGCGCTAAGTGCACAAAGAAGTTTTTCGCATCGAAAAATATTCCAGTGTTTAAGTAACCCGCAATAAGTCCAGACCTAAATCAAATGAAGAGCCTCTGAAGCATATTTAAACATCTATCGTTGTTCGGCCACCCCATCTTTCTGGTATGGTCTTCCAAAGGACTTTCTTAGCAACTCGTTAGTTCTGCAGGTATCCGTATTAGTATATCTGTCAACAGCCGGCTTCTGGAATAGCGAGCAGATCTCGCTTTTGTGCACGCCTATTTCTACCGCTTCGAATTCGTTAAAGGATGCCCCTTTCTTGCCAGTTCATTAGCTTTATCATTTCCTTCTATTTTCCTATGGCTAGGTACCGAGATGAGAGTTATGTCTGCCGTGCGCGCTAATGCTTTGAGTTCTTCCTTGCATTGTTTGACGATTTTTGAATTGGTTGTAAGTGACTTTAAAACCAAGATGGCTGCTTGGAGGTAAGTACGTAGGTGAAATGGTTGAAGTGCCAGTCTGGCACTCTTCAAGTAGCACTAAAGCGCCGTTTTGATACCGTTATGAAACGCCCAACAGGCAGATATCTACAGCCAGCCAGAGCTGTTAATATAAAGAAGGACCTTAATCCAGGTTGGCACACTGCCCCAGGCTGTCGAAGAAAGGAGCGCCTAGTGACCTTAGTCGTCTAGCTGCCAAACCCGGACATTTACCGATCGTCCAGTGGCCGGTAAACCCAGCTACGAGTATGGAAATTGAATGGCGAGGAGTCCAAAGGACTTCCTGAGTCCTCCGTATATCGTATTGGGGACAAAGGGTTTTCGAAATAGCACATGAATGGTTTTCGAAGAGCACACGCTTTCCTGAGAAATAATTTGTGCAGTTCCCCTTTAACAACTGCCGGGGGGATGCCGATAACCGGGTAGGAGGCCCATCCGCAATTCCATTTTCCTCTATGTTCCTATGTCCTGGAAGCCAGATCAGAGAAATTTTACCTGCACACCCAAGAGATTTGATCTCCTCCTTACAAGAATTAATTAATAGGACTATGAATAAGTTCGTGCGGTTTTACAACAGATGGCGTAACTTGATTATTATTCCATCGATCCACATTTCCAAACATTCATTGGAGAGCTACTGTCGTAAGGCACAAACGTCAGTATAAGTTTTTTATTTGAAGCGTAAACAACAATATTTTTACCACACTTGAAAATGTCGAATTTCGTGCCAAATAATGTGTTTTTGCGGGGAATTCTTCTTCATTATTTTAATATGAAGAAAAAAGCAGCCGAAAGTCATCGTATCTTGGTGGAAGTTTATGGTGAGCATGCTCTATCTGAGCGAACGTGCCAGAAGTGGTTTGCACGCTTTAAAAGTGGTGATTTTGGCTTGGAAGACGAAGAACGCGAGGGTGCGCCGCCAAAGTTCATGGATACCGAATTGGAGGAATTGCTCGATCAAGATCCGGCTCAAACGCAAGAAGAGGTTGCAAAAACTTTGGGAGTTGATCAATCAACCATTTCCAAACGTTTAAAAGCCATGGGAATGATCCGAAAGGTAGGCCATTGGGTGCCGTATGAATTGAAGCCAAGAGACGTTGAACGCCGTTTTATGGCATGCGAACAACTGCTTCAACGGCACAAAAGAAAGGGTTTTTTGCATCGAATTGTGACTGGCGATGAAAAGTGGGTCCATTACGACAATCCAAAACGTCGGGCAACGTATGGATACCCTGGCCATGCTTCAACATCGACGTCGGCGCAGAATATTCATGGCCTGAAGGTTATGCTGTGTATCTGGTGGGACCAGCTGGGTGTTGTGTATTATGAGCTACTGAAACCGAATGAAACGATTACGGGGGATGTCTACCGACGACAATTGATGCGTTTGAGCCGAGCACTGCGAGAAAAACGGCCGCAATACGCCGATAGACACGACAAAGTTATTTTGCAACATGACAATGCTCGGCCACATGTTGCACAAGTGGTCAAAACATACTTAGAAACGCTCAAATGGGATGTCCTACCCCACCCGCCGTATAGTCCAGACCTTGCGCCATCCGATTACTATCTCTTCCGATCGATGCAACATGGCCTGGCTGACCAGCACTTCCGTAATTACGATGAAGTCAAAAAATGGATCGATTCGTGGATTGCGGCAAAACCGACCGAATTTTTCACAAAGGGAATCCGTGAATTGCCAGAAAGATGGGAAAAAGTAGTAGTAAGCGATGGACAATATTTTGAATATTAAATTTGTAACCATTTTACGTCAATAAAGTTTCGTTCTGCACCATGGCGTCGCCAGAGCCTTAATCGCGGCTTGACTATCGGAGAAAATGTTAATATCTCCCTTGCTCTCGCGTTCCCTAAGCATTTTGCATGCCTGTTCAGTTCCCTGGCCGCCCAGCGACTGAGTACGCCCAGTTACCTTTTCAAAATCTCAGCCATGACTGAGGGAAACGGTCCCGATACCTTCAGGACCAAGTCATAGGCGTAAGCTACTACCTCAACCCCACCCTTATTTAACATTATCAGAACTTCGTCAATAGCAACTAGCCAAAGTAGGGGCGAAAGGACACCACGCTGCGGCGTCCTCCTGTGGACGAATCTAGTGACTTTAGCCCCTCTTATGACCGCATTAACTTCACAAGCAGGGACGAGATCCAGAGACAGATAGGTCTTTCCACCTCAAACAATTTTAATATAAATGAGGTAAGACTTATAGGCCTAAAGTCCAGGACCGAGTCGTGACCCCTCCTCCCTGCTTTGGGTATGAAAACAACCCTCGTTTTCTTCCAGTTGGCGGGAACGTGATTAAGAGCGATACACGCCAAGTAGATTTCTTGTAGGACAGGCACCTCCGAGGTACTTGTTTTCTGAGGCATTACAGGCAAGATTTCGTCAGAACCAGGAGATTTAAAAAAAGAAAAACTATTTATTGTCCGCGTGATTCTGTCAACTGACAAGATAGATTCCAAGGAAATATCGAGTAGCCCTACCTGTCGACTCGTGTCGACAATGTCACGTAAGGTGGTTGCTTGACTATCTGGAAAAATTCATATTTCTGTTAGTTGTTCTGGATGATTTTTAATTATTCTGCAAGCTTTCCTTATCACGAGAACTTCTACTTGGAAAATATCCAATTCCTCAGGCGAAAAGGCCTGGGAGTTTCGAGTTATTTCCGACTAAATACTATAATGATTTTTCTGGTAAAGTTCAATTACTTTAGTGCAGTGGTGAATTGAGTAATTTGATTTAAGATTTAGATTCCGAATGCGAATGACTTAATGGAGTTAGCTAATGCGAGTATACACACTTCTTAACGAAAAGAAACGATTTGCACAAGCTTTTTTGTTTTGCGTCATCTTGTAAAGTTCAAAACGTCAACCTGTATGTATTAGGCATTGATTTCTTAACTCTGGAAGTCATTTAATGACTGGATCTTCCAAAAACATATTTTAATTAAACATTGGGATATCTCAGCTGCCCAAACTCTAGCAGAGTTCAAAGTGTTGCTCAATCTTGACAAAGACACGCCACAACGAAACAAATCTTTCGCTTCGAAATTTTGTCCACCCTTTCATCCACACCACATAAATACACAAATATGACTTTCACGAAGCTTAGGACTTCACACAAATAAAAATATTATATTCACATACACATATACATATGTGCGTGTTTAAGGGTGTTTAAATGCTTACGCTCATAATGGGCGAACGTGCGCCGATAAGCGACACGAATTTGATGCGGCAAAACCCCCAACCCTCAGCTTAACGGCAGAAACTCACTTCCGTACCCTTTCAGCTCAGCCAGTTTGGTGTAAAATTAAACTCTACATCATAAGCACCATAAGCACCCGTCTATGATATTGCCAAGCGTTGGCGGTGGACAATCACCGGAAGTGTAATTCGATACTTGCACGTTCGTTAGATGGGTTAGACGGAATGTAAGTTATGTTGGAAATTTTAAAATTTACACACCAGCAACAACAACAAAAACAGTTAATACTTTAAAGCATTATAACAACAACTACTACAATGGAGGGCAAAAATGTGCATGCGGCAAAAACCGCAGTTTACTGGTGTCGCCAATAATGTTAATGCCAATATTGGTGCCGATTTTCATGCTGCTATTGGTGTTACGGTGTATTTAGTTGTTGCTGTGGATGTGTTGGTTGGCTACTGGCTGCTGATACTGATGCTGATGCTGATGTTGATGCTGATGTTGATATCTGATGTGAATGATGAACCTCTTTTTTGGCTTTATTGCTCAGCTGATGACAGCGAACATGCAATACGCTAACCGAGGCAAACAAGAAAAAACAACAAAAATTCAATGGAATTGAAAACGTAAATGAAAAATAAAGAGGTACCATATGAAAGAAATACCCTTTAGAATGAAAGATTGGAGAACAACAACTGTAAAATAGGATGAATAGATATCGTAAATTATTGAAGAAATATTTCATCGAAGATATTTCATTTTAATCGAATTGAATTCGGTTGTAGAAAAACATAAAATTGTATAATTAAAAGAGTGAAAATAAATCGACGATGCGATATTTCTAGCCTATCAAGAGAGTTAAGAGGATACTTCTTTAAAAATTTCGTTCAATTTTTTTTTTTGCCTCAAAAAATAATAAATAAATCAAAAAAATGTATTCATTTAAAAAGCACTTAATCACGCAAAAAACATTATTCCTAGAAAAAATTGTTTTGGCTATTATTTTTAAATTTACAAACAAAGAGTCATTCAAAAGACGCGCCTAGGTGTTGTTTTAACATAAAATATATATGTACAACTTTAGATTCTCTCTTTCACTATTATTATTAAAAAAACACGGCTCTTAGGATTTACTATATATGTAAAAAATGGAATCTTTTAAATGTCCACCCGATAGCGCCTAATTGTTGAGAACGAATTCCATCATTTGAGGTCTTGAATCAACCCTGGGCTGTTGGCGCAGACCTTCTCTTTCACGTGGCCCCAAAGAAAAAAGTCAGAAGGTGTTAAATCACAAGATCTCGGTGGCCAATTGTGATCGCCTCTTCGAGAGATAACACGGTCCGGAAGATCAATGGTTTCGTTGCTTGTGTAGCACGTAGCGCCGTCTTGTTGAAAATAAACGTTGTCCAGATCAATACCGAATGAAGCGTATGTGCGTTATCGCATTATCAGCCGAAATTCTGATATCGTTTGGCCGCCTCGCAGCTGCGATTTGACGCCGTTGGATTATTATCTTTGGGGTGCCGTCAAAGACCAGTGTTATGCCAACAAACCAGCAACAATTGATGCACCAAAGATAAACATGCGCGATGTCATAGCTGAAATACAGCCGCATACAATCGAAAATGTGTTGAAAAATTGGACCGATCGTTTGGGATGGTGCATGGCTAGCCGAGGCAGGCATATGAATGACGTTGTGTTCCATCATTAACCGGAAGGATTGTACTTCAAAATAAAAAAAACAGTTTGGAAAAATATTGAGTAGTTTCTTTTTTATAGCATTTTTAATTCCGTAAAGTTATATGGCGGACCCTGTACATTTTTATCGTCCTATGGCTCCGCGGGAGCAAAATATCACGAAAAGGTTCTTCTATTTCCCTCTGTGACCCGCCAATATCTTGATTTCGCTCCAGGTTTTGTTGGTTTTGGATACGTCAGCTCCCAGATTCCTCCTCCTGGTTAGCTCGACTCTACCTCTACGACGGCTACCTTGAGGGTTCCAGTCGATAGCGCTGCGGGTTATGTCGGTTTGGTTTCTTCTTAACACGGCTGGCCCAAGCCAGCCCATTTATCTTTTCAGGATTTCCACGTTACAACGATTGCACAGGTTTGAGATCGTGTCGTGCCAGAAAATTTTGAATATTTTTCGATTCGTGAAAACCTGTAGCGTTTGAAAGTCAGAGGCTGCAAGGTTCCAGGTTTCGCAACTGTACATTGGAGCGGACTTCACGTTTTAGTTAAATATTTTTATTTTTAGACGCCGTGTGATAATCGTCGAGTTCTACACATCATTTAGAGCATCCAAAGCTTGCTTCACTCTTTTTAAACGGATTTCAATGTCTTCTCTTAGATCACCATTTGCAGATATAATAATCCTTAAATACCAAAAAGAGTCCACGTTTTCGAGTTCAACGTTACTGATTTGGAATTTTTGCGTGTAGTTATTGTAGTATTTACACGCATCACCTTTGTTTTGGCATTGTTTATTTTTAGGCCTACTTCAGCGGGAGTTCGTGCTACCAGCGTTAGTGTTTCTGACAATTGCTGCAAAATTGCTAGCCATGAGACAAATATCGTCAGCGTAATCAAGATCTTCGAGCCGTCCATGTAATCCCCATATGATTCCTTTAGTTTCGCCTGTAGTTTTGCTCATCACGACGTGCAAAACAATGTTAAGCAAGTAGAGGTGATAGGACGCAGCCTTGTCGAACTCCAGTAGTGACTGGCAGACGACCATTCAACTCCTTTTCATGCAATATGCGACAGCTAGCGTTAGTGTATAATGCTACGATTAGCTCGATTAGGAGATTTGGTACACCTTATAAATGCCAGTGCATTTCAAATCGCATGATGGTGGAGAGCATCGAATGATTTTTGGAAATCGGTGAAGATAAGGGAGAGATGAGACCGCCATTTCGCCAACTGCTCTCCTATTACTCTAACGCTGTTGAAGTGGTCAACGCAGAAGCATCCAGCTCAAAAGCCTGCTTGTTCCGTTCGTAGATTTGTCTTCAGAGCACTCAATAAACGGATGTTAATTATGATACTTGAGCAATTATTCTATTCACCATGCTCAGAAGCGTTATTCCCCGATAGTTCTTATATTCTGACAGATCACCTTTCCTAGGAAGATTGATGATGGCTCCTTCATTCAACTCTGCAGGCAGGTATTCTTTATTGCAAAAGTTCTCAATTATCGGGCTTATTCGGCGCGCACTGGTTTCATTGTCCATCTTTAAGAGTTCAGGTGCAATATTGTCAAGTTTTGCTGTCTTGTTGTTTTTAAGAGTTTCTATTGCATTTATTATAACCTGCGTGTTTGCACTGCTAATTTGGATTGAATTGTTTTTATGGTGTAACAAACAATCGTAAATATATTGCACGGCTGATGGTACTGAGGAGAGCATAGGTGTGTAGTATTCCTCCCACACTGCAAGCTGTTTTTCTGTAGTTGTGATCAATTCACTAAGTGAGTTCTAAGTGGTGATTATTGCAGCCATTCGCTAGATATTTCGCTGTTTTATACGGAGCCCTGTTGCGGTAGGTTTCGACAGCTGACTGAGTCTCTGATGCGCGTGCGTCCTCCATTTCGCGTTTGTCTCGACGGACGCTGGCTTTTACTTCTTCGTCAAAAGAACTTTAAAAATATTGTCTTTGAGCTTTTTCTCGACGTGTTCCAGCTGTATTCAATTCGGCTTTCGCTTGCTTCCTTCGCTGTTTGAGGTTTCATGTTGTATCAGATAACCAACACTTTCGATTCCGATGCGGGTATCTAACGTGCTGCTTAGCAGACTCGCAGAAAATGTTTCTGATTGTCATGCAGTCACGACATTTTTCGGCGTTTAAGGCATTTGCGGCTACTTGGAATGATCGAACATAACTTTGAGGTGTCACTGGGTTTTGGAGATTTTGTATGTTGAATTTCCTCTGAATCTGCGACTGATGCGAGGAAACCCGGTTCAAAAGGCAAGTAAAGTTACTTTTGTTGGAGTTTTATTGAAAATATTTGCCTTGTTAAAAATTCAAAATTCTAGCGGCCTGGCTTGCATTTTCGCCTTTACCAAAGAAATACTGTCCAATGTACTGAATTTTCTCTTTGTTGACTTCCATTGATAATACCATGCAACTCACAATACAAAAAACAGCTAAAAAAATTTGTTAGTGTGAAATGTCACCTTGACAATGAACATAAATTGTTTGATCGGTGCTTTACGAAATATCGATCACTACAGCCATCTACCGAGATAATAATGGATTTCTTTTCCCCCAAACTATATATAATTTTCGATTTTAGAAGGGTATAGAATTACAATTAAA
The DNA here is from genome assembly GCF_028408465.1 of Anastrepha ludens. Classification (NCBI taxonomy): domain Eukaryota; kingdom Metazoa; phylum Arthropoda; class Insecta; order Diptera; family Tephritidae; genus Anastrepha; species Anastrepha ludens. The sequence goes on along the minus strand of NC_071498.1, from coordinate 131,803,282 downwards.
CACAGCTCTGTACACAGCTCTGTATTATACAGGGACCTAGCGTTGTATGTATAAGTAGTTGACAAAACTAACGAGTTCCTTATTCAGCGCCTGAGTCCAAAGCTGAAGCTGGATGAAGTCGAAGCTGTCGTTATTGAATTGCGAATTTAAATTCAATTTCCTGCGTTCGTACGCCGACATGCATGCAACGCTTTGTAACAATGCAATCCAACAGCAACAACAACAACATATACAACATGCACAACACACACACACCACTTAACCGACAGGCACATATGGATGAGCGTCGACGAGCGACAATTGTGCGAACTGTCACAAATGACGTGAGGCGTATAAATTTAACATTTAACGAAACGTAATCGAATTGGGCGCTGCGTCATGTCCGTATTTGGCGTTGAAACGGGCGCAGTAACATCATCAGCATCAGAAGCGGCAGCAAAAGCGCCATCCAACCAGCTATGCAATCAGCATAACCGTCGTCGTTATAAAGACATCACGTTCTTGAGCTCCCCAAACACCACTGCCGCCTGTTAGCTACAATCGTCCCATAGTCCAAGCCCCCAATAGCAGTGTGGCAGCCAATTGATGCAGGGTTTTTCTGTTCGGTGCGTCCCGTTCATGTGTGACATTTGCGTTTTGGGAAATGCAAAATGGCCAATATGACCAACAACCAAACCGGGCGCTACCAGGCAGCCTCAAACTCCAACCAGATTTGAATGCAAATTCGCTGTCATTCAGCGCCGTGGCTGATGACGCGCTCCGTTTCGTTGCGTTTAGTTATGCATTTCATGTGCGTGCAGCAACATTTTCAGGTAACCAAATGATTGGTAATTTACATACTCCGTACATACATTCGAGCATTCATATACGAGTATTCAAGCCATTCATATAATTCATATGTGCGGGTACATGCCGGGGTGGCGGTGATCAGGGGCGTGAGCCAAGTGGAAGTGGTGAAGTGTTCGTTTTCGATTGAACGCAAATGAGTTGACGGAGTGAAATGATTAATTCGCTTCTCAATCAGGCAATGCAAATACGAGTACTGAAAATAACATTTTGATTGAGAATTTATTAACGAAACAACACAAAATAGGCACCTATTTTTGGATTACGGGTATGCAGAAAACAATGACGCTTATAATTATCAAAATCAAATGAGTTAGCGCTATCAATTTCGAATATATGCCTAATTTCTAACTACCAGCCTGAGTTTTTTAACTGCAAAAGCATTGGAAATTTATTTTTCAGTCGATAATTTATTAATACCTCACGATAGTTAACCCCGAATAGAGACCTAGCAGCTTCGTTAGCTGGCTCATGTCGTCCAAATGGATACAAAGGCTCCGGCTCTGAAAGTATTTGATGCCTTACCAGCTGGTAGTAGCATATGAAGAGGAAGGTATCCTCTGCGTTGGAAAAATCAGGTGGAGAACGGCTTAGCTTCACTTGGTATCCGATGTTTTTACGCGAGTACCTGCCTGCGACGGCCTATACCCACGGTGGTCCAAAGGACATGGATCAATTATATAGGGTTTTTTTAATAAGAGGTGTTATGCTTTTTTTTAATATGAATGATTGGATGTTTACTTCATTATAAAGAGAAACGTAAGCCTTTAATAGTGGAAAATAACATCAGGCAAATGACCACCACGACCACGCTTACAGGACAATATCCTTTTCATGAAATTTTCCATAACCGAATTGCAAAGTAGCTGCCCTATGGCCTCGATAGCCTCACGAATTCTATCTTTGAGGTTTTGAATCGACCTTCTCTTCACGTGGCCCCAAAGAAAAAAGTCACAAGGTGTTAAATCACAAGATCTCGGTGGCCAATTGTGATCACCTCTTCGAGAGATCACACGATCCGGAAACTTTTCCCGTAAAATATCAATGGTTTCGCTGCTTGTGTGGCAGGTAATTAGCAGTGTGGCATGGACACATTAACCGTCTTGGTAGGGTTCAAGGCCCATCTAAACCTTTGCCATTCTATGGGTCCCGGCACCGGGTAGCCAGGCAACTCCTCCTCGACCAGAAATATTTACCCGCGTTAGATATTAACCACGACCATCATGAAAAGGCCCGTTCCCAAGAAGAGTTCAGAGTGAACTGTGAGAGTTCCTGTCCCCGTGGTACCGAGATTAAGTCTACGGTCAGACCTTGTACGGAAAGACACTTGTACCCACAGACATTACCATACTGCGCGACGACTGGTAACCCTAGATTGTAGTCGCATTTTACGACAGACATACATTACCTCGGGCAAATTCTAACCCCTGAACCACTGGTGTGTTTAACTGGCGCCGGTTAACACGAGAAAGATATTGCGACCAAAAGCGAGATAACCGCAACGGCAATCAAAAAGAAGAAGAATTAACCCCATTATATATATATATATTTTTTTTTTGCACGCACCAAAAATACTTATAAATGAATAGAGTATCTCCATAAGAGCAGGTCGATGTCTAATTTGTAAAGAATATGGATATTGTTAAAATAGATACCGCGGCTTCGCACGAGATCGAATGTTCAATAACTCAACTGCAGAGGCCGAAATTTGGACTCAGGCGCTGAATAACGACTCGTTAGTTTTGTCAACCACATGCAACGCTAGGTCTCTATATGATACAGAAGTATACAGAGCCATGTTTAATTGTAATTTTATGCCGTTTTATAAAGTACTCGTAAAATTGCCTGTCGTGGGATTCGCTATGTGGTACGTAGAGCTGTTCTGCTAGACCAACATATTGTTGACGCTCATAACTTTCAATTTGGGCCTACATAAGTTTGTTATCAGCGATTTGTAGCGCTTCCCGCCGACGGCGATGCCGTTTCCAAAGATGTATAGGGCAATAATACCGCCAACCCAAATTCTGCACCAAAACTTAACTTTGAGCTCCTGAGTCAGTCGCATTTTGTGCGAGTGTAGGCCAACCTACTAAAGCAAAATTCGCCAAGTTGAAGTCTACGAAAGGGCGAGTTCTTGTTGCCGGCGATGAATTCTCGGGTCCCCCTGCACAATTAGCAATAGCTGTGCTGTTCTCAAATGCGTGTTTACCGAAACAATCGTCTCAAATTTCACTCCCAAACGTTGGAGAGTCAACATTGAAGAGATAAGGCCTTATATTTCATAAAACACCGAAAAACCGAAAAATAGCTGCCACAGATTGCCAACAACGAAGATGGAGCTTCTGCCCATACGCATTACATTTGTCTTATTTGCTTATTTTTATGGGGATAGGACTATGAATAAGTTCGTGTGGTTTTACAACAGATGGCGTAACTTGATTATTATTTCATCGATCCACATTTCCAAACATTCATTGGAGAGCTACTGTCGTAAGGCACAAACGTCAGTATAAGTTTTTTATTTGAAGCGTAAACAACAATATTTTTACCACACTTGAAAATGTCGAATTTCGTGCCAAATAATGTGTTTTTGCGGGGAATTCTTCTTCATTATTTTAATATGAAGAAAAAAGCAGCCGAAAGTCATCGTATCTTGGTGGAAGTTTATGGTGAGCATGCTCTATCTGAGCGAACGTGCCAGAAGTGGTTTGCACGCTTTAAAAGTGGTGATTTTGGCTTGGAAGACGAAGAACGCGAGGGTGCGCCGCCAAAGTTCATGGATACCGAATTGGAGGAATTGCTCGATCAAGATCCGGCTCAAACGCAAGAAGAGGTTGCAAAAACTTTGGGAGTTGATCAATCAACCATTTCCAAACGTTTAAAAGCCATGGGAATGATCCGAAAGGTAGGCCATTGGGTGCCGTATGAATTGAAGCCAAGAGACGTTGAACGCCGTTTTATGGCATGCGAACAACTGCTTCAACGGCACAAAAGAAAGGGTTTTTTGCATCGAATTGTGACTGGCGATGAAAAGTGGGTCCATTACGACAATCCAAAACGTCGGGCAACGTATGGATACCCTGGCCATGCTTCAACATCGACGTCGGCGCAGAATATTCATGGCCTGAAGGTTATGCTGTGTATCTGGTGGGACCAGCTGGGTGTTGTGTATTATGAGCTACTGAAACCGAATGAAACGATTACGGGGGATGTCTACCGACGACAATTGATGCGTTTGAGCCGAGCACTGCGAGAAAAACGGCCGCAATACGCCGATAGACACGACAAAGTTATTTTGCAACATGACAATGCTCGGCCACATGTTGCACAAGTGGTCAAAACATACTTAGAAACGCTCAAATGGGATGTCCTACCCCACCCGCCGTATAGTCCAGACCTTGCGCCATCCGATTACTATCTCTTCCGATCGATGCAACATGGCCTGGCTGACCAGCACTTCCGTAATTACGATGAAGTCAAAAAATGGATCGATTCGTGGATTGCGGCAAAACCGACCGAATTTTTCACAAAGGGAATCCGTGAATTGCCAGAAAGATGGGAAAAAGTAGTAGTAAGCGATGGACAATATTTTGAATATTAAATTTGTAACCATTTTACGTCAATAAAGTTTCAAATTTCGAAAAAAACCGCACGAACTTATTCATAGTCCTAAGTTCGAAAGGCAACTCTATAAATTGGCACCATTTTTATTTAATTCAAGAAGGTAAGTATCTTCTACAGCAAAGCAGTTAAATGAGGTAAAATTCTTAAGTAGAAAAATTGACTAATACCACCACCGGTACACCTCGCCAACATGGTTTCCTAAGCCGATTTGGGAATGGTAGGATCTTTTCCTCATTTTTCCATCAGTCTTTTCTTTCGAAAACTGTCGATGGTATATCATAAATTATTGCAGAGGTTCATATCAGGTGAATTCGATGGCTATTGTATTGATTCATTCGAAACTCTCCACTCATTCGCCTGATGCCTTAATTGCATGTGGTCCCCATAAACCAACGTTTCGTATCCAGTAATGTTGCGTTTGTGTGTCTGATGAATGTTGGGTCGGCTTCAGCCTTGGAAATCATTTTTTTGGCGACATCAACGCGATCACTTTTACTAATGAGATTCTGGTTTTTGAGACCAACTTTGAAGCAACACGGCGCAAACCCAAATCATTAACTACAATGTTCTAAGCAGATCCATAAGCAATGTTCAAGGCCTCTGCCAGCGCTTTGATAGTTAATTTGTGGTTATTAATCACTTTTTTCTTCACTTTATTGATGTTTTCATCGCTTTTTGATGTCGATGGCTTGCCACTACGTTGGCCATCCTCGATGGCATCACGATCTCTTCTGAAGCGTTAATGCGACTTGGAAGTTATTATATCCGTTAGACTATCTAACCGAAATAGTTTCCCAATATTTCTATTTTTTTTTATATTGACTTATCAGTTGAACTCAAATCATCAAATCAAATCATCAATCAAAATAAATTAAAATTTTTATAGAGAAAATATAAATCACAATAGAAATCTGGAGTAGCAGGCTTTCTTTCGAGTGTGTGATGGTTTTTTGCCTTTATCACAGTATGTAGCCTCCTACATCCTGAATGGCATTCTTAAGCTGATTTTTTCCATGACTCTCTATATACAGCGCTACCGTGAATGTTGTTCCTAAATTTAACCCTCCATTAGTTGAGCCGCAATCCGCTTACAGGTTACTTCTCTAACTTGAGTTATATTCCCTTTTTGGATTGCAAAAAAGGCTTAATTAAAGATAACGGTTTTAGAACAACTTGCGGAATGGTTTCCATAGATTTTTTTTTTTTGTTTTTTGTTTGAATGATGTAAAATAGGGAACCTTTAGTAAACATCGTAAATTTCAAATTTTATCAGACAGCCATTTTCGATTGTCTCGGGTTGCTTGAAATTTTGTTCATGATTATTATTAACTAGCATACCCTTTAACTAAAAACAAATCGGACACTTGAAGGAGCATTAAAATATATGGACGTACAGGAAAACAAAATGTTTTTTAAATAAAATTTATAATAGAATAACTCAAAAACAGTTAGTTTATTCAAATTAATCAAAAATTACCTAGAACCTTAAGTGCACAGGTGAATTTTCCCGGTGGCCGTGTATGCCTAAAAGGATTCTATTGGGATTAAATCCATGTCATATGCACAGTGAATATCGCATCCAGAACCAAGTGTATGATAGTCAGAATTCTGGGCTCGTGGGGGATGAAGACTTACAAAGGATCGGGATCGATTCTTCGCAATACTATTGGATATGGGAACATGTTTTTGCGCTGCTGATACTAGTTTTGTGTTCGCTCTAGTAATATACTGGTGATTTGAAGATGTATATGTGAGGTCTCGATCGCAGTAGTCAACATTCGTTTGAAGCATAAAGATCCTTTTTTATCGTACGTCAAAAATGTCTACGTTCGTCCCGAAATACAGCATTTCCGGGAAGTCATTCTTCATTATTACCTTCTAAAGAAAGTGCAGCTGAATCGTGTCGCATATTGATCAATATTTACGATAATCACGCTCCAAAAAATACAACTTGTAAAGAGTGGTTTCGACACTTCCAAAATGGCAATTTCGACGAGAGTGATAAAGATCGCGAAGGGGCATCCATACTCAAAGAAGATACTCAACCACAACAATTATTGGATGAATATGCATGTCGAATCCTTGATGATATGTCTAAAGAGTTGGATGTTGCCAGATCAACCGTCGGTAAACGTTTGCACGCGATGGACATGGTCCAGAAAGCAAGTAACTGGGAGCCACCTCAATTGAAGGAGAGGGATATAGAGAGACATTTGGGGACATGTGAGATGCTCTTGAACGGCAGAAAAGAAAAGGTTGTCTGCATCGCATCGTCACTGGCAGTGAAAAATGGATCTATTATGATAATCTTAAGCGAACAAAAATCGAAAATGTTGGAGCCTGCCAGGTGAGCCAGGACAGCGAAAAAATAATTCTTGCTTCAAAGGGTTTGTTCTGCATTTTGTGAGATCAGAAGGGTCTCATCTATTATAAACTCTTTAAACCATCTGAAACCATCTGCAGCTAATACGTTTGAATCGAGCTCGCAAGGAAAAGCGGCCAGAGTGGAAGGGTAGACATGACAAGCTGATTTTACTGCATAACAACGTCAGGCCACACGTTGCAAAACCGGTTCAGAAATATTTAAAGGAACTGAATTGGGAAATCTTGCCTCACTCACCGTATTCCCCAGTCATTGCACCTTCGGATTAAAATCTATTCCGATCAATGCAGCCAGTCATTATTGGAGAGCGCTTCACTTCTTACGAGAGCATCGCAAAATGGGTCAATAAATGGATCAAGTCAAAAGAACTCGAATTTTTCCTCAGAGAAATCCGTATGCTGCCAGAAAGATGTAGTAAAGTTGTAGCTTTCAATTGCACATATTTCACACACTTCACATAATACCATGTAAATAAATTGTTTAGATAATTCATAACTTTGGCTAAGAAAGGACGTAAACTTATTCCCATATATTGTATATATATATAATTGGCGCGTACACCCTTTCTGGGTATTTGGCCGAGTTCCTCCCTCTATTTGTGGTGAGCGTCTTGATGTTGTTCCACAAATGGAGGGACCTACAGTTTTAAGCCGACTCCGAATGGCAGATATTTTTATGAGGAGCATTTTCATGGCAGAAATACACTCGGAGGTTTGCCATTGCCTGCCGAGGAGCGACTGCTATTAGAAAAATGTTTTTCTTAATTTTGGTGTTTCACCGAGACTCGAACCGACGTTCTCTCTGTTAATTGCGAATGGTAGTCACGCACCAACCCATTCGGCTATGGCGGCCGCCCGTTCCCATACCTAATAAATAAATAAGGGCGCACAGTAGATCAATCTGGTCGCAGTGCACAAAGGCCTAGCCCGTACACTCACTACTATTACTATTACACACACACACACTCAGCTAATTTTGAAAAAAAACATCCAAAAAGATCGATTGCTTTTTATTGACGTTTAAGTAACTTTTTATCTTTTACCTGCACCGCCATTTGGAACCCGAAATTGAGTTTTTTTACGCTCTCGACACTCGTAAACGTAATAAAATCTGCCATGCATCAAAAAAGAGGATTATGCAAATTTAATTTAGACTCGCCGTACAATCAAATGTTGTGTGACGTAAAACTGAGGCACAAAAACAAAATCTAAACTTTTGTGAAGTACTGCTAAAGATTATCTTTCAGCTAACTCTAGTCTCGAGTTAACTAAATTACCGAATTACCATACGTTGAAAATCGTTTTCAAATCGCCCCAAAGGACACATTCGAATGCACGAAAGTTTCTAAATTATCGTAAAAAATGGCAAAGGCAATTACGTGAAGGTGCTGTGGGTTGAGGCCACCATTTAAAAGACATAAAGTGTGAGTTCACTCCCGTCACATTCCACTCCTCCCCCATTCAAGGCAATTTGAATGTGAATAAAAGAGAGTATTCCGATATTACATTGTGAAGCTCATTGCGAAAATCACTGCAGGCAATTGTGAAAGTCATTTGATTGCAAATTTCATTTGCATGTGAATAAAAATTGTCATAGTATTGGTTGAGTGTGTTTATCAGGAGCAGATGCATGAGTGTGTGTGTGTAGTAGTAGATTGAGAGGGTGTTAATGTTCTTGAAAAGAAATTGATTTCATTTGATTGGATTTGTACGAGGCTGTTTTGTTCACTTAATGCGCTTGAAATTGACTGATTTCAGATTGGCTATCAAATTTGCAAATAAAAGTTGCATAAAAGAGAGACGAGTGACATGTTTAAGTTTTTTAATCAATCATTTGTTTTTATAGCAGCACTGATACGTTAATTTGGTATTCTAGTAATAATTTAATACACATACATACACACTTGCTTTCTATAAAAATGTGGTCATTAAAAATCATACTTTCTTCACAGCTGTCAATTCATTTCATATCTCATTGCAGTCTGCTTATATATAAAATACTTAACATTTGTGCCGTGAAAAGTGGCCTGTAACTGGAGACGCCATTAATTCAAAGTGAAAACAAATACTTGTGCAAACACACAAATTCACAAATATTTACATATACATTCAAATAGTTGTATGCGCTTAATGTTTGCATTGCCAGCACTTTTTGAAAATTAATAGCAAATTAACAGCTGCTGCCGACGCGACCAGATTTGTACTCGAGCCCGTAAAAATCAATAATCGCCATTATTCGACTGCTGGCAAATATTTGCATAGGTGGCCTCTTAATTAGTTAAATACCTCAAATGTGCATAGTTTGTACACAAAACCATCTCTCTTATGTTTCCGCTCGCTGCTGTCGATGATCGCTAAGGCAATTACACACACGCAAACCACAGTCTTTATTTTATTGGTAGTGGTGGCAGGATGTGCGTAACCAGCAACGGATATCGGAAAAATCAAGTATAATGTGGAGTTAGCATTGAGAAAATGCCTTTTTAGGTTTGAGAAAAATTTGCAATGCCTTTAAGGCTGTAATTCAAAGGCCTTTTTTTATAAATGATCTTTTGTTTTTTTGCTTTTGTTTAATTATAAGCAGCATTAATCCATTTTTTATGTAAATATTTATCGAAGCGGTCCTAAATTTATAATATTCTTTTGGGTAAAATTCTGAAAAAATTTGAGACAAATTCTAAACAGCCTGACTCTGCTTCTCTACTTGACTTCAAACTTTATTGGAAACTACACGTTGAAAATCGGGTAAAGAAGGTCAGCATAGCTTTCTACTCCTGCAAACCTATGTTTGGCAAAAAATGGGGACTCAATCCACAGGTCGTTCTCCGGATACCCGGTTTTGTGAGAAGCTCTTTGGAAAGGCTATCACTAAACTGTCTAGGGTGCAAAGGATTACCTCTTTTTGGCATCTCCGGGACACGTAGAACTTGTCCCAGTACTGTTTTCGAAGCAGAAGTAGCCGCAATTAAGGGGGGAGCCTGCTTTAGAGGCGTCAAAAAATCGATTTTTTTTTGCATAAGTGTCTTCCCAAACTATCCAAGAATGTGTCCTCAAAATTTCAGAAGCTAACTCAAAATATTTTCGCAGTTACAGTAGAAATTGTGAGCAAGCCTCGAGCAGGTATACGAGCGGATGTTTTATATACAAAAACTTTGACGCGCGATTTCTCAGTTTTTTATTTTTACGATTTTTCCTAATAGACGGGAAAGATAGGGAAAAAGTTAAATGTCCTATCGAAACGAGATAACATTGATTGTATTCGGAATTAAATTCTCTTCTAGTTGAACCTAAAAAACCTGAAGAAAGTTATGATTAACCCACTTTTTAAACAATCTAAAGTGAATTTGTTTTTCCAAAAAAAAGGTTTTTTTTTTTTTAATTAGCGAAAAATTGTTGAATTTCTCAATTTTTGTTTAATTTTCTTGATTTAACTAGAAGCTATACTATACTAAAATAAAATATTTTTTGAGTTTTTGTTTTCAGATGAAAATTGCGACCTGCATCTTCCCCGCCGCACGACACATGCACACTCGAGGCGCCTCGGCAAAATGCTTGTACCAGGCATAATATGACATATATTTTAATGAAAAAATTTCAGAAGACTACTGAAATATATAGCAATAACACCTGAAAGTTTCGTTTCAATCCACAAAAAAATCGATTTTTTGAAGCCTCTAAAGCAGGCTCCCCCCTTAAAGACGCTGTAATTAGAGCTTTGGGCTCGCTGCTTGTGCATTCGAAATTAGTCGGGGAATGCCTGACTTCCTTCTCGATTGCACAGCGGCATACTGCTGGGCCGATTCATCGCAATATGAGAAGATTGGAGTTCCCTTAAGAACCTGTGGTCTGCTACTGGAAAGACTCCTCGCGTGCGCAAATGTGCAAAGTCGATTCGGGGCACTCGAGAGAACTTCTAAGGCTAACAAAGCCTCAGCTATCAAATTTGGTAGGTATCCTCACCGGACATTGCCCGTTAGGTGTCCATGCGGGGAGGCTTGGCATTGCGTCAAGCCTTCTCTGCAGGCGCTGTCTGGAGGACGAGGTGGAATCATCTCAGCACCTTCTTCTCAGCTGCCAAGGTTTAAACATCTGGGCTCTAACTTTTTCGCTACACCCGCGGATATTGCGGACTTAAATATCACTAATCTAGTGAAATTCATCAGCAGCTTGAAGCGGTTAACACAAACGTAAATCGCCACTCGTTGATCGTCATCCTCAAATCCTCTAATCCAAGCCCTGGATTCTGTCTGGTTCCTCCCCTTTCCTCTTCCCCTCCCCTCCCCCTGTATGGTATCCCAACGGACAAATTTTAATTTTTGTTCAAGTGGGCCCCTCGCAAGGGCAGCCATTTAACCTAACCTAACCTAACCCAGTACTGCCTTCAACGTCGTTTTGCACTTCCTAACATTCCACGTTATTTCCATTGCTGCTCAATCAGGTTTAAAGGAGGTTGGCCTCTGGAGACAGTCTCTCAAGAGATATGGGCGCATTTTTAGACAGTTAACACCGCATTTTTTCGAACTTCGTACAGATCTCTTTATGCAATATTTATATCAGGCAATATTTCTAAGTAGGCAGGATTGGAACGAGGGGAGAATCTGCACCGGTACCTCTGTCTTAACTGATTGCTTCAAGATGGAATCGGGAGTCGGGGCAGGGATTTTATCTCTCTAAATGAGCCAATTTATCTTTAGAGTCGATTACCGAAGCTGCTTGTACTCTACTACAGACATTACGCGTTGAATTTCATAATAATAGTAAAAATCTCTTTCCTTAAAATAGCTGAATACTGCTAGTGTGATCCTGCAGTAATGCAGAATGCTCCGATATTAAAGCCGCGATCAAGGCTCTGATGACACCATGATGCAGACCCAAACTAGTCAACACCTGTAAGGAGGAGATCAAATCTCTTGGGTGTACAGGTAACATTTACCTGATATGGGTTTCAGGGCATAGGCACATAGAAGGAAATGAAATAACTGATGAGCTTGCCCGGAAGGGAACTGAATTGGTCCCAGAGACCTCCTACCCGGTCTTCGGCATCCTCCGGACTGTTGTTTAAAGGGCGCTGCACAACTCATTTCTCAGGGAAGCGCAGATCAGGTGTTCTTCATGCGCTATTTCGAAAACTCTTTGGCCGTAGTGCAATAGACTCAGAAAGTCTTGGAGAGTCCACCCCATTAAATTTCCAAACTGGTCATTGTACGATTATCGCACACGCGGAGAAGCTAGATTTTCTATTAAACGCCCATTGCAAAAGCTGTGGGGACCTTTCAGAGAAGGAAACTATTGAACACTTACGCTATAAGTGTCTGGGTTTGGCAGTCAGACGATTAAGGCCACTGGGTGCTCCTTTCTTTGACAGTCTGGGGCAGGGCGCCAACCTAAATCCTATCAATCTACTCTGACTGGCTGTAGATACATATCTGTCTGTTGGAGGTCTCATAATCGTATAAAAACGGTGCTTTAGTACTACTTGGGGAGTAACAGCCTAAGTTCGTTTAGGTCATAATTTTGTAATTTAAAACTTCTAAAAATACAAAATAAAGTAAAATTGTGAAGGGACAGAGTCGTACTGAAAGATGTATGGGCTGTCACTGCGTGCACTATCAATCCAGGTTTTCACTACTGTCTCTGGAACTTGGATATATGCAGCAGAATTCACTCGAAATCCCTAAAGAAGTGCGGTGGTATAACATGTTGCACGACTTTGTTGCTCACAACACCTGAAACCATAATAGGGGCAGGAAACTTCTTGTGCACGACAACAAAAACCTCTGTGAGATAGGAACATCTGTCATTTCTGCGATTGGTAGTTTGATCGTTTGGTCTTCGTCAAAATTTGAAATCCATTATTTTTGCGTATAATTCAAAACTTTATTTCAAATGTTTCGTATTGTCCGATTTGAGTAAAATATACACCGTTATGTTGTATAATTTGTTGCCATTTTAAAGGTGGCTTCGTTACGCCTCTTTCATAGAAGTCTTGGTCTTTATTGGCGAAAAACTTTAGTAATCGATTTTCACAATCTTCTCTTGATACCGATTTCCTATCACTCAGGAAGTTTTCCAATGACAGAAAAAGGTGGTTATCGTTTGGTGCCAGGTCCGGCCTACTTATATGGTAGATGCATTGAAGCTTCCCAACCAAACTTTGGGAGTTATTCGCGAGTCACTACAGAGGTGTGTGGCCTTGCGTTGTCCTGATGGAACAACACAACACCTCTTCTGTTGGCCAGTTCTGACCGTTTCTGGTCAATCGCTAGCTTCAAACGGTCCAGTGACTGAATTGAATTTATTGTTTAGCCATACGAAAGCAGAATTGAAACTGGAGTAAGACAAGGGGATACGCTCTCATCAACAATCTTCAACCTTATGCTATGCTGTGACATCGATGAAGTAAGTGACGCAAAAAGGACTGGACATATTTTAAACAGAATCACCCAATTATTCGCATACGCAGATGATATAGCAATTGTCAGCAAAAATATCCACGCCCTAACCAAAACCTTCGCTGATATTGAAATT